>NW_026294480.1:0-600000 GCF_007827085.1 Peromyscus californicus insignis | reverse complement strand
AACTCCAAATACCTATATCTCAGTGCAAAAACACAATATGAACAACCAAGAAAATATACCTCCTCCAAAGCCAGCAACCCTACTGTATCAGGCCTTGATAAAAGCAGTTTAGCTGAATCACAAGACAAAGACTTCAAAATAGCAATTATGGCTGGGCAGTGGTAGCCTCAGTACTTGGAAGGCAGTAGTTGGGCAGTGACAGAGAGAGAGGCAGATCTCTGAGTTCGAGGCCAGTCTGGTCTACAGAGTGAGTTCCAGAACAGCCAGGGCTACAAAGAGAAACCCTGTCTTGAAAAACCAAAAGAGAAAAAAGGGAGAAGGGGAGTAAAGAGAAAAGGGATCAGGTGAGCTGATCTTTTGAGCCTATCCAGCTTTGACCTAGATCATTCTAAATGGCTCCTGAAGGCATTAAAATCTTTTCCCTTAAACCTGGGATGCTTTTTACTCATAGGTCTCACTTTAAGGGAGAAATCTCTCCCGCAACTCCTCAGAAAGCAGAGCTGGATAATCCTGAGGCCCACAGGCTTGTCTTGCCCAGGACTTAGCCTTGCTGTGGATGTGCTACACCTACTGACCAGCCCTGCTCCAAGTTCCCCCCCAACATGCCATGTCCCTCAGCCACCGGCTGGGGTACAGTCCTGGGGGTTAGCTGCCATCGATGAACTTCCGTAGCCCCCAGTGGCCAGAACCTATTCCTCTAGCTGCAGAGGACATCACGGGCATGGCCAGTTCAGGTGGAAATGTGAGTTGATGGGAATGCATTCCACAGGCCAAGCAAATGTCACTTATACACATTACAGGGTTCCAATGTAGGCTCTCTCACTGAGACTATAACCCATACACTAAACACCCATTTCATTGTCCCTGAAAGCCAGGTGTGGGTCATAAGGACCAGAACATCTTCCACACTCAAAAGGGACCCTAAGCTGTGTTTGTAGTGATGCACAGGATGCCATATCCTTTAAAACCATCACCTTCAAGGGAGATGAAGCTTTTCAAGAAAGGGCAATTTTCTGTGTTGGATGACCATCTCATGTGATGACATCAAGGACAGGATTTCTTGAAGTCTGAGGGCCATGCAGACTCAAGGGCCTTCTGTGGAATTTGTGTGGAGTAAGGGGTTTGCAATCCATATAATTGCACACAGGAGTCTGTTCTCACCAAAGCAGTTTCTACTGTGCAGCAACATCACAGTCTGCCTTCCAGTCAAGAAACAGCTCGGAGACACAGTCTCACTTCAGATGGTTCTCCAAGGCTCATGCAGCCATCCACCTGGGCCAGTATGAACAGTACTTGGAATTTGTTCTATGCTGACTCACAGTTGTCCATCTCTGAAACAGTTTCTCAGATCAGTAACTGCAGCTAATCAGGGGAGACTTCACTCTACAAGCTTCCCTTATTTCCTGCCCTAAAGCTGCCTGTTGAAGAATAAAAACGTAGTCCATCCTCCTTTTGCAAGAACAGCCTCTTGTTGAAGACAACAAAGGGAAAGAACAAAACTACATGTACTTAAAGCAGCCCACCTGTCTGCTAGGATTAGTTATCAGGCTGCTTTGTCAACTGATGACATGGTGACTGACCTCTTAGCTATGCCTGATGGCTTCAGGGTGGCCAGGTGTGATCTGGGCCAGGGATGTAGATCTTGGATCATGTTGTTTTAATAAAAACGATGTGATCAGGTGGGCTGTCTAATGCAGGTTTTCTAGCAAAGCCTTTAGCTGTGCAGTTCAGAGTCTGGGTCATGGACAGAGTGGTCTACTTTTGGAGCCTCCTGTTGGGCCTGGCTCACAGATGCCATTTGGCTTCCCAGATAAAAGATACTGCAACTGGCAGCTGTCTCCCTAAGGATGGAGCTGGACTACTGGGAACAGAAAAGGGGAGCCCTGGGGATCCTGGGCTGTCTGCTGGACTCCAGAGCCCTAGGAGGTAATTCTTGCCAGTTGCATCTGAAGATGAGTTCCAAGGGTGAGGCCCAGTCTTGGCCAGTGACTGTTCTTTCTCCATCTTGCCCTGGGTTGTAGTCTCTTATTTCTGTAGGATCATACTCTTTTATAATTGATGATAGTGATATCACAACCATCCCCATATTACTGTCAAGCTGAGAAGGAACAGTACCCCACCCAGAGGCTGACAATGGAGTAGACAGCCTAGTACTAAGCTCACTTGGCATTGCTGCATAGGAAGAACCTTTCCTCCTGGTGATGAAAGAAGAGCTAGAAAGATCTCTAGTGCTGTGGAGCCTGCTTTCCTAGCTACTAAGCTCACAAGATGGGTCTGGCACTTGACTCTTTGGGACCTGCCTCTGGGTAGAAATGCATTAGTGCAGCCTTTAAGGACCAGGATCTCCAAGTTTATAAAGCCCTGGAAGGTAAAAGGCTATCTGTTCTCAGTAATTCCCTGGAACAATCAGGTGAGAAACTTTATTTAAAAATATATATTTTTAGATTTTATGTGTATGAGTGTTTTGCCTACTTGTATGTCTGTGCACCACGTGAATGCCTGATGCCCGTGGAGGTCAGAAAAGGCATCCTAGCTCCCGGAATCAAAATTACAAATGGTTGTGACCTGCTATGTGGGTGCTGGAAACTGAACTCAGGTCTTCTGCAAGGGCAACAAGTGGTCCTCACCACTAGGCCATCTGTCCAGCCCAAGGAAAGAGACTTTATGACAAGGCAGCCAAGTTTTGCAGAGAAGGTGGGGAACAGGGAGAGGAGGAGCAGGAGCTGGGAAGGAGAGAGTAGAGAATCAGGGGGAGGAAGGAGAGTGGGGAAAGGAGGAGCAAGGAGTGGGATGAGCAGGAAAAGAGGAGACAGAACAGGGGAGGAGAGGGTCAGGTGATAAGAAGAGGGAAGAGCCAGGGAAGTAGGGATTAGGAGGAAGTTATAGGACGAGGAATGGGAGGAACAGGAAAAAAGGAACATAGATCAGTGGATGTCTTAGTTTCATTCCTGTGGCTGTGGTAAAATATTCTTACAAAAGCAATTTAAGGGAGAAAAGACTTATTTGGTTCACATTTCTGGGTTCTAGTCCAGTATTGCAGGGGAGTAAAGACAGAAGGAACTTGAAGCAGTCAAGAGCAGAGAGCAAGGGATTAATTCATGAATGCTTATGAACTTGCCCACTCTCTTCAGTCCTGGGTCCAGCCCATGAAATGGTGCAGCCCACCACATTCGGGATGAGTCTTCTACCCTGAGAAAAAAGAGGGAAGCAGTGAGAAGGGCAGAGTGGGGGTGTGGAAAGGGAAACAGAGGTCAGGGCAGAGGAGGAAGAGGCCAAGGATCAAAGAAACAGCCATGTGTTTCATACCATCTCTATGTCAGGGTCTGTACTGGGCTCTGTCCTTGGAGACTCCGCTCACTTTCTCCAGACAGTTCTTCAGAGCCCTAGCTCTAGTGGTCTCTCCAGGTGTGAGGGTCGGTCACTTGCCTGCTGAGTGGCTCTAAACTCCACTTAAACATTTTGTGGGCAGGACTGTGCTCATTCCTTTAGGTGGCTCGTCCCAGAAAAGGGATACTTCTGATGAACACAAATTCCCTTCATGGACTCCACACCTCCCCACCACACTGTCTTTGACTTTCACCATGTCACCCCACTTCCCACCCCATAACTACTGAAAAGCCCAGACCTCCTGCTTAGGGACTAGCCAACTTCTTTAGTAAAAATACAACTTTACTTTTGGCTATGTGAGTTCTAAATTGTCTTCTGCTTTGTCTAGACATTGAGAGGAGGCAAAGGCACTGAGGACGGTGTCACATCTGCCCAGATGCACCGCTCATGCCCCAGGAACTCAGATTCAGGTTGTGTAAAAATGATGAAGGAGAAATGACTTCTTTTTCAAAATGAGCCCAGTGGTCAAGGATTTCTGGTCTTTACAGGAACCACAGCAGCTCAGATCCCATCTGGCTCAGAATTCCAGTTTCCAGTCTCAAACGGGTCCAAAACTTGGCCATTTTAGCTTGGTGCCTAGTGACCCCCAACTTTAAGGACTTTGATTTATTTGTTTCTAGCCCCTCACCTCTAGCTTTTGTCTCTGGTTTGGGTCCTGGAAGCCAAGCTCAGGGTGGCTAGAGAATGAAGAAAGGATAGACACACAGACACACATACAGAAAAGCTGGGATGAGGCAAGTGTGGTCAGGGTTTCTGGGAGGAGTCCTGCACCTGGCCCACTATGAGACACTCTGAAGATCTCTCCTAAAATCAGGAGTCTGAGAGTAGCATCCCCTTCTGTCCAGGGCAGATCCTGGAGCCCCCTCCCTGTACCCTGAATTTTGGGTAGTGGCCTTTCACAGCAATATGAGTGTCTGCACTGGCTCCTCCCTGTTTCAAACTGGGGATTGTGACAGACTCAGGAGCACCACCTCTGTGAGAAGGATGACAGGACTAGCAGTCAGCCGGGAGGCAGCCACAGAAGACCTTCAGAATACGGATTTAAAACTTAGCAAACATCCACAGACACAGGGAGCAGAGAAAGTGTCTGGGTCTCACCTAAGGCCATAGCTGTGGCAGCATCTTCCCAGAGACACTGTCAATCAGTGAGGAAGGGTGTCTTCTGCTTCCCCATCTTGAAGAAACTGAAGCCTGACCAGAGCCTGTCTTATCCCTGGGAAATATGCCACTCCAATGATGCAACAGCACTGTTTATTTTCTAGAGATTCAGGGTGAATCCCAGAAGAAAGACAATAGGAGATGCATCCAAAGCAAGGCTAGTTACAGTGGAAGGATTCAGGGTCAGTCAGAGAGTGGTACCAAATCCAAGGACTAAAGAATAAGCTTGAAGAGAGTATCTCCCCTGGAATTCATAACAAGTCTATGGGCCAACCGAGCTTGCAGCCTTGCAGTCACCTTCCTGGGGATCTGATGCCATGGGCTAAGGGTTTGCTTTAATGTGGTTCAAGGCTAACATTGTTCTCAGGTTCCCAAAAGAAGTAAAATATCAGTCCTCTGTGTAGGGTACCATACTCTCATGCAGGCCTCTTTTCAAGACCTTCCAGATAAGGAGGTTCAAGAAAACTTAGTAGCTTGCAATAGAAGTCCTTAGAAACAGCAGGAGAGGGTACTATTTGTTGATACAGGCAGCAGAGTCCATCAGGGTTGGAAGTAAAAAAAAATAAATGGGCTCCATGTGCTTTTAGACATGTAATAGAGACTTGAAAGTAGTTAAAAGCAAAACCAGGAAATTAAGCAATAATTGAAACTTAAGTCAGAGAGTTTCAGTATTATATTAGACACAAGAACTTGAGACCTGCAGGAAGTCATGAAGAAACCATCTGGAATGAAGCCCAGAGCACAAGAGAAAAGTACAGAGTGACAGTGACATTCAGGACCAGAGCCCTCAGAAAGAAACAGGAGGGAGACTGATAGCCAATGGCTCCCAAAGTGAACTGAGGCTACAGCTCCCTGGCCCAACAGAAGAATCCTCCCAGGACAGATGAGAAAGACTCTGTCCTAGAATACCCAGCTAGCTGGAGACATGGCTTGGCTGTGAGGCAGCTGACTTAAGGGAGGAGGCACAGCATGCACTAGGCAGCAGACAACAGAACACACTCTAAGGAGGACAACACAAAGGTATTATGATACAGCCAGGCAGTGGAGCTAATGCAAGAGCTACCATGCAGGAAGACCTGAAAGGGTGCTGTTGACAAAGAACCCAGATGAGGCATCCTGGGAGACGGGGAAGGAAAATACAGAAGGTGATGTGAGTAAAGATAACAAATGGGTATGAGTGAGTGTAATGCCTGGTGGGGGTCATCAGACCAACATTCCGGGGAAGTGGCAGACAGAACATTTAGGCATTAGGACATTGAGTTTATTATACCTCAGAGCAGTTCCTACAGAGTAGTTAGCATATGATAACTTCCTTTCCCATCAGTAAAGTGCACAATGGGAAAATCTCTAAAGGAGGAAAAGGCTGTACCAGGAGGGGCAAGTGTCATGGAAGGGGGCTGGCTAGAGCCTTGGGGCTAAAGTCCAAACCAATGGTCATATCCACACAGGGTCCAGGGGCAAAGAAAAATGAGTGAAAAGCAGGATACATAAAAACTAATAACCAGCAAGTTTTCAGAATAAAAATAAGACTAGATTGATTAGACATATGGTTCACTGAGAAGACTGGCAAAGGTCCTCACAACAACCATGGTAAGAAAGCTTCAGAGATCAAGGTCCAGTAGAAAAGAGCACAGTAGCAAAGGAATATAGGTGGATAGCAGAGCCAGGTGATCAGACCCATCTTTACCACGAACTTCACATAAACTATTCCACAGCTCAGACACAGAGGTGGCAAAGTCACAGACATGCAGAGACCCCGTGTGAAGAATACAGTCATGTAGGGACTGAGAAGCTGATAGGAAACAGTCTTAAGTGTGAATCCAAAGCAACTGAAGAACAAGGATGAGTAAATATGTGACTTTCACACATACTGGAGAAAGTGAGGTCCCAACATGGAAGCAGCAAAAGGTCATCAGGAAGGCAGAACATGAAGTCTTCCCACACGGCAGCACTTGTGGTAAGTCCCACTGCTTCGCTGTTTCAGAAGGAAGAACCTGAGTCTGATGAAGACTATTCCTGAGAACCATGGCAAGCACAAGGCCTCCAGAGAGATTTTGGACACTTCTGCCCTAAGTTAGGAGACAAGATAGCCCAGGTGCTCAAAATTCCCAGTAAATAGAGGCATTGGTAGCATTGGTATTGAATGGGATTATTGCCTTTTGCATCTCTGTGCTTGAAGTACCAAGACCTGGAGGATAGTGGTGTGGTGGTTCTGTCCCTCAAGCCCGTGCTAGCCTTGGAACGGCTCCTTCTCGGTACAACCACCCTTTCAGTGTGATGCTGTAGCACTGCTTCAACTGCCACTAGTAGAATGGAGTCACAGTAACAGGGAAGTCTATGTATAGGGTTTATATAGGAAACAATGGGACAAGTATGAGGGCTACCACAATGCCCCAGGTGGCCTGATGTGCTGTACTACATACATTCTGGAGAACTCAGGTCACCTGTGAGGTCAGAGATCAGCCACTGTTCCATTATTTGGATGCAACACACCTCAGGTAAAGGGAAAGGAGTCAGCAAGACTTTGGAGGGCCAGATAAAGCAATGTTCTTCTCATGGTCAGATGCAGGCCTCACTGAGGACTGAGAGGTTCCCAACACCGCTGTCTGTAGCAGAGTGTCTGGACTTGTGCTTGACAACACCTAGCTTCCTGAGGACCCCAATGATTAAGGCACTCAGCTCTGTCAACAGGCATCAATTCCAATCCCCACAAATAGGAGCTGAAGGGTCTGACTGGTAGTTATTTACAATGTAAGATTAAAGCTTTTGATCATTTAAAACTGACAGCTTGTCATTTATTGGCTGGAAGTTCAGGTTCCAGCAGTTGAACTCTCTTCTTGCATGTAGACAATGAGCTCTTCCTCTCTGGAGTGGGGTTGAGTGAATATATAAAGGAATAGCAATAGTATGGTTCCAGAAAGAATGGAGACCGCCCTGCCATTGGTGGCTGTTAGAAGTCCCTTCTTCCTTTGCAGGATGTGGCACATTCAGTTTCTCCACTTGCCAGGCCAAGTTCAGTAATAGGTTGTGCTTCATTTTCACTCTAAAATTTGAGCCAAACAAAAACTAGCCAGAATACTTGGCAGTTGTTCTCCAAAAGTGAAATACAAGAAAGCATTTCTCTCAGCAAAAAATAGAGCCCTGCCCTGAGTCAGCATTAGGTCCAGGAATTGACTTTCTGCTGGTGCTCATGTGGCTCTGACTCTCCTTGACACAGAAGACCTGAGTTCTGTTCAGCTAAAGTCAAGAGTCACCTGAGCTGTGTTCCTCACTGGTAACACACTGTAGCCAGAGGTGGAGATGGATTCCTCTCAGCCAGCCAGAGCACCTGGGGAGGATGGATAGATGGTAAGCATTGTCCTGTTGTTGTCTGATTATCACTATTAATTCTTAGATCTGCCTGGGATGTAGATAACAAGGCTGAGGACATGAAGACAAGGCCTCACTCATGCAGACAGACCTAGGCAGCGACCATGTGCAAATGCTACAAGTGCTCAACAATGTAGGTATGTGGCTGTCACATTCTTATAGTACAGCTATCCTTACACTCCAAAGAGGGGAAGGTGGCTGAAACACAAGGTGTACACTACAGACTCAGGACACAGGACCAGAGTGAACATGATGGTAGTACTATTTCACACACAACACCTCACTACAAACCCAGCTATAGAAACATGATGCCCAAGAGACTCTGGTCTATGCTGAGTCCATCAGAAATGAAAACAAATGGGGCCAGAAAGAGGTAGCTGGCAGATCATTGCCCCTTACTGCACTCAGCTGCCCTCCCAGAGAGACCTCAAAAGCCCCCTATGGAAAAGACCCTCTTGATGGGATGTGGCCTGATTCCAAACTGAGTGTGATTTGAAGTTTCCAGAAAAGAGTCATACCTACTGTATTCAATATTGTACAAGGATGACTGACCAATTTAGAATTTGTGATTGTGGAAAGTTGAAATAGTGAAGATCTAGAGCAGTGGTTCTCAACCTGTGGGTCATGACTCCTTGGGGTGTCAAGGTACCCTTTCACATGGGTAGCATATTAGATATCCCGAATATCAGATATTTACATTACTATTCATAACAGTAGCAAAACTGTAGCTATAAAATAGCAACAAAAATAATTTTATGGTTGGGGGTAACAGGATGTGAGGAACTGTGTAGCAGGAAGGTTGAGAACCACTGGTCTAAAGCAAAATTACTCTGGGTACTCTTTAGTCTCCTTTATAGCCCCTCATTGTTCACTGCTGTCTGACATAATATCTTTGTGACTATTAAGTAAAATCTTCTACCAACCTGAAAGCTAAGAATGTCATCGGATAACATGTGAGACCTATAGCAGACTTCATTACTTTGTTAACCTGTCCTACCTGATGTTTCCACCAATGTATTTGAGAAAGACCTTGATTTATGACTTAAAAAATTCTATAAGCATAAAAACTTGGTGAAATTGTATGCACAGTGGTACATGGTTTTTTTTTGGCGGGGTGGGGGTGGGGGTGGGGTGGATTTCATGTTCTTGGGTCATGGTCACTCTTACTTGGCACAAGAATTAACTCTTATTCCCTTTCAGATGAAAGTTGTGTTTTGCATCAATATGAGTGATCTGCTTTAAAAGGAAGAGTTGGACCATTTGCTTTGGTAATGTTTTCATCTCTGGGAAAAGAGCCAGTTCCTGAAGTCCACACCCTGCCCTCCAGACCCAGTTGGTGTACTAATGTTTGACAATGGCTTGCTGTTTCAATTCTGAGAAGCAGCAGCCTCCTAAGTGTGGGGTCAGGCAGCCTTCTATCTTCTTTCATGACACAATTTGAAAGAGCTAAGACTGTTATTTATTATGCACTGCTGTTTACTCATTAAGCAGCGCTGTTTATCATGCGAGAAAAGGTACAACAAAACTCACTATAAGAGTTTACTAGGGGAAGGGGAACAGAAGGGATGTGCTTATCCCTATGGAAAGATTGTGCAGGGAAAGAGGGGAGGGATAGATGGAACCTGCTTTTTTGTTTTTTTTTTTTGGTTTTTCGAGACAGGGTTTCTCTGTGTAGCTTTGTGCCTTTCCTGGATCTCGCTCTGTAAACCAGGCCTGCCTCTGCCTCCCGAGTGCTGGGATTAAAGGCGTGCGCCACCACCGCCCTGCTTTTTTATAGGTCCCCCCTGCACATGTGCATATGGGCTTATGTAGGTAGCTACGCCATGCATGTGCACAAATTATGTGATCGCGCAGCGCACAGATTACACAGGATGTAAGCCCTGGGATGACTAAGTGTCTTGCCAGTGCATGCACAGCCATGGGGGAGTGCCTATGGTCTATCAAAGACCATGCACCCAAAAAGATACTGCTCTGGATGTGGACCATGTTGAGTTCAAGGCACTCAGAAATGACAGCTGTAATAGTGTTACTTCCCTATGTCCCATTCTAAGAACCATGAAATTCCATGGGAAGGAATGCCAGAAACAGAGGCAAGTATTTTGTTGTTGCTGTTGTCTTTTTAATCAACAAGGACCAACCCATTCTGTTAAAATCACTTATCTTCTTTCAGCCTCTTTCAAGCCTCCTACTGGTCTGAGTTGGCACATGGGTGTTCTACTAACTGTGCTTTCAGGGCTCCATTTCCTTATGAAAGTTCCTATGCTTCAGGGAAGCTCTAATGAATTCACTTGTATGTTTGGCTTGGTCATTTGGGTCTCAAGCCGCTATGTCTATAGGTAAGTGCATGTGTAGGTGAATGTGCTAGTGGCACTCCCTCTGGACACTGAAGACTTGAGAAGTTCACACTCCGGAGTTCTAAACAGTCGTAAAGTGCACATCCATTTCTAGACATCACTGATATTAGCCAGCACTCTCTTCAGCCCTAGGCAAAGCTTCTTCTAAACCAGGGGTTCTCAACCTTGCTAATGCTACGTGACCCTTTAATACAGTTCCTCATGTTGTGGTGACCCCAACCTAAAATTATTTTCGTAGCTACTTTATAACTATAATTTTGCTACTGTCATGAATTATAATGTAAACCTGATATGCAGGATATCTGACATGCGACCCTGTGAAAGGGTTGCTCCACCTCCAATGGGGTCATGAACCACAGGTTGAGAACCATTGTTTAAGTATATGGATATGAATTATGTAGTTCATAGGTGGCTATTAGCAGAATGAAAATTTAAGATATCTCAGAAGGTTGCTGGTTTAAACATATTTTTATTTTTATTTATTTATTTTTTTTTTTTTTTTGGTTTTTCGAGACAGGGTTTCTCTGTGTAGCTTTGCGCCTTTCCTGGGACTCACTTGGTAGCCCAGGCTGGCCTCGAACTCACAGAGATCCGCCTGGCTCTGCCTCCCGAGTGCTGGGATTAAAGGCGTGCGCCACCACCGCCCGGCTAAACATATTTTTAAAAAAACTAACAAATCAATGTAAAATAACATTATGTTAGAAGGACTCACTAGCAGTTAAACCAACTTTGGGGAGTTTCTGTCCCACAAGAAGCCAGCCGCCACTCTGGCTCCCTAGTAAATGAGTGCTTGTGTTGGCAGAATGAAAGAGTACATGCAGCAGCCAGGAGGAAGGGGAGGGAACAGCATTTTGGAACCAAAGCTAGGTTTGTTGCCCACATGAAGAGTGGATCACAGGCTGGCCATTAAGAGTATCATCAGCTGATGGGATACCTCAAAGTTACTGGTGGCACCTGTTGTAACCACCCTGGGATAGTCCTGAGTCTGCAATCTTCTCTGGGTGGCCAATGGGAACTCCTTCAGAGGCTGTTTTCCAGTGAGGGTCAGCAGAGAACCACAAGAGGTTTGTATCAGATCCTAGGGATGTGAGTGTCCGGGCTATGGACTGTCCTGAAGCCCAGTTTCTGTGATCATACCCTAGGTGAGGCTGAACCAAGTATCTGAGCTTAATCTGCAGTCAGAATGGCTATCATCAAGAAAACTAGATGGAAAATGCCAGCAAGATATAGGGGAAGGAGACCTTCATTCACTACTAGTGGGAATTAAACTGTGCATCTACTATGAAAATCAGTATGGAAGCGCATTAAAAAACTGAAAGTAGAACTACCATGTGTTGCCAGACGATTTCCTGTGTCCCGGCCAGCCAGTGGTCAGGACAAATCTCTCCCACTTGCATCCCCCAAGAAAACACACAGAGGTTTGTATTAATTATAACTGTATGGCCATGGCTCAAGCCTTTTGTTAGCTAGCTCTTGTATCTTAAATTAGCCCATGACTATTAGTCTATATATTGCCACATGTTCCATGGCCTTACATGGTGTTCCTTGGGCAGCTCACTGGCATCTCTCCCTGCCTTATTCTGTCTCTTTTAAATGTCCTGCCTGCCTCTAAGCTGCCTTGCCATAGGCCAAACAGCTTTATTTATCAACCAATCAGAGCAACACATATTTGCAGCGTACAGAAAGACATTCCCCCAGTAACCATGTGACCCAACTAGATCAGTCTTGGGTATATTCCTAAGTCAATGCACCATAGAGATACATGTACATCTATGCACATTCACAACAACCAAAAAATAGAACCAGTCTAGTCATCTATCAACAGATGAATAAAGAGAACATGGTATATATACATAATGGAATTTTATGTAGCCATCAAGAAAAATGAAACATGACATTTACAGAAAAATAGATATAACTAGAAACCATCATGTTGAGGGAAAAAGCAAATTTCAAAAAGATAAACACTGCATGTTTTCTCTCTCATATATTGAACCCAAATAAAATTATATATATGTACATATATGCATGTATTCATATATGTGTTTGTAGGTTACAAAATTAAGAAGGGGATTATAAGAGGGGGAAGGAAGATATTTTAAAGATAAATAGAGAGGATAATGGATTCCATGTAAACAGAAAGCAGAAGGGGACTAATTCAAGAAGAAAGAATCAACTAGAGAAGGGAAGAAGGAAGTAGATTAGTAGGTAAGAATAACTGAGAACAAAGTGTAAGAAAGCATATGTAATAAGATGCCATGATGAAATCCAATACTTACTATGCTAACTTCTGGAAATAACAATATTATCTGCCATAGGAAATAACTCCTGAAATAGCTTGTCTAATAAAAGGTTTTCAAAATAAAATGAAACAAACAAAAAAAATAGTAAGGTGAGCCACAAAAGGTTTTCAGCCCTAATTCTTACAACAGAAAAGAGCCTGATAATGCCAGTGATATATGATAACTCAGTAACCAAGAAAGGTTTCCATCATTAATAACTCAGGTGGCCAAGAAAGTTTTATTGTAAACTGTGTGTGGTAGTTTGAATGAGAATGGCCTCCATAGGCTCATATATTTGAATGCTTTGTCACCAGAGAGGGGAACTATTTGAAAGGATTAGGAGGTATGGCCTTGTTGGAGGAGGTATGTCACCGGGGGGTTGGCTTTGAGGTTTCAAGAACCCATGCCTGTTGCTAGAGTTTTTCTGCCTGGCCCACAGTCAGGGCAAATCTCTCTCACCCGCCAGTCCCAAGCCTCTCAAACCCGATCAAGTAAACACAGAGACTTATATTGGTTTCAAACTGTATGGCCGTGGCAGGCTTCTTGCTAACTGTTCTTACAGCTTAAATTAATCCATTTCTATTAATCTATACCTTGCCACGTGGCTTGTGGCTTACCGGTACTTTACATCTTCCTTGTCCTGATGGCGGCTGGCAGTGTCTCCCGACTCAGCCTTCCACTTCCCAGCTCTATTCTCCTCCTTGTCCCGCCTATACTTCCTGCCTGGCCACGGGCCAATCAGTGATTTATTCATTGACCAATCAGCAACACATTTGACATACAGACCATCCCACAGCACCTCCCCTTTTCTTTTCTTAAAAAGGAAGGTTTTAACCTTTACACATCTCCAAAGTCAGCTTGGTATATTTGGGAATTTGGGCGTAGCTTCTCTTACTACTTCCTGCTGGAGGGGGGCGCTGTATCTTCTGGGGAAACAAAGAAAATTTTAGGATCATGGAGTAGTCCGTGAGGCTGTATCATCTGAGCCAGTTGTCTTGAAACGGTTCTGGATGTTGGATCATCTGGGCCATGGTGTCATCGGAGACCTTTCAGGGGGTCTTGGCTGGTCAAACCTGATGTATCTTACTCTGGAACAAATCCATAGCCTCTTGCTTTCTGTGGAAACAAAAGAGACTCTTTTCCAAAGCAACATATCCTTACATCCAAATTTTGAAGTCAAAGTATCTTTAAAATATACGTACTGGTTTAACTCAGCTTCCTTTACAATCAAACATCTCTCTGTAGTTAAGAATCCCAAAGACAACACAATCCAGACTCTCTGTGTAATAGTCATCTCTACGTGGCTTATTTTTTATATTAATTTTACTGTCTCTTTAAAGACTTTATTTTTTAAAACCATGTATTTGTTTCTATACTGTATATATCACCTTTTTTTTGTCTCTTTCAAGCCTACGTATATTTTACACACATTTTAAACTATTACATCTGAATCTGTCTTATTGTGAATCTATTGCTTTAAGCTGCAGCAGCTGTGGCTGCTGGCTCCGCCCACCTCAGCTTCCCAACATGGCGGCGGCGGTACTGTAGTTTTCCGCCAGCTCTGGGAGCTATCGTGGGTCTATGCTTTTATCCAAGCAGCGTGTAGCCCAGAAACCTCTTTTTTTGTTTTGTACTAGCAAAGGCTAAATCCATAATGCAGCTTAATGTGCCACTTGCAGAGGCTTCATTCCCGCCATACGGGGGCAGGTCGAGCGCACACGCTAGGAACCCGCCAGTAGCTCAAACCGGCAGCTGCCTCTCATTTGAGAGAGACAATTAGGAAGCTGTTTTTAGCTCCGTTTTAGAATCTTTTTTTTTAGGTTTTAGGTGGAAACTCTTGCCACCACGTTGGACGCCATTTGTAGCTAGAGTTTTCCTGCCTGGCCCACAGTCAGGACAAATCTCTCTCACCCGCCAGTCCCACAGCCGCTCAGACCCAACCAAGTAAACACAGAGACTTGTATTGGTTACAAACTGTATGGCCGTGGCAGGCTTCTTGCTAACTGTTCTTACAGCTTAAATTAATCCATTTCTATTAATCTATACCTTGCCACGTGGCTTGTGGCTTACAGGTACTTTACATCTTCCTTGTCCTGATGGCGGCTGGCAGTGTCTCCCGACTCAGCCTTCCACTTCCCAGCTCTATTCTCCTCCTTGTCCCGCCTATACTTCCTGCCTGGCCACGGGCCAATCAGTGATTTATTCATTGACCAATCAGCAACACATTTGACATACAGACCATCCCACAGCACATGCCAGACCTGGTGTTGCTCTCTTTCTTTGCCGATGGATCAGGATATAGATCTAAGCTACTGCTTCAGCACCTGCCTGCACGCAGCCATGCTCCCTGCCATGATAATAATGGACTAACCCTCTGAAACTGTAAGCAAGCCCCCAATTAAATGTTTTCTTTTATAAGAGTTGCCTTGGTCATGGTGTTTCTTCACAGCAATAGAACAATAGAGTGACTAAGAAGCTGTCTGGATGATAAGAATACAAAAATTCTTCAGTCATGAAGATGGCTGAAAAGGAGTTTTGGTTGAAAAATGAATTCAGATAAGGGGAGCAAGGGTTGCAGTCATAAGCAATAACTTGGGTGTTTGAAGAAAGATTTTTAGTTATTAGTGGTGATGACACGATGAAGTTTTCTGTTCATAGTTATGACTCAAGTGATGAAGAATGGCTTTTCAGTAAAAATGATAACTCCACCAATTAAAAAGAGAAGTCATAACTGGGAGTTCAGATTATAAAGAAAGGTTTTGTTGTGAAGGCAACTCATGTGATGTAGCAGGTTTGCAGTCTGACCAGTGATGACTTAGCTGATGCCTAAGTGTGAAATCCAAGTTACAATTCAGGCAATAGAAAAGTATGTTATCTGGTCAAAAATGATAACTCAGGCGATAACAGAAAAATGGTTTTCAGACACAAAAATTCAGATGTTAAAGATTTCCAATCATAAAAGAAAATTTATACATTAGAAAAATTAAATTTCAACCCTAAGTTAATGATAACTCAGATGACATTCAAAAACAAAGCCCCCAGTCACAATTAATAAGCCAGGCGATAGAGAAAGGACTCCAGTAATAAGTTATGATATGGTGACAAAAGTCAATCACCAAATCACAATCAAGTGATAAGGGTTCTTGTTCATGAAAACTTAGAAAATAGAAAAGGTTACCAGTCGTTAATGGTAGAACAGACAAGGAAAGACCTTAGTCACTAATGATCTCTAGGCTGAGATCATTAAATCTGTCAGAGTTAAGTATAACTCAGGTGATAGACATTGAACATTTCAGTCAAAAGTAACAGCTGATATCAAGAGAAGGAAGCTTTCCAGGTACAAGTAACTAGACAGATAAGGGAAGTTTCTGGAGTTTGACGGATCACCAAAGGCAGAATGCTTACATGGCATGAAAATAGCCCTGGATCCCATTGATAGCACCACAATGGGAGTGGGGAGGGGGGCTTCTAGTCATAAATAAGAATTCTTTTGAGGAAAAAAAGTGTTCCTGAATAAATCAAGGGACAAAGAAAGGTTTTGGTCACAAGTGACAACTCAGACAACAGACAGAATAGGTTTCTAGGCTCAGTGATTAAGAGCATTTGCTGCTCTTGCAGAAGATCCAGGTTTAGTTCCCAGCACCCATAAGGTGCCTCACAACTGCCTGTTCCAGAGGATCTGACACCTTTTCTGGCCTCTGCTGGCAACAGGCACACACATGGTACACATATACACATTCAGGGAATCACACATACATATAAAATAATAATAAATAAACCTAAAAACAAAAATAAAACAAGGTGGCCAGTGCTTGAGAATGACACCCAGATTGATTCCTGGCCTGAAGGTGCACATCCTCCCACCCATATACACCACACAAGAAAAACAGGAATAAAAGATGGATTGCCAGCCACCATGGTGCACACCTGTAGTCCTGGCACTCAGGAGGCTGAGCAAGAGGATCTCAAGTTTGAGGCCTATCTGGGCTACACAGTGAAACCCCGTCTCAAACAAAACAAAATCAAGAAAGGATTTATTAGGAAAGGTAATAATTTGCTTTGAAAAATCAGACTTTGTAGTCATAACTCACATGATTACTTAATCATAAATAACTGAGGTAAACTGAAAAAAGTGCATGGTTATTGGTGAAAACTCAGGAGATAAGAGAATGAAAGTTTCCAGTTGTAAGTAGCTGCTCAAGTGGTGAAGAGTTCTTAATTATATACCACGTTCAGGAGACAGAGGCTGAGTTTTCAGGCACAAATAACTAACTCTGATTATGATGGAAAATACCTTAGGCAACACAGGGAGAAGTTGTCCAACATGAGCAAATGTCTCCTGTGACAGAGAAGGTTTCCATGACAGGTGGAAATTCACATGAGAGAGCAAAGTTTTGGTCACAAATGATAACCAAGTTGTCAGATGAAGATGCTTCCAGCTATAAACATCTCAGATGAAGTGTGTCATTAATAAACCTTAAGCCAAGTGACAGAGAAAGACTTCCAGCTGTAACTGAAAATTCAGGGAATGGAGAAAGACTTCCATCAGGATAATGGCAGTGGAAAGGGCCAGAAGCAGGGTGCCTCAGCCCATGTTGTATGAATAGCTTGCCGTCCCAGGATGGGATTCAAAAGTGTCACACCCCTAACGCCTGTTAGTCTCAAGGGGACTCTCCAGATCGGGGATCAGAGCCTACAGTTGTTACTCTCATTCACTCAGTTATTCTTCCTACCATAGTTCCACTTTCATGTCAAGTGAGTAAGCATGGTTTTTTGACAGCCAATCTCAGGACATCGTTCCTAATCCCTGCACTCAAGGGTGGCTGATAGTAGCTGCCCAGAGGTACCCAGACATCATAAATACCACCTTCCTTTCCCACCAGCCACACCCAACAGTGAAGTTAGCTGGAAAAGGCACAGGTGGTACTCTCTGGCACAATACTTCATCTTTTTTAAAGATTTACTTCATTTTTATTTTACGTGTGTTTTGCCTGCATGTATGTACGTGCACTGTGTACATGCCTGGTATAGGCTGAGGTCAGAAAAGGGTGCTGGATCCCCTGGAACTGGAGTCAAGGGTAGAGTTAGGTGAAAGAATGATTATAGGCACATCAGGGCCCACTGTACACCCTGCTGCTGGAGTCTCTATCTGCTTCCATTTTTTTTCACTATCTCAGAAACCCTGTATCCTGGGGCAGCATGTCTAACGTTTACATTGGCACAGCTTCACCCAGGACCTATACTTCTCCCAGGTCTAGCTCCCCCTCTCCAACACATCTCTGAGATGTAGATCCTAGAAGCCATGATCAAGGGCTTCTAAGCTATTCATCTCTTGCTGGACATCTGCTTCCTCTGACAACAGTTGACCCTTGGGCTCTTTATTGAGGGTAAAGTGGATGCCACAGCCTACATAGGCAATAGACTTCTGTGGCCTGGTTTAACTAAAGGGATTAATAACTGGATGCATTGCCTGTTCTGTGTCCCTGCAGGGGAAATCACAATTTCCTGTCTCCTCTCAGGGTTCTGCACTAGATTCACCAGAAGAAATCATGCAAATTTAGTATTTTTTTAAATGAGGCATTGGAGGCCCACAAAAGATGTAAACCCCTTATGCTTTGGAGCAGGACAGACAAATAAAGGCACTGCTGGATACAGTCCTGTACACCTGTAATTCCAACTCCAGGGAGCTGAAGACAAGCAGATCTTTGGGGTTCAACAGTCTGCCAGATAAGCTGAATCTGTCTATTATAGGTGTCTTAGTCACTATTCTATTGCTGTGAAGCCACCATAACCAAAGCAGCTCTTATGAGTGAAAGCAGTTAACTGGGGGCTTATACACAGCTTCAGAGATTTAGTCCATTATCATCATGGTAGGAAGCTTGGTGGCATATAGGCAAGTGCTGGAGCAGTAGCTGAAAGCTACATCCTGATTTGTGGGGGGCGGGGGGGAAGAGAGAGAGAGAGAGAGAGAGAGAGAGAGAGAGAGAGAGAGAGAGAGAGAGAGAGAGCGAGCACACTTAGGCCTGGCATGGGCTTTTGAAACCTCAAAGCCCACCCCCAATAACACACTTCCTCCAACAAAGCCTCTACTACAAGGCCACACCTCCTAATCCTTACAATCCTTTCAAATAGTGTCACTCCCTGGTGACTAAGCATTCAAATATATGAGCCTGTGGGGGTAATTCTTATTCAAACTACCACAATAGGTTTGTTGTGTCATGAGCAATGAAGGCCTTCATCTGATTTGAGTCTTCCGTTCTCTGATAACAACTAGTTTAAAACCAGGTGCTTCATAAACGTATAGCCCTCAGTAGGGATCAGGGTCTAAGACTCCACTAATGAGTACCCTACTTTGTGAAAGGAGGCTAATTCACCATTGTCCTTGCTGGGAGGTGGTGTTCTGGACCAAGAAGAGACCAGACAAATATTACACCTTCTGCTGATACAGTGGTTGGGACCTACTGGTCAAAGGCATGTGCTTGTTCAGATGAAGGGATTAGTTGTTGTAAATAAGCTAGAAGAAATGTTGAGGGAAGTTCACAAGGAACCATGAGGGTACAGGGCCAGGGAGTCCGTGGACTTAAGAGCCAACGACCAAGCAGATCAAGATGGCTGAGTTTTCTTCTAAGAGAAAGCATACTCAAGACCTTATAGAGCCCAAGAACTCTCAGGCTTGTCCAGACCCTCTGAGGCTATCAAAGTGTCCCACTCCTAACACAAGAAAATAGGGTTAATCTCAGCACAACCCTATAGGGATCTGTTGGATCCCATCAAAGAATGAGGAGTGCCAGAGCCAGGAAGGTGATGCTGCTTTCAGCTAAGACTGTGGGATTTTTCCAACTCACCAGCTTACCCCCTACAGAAGAGAGGTAGGGTGACCCAGTCCTACACTACTCTGCCCTGGGATCTGTGGCCCCTGATCTGCAGGTCAAGTCTTATCTGGCTCAATGATAGCCATGTTCAACCATGGCTTTCTCAGAGAACACTTATACTGTTCCCCTGAGTCAGGAGACTCCCCGGGGCCACTTGACTGTTCATCCCATTAAGGATAGGACACGGCATAAGCAGGGGCTCCACAAGCATTTTCAAATCTACCTGCCTTTCCCTACTGACTGTTACAGGCTCCTCATAGGCAGTTTCTTTTCCCATTTTGATGGGTCACTAGATTCTATTTGATGTCTACACAGTGACGTGGGGTATTCATTGCTTATGGAACTTTTCAAGGGCTAGGCTCACTGTGTGAGGGAAACTGTGGGCAGTCACCTTCCAAAGGACCCCGTTAAGAGTCAGGCTTCTGGCTATCAAGTCCACACCAGCTCTCTCACATTGCTACTCCACACTCAGGAGCCATCCCTGAACTTGGAAGATAATGCCTGTCCAGCAAGGCCAGAGAATGTCGCTAAGAGCCTGCAAAGGAGCTCAAGCTATTTCCGGTGAGAGATCCAGGTAGCTGTAAGCTCTCCTCAGTCTACCTTGTTTCCTTGGCAAGATCCCCTCCTGTTCTATAGCTATTTCTTCCAAATTTTCTACTGGAGAGAAAAAGGAAGGAAATTCACAAGCAGGATGCTCAGGCAACTTACAAGACTCCCATCTCCATCACTGAGTTTATATAAGCAGCGAACAATTGCTAGTGGGAGGGGACTCTTTAGTGGAGCTTCCTGCAAGTTGCTCAAGAAACTCCAATTACAGTTTTCATAAATTGGCAGCCATGATGGAGTGGGGCTTTTAACAGTGATGCAGCTGTCCAAGTCACCATTCTTCTGTAAGTTATCCCCCAAACACTGATTTCCAAAGCTATATTTGGATGAAATAATTTGTTTGGGCTGTCATCATGCCGTCTGGGGTGAAAAGATGTTTGTTCATATCTCCCAGGAAATGTCACACAACACAAAGAGATGACCATACATGCCCTTTCACTGAACACATAGGACCAGGAGGAGGAAAGAGCTGCAGTTGATGGCTGAGAAAAACTCCACTGACAATGCTCATCACCTCATCCCTAGTCCTGACTGCTTTGCAGGATGATATTGCCCTCTGCTGGTCTGAGAGAGAATTGTCAGATTGAGATTGTCAGGTCTCTCCAGAGAGGGGCTGGCTCTTCCTTATCAGTGCCTCCCCACCTCCTGTCCTTGGCTCTTCTATCTAAGTACCTACCCTTCAGCACACACTTACGTCCTAACCTCTCTCTTCTTAGTTGCCAGACCTCATCTTTTTACCTAGACACTTAGATGCTGGATATCTTAGTTGTAGGAAGATGGTCCTTGACCACTCCAGCTCCAAATCCTAGAGTATGGAATAACCCTCCCTCACCCTTTCCTGACCTTTGTGCCTTCAGACTCCATTCATTATCTCAGGTTGTAGGAACCTGTCCACAGGGTTAGGATACAGCATAAGGGCTGGCTAGAGTGGAAAATGGAGGGGGCAGTAGAAAGCCAACACAGGGATGAGGTCACAGCTACACACATTAAGAAATGATATGTCCTGTGCGTTATCTACATTTGCACAGGTTACATATCCCCAGTATCTGCACAGGTCACATCAGTTAACCAACCTATGGTCGTTAGGTATCTGCCCATCAGCAGAGGTATTTACTCTGAGTCATTTTCAGGAAATTTTGCCAGGTAGAAACAATCACCCTGAACACTCTGTTGGGCCTATGTTACAGCTTCAGGGTTCTGTCTTGGGTCCTGAGGGCAAGGAGGAATAGCTCAGGAGTCCCCTACCTCTGCTGGACTTCCAGGGATAGTTCTGAGGTATTAACTGAGAACGGCCACCAGGGTTAGGATGCTTGGACATCAGTGAAGGCATGGGGACAAAGAAGAGCCTGGAAAGGAACTTAACTCAAGGCACCACTATTTATAGACTATCCTGAGAGCTTAAGTTACAGGAAGTATAATGAGATGTGGGCCTGGCTGTAGGGGTCTTGCCCCAGTTCCCTCCCTGAGACTTACCAGACTCAATGTGAGTAGTAAGAAAAAAGAGGAACCATCAGTGCTTTCTGCACTGGAACCTGCCTGTGCTGGTCATCCTGACATGGCTGGCATTCATCATGCCCTGACACTCAACACATGCTCACACCTGGCAAAGACCCATACAGACACACAAATAAATCTTTTAAAAGATCAGACTCCAAATAAATAATGCATCTTAAAATCAGGCCAAACCTAAAAGCAGGAGGCAGAAATAATAAACAAAACACTGAGATTTGCACTGATGAAGGAACCAAGAGAACCCTGTACTCTACCTGCTAGTCTGTACTTTTAGATTTTACCCAGTAGTGAACCATCCTGGAGAAGAAAGGCAACTGCAGAAACTGAATGCTCTTCTAGACCTGGGCTAAGCTGTCTTGCTAAGCAGCAAACCACATACAGCAAGGAGGTATCTCATATGTTCTGATTCTGTAGTCACACTCTTCTTCTGCAGGCTACCGGCTCATCTGTTTCTCAAGCAGGGTTTTGGAATCCTTGTATGGTTTTTCTTTTTTTTTTTTTATTTCTCAATATAGCAAAGTGCATTAGTTTTCAATATTAAAAGAACTCAAAGGACTGTGAAATATTGTCTTACAGGCATGAAACAGTTGCAGCACTCATGAATTCATAGCAGCTGAGATTGCCTGCAGAGGGTCTATATATAAGACCGAACCCCTGAACACTCAGTTATAGATACAAGAGTAGCTTATAAAGGCCCAGCCTTGCCCAGGAGAGCTAATGACAGTCAAAGGCTGCTGAGGAAGAAGAAGTCCTTGTCTTCAGTGGTGTGGACATTGATGAGTTACTCAAGCACCAGTGGTTAGCTTTACACCCATGACCATGCAGGTGGCCCTAGGTAAGCTCAGTGGGTCACAAAGTAAAAACAAAACAATCAAACAGACATAAAAGTTGGATGGGTACTTGGTGGGAATAGGTGGACTGTGTGGGTAGAAGGGGGATGAGAAAGGATAAAGGGATGAGAATGACCAAAGTGTATTTTTTAGATATATATATATATTGAACTGTAGTGGGTAGCCATTCCAGTTTTGATCTGGAAGTTCCAACCCTCACTGAGGCTTCGGTAACTGTCATGCTACAAGGCGGGGCCGAGAGAGGACCCTGAAGACCTGAGATCCAGATGGGCCAGCTCTCTTGGTTCCTGGACCCAGGACACTGAAGGTAGACCGAGCAGAGTTCTCCAGAGAACACCGCTGGACTGTGCTTCACCTTTCCCAGACCCTGTAAACAATCCTTTCACTTGTAAGTTACCCCACAAAATAAACCTCCCTTTTAACTACGTGGAGTAGCCTTAATAATTTCACCAATATGGAACTGTCAATGGATTTAAAAAAAAGAAGAAAAAATACGTAAATTCAAAACATAAACCAACATAAAAATAACTTTAAAAATCTAAGAGCTCAAGAGATAGCTCGGCAGTTAAAAGCACTTACTACATAGTCAAGAAAATCAAGAGTCCAGATTCTATCACCCAAATAACAAACCAGACAGTCCATACATACTTTTAAGATTAGCTCTGAAACAGACAGAGATAGGAGGATTTCTGGGATTTCTAGTCAATCTGGAACACCAAGCCTCAGGTTTAGGGAAAAATCCTTCCTTAAAGGAATAGATGGAGACCGAAGAGGAAGATACCTATGTCCCCTTCTGGCCTCCATGTCTATGCAAAGGCATGTACACCCACGTGTATATCTCTTATAGACATGCATGCAAATAAATAAAGCATTAAAAAAATCCTTGGAAGCTGGACATGATGCTATATGCCTTTAATCATAGCACTCAGGAGACAGATCTCTGTTAGAGGCTAGCCTGGTCTACATTCTGAGTTCCAGGACAGCCAAACCTACATAGTGAGATCCTGTCTCAAAAAATCAAAACCCGGAAATAAAAGTCTAGGGAAATCCTGCTTTGGTGTAACCTTGTGAAAAGTTTTGAATATATATTCATGAAAATGATATTTTCTAATTCTGTGTTTTTGTATCAAAACCATGCCATTTTCTTTTGAACTGACAATTTTCTTTTTCAAGAATTTCTGTAGAGTTCTTGTTAACTTTTTTTTTCTTTCCAGTTTGTTAGAGGTTAACTTCTAAGGTAAGAAAATGGTTTAGAAGCATTAGTCTTCCGTAAGTCCATGAATGAGAATAGTCAGAACAACAACAGACAAATTTCTCCCAGAACGAGGAAGAATACTGGGAATCATGAAACAGAGTAATTAGCTGGAAACCCTGATCCACAGATCAATGGAAAGGATGCATAGAGAAAAGCAGGAAGAGGCCCACTACCCCAGCCATCGCTGTCCCCAGCTTCCCAGGTGAAAGTGAAGTCAAAGCCCCCATGGCAGCCCCAGGAATCAAAGAGCAGGGCTCTGCTTTCAATGCCTGTGCCAGGAGGTGAAGCTGAGTTAATAGGCAGTAGCCATGGCCTGTGGTGTCTCAGAAGTACTGTTCCTAAACCTGACTGGCAGGGTGGGCATGCTCCTGCCAATGACACAACTATACTGTGAGGTCCTTGGAACATACCAGATTTAATGTGTGTGAATACACCAGTCATTATTAGTAACATTCTCAGCATTTGAAGCAGATATAATAATAAAAATGAGAGCATTCTGAAAACAAGTTTAATATTTAAAAAATTCTATGACAAAGGCAGGACCCCCTTTAAAAGTGGCTTCATGTACAAAGCATCAATGTCAAACTACTTTTAGCAGAAGATGAAGTAAAACATGATATTTTGTGAGGTGCAACACTTACACTGACTTATTTTATATTTGGCAACATGAATTTTCACATGAAATATGAATAATATTACCGGAGAAACAAAATACTGAGCAGAAATTTCCATACATTGCCTGCTTCACTTGACCATACAAAGTATGCACTGCTCCTGTGAACATGACATATGATCACTGTCAAAGAAGTCCTTACCTGCAATCCTCTTCTCAATTTCTGTATCACAGGAACATGCCTTTCTCACCCATTACACAGCATCTTGTGCTAACTGAAGCAGGCTCAGGCCAGAAAGTAACTGCTCCCTTCTAGCTTGAGCAAAGGATCTATCTTTCTATGCTGTAACTGTGTACTTACTTAGCATCTCTCTTGTTCTTGTTTCTTGATCTCCCTTTATTTTAAACAAATTTTAACGTCTTGTGTTCTGACAGGCTAGAGTCAGGATGGCAATCAATATTTAGATGGGTCTTTACATAGATCCAAACAGAATTTGAACTATCATTTAAAAATAGTGGAAAAGATGGCAGTTTGTCTTTAAATATGCATTGTAAAAATAACACAAACAGTCCTTCTCTTGACAAAGTTTGCCCACTCATCTGTCTGGCTTGCAGACCTACATGGTTTAGTGTAATTTCTGATACACACTGTGAGGTAGGTGGTGCCACCTACTAGTTGTCCATTGAAAACCACAGATATGGACGTCTGGGATCAAACATACGCTGAAAGCTTCTTTTTCTCCTCAAACTGCTTGTCCACTGCCAGAGACAGGGCCTGGAGGAAACCCTCAATGGTGACACTGGGAGCCTGAAAAGATACATGGTCATTAATCAGTGGACCTGGGCCTTAGAAGGGCTACCTGGCAGCTACTATCTATACATTTGCAGTTAGGAAGAGAGGCTCAGCTCTATGTGGGCTAAACAAGCCCACGACCTCTCAGGCCCACGACAGGGCATCCAGATGTAGTTTGTAAAAGAGGATGTAACTCGTTGTTTCCTATGGTTAGAAGAGGCTAACAGAGTAGGCAAGTGAGACCAGCAGTCAACCATCTGCTAAAAAAGAAGAGAATCTGTTTGAAAGAGAATGTGGGGCCTCAAGGCCTAATATTTTGGAACCTTTCCCAAAGAGTTCACCCAATGTCCAGGAGTTGTGAGGCACAACACTGCTGCTTTATAACCGAGAATCACTATACAGCTCAGCACCAAGCTCTCCCCTCTGTGTCAAGCACTCATACTCATGGTCCATGGGTGTTTCCTTGGTACTGAAGACCACACCTAGCATAGCAGATGCCACTGGCCAGGTAAAATGCCAGATAATGGATTTAAGAGAACTGTGTGGCTGATGAGCTTGTGTTGGGGGCCTGGCCCTGGGAAAGTAAGGGAATGACTCCAGGTCACCATTGTTTGTAAACAGAACCCAGCCTCATGGGGCACAAGTACTGAGGAATATGAAGTGGGCTTTAGACACAAGTTTCCAATGCACCACAGTACATGTATGCCTGTAAGTATCACATATATATATGCACTTAGGAGCAGACACCTTGAAGAGCCATTTCTTCTCAAGTACCCACAGACTATGATGGATAGTGTTGTCAACTTGAGAGAGTCTAAAATAACCTGGGAGACAGGCCTCTGGGCATGTCATTAGAGAATTATCTTGATTATATCAATTGTGGTGAGAAGACCTGCCCGCTCTGTTGGCATCACTCCCTGGCTGGGGTCCTGGACTATATAAATGGAAAAGGGAACTTCTCTGCTTCTTGACTGTGGACCAGCAGCTTCAAGCTCTTGCTGCTTTGACTTTCATGCCGTGATGGTTTGTACATGTGAGCTAGAACAAACTCTTTTTCCCTTAAGTTGCTTTTTAAAGATTATTTTACCACAACTAAGACCCTACCCCAGAATTCTATGAACAGTGTGGGGGAGGAACCTGGATATCCACAACACAGGGCCAAGGGAAGCTTACCTGGATGTAGAGTGCATGAGCCAGGAAAGGGAGTTTCCTTAGGACCCGGCCACTGAGGCCCTCACTCTTCCTGTAAAAAAATAATCACATTCATGGATGTCAACTTCATATACAAATGTATACAATTCAGGGATAATTTCCCTCTTCCCAGCTCAAATGCTGGCCAAGGCAACCTAAAAGTACAAGCGTCTGTGTGACTCTGGGTACAGCCTTGGCCTCAAAGACTGCTGTCCTCTCTTCTCCCCAACATGATCATCTTTGGTTCCTGCTCCAATTAAGACTCTAGGACCAAGTGCCCACGTGGGAGCATCAGGTGTAGAGTAAGACACTGTGGCACAAAGTTGCCAGCAGAATCCCCAACCAGGCCACTGCGTCTTATGTTTTTACAGAAATATCTGATGTACTTCTCATTATTTAAGTCTCCTCTCTAGCAACATTGCATTCTTCATGTTAACCTTTCACTCAAAATCTTCCACATGCTTCATGGCTTCTGAATAAAGTCCAAATTGGCCAGAAAGTGAGGTTCACAGCATGGTCCCTCTGCCTCTCCAGCACTACCACACTGATCTGTGGGGAATACTCCATGAAGATGGCTGCCAACACATTGCCTAGCAGCCTCCTGATGTTCTGCAATTGTACATATAGCCTGTCTTTTGAGGCTCTATGTCAGACTCTTACCTGCCCTTCATCCCACCTTAATCACCGAAGTTATTTCCCTTCTCACTTTCTTTCTATGAGTTGCAGGCCTCTGCTGCCCCTGAGAGCTACTCATGCCCACTTTTGCAGTGCCTGACAGCTCACCTCCAGAGCCTTCTCTGGCCTCCAAAGGAAATCACAATACCTAGTTACCTCAGCAAACCTCAGGAAATAACTTTTCTTAGGTAAAAAATGACATCAGTTTGTACCTTGAAATTTCACTCAAAAGGAGGCTCAACTTTGACACATTATTTTCAATGAAGCCAATCATTTCCAGCTCTCGGAGGGTCAGCAGCTGCTGACGAGGATATATGATCTGGCACTGCGAAACAAAGGCAGAGTAGTTATGACAGAATCCACAAAAGACAAGGTACAGGAACCATGAGCAAAAGGGCCAGTACTTCCAGAGCTATCAGAAAGTTTTATGACTTACATAAGTTCAAAATAATCACCCAAATATAGGCACTAGGAAATAGCTTTGTAAACTTTGAACTTTTGTCTGCAACATACATACCTATGCTTCTTCAAAGATCAGGATGTAAACAATAAAGCACAGCTCAGAAACCAGCAGCAAACCAGATGCTGAGTTTTTAGCTAAGCTATTTCCTGGCTACATGTCAGAGCTGGGAGGAATGGGTAGGGGGAGTGATGGGTGGTACTGAACTGCTGCCTTAGTTCTAGAAATATGTGTCAAATCTATAGGAGCAGAACTGGAATGCAGAGCCAGGACCACAGCTGTCTTCAAAAGAACAGTCTTGGTTTGCTCTTCAGTTATGACTAGGAGAATGACAGACAAGGCAGTGGTTCCTGACTCTCCCTCAAGGAACTGCACTGAGCTGTCAGAGTGGCACTGACTGCTTCCACAAAACCTTTTTCTATATAATTTGGAGGTTTGTGGGTAAACTAGGAAACAGGTTTCTGTTCAGTATTCTTACCTCTCTGGTATTACTGTTCAGTATTACTTACCTTCCAGGACCCCAGAGAGAATGAATTTATACAGGTAGGCACACAGTATCTGCTTTCAGGACCAGCCTAAGTCTCATTACAGTGTCTGAATCTCTTGTTCTTTCTTTGCATATGCATGTGTATGTGGCTAGAGGCTGACGTCTTTCTCAATAGGTTCTGACTTGAACCCAGAGCTCACAAATTTGACTAGTTAGCTATCCAGATTACTCCAGAGATCTTGTCTCCATTTCCTGACTCCTGGGATTACAGGTGTGTTTGCCACGTTTACGTGGGTATTGGGAATCTGAACGCTAGTCTTCGTGCTTGGGTGGCAAGCATTTTATAAAATAAACCATCTCCGGAACTCTATCTTAAGTTTTCACAAAATAACCAAATAAGAAACTGGCCTCAGCTCCCCTCAAAATCTGTACCTCTAAACTAAACTTCAGAACATTCCAGATTCATGTTGTAAATGACAAATGTTCCATTATGAGGGTGAAAAGACACATCAAAAGCATCTTTGACCTCGAACATATCCAGCATCCTCACTGGACCTGCCTCACACTAAGCTCTTTGGCAGTAAAGCAGCTCCACAGAGGCCCCCACCCTTCTTCCAGCTACTGAAACTAGACAGGATGCCAATGCCAGAAAAATGCTGACTTGAGCACCCTTACTGGGCTCCTGGCTGAGCTGGCTCCCTATTCCTGCCCAAAAGTGACCATGCCATCCTTGGTGAAGACAGCAAGGCCCACTATTTTATGAAGTGTCAGGCAGGCAGTCGATACAGGATGTGAGGACAATTCCACTCTGCTGACGAGGGGCCAAGATTTCACCACAGCAATTATAAATCTCTGCCTACTGGCTTGGTTGGTTACTGCCCTGGTTCCCTATAGTCTACACTCAAAAGTATGTTCTTGCAGCACGAGCTGTCAGATGCAGGTCTGAGAACCCCAACTTTCAGTCAGTCATAGTTCTGTGAACTATGACCTTCAGTTAGTATAATCCATGAACTAAAACCTTCAGTCAGATGATACTCTGAAAACTTTGGCTTTCAGTCAGTATAACCTGTGAAGCAAGACTTCCATTGTCCTTTGTATAGGCTAAGACTGGCCACTTTTATAGTCCATGGTAGGCTCAGAACCAGGATGTACCTAATAGTCTGCCTACAACCTTTTCACTAACCTTCTACACACTGGTACCTTAAATACTGAAGTGTTAATCATACTGTACCAAAAGAACAGAAACATTATTAAGGGTATGATATGACATACATATATAAAAGTGCTATACAAAAAAAGGCATTATTTTATAGGCTAATTCAAAATTTGGATTTTTTTGTTTTTTACTTTTACAGGAAATAAAGATAAAAATACTGAGTAAGCAGGTAAAATTTAAATGCAATACAACTATAATTTTCAATGTAAGATAAGATGCCTATGATAAAATGGCTTATTGGAACTAGTGTGCATTAAGTTATGCTAATTAACTACCAACATGTACAAATCTAGTGATGGTCATGAGTGAAAATAAACAAAGGTACCTTCATCAGCTCTTCTAAACAAGAGAGGTAGATTCTGAAGATGGCTGCTGTAGAGGGGGGCCCAATGTATTGTTTGATGTCAGCTCTGTCCACAAAAGCCACATCAATCTTCTCAGTGATGTTGGATGTGGTCAGAATCACCACATTGGAATGCCTGTTGTTGTGAACAGGCAAGAATCAGGCACAATGTGCTTTAAAAGCCCAGTTCTGTTCCGCCTTATTTGACAGATGCATGGGTAGGAGGAACAGTAGGTCTGTGAGTGGAAGAGCCTATCTACTTTATTTTGGTGGCTGTGCTTCATGTCAGAGTAACCCTCCAACACAGCTTTCATGTTCTGTGAGCCCTGATCTCTAGTCAGGTCTACTGGCTTGCAGCAGGTCTATGTCCAACAGACACTCCCAAGGCATTTGCTTCTAGAAAGCTGTGGTATACTCTACTGGACTTGTTGTCTCACCTACTTCAATTCTGGGGCAGATCTCACTTTGTGCAACATCTCTGACTACCCACTAAAGGGAACCTGAGGCAATGGAGACCATCAGCCTTGAGCATAATGATGGCAAAAGGGACATCACAGGGAGGTGTCCTTCTGACCCCACATCACCTTCTAACTGATGGGAAGGGGATGAGTGCCTCTTCTGGCAATGGGGAAGGAAATCAACATAATGGGGCACTCCAGGCAGGCAGGCGAGGAAGATCATAAGCATTATAAGGGATCCTAAGCAGGCAAGTGTGAAGTCCAAGAGGGGACCTTGGAAAGGATAGTGGAGAGTCTGTCAGTATGACAGAGATCCTGGGTAGTGAGGTAGAGAACTGACCAGTTTAACACAGGACCTGGGTAGAAATGGTTTGAGACTTAGTATTTATCTACAGCGTCTATCTGGTCTGTGATGGGAACTTGGCACAAAGAACTGGGAGTGATACTAGAAGAGAGGGTGGCGAGGGAGGGTTTCAGACAGGCCATGGAAAAGAACCTTCCTAGGAGACTGTAGGGAGACACTGGCAGAAGCCAAGGTGAGGGAAATGACTATAAAGTCATCCAGCTGCCTGAGAACGAGATCTAAAGCTATTTGACCATCGTACTTCTCTATCACTACTCGTGTACACTCTCACTGTTTATCCCAGTGTTACCTTTTGATCTGATCAATTTGAGTCAAGACAGCATTGACTACACGGATAGCATCTGATGGCTCGGCACCTGCCCTACAAGCATTTCGAGCAGCTGTGAGACTCTCCACCTGAGGGGACAGAGGTCAATAGGTCAAAATGAGGAGTAAGTAGCACTTCACAGGCAGCTCTGGATTGTGTCAACTGATAGAATAGAAAGATTGAATGCATATATGTGTGCTACCTGCTCCCAGAAGCTCAATGTATGGGCCACCAGGAAAAGATCCACAGGAAAGAGCTTGCAACACAGCTGACCAAGTGAGAGGAATCAGGCACTAGTAGCAAGAGGCAATTCAGGCAAAGACTAGCTACCCGTGAGTGCCTACCTCATCAATCAGCACAAACACCAGCGCTTCCTTATCATCAATCAACTCCTGAATCTTCTGGAACATCCTAGTTACCAACTTGCCACTCTGAAACCAAAACATTCTTATTAGTGGTGCCAATTTGTAGCCAATTGTTACAGGAGCACAAAGGCACCACCACTGTGATGGCCCCTCAGAAAACTCACAGCATCAGACAAGATCTAGAGATGGCTTTAGTGATCAGCACAAATATTACTGCTTTCTAGGAAATGGAGACCTGAGACTGTATCTGTTATTGTTCAGGGTGGCATAGTGTAGTGACCCCACTAATGATCACCTGTGTGAACTTATTCCCCTGGGAACAAGACAAACCACTGATGGCACACAGAAACTGATGAGGGAAGATTACAGGCACACTGTTCCCAGTTGCCTACATCACCTACCACAAGAACATTCTGAAACGGGATGCCTTGCTTTCAGGGCTTAGGAGCACCCACAACATCGTACTGGGGTACCCCCTCAGTTCAGATCCAGAGTGCATGAGCCTAAAGGCTACTTGGTAAAAGGCACAGTCTAAGTGAGACCACAGATTTGAGTATTTGTTGAATGCCCAGTGGGTGTCCTGCCTTACCCAATCAGAGGTCTGGGAAATGACCTTAGAGGGTTTCTTTTTTCAGTTTAGACTGCCTCCAAGTCCTCTAGCTCTGGAGTCCATCTCTGATCATAGTCAGGTACTTTGTTGACTTTCTCATTTCACCTACTTCTTTCCAGAAGCTTCTGTGTTTGGAATGCTTGGTCAAGACAGAAGACATTGTTTTCCAACTATGGCTGACAATATCAATAATTAAAACATTTAATACTTACTTCTGAAAACCACTTAGAAAATAGGCTGTGGCTGTTTATTTCAATCAATTGGCCATACCGGTACCTGGTAAGAAAAGGTAAGGAAACTACAATTAATACACTGCCTTTGATACAACATTCCTCTATTGCCCACATTCTGAAAGTAAACTCCCACTCTTAAGATATGCAACTCCATATAATTAATAATTGTAGAAAACCTAATAGCATGCAATTATCAAGTCCAGCTGATAGTAAACAAGTTTTCCCATATCCTCATTTGAATCAAATAGCAAAACTCTCATTTTAATCTGCTTATAACTTTTATTTCCAAAACAGCACATAAAATAAAATAGAAGCATCAAGAAGTTTTGGCAGAATCTACACATTTTTTTTTTTCTTCCACAAACCCCAGTGTGGCAATTCCTTTTCCCACAGACACAAGCCCTGAAGTGCTCAAAAGGCCAAAACACACTAATGCTGCTGACCAGAGAAAAGTTTAAATGGCACGACCCCCCACCCAGAAATAACACACACTCAGCCTCACTAAGCAAGGGGAGAGGAGGAAGCTCCTAAAACTAACACACACACTCTGTCTCTCTTTTTGAAATAGGGTCTATATAACTCTGACTGCCATAGAACTCTCTATGTAGACTAGACTTCCCAGAACTCTTTATAGCTCACCCATGTCACAGGTCCACAGAAGAATTTCTTGCTTTTAAAAAGCACCACTAGCATTCTATTTTAAAACCATAGCACTAATTACTTTTACTTTTTACAAAGTGTAGAGAAGGGTATTAAAGACAACATGACAAAGTAAAGAGACTGGGGTGAATATTAAATAACATTAATTATAAAGCACTGTATTTAACAGAATGAGGAGTAACAAATAATTGCAAACATATATACATATTTATCTCCATTTCTAACTCACAAGATAAACACAAATTCCCACATTTTTCTAAGTGAAAGTTAGATTTCTCATAAGAATATTTTGCTTCTCTAGTGTTCTAGAAACTTTGCCTTTAGAGGCCTTTAAAGAAAAGATGCAATTAAATCTATCAGAACAGGGCCAAGTTGCTAGACATAACTGGTCAAAATAAAGTACTCTCATATACCAGTGAATCTCATAGGAATCCCAATTCATATTGGAGTAGCAGAAGTGAAACTTACCCTGTTCAGGCAATGACAAATTAAGACAAGATTTAAAAAGTAACATTTGGTAAGGATGTTGTTGAACAGACAGGGAAAGGTGACTCCCAAGGGAAATGCTCTAAGCTAATCTGTCCATCCAGGCTTCTTCCAACTATAACCCAAGGAAACCCAGGCATCATGGAGCTGAGGAAATCAAGGCTGGTGGTTGAGAAGAGGTTCTGAGGCTGCAGGACAGAGTTCCACAGGGGAAGGGAAAATGAAGAAATACATTCCTGAAAACAGCATAGGACCCTGTGAGCAGGGGGAATCCATGAGGCTTGAGGGTCTTTAAAGCTCATACAGGCTAGAAGAATCCAAGCTCCTATGGCCCAAGTAGAGAAAGCACTGTCTTAACCTTCCAGGAACTCGTAGGCAGAGACCCTAGGCAGAGCACAAGAGAATACACCAGGACAAAGACAAGACTAAATAAACCCAAACCCTTTCCCCAGAATGCTGAAAACAAACCCCAGAAAGACACACTATGTTACAAGTAGTTGAAAAGGCTACCAGAACCAAGCCAGCAGATTTAAAAGGAATATGTAAAAACCTACATACTTTAACCATAATGTTTAGTATTTATGCAAAAAATACTTACATGCTGAATTAGTTGTTTTTTTTCCCCATCATTGTGACCCAATACTTGACAAGAAACAAGTTGAGGGAGGAGGGCACTACTTTTGCTCACAGTTCAGAGGAATACGGTCCATCATGGTAAGGAGGGAATGATGCAGAGTGGCTTGGCCCACAGCATCAACCGGAGCAGAGGAAGCAGAATGCTACCAGTCAGCTGGCTTTCTCCTTTCCCCCTTTTATTCAGATTAGGACACTAGCCCATAGGATGGTGTCACCCACATTTGGGGTAGGCTTTCCTTTGTTAAACTTCTTTCCTTTGTTAAACTTCCTTTCCTTTGTTAAACTTCTCTGGAGACTCCCTCAAAGACAGAAAGACAATTGCGTCCTCTAGATGACTCCAAATCCATTCAGACAAGACAATGAGGACTAAACACACATGCCAGGAAGAAGAAACATATGGCCCACAACTACATGAAAAATCAGTCAACAGAGATAACAATGCAATTAATAGGCAAGATCATCAAAAAAGCCATATATACTGGTTCAGGACTTTAACAAAAACATATGAAGGAAAGAAGAGAAAAAAAAAAGAACCAAAAGGAATCTTCACAGAAAGAAAATAAACTATGAGAAAGAAAAGAACTACTGATTGGGAGTAAAAGCAGTCTAGACACTACAAAAAAAAAAAAAAAATCCATGTGCTTAAGGGTGTCGTAACAGAATTTGTTTAAAATTAAGTGCAGATATTTTTTAAGATGAAAAAGGGGAGCTGAAGAGATGGCTCAGAAGTTAAGAGTACTGGCTGTTCTTCCAAAGACCTGGGTCTGATTCCCAGTACCAACATGGCTGCTCACAACCACTGAAACTCCAGTTCCTCGGGATCTGATGCCCTCTTTTGGCCTCTCTGGGAACCAGGCATACTTGTGGTACACAGACATGCATGCAGGCAAAATACCCATACACATAATAAAATAAATTTTTTTTTTTTAAATAAAAAGTTGAGATAAAAAGGCAAAGTACATGGGTAGTCTGTGAAACAAAACCTACGAGTCTAACATGCTGAAGAACAGATTCCCAAGTAATGACTAATCATCACACAGTCTTCAAATGTGGGGAGAACCAAGACGCCAAACAGACAGAATTCAAGGAAGAACAAATAAGTTCACAGGGACATCAAAGTTCTTTTCCTAGTAAATGATAAGCAAATGAACAGAAAATCTGCTCAGTATCTACACCTGCCACCCATGAGCAGAAACACCTTTCTTTAAGTCCACATGCACTAGGACAGTGCCAGGCTGCCACCATTAGCCTCAGGGTACTTTATTAGATTGAATCAACCCTGCTGCATACAGAGGAGTGAATTGCCCTACACCCAAGGAGAAGAACCCATGAATAACTGAAAATAAAAGCTTCAAATATTACAAATCCTGTGCTTGTTGCTCTCCTCTCTGCTGTCACCAAAGTTACCTGCTTGACAGTCTGATGGTCAGTTTCTGTGCTAATGCCTTACAAAGTGATGTTTTTCCAGTTCCTGGAGGGCCTGCAATAATAGCCAAGAAAATATATTCAAGCCAGTGCTGTAGTATTACTTTTAAACATAGTTAAGCACTACTGCTGTTATTATTACAAGTATTAATTGTTAAGTTATAGCTTAAAAGTGCTAGGATCTCATATAGCCCTGACTGGACATCAGTAATACAGACTCCTATTTCTGGTCTCCCAGCTGACACACTGCTTTCTGGCTCCTAATTTCTCTAAGCATACTGAATATATACCTTTTCTGGTCTACATCTTAGTGACACAAGCCCTTGTTTCCACACTTCCTCACTGCACTTTTCAAAGAGCAAATACACCTTTCTCAGTAAATGGAGGAAGAAGAAGAGTACCATCTCAGGACCATTACTGCAGTGGCATCTTCCACTGTTGATAACCCAAAGGGGGCCTGTATCCCACATTAGATCAGAAGAGCAATACCAGCTTAGATCTAGGATGTCACTTACATCCATTTGTTAAAGGTCTGGTCCTCAGTGGTGTTATGGGTGATTACAGAAAATGAGAGGTGAAGTGAGGTTTTAGGTCATTGGGAGTATGCACCTGAAGGGGACTGAGGGGCTTTGGTCTCTTCCTCTTTTTCATTCTTGGCTATGATGTGACTGCTCTCCCATGTGCTCCTCCCATAATATGATTCACCACAGGACCAAAACAGCACAGCCAATTAATCATGGAGTGAACCTCTAAAACTGTGAACCAAAATACATTTTTTTCTCCTTATTTGAGACAAGGTCTCACTTTGTAGCCCTGGCTGGCCTCAAACTTGGAGATCTGCCTGCTTCTTCTGCTTCCTAAGGACTGAGATTAAAGGCCTACTCTACCATATCCAGCTTTTTTTTTAAAGATTTATTTATATTTTATGTGTAGAGTGTTTTTTTTTTCCTGCATTTAAGTGCACCATGTGCATGCAGTGCCCTCAGAGGTCAGAAGAGGGTATCTGATCCCCAGGAACTAGAGTTACAGATGGTTATGTGCTGTGGGATGATCTTTCTGTACGCTGCAAATATGTGTTGCTATGACTGGTTAATAAAGAAGCTGCTCTGGTCTATGGCGAGTCAGGTTATAGCCAGGTGGGAAATACAAGAGACAGGAAGAAGAAAGGCAGAGGTGGAGGAGATGCCAGCCTACTGCTCAAGGAACAACATGCCAGCAGAATGATAATGCCATAGCCATATGGCAAAAGAAAGATTAACAGAAATGGGTTAATTTAAGATAATAGAGCTAGCTAGCAAGAAATGTAGGCCATTGGCCATACAGTTTGTAATTAATATAAATCTCTGAATGATTATTTTATAAATGGTTGTGGGACAGCGGGGTTGGGTGAGACCAGAGAAACTTCCAGCTACAGTTGTGAATTACCATGTGTGTGCTAAGACCTGAATCCTACCTACTCCTCTGCAAGAGCAACAAGTTCTCTTAACTACTGAGACATCTTTCTAGTTCCTTAAATGACACTTTTAAAAAGATCTTGGGCAATCTCACAATTATAATTGGCATAAACAGGCTAATTATCCTAAGCTTCTCCTTAGCTATAATGTGGTTACTGTCTTGATTTTGTTCTGCCTCTATGCAGTGATGAGGGTGGGATGGGGGTGGGGTACAAATCAACACTATTTCCTTCGAAAAAGGACCTGACAGAATTTCTTCTTAAAACATGGCTTCCGTAGTTCACACTCACGAAATGAAGCAGGGACTATTACACAGAAAAGAAGGGAGACTTGTTCTGTCCTAAGCAATTATGTTCAGCTGGGAAAAATAGCCAATCAATTTATATAAAAAAGGTTAGAAGGAAGCAAATAATTTGCCCTCAAGAGAAAGTCAACTAACAAGTTTGCCAGACTTCAGTGAATTGAATCAGTGCCATAGATATGGAATATCCAAGAACAATTCTGACTCTTTCAGAAAATAAAGAGCTACAACATTGTAGAAGGAACAGATATAAATTACATGTCAACTCCAAGCCATTCATTCTATCACATGAAAACCCGCCCACCTCACCGTGCAGCAGCACCACCCGGTTCCAGGTGATCAGGTTGCTGTCCACATTCCTGTCTGAGAACAGTAAGGTGGTCATCACATAATCCAGGAGCTAATATGGAAAAGCAGAAAGGCAGATAAGGCACCTCTAAGATAAAGGTTCCCAAAAGGATTCTTCAAAGGCCTGCTTCTGAACACAAAAGGGGCAAGGCCATCATGACCACCCCTGAAAGGACCGTCACCTCAGGACACTCAGAGACCATCTCCCATCAGTGGCTGTCATTCTAGAAGGCATCTTTAAAAGGTAAGAACATAAAATACTAGTTGGTACCATTCTAAGAAGAGAAACAAAGGAATTACTTTTACTTAGAATGACAACATCCAATAAGATGCCCAAGGTACTTATCAGATAGAAAACTCCCTCCTTGAAAACAACACAGCAGGTAATGGGTATGCATACAGCACATCTGTCAGAAGCCCAAGAAGTGCCTTCACCAAGTGACAGTTTTCTAGTTTGTCCCCAAAAGGGCTCAGAGGAAGAATGCAACTCAAAATAAATTCTCATCCTCTTCTAGTCTCTGACCATTTCTAAAGGATCAGTTCTATGCTAAGGAACCTCTGATGGATTGGCATTCAGGATGTAGACCACTGGTAGACAGGATTTCCAAAAGCCCACCTGAATCAAGGGACATGGAGGCTGGAGAGTGAGGCAATAAGTACATTCTGAGAAAAAGTACAGCAACTTACATGTGATTTGACCTCCACGTCATACACAAGGCTGTCCCAAAGCCCATGGAATTCAGCTGTCAGAGAGAATAAGACAAAACCCCAGTTTTAGGAAGACCTTGAACCCAGTGTTTTCACTGCTTCCAACTGCAGAGCAAGACTGATACAGCAAGTGCAGTTTTTTTTCAAAGTTCAACTTTTCTTAAAATTACAGATCCAATATAAATGTCAGTCATATAATTTTGACAGGTAAGTGAAGTAAAAGCTTTATTCTTACCAAGCCCAAGCCTGTAATCCCAATGACTTGAGAGGCTGAAGGAGGAGGATCACATGTTCACAGCCAGCCTGAGTAACTCAGTGAAATCATATCTCAAACAAACAAAAAAAGTACAAAGAGGATCTGGCAATGGAGCTCAGAGGTAGGCTGCTCATTGTTTATGTGAGGCCTTGAATTCAATCCCCAAAATAAGAGAGAGAGAAAATAAATTACTCTTCATGTTTTGGGGACTAGTCCTTTTACAAATGAATTCTTCCCATCCCTACTGGCTAACTTTCATAGTGCTAGAAGGTTCTATGCATGCTACTGCAAAAGAAAAGTTATCAATAGTCTTACACAGCTGTGAACCCTGGAAGCTACAATAATGAATGGTCTGATAAGATATGCTCATTGGTGCATTAGTAGACTAAATGTTATGGGAGTAATCAACCATTTTCTGATTGGATTTAAAGCTCACACCACAGGATAGTACTCAACCCTGGTATCATTAACTGGACCAAAACTCCATGGCTACCTAGGCTGTAGGCCCTAGGGGAGAATCTAATACTATTTGTTAAATAGACATAGTAATAAACTGCCCCCATCCCCCCCCACCCAGTTCTTCTCTTTTACACCCAAAGATTAGTGCATCTTTCAACCCCCATCAGAGAAGCCTCTTTTTGTAATAGATGTAATCTCCATATAGAGGCAGACCACAGGTGAAGGTGAAGAATAAGAGACTGGAGTTCTTAGCTCTAAATGGGACATCTATATCACACATCTCACTCTCAGGCTTAGGAGTCATCAAAGAAGTGGATTTTTTTTTTTTTTTTTTTTTAATTTTCGAGACAGGGTTTCTCTGTAGCTTTGGTGCCTGTCCTAGATCTCGCTCTGTAGACCAGGCAGGCCTGGAACTCACAGAGATCCACCTGGCTCTGCCTCCCAAGTGCTGGGATTAAAGGTGTGTGCCACCACTGCCCAGCAAAAGTGGAAAAAATTTTTAAGAGCTAGAATTAGTGGATGTCACAGCATAACAGTATTTGTTGGACATAGCTCATGAGATTCCACCCCTATCTCAGGAACTACTGGCAATTGATGGCTGCTAGGGGAAGGAGTCAATTTTCTTCAGGGTTGCAGGCCCTTCCATGTTCCAGCAGATGTCTCATACTCATGCACATACAGGCAGCACAAAGTAGATTTAGTGGGTTAAAGATTAAAAAAAGCACATGATGTTGGAAGACAAAAATGGTGGTGAGGATGGGGAGGAAACAGAGGGAAGGGAGTGGGAGTTGACTTGATCAAAAAACATTACATGCATGTATGAAATATCCAAGCACTAAAAATATTTTTCAGAAAAAAATTTTCATTGTTTCATTATTTTCAATTTTGCATTTCTGTTATATCCTTTTGTTTTCTCTGAGTTTATTTATTTATTTTTTTCTCATCAGTTTCCTCTTTCTAGAGGAAAAAGCCCAGGCCATTGGCCTAAGACATTTCTTATTTCAAATGCAAGCCTATATATTTCCATAAATATTGGTACACTGTATTTTTTGTTTTCATTGAGTGCTGCAATTTATATTTCCTCTTAGGCTTGCCTTTCAAGCTATTTAAAGTGTGTTTTAGACAAAAACACAAATGAGCTCCCCCTACATGGCAGAAACATAAAACTTTGGTGACTGGGGCTGGAGAGATGGCTCAGAGGTTAAGAGCACCGACTGCTCTTCCAGAGGTCCTGAGTTCAATTCCCAGCACCCACATGGTGGCTGACAACCATCTGTAATGAGATCTGGCGCCCTCTTCCGTATACATAATAAATAAATAAATCTAAAAAAAAAAAACCAAAAAAAAAACCAAAAACAAAAAAAAAACTTTGGTGACTGAATTAATCCCTGGACACCATTTGTTAGAACCTAGTAGCAAAGTCCTCAGAGAAGCATTGATTGTCTTAGGAGGTCAGGACTAACCAGTAGGGGAGACCAGTTGGGCAGGGATAAGGACTGCAAGTGACATCCTTAGTAGACACAATCTCTGAGGAGTCTGTCTAAAGGAACAACAGTCTCAGCCCAGAAAAGTATTCCTTCCTTTGCAATCACCCCCAATCAAATCTGTAGTATTCCCTAAAGGCCCACATGCTAACAGCTTGATCATCAACATGATGCTATTGGGAGATAGTGGAGCTTTAAAAGACAGGGCCCAGAGGGAGGTCTAAAACCATGTCCTGGAAGGGGACAGTGGGACACATGTCTCTTGCTCACTCTCCTGCATCTGGCCATGAAGAGAATAGGATTCCTCTGCCGCCCTCCACTCCCTTAATACAGTGCTTTGCCTTGCAAAAGGCACAAAGCAATGGAGCCACTCCTTTGTGAACTGAAACTATGAGCCCAAACAAATGCTTCTTACGCTAATTGTCTCAAACATTTACTACAGTGATGGAAAGCTAACACAGTGATACCTTTTCAAACATTTCATAAGGGATAAAGCATCCTACAATCTTATAAAACCAAAGAACCAAATCTTCTCACTAAGTAACTTGGCACTAGGTGACTCAGGTATGACTTAAGCTTCTGACTCAGGCCTTCCTTGGCTGCCTCCCTCTACCACTACCCAACCGTCAGGACCCTGTACCTGCAGGCAGAACCCAGTGACTTGCTGCAATTATATTTTCTGTTTCTTCATCCAAATTTTCACTGGTGGGGCCATCTTCATTCAATTGGAAGATGTGAAGTGCGATGGTGCATGCACTCAAATCAATGGGCTGTTGATGAGGTAAAAAGTAAACACATCTACGTAACTCAGAACACCTCCTTCTTTACTACAATTGTTTGTGTATGCTGAAGTCCAAAATAAAGACCAAGGCATACTGCTGTTAAAAAAAACCAGTTCTCAGATGAGATGAAGTCTAGCATTTCATTTCTGATCTAGGATTGGCTCTTAAGGTATTTATCCATTTTTCCCCTCTGAGCTCTTGACCACCCCTGCATCCACCAGAAACATGGTTTCACTATGTAGGGCTATCTGCCTGCAAGCCCTTATACAGTTCAGGCTGATCTCAATGGAACAGAGATGGAACTACTGCATCACCAGCACTGGGATCAAAGAGGTATGCTCCACCATTCCTAGCGAACCTAAGTTTAAGTGATTTTTTTTTTAAACATTGAAAAGTAATGTGTGAGGAAAATGCCAATATTTATATAAATCTATAACCAAACTCAGAGATAGTACAATTACTCACACGAGCCTGAGCAGAAAGGGCTTTCCATATAGTGTCCTTTCTATTTCTTTTTCAGTTAAGTTATCTTTATGTTTGTCCTTCATTTAGAATGGTTAAATATCTTGTTTCCTCTCAAAATCAGAGTAGGATTCTGAGTTTCAAAATTAGAAATAAAGTACCACCCCACCATGACATCATGTCAAAACACAGGATACACACGAAGTGACTGATGACTTTAGCACTAACCAAGGGCATGTTCTCAAGTATGTCCACTGAGAAATTAATGATATCTTCCCTTTTCTAATTTACCAGTTAGTTGTTACCTAGTTTGAAGTGGGATACTAAAGAAAGTCCAAAGTAGAGGAATTGGGTAGGTGGGAGGGACTAAATGATACCTCTTGAAGGGAAGCCACAAATATTCTATGTGTAAGTATCCTACAAAAAAATATTTGTATCTTTCCCTCATTTGCTCATTTATCATTTACTTGTATCACTAGGGGCTTTATATTATTTTGGGTCATGATTCAAAACTACATTATTCACTGCTACTGTCACTGTTCTAGATTTGGATACTGGAGAAAATTTAGATTCGCCCTTGTTTTCATGTGGCACATTCTCATCCTGTTGCTTAAATTTGAACACCTTGTTCTGTCACTGCAGGACAATTCAGTCTAATTTGTAATTTGCCTGCCTGACTCTGAACCTATGATCTCTGCAACAGCAACAAGTGGTCTTAACTTCTGAGCCATCTCTCCAGTCATAATGTGGAGACATTTTAGATTAGTAAGTAGAAATCTATTTCTTCTTTTTAATGGCAATATCATGTTTACTGTATATGTATCAAATTTGTTTCATTAATCTGATTGATAGACAAACTATCTCAGAGTGTTGGCTAGCAACAATGTGCAACACACATTTGTTCACATATGTATGAATTGCCTCATTATCAGGTAAGAGAAATTCCTATAGGTGACTCTGTAGTCAGGTTGCTGGAACTTTTCAGAGTACCCTAAAATCAAACTGTGCTAATCCGCCTTCCACAGCAGCACTGAAGAGCCCCATCCCAACAGTTCCTAAGCCCTAGCCAAATCAAGAATGACATCAGATTTTAGTATTGATAAAAGTGGACGATATCCAAACATTAGTCTTAGCAAATGAATGAAGTCAATGTAGCCATGGCTAGCCTTGAATTCAGTGATTCTCCTGCCTCTGCCTCCTGAGTGCTGAGATTAAAGGCATGTACCATCAAACATGGCAGAAACAAAATTTTAGGCCTAGGGCTCACTTTTCAAAATCAATATCCTATTTTATTTCTATTCACATATTTATTTTCTTTCTACAATACTAACAACTGAACTCAGGACCTTGTGCAAACTACGCAAGAAATTTACCACCAGCTACATCCCAGCTCTCAAAATCAGTTCTTTATAAGGCAAGAGCCATATAATGCTTACTGAAGCGTCTTCCTTAGGGATACATTCCCAGATGTTTTTATACTGGTGATAGACTGTCCTAGAATACCAACATTGTCAACACAAAGCTCCCAATTTCCCATAAGTGAGATCAGAAGACAGTGGGTAAGTCAATCTGTATATGAGATGAGGAGCTTTCACAAAGCAAGCCCATCTCATTTCTGTAACTTCCACACAATCTACTCTAGGGAGTCCTAACATACTCCGGAGCACACCATGACACCTGTTTACGGACAGAGGAGAATTCAGGTATTCAGGCACAGTCCGATATTCTAAAGCTCTGTACTCCAACTCTCAGACTGTCACTCTATCTGTTCCCAGCTCTGTCCAGAGCATCCGGATACATGGTATCCTTATTCTAGCACCTAGCTCCAGGACACATAGCTAAGGATTATCTAGTCACCAAAACCAACAGATAGGTAAAGAGCCTGCTATCAATGTCAATATTAGTTATTTGTGACAATTACCTCATACTCCCTAAGGGCTCAGTGACCAGCACTGTGAGCTAGGAATTTACCTGAGGGTCTTTGGCCTTTAATTCTGTGTCAACAATAGAAACAGATTGAACATTTCTGGTCAGAAAAGGCTCATCAAACTCAGTCCATGTGTAATCTCCAAACACAATATTATGCCTGTTGAGCAGTTTGTGAACACTCAGCTTTATGTCTTCTTTTTTTGCAGTACTAGAAAAATAAATAAAACATACATAAAATATCTTAGTTTAAAAAAAACAAAACACTAAAGTATAGCCAGGTGTGGTGGGGCTTGCCTGAAATCCCAGCATGCAGGAGAACTTGTTTCAAAGAAGAAAAAAAAAAAAAGGCCCAACACACACACAAAAACTTCAGACCTCGCCGGGCGGTGGTGGCGCACGCCTTTAATCCCAGCACTCGGGAGGCAGAGCCAGGCGGATCTCTGTGAGTTCGAGGCCAGCCTGGGCTACCAAGTGAGTTCCAGGAAAAGGCGCAAAGCTACACAGAGAAACCCTGTCTCGAAAAACGAAAAAAAAAAAAAAAAAAAAAAAAACTTCAGACCTCACACACACACAGACATTAATCAAGATCAGGCTGACAGTGAACGATCAACTGTAGGGATCAACCTGGGCCTGCAGTCACACCACCGGCCACCCTCAGCTCCTTATTAGAAAAAGGAGGTGGCACTAGTTCTTGACAAGCTACTATGAAGATGAATCAAAATTCAGTGTTTGGGACAAACCTGAAACATAATGAGCATTCAATCCACATCAGCAGCCACTGTTAAGGAGGGGCTGGAAGTGCAGAGCTACAGGTTCTAACTCGGAGTATGGACACCTTTGTAACAGGAAATCTACCACCAGATACAGGCTTACTAAATACTTATTCTCCTCCGTGCTCTACTGACACTCCACTCTCTTGCACCCCTGACTGTTTGGAGATCACCACTGTCCCTCAGCAGGTCAGTCCTACTACAATCACTGTTAGACTCTGCTCCACAGGCCTGTCAGTGGAGAGCTGTGAGGTCCTGTTACTAGATCATGTGGGATGGCGGTAGGGTCTGGATGGGATATGCGGGGCTGTAAGGGGTGAATCTCAGAGTAGTGCGTGGTGGATAGAGTCTCGTGCAGGGCAAAGTGGAGTCATGCAGTTCGGGTCAACTGCTGTGTGTGTGTGGGAAGTCATGTCGAAACATACTGCGTGGGTTAAAGTCAGGCTGCTCCTGTTCTGTGAAGTGGGGCCGTGCTGAGGACGCGGGACGCTGTGGGGTGGGATCCTGAGAGGTGGGGTAAGGGAGTGCCGTTCGGAGGCCCGCGTGGCGGGGTCGGGCCAGGTCGCCGCCCGCGTGGTGGGACTAGGCAGAGCTCACCTGCTGCTGCGCTGCAGTACCTCCACATGGACCGCGGGCGACTCCACAACACAGGGAAGCGCTTGCTTCAGGTCGCCCACCGCCTCGTCCATAGCGCGGCCGCCGGGAGCCGAGGGAAGGCGACCGGAGTGAGGCCGCGGTCGGCGCCCCGCGCCCCGTGGAACAGCCTCCTCAGCGGCAGGAGGGTACGCCGTGGTCGAGCCCGGGTGTGATCCACTTCCGTCGCCCGTGCCGCGTCGCGCCGCGCCGCGCCCCGCAACCCGCCCCGCCCCGCCGCGCTTCGAATCTGCCGCGCACTGAGCACCGCCCCCTGACCCGGAAGTACTCAGCGGTGGCGAAGGGGCCACTTCCGACTGGCGCAGGTCGGGCTACGGGCAGCCGCTTCTCCCCGCATCCTCTGCGACCGCAGCCATCATGGGCAAGAAGCACAAGAAGCACAAGGCGGAATGGCGCTCATCGTACGAAGGTGCGAGCCCGCGGGCGGGGTCTAGGCTGCGGGTACTGGCGGGGGACGGGGTTCCAGGGAAGGGCGTGGTCTGCTCGGGGCGGGGTTGTGGAGGAGGTGCCTGAGGCGGGCGGGGTCCTGTGAGAGGGAGGGGCGGGGTTAGGCCTGGGGAAGGGCATCAGCTGCGTTTCCTGGATCGCAGTAAGAGGCCATCGGTTTCTAGGGTCCTGTAGCCTCTGTGGACCTCCTCTCTGGCACCAGAAAGACCCACAGCAAAAAGAGGGGCCTCCGCAGCGGAACTGGGGTTTTGGGTCTCAGGTCGGGGTGATGTACTCTCTCCTGGTAGGAAGGATACCCTGAATACCCTCAGTGCTGATTATGTGGTTTGAAAGAGGACTGAACACAGCCCTGTCCGTTTGAGAGCCCATCTTTCCCCGTGGTTTTGACAACTCCCTGCTGTCTAGATTCATTGAGACCAGACACCTACCCTTGTGACACCCACAGGGGTGCAGTAGTTCCCCCCCCCCCCCCCAGCATTTTGCAAGTTTGACTCACGGTCTGTGTGCAGATTACACAGACACACCACTGGAGAAGCCTCTGAAGCTGGTGCTCAAGGTGGGAGGAAGTGAAGTGACAGAGCTCTCGGGATCTGGCCACGACTCCAGCTACTATGATGATAGGTCAGACCATGAGCGGGAGAGACACAGAGAAAAGAAAAAGAAAAAGAAGAAGAAGTCAGAGAAAGAAAAGCACCTCGATGAGGAGGAGAGGAGGAAGCGGAAGGTAAAGGTGCAGTGGCCTGTAGTGGGGACGCTGATCATGCCTGGCGATGCCTGGGCCAATGCTGCAGTCCTGGGCTTCCAGGGCATCTTTGGCAAAGGCCTGCAGTGTGTCAGGAGTGGGTCTTCTTCCCAGTCTGCAGAAGGCAGAGGTGTGCAGGGTCTGTAGTACCAATCTAAAAAGAGCTCCAGCTGTCCTGTAGCCTCTGTTCTCTGACACTCACAGGAAGAGAAGAAACGGAAGCGGGAGAAGGAGCACTGCGACTCGGAGGGGGAGGCCGATGCCTTCGACCCTGGAAAGAAGGTGGAGGTGGAGCCACCCCCAGACCGACCAGTGAGAGCCTGCCGGACACAGCCAGGCAAGACCCTGTTCCTGGACATGTTTTCTGTCTTGTCTATAGCATGGTTATCCATTTGTTGGGGCATTTAATAACAGAAGCACAGATGCCATAGAGATTAATAATATTGTGTCTCCCAAAACCTACAGTATTGTTTGTTTTTATTTTTTTGAGATAGGGTTTCTCTATGTAGCCCTGGCTATCCTAGAACTTGCTCTGTAGACCAGGCTGGCCTTAAACTCAGAAATCTGCCTGCCTCTACTTCCTGAGAGTTGGGATTAAAGGTCTGAGACACCACTACCTAGCTTACAGTATTTTTAGTCTGGTTAAAGTTGACCAATTTTTAGTCTAGAAGTTTAGCTTTATTTGCTTTACTATTCCAATTAGCACCATCAGGTTAGTGGTCCTTTCATGAGTCACATGAGAAACACATATGGGAATTCTTCTTGGGAAGAAGAGACCCCAACACAGGCTCTCATGGTAGGTCTGGAGTTACTTAAAGTGACCTCAAGATGACATGTAGGAAGCTAGAGGTCTTTGGTAAGTTTCTGACCTGAGCAGCCTGTGCCAGGGATGACATTTCATGGAGTCTCCTGTGGTGGTATTGTGTTCCCCAAAATATTGTGCACTCTAATAAACTTATCTGGGGTCAGAGAACAAAACAGCCATAATGTTAAACATAGGTTTAGGCAGTGGTAGCACACACCTTTAATCCTAGTATTCCAGAGGCAGAGATCCGCCTGAATCTCTATGAGTTCAAGGCCACATTGGAAACAGCCAAGCATGGTGACTCACGCCTTTAATCCCAGAAAGTAATGGCAGGAGGCAGAAAGGTATTTAAGGCGCGAGGACAAGGAACTCTAGCTGGTTAAGCTTTTAGGCTTTTGAGCAGCACAGTTCAGCTGAGAGGCATCCAGTCTGAGGAAACAGGATCAGCTGAGGAATTGGCAAGGTGAGGTGGCTGTGGCTTGTTCTGCTTCTCTGATCTTTTAGCATTCACCCCAATACCCAGCTTCAGGTTTGTTTTTATTAATAAGACTCTTTAAGATTCATACTACATTCTCTGTCTTGGCTCTTAGAGATTCCCTGGCTTCCAGACTTCCTGTATAGGACTCTACAGGCTCTGTTTTTAGGCAAGAATGTCTCTTCCTACTTGGAGAGAAACTGAGAAGGCTGAGTGTCAAAACATGGATTATCAGGAAAGCTAATATTAGAATCAGATTGTGATGGCTGCAAAAGAAATGTTCATGCCTCCCCAGTCTGTGTGGGGATTTTTCTCTTCAGAATTTCATCCTTTCACTGTGAATTTGACCACCCCTGATTTATCAGGGCCACTTGAGATATCTGTTATAGTCCTTGTGGGAAAGGATGCTATTTGTTAGTATCTTCCACCCCTGAGCAGCTCACTATTATAGTAAATTTTCAGGAAACAACAGTCAGGGACTGTCTTCAAAGTGGCACAGCTGCTGACCTCAGTGCACCTGAATGACACAATGCAGTCATTGTGACCTTCAGGGGACTAAAGAGATTAGTGCTGCTGTGGACATACCCTGGACAGTCAGGGACATGCTGTCAGGCTGACTGTGAGCTCAGAGACTTAGTTGATACCCACAGTCCTCATGGGGTGTGTGTGCATTGTGTGTCTCTTCTGCTTCATAGTGAGAATCAGTCTCATGTGACTCATGAAAGGGCCACTAACCTGATGGTGCTAATTGGAATAGTAAAGCAAATAAAGCCAAACTTCTAGACTAAAAATTGATAAACTTTAACCAGATTAAAAATACTGTAAGCTAGGTAGTGGTGTCTCAGACCTTTAATCCCAGCACTCAGAAAGTAGAGGCAGGCAGATCTCTGTGAGAAGTTTCAAGGGAAGTACTGACCAGGGAGTCCAGAATGAACTCCACCCACACTTTTGCTTCTTCCATATCTTGTCTAGAATACCAGACTGGATTTTGATGGGAACTGGAAATAGCCTTATGGTCTTGAGACATGCTGTGTATCCCTTTGCCAACCTGCCTATGTTGAGGGAGCTGTGCCCAAGTTCTCAGTTCTTGCTTGGGCTTCAGATGCTGTGAAGTTCCACAAGCAGATGAATATGGAGATTTCTCATGAAAGAAATGAAGTCTTGCTGTTTGATTTTATTTCCTTGCTTTCTCTTTATAAACTCAGCTGAGAATGAGAGCACACCCATTCAGAGGCTTCTGGAGCACTTTCTCCGTCAGCTACAGAGGTAACCCCGTGTCCCACCTGTCATCTGTCACCTATGAGACAGACACCCTACCTTCTCTAGATACCCTAAACCCCACGTCCCATCTCCTGCCTCTACAGTACACTCCCCCACTTTCTCCCCATCTTGAGACACTTTGAACCCTGAATCCCACCCACCGCCACCACAAGATGTGACATTCCACCTTCTCTAGGCACTCCCAGTCTGGCCGGGTGTGAGAGTACGTGTGTAGGCCACAACTCTAGGGCCAGGGAGCTCATACACTGCATTCCAACCTGTCTCATCTGAAGTTGGTGTCGTAGTGTTGTCTCCAGAGCATTGCCTGTCAGGGATAAGCTGGAACAGTGTTATTTTGTTCTTAAAAAGGCATATGTGTTTTTCCACTGAACTTTTAAGAAGCAAATTTAAAATTTAGTCAGCTATATAAATTTTTGGATTGTAAAAATTCTTACGTCACTTAGAAATTTAGACTTGAGAGTTTTTTTCATTTCAAAGATATCTTTGCTTTCAGAAAAGATCCTCATGGATTTTTTGCTTTTCCTGTCACGGATGCAATTGCTCCTGGGTATTCAATGATAATAAAACATCCCATGGACTTTGGCACAATGAAAGACAAGATTGTAGCTAACGAGTATAAATCTGTCACAGAATTTAAGGTAAATGAGTTTTACTTTCTGAAATAATGTTTGCAAAACTGTGTGTGTGTGTGTGTATGTGTGTGCATGTGGGTATGTCCATGACCACTCACATAATGAACACTGTGTATGTACCTCAAGTCATTTTTTAAAAATAATTTCTTCTAGATGTATTGTTTTATTTTATGTGTATAAGTGTGTATGTGCACCACATGTATGCCTGGTGCCTTTGGAGATCAGAAGAAAGCATATAACCCCCTGGAACTGTAGTTACATATAGTTGTGAGCCACTCTGTCAGTGATGCAGAGCCCTTCACTCCACTTCTCACTTCTGGTTAAAGAAGCAGACATGTTGGTTTTTATTCCTATTTTTGTCCATGTTCCTACCAGATAGGAAGGAGGGCTGGAGTAAAGAAGAGATCTTAGAATATTTATACAGTCTTTCTCATAAAATCTACATATTAATATACAAAAGGAAATTGGAGACTTTGACCAGATTTTCACTGGGAAATTCCTCATGCAAGTAAAAACTCATGGATCATTATGAAAATCTCTGTCTTCCGAAGTTTGTTTTTTGCTGAATTTCTTTCCTTCCCTTTTGGCATCATTTGACGAGAATGGAGAACTTTGCTGTTACTTATATGGCAAATTCCCTGTATTTTTCTTCTTAGGCAGATTTCAAATTAATGTGTGATAATGCGATGACCTACAATAGACCAGACACCGTGTACTACAAGTTAGCCAAGAAGATTCTGCACGCGGGCTTTAAGATGATGAGCAAAGTAAGAAACCCACTAGAACAATGGCACTGAGCCGAAGTCTTCTAACTTTCTGTGCCTAACAGGCTCACAATGAATGACACGCTTCATCCATCCGCCACACCCAGGTGCTGACCCTGCTCTAGACTGCCCTGTCCTCCAGGCACTGCCCCCTTCTGCACCTTCATACAGCTTAGAGGTGCCATTACAAGAGCTGGTGAAAAGTTCTGGATCTAGGACCAGTCTGGCTGGATCACAGCAAGCCTTGTGGTTTTGCTTTGTGGGACAGCCTCACTGACCTTCAACAGTACAAGCTTATCCTTTGGCCTTTCCAAGTGGCTTCCTAGATCTATACTGTAAGCTAGGCTGTATGAGCCTCACATAGGCAAGGGACACTTGCTGGGCTCCACCATTCCCTCACCACCATCTCTGGGCCATATCTTGAGTGCTGAGCCCTCGCAACCATTCCCGCTGCAGCATCTGGGAAGGTGGCGATTAGGCCAGGTGAGGCCGTGGCCATCCCATGCCATCCCATCGTCACGGCTCCGTGGCTAAGGGAGAGGTAAAGTCCTGCTGCTCTGTCCTTTCTGATTCTAGGAGCGGCTGTTAGCTTTGAAGCGCAGCATGTCGTTTATGCAGAACATGGATTTCTCTCAGCAGGCAGCTCTCTTGGGCAGTGAAGACCCAGCAGTTGAGGAACCTGTTCCTGAGGTTGTCCCAGTGCAAGTAGAAACTACCAAGAAATCCAAAAAGCCGAGTAGAGAAGTTATCAGGTAAGGCTTGTGGAGCTATTGCCTGCAAGCAGGACAGCAATGCTTTGCCGAAGCAAGGGCGAGGGGGACCTGTGGCGCATCTCATCCTGGATGGAGGAGCATGGTCTCTAAGGATTCTTAGGTTCCACGAGGCCACGTGGTGCAGCCCAGAGGCCTTGAACTGGATGCCTTCCTGGTGCTGGAACTTGAGAGGGCAATGCCATCCTGTCCTGCCTGCCCCCAAATGAGGTGATTGTGTCACATAGCTGATACTAGCCTGTCACCTGTGTATGTTTGCAGACTCTGCATCTTGCAGGGCGGTTCTGTGGAGTAAGATAGTCACTTATTGCATGCTCTCATGCCGCCATCACAGCTCATGCTACTGATGAATGTGAGATGCAAGGGGCCTGAGACCACTCCTGTGTGCTAGCCACATGCACTAGGATTCACACACCCATGGAGCTGGCCCTGCAGTACATTTTGCCAGTTTGTCATTACCATATGATATACATTCTATTTTCTAATAGTCATCCCTTTAGTATATGCCCTACATACACAGCACCTGCTAATGACCTATGTATTTATCTGTGCAGAGCACAGTTGCGGTGAGCCCACTCTGGTTATCAGCACTCACCATGGAACAGTGTCCATAAGCTGACTTCTTTAGTGCTGCAGGGAGATGGGTAGCCTGGTGATGAGCATCAGGAAGGTCAGGGTGTTTCAGACATAGTTCCCTGAAGCTTTTCGCTTGTCTATCAGGCCACAGCTAATTAAGGGACCTTCAGAGGACTTTATCTTTATCCCACACCACAAGGTTTTCATGGTGTCCTTTTGTCTCATGGATAGTGAGATATTGATGTTATCTCTTCAGTAGCAGACCCCAGGGAGCATTTAGGCAATCATAGGAAGTTGGAGCCCTCCATGGTTTTACTGTCCAGCATGTGGCTCCTCTAACTGTGGTTTGAGCTATGTTGGGGGACTGAGTAGCTCAGAATAGAATGATGAATACCACACAAGTAATGGGTGGGAGGTCTCAGTTTTATTTGTGAAATATACTTCTCTCTGGGTTAGTGACCAACCTGTGACCTAGGATCTCATGAAGTTGAGAGAAGGACACATTTTCCTAAGGCAGGTTCCCTCTCAGCAGACAGCTCTTTGTAGGGCACTGTCCATTGTCCTCTCTAGGACACCTGCTGCCTTCATGTGTTTCTGGCCTCTCAGGTTGCATCAGATTTGCAGAGTTTCTAGTTAATGGCCTTGGTGTAGATGGTCTTGTCACTGAGATTCTTCCCTCATCTGTGGGTTCTATGGCTTTTAAGTAGAATGGATAGTTGTGGAGTTTTTTTCAGAATTCCCAGACTTCAAAGTCTGAGTTTCTACACTGAAGTCCACCAAATGCTACAGAGCATGCTTTCGTGTCAGTGCCAGTGCTGTGGGACCCTGATAAGAGACACCATTATCCCTGGGCTGGATTTCCATGGAGCATCTCTGTCGGTCATGGGGCCATCCTCTTGTTGCAACATCTCTTAGCCATTTGTGCCAGGGCAGAAAAGAACCTGCCCACCTGTTTCTACTGTCTGCAGGGGACAGGCTAGCTCCATAGTGCCAACACTTCTCCTTTGATTCAGAACTGTTCCTCCTTGGGGAGCCCAGGGCTTCTTGCAGCTCTACTTTACTGCAAATGTGACACTCCACACAGAGGGGACTTTGTCACATTTTCTTTAATATCTGTAATTTCTGTCACCTTTTTTTTCCCTCTGTAAGAAGACAAGTGTTTCTCTGAGATGTGGAAAGTATAAGGGTTTGTATGTTTGCATTTTTTTGCTCCAGGAATAAGAACATGATTAGAACACATAGGAATGTTATGAAAAGTGGAAGGATTAAAATCTACCCAGTGCTTCCCTGCTGGCCTCTGCAAGGGGTGTTCATAGAAGCTACTGTTGGGAAGCAATGGGCAGTGCCTATGATGACACTTGGTTTTCATGCCTTACAGCTGCATGTTTGAGCCTGAAGGGAATGCCTGCAGCCTGACAGACAGCACTGCAGAGGAGCATGTGCTAGCCCTGGTAGAGCACGCAGCTGATGAGGCTCGGGACAGGATTAACCGGTTTCTCCCAGGTGGCAAGGTAGTATCTGTGGCCCTCCCCTGAGGGCCATGCCACTTGGCCTCAAACACTCAAGTCTTTGCAATCAGGTACCACCATCAAAATTGGGAGTACTAGGGTCTGGCCAGAGTACCTCCTGGATGCCAGGAGTTTAGGCCAGCGTCAGATCAGCTCTTTGATTGTCTTGGTCTTATTTCCTCAGAGGGGTCTGGGATCATGTTGGCAGGGCTACTCTGAACATGGAATATGGTATTTCCCCACTATATCCAGCTTGGGTTAGGGCCACTTGTGACTGATCCTATTGCTTAGGGGAAGCCTTGATTGCCAAGCTTCCCTACAGGTAAAGCCCCCTTCATAGTAAGTATTCACAAGGGTGTTACAGCATTTCCACCTCTTTGTTCATCTGTGGCTCTGTCCTTTTTGTGAGCCATTCATAGATTATTGCTGCCATGTCTTAATGCAACTGTCTGTGTCCCAGCTATGGCAGAGGATCCACCCAACTATTGCCTGCTTCTCTGTAGACCAAGGTGCTACCACTCTCAGATCATCTTTCCTAGTATAAGGTGATCTGGTGCAGAACATCTGTAGATGATAACACAAGCCCCTGAAAAAGAATGAGGGCACATGGTAAGATGAGCCTGCTGTGTTCCACCAGACCTGACATAATCTAAATCTATCTCAATGTGAGGTCTGTATTAACAGTAATCAGAACTTTACATCCTTTTTCATGTCAAGTCTTCAAAATGTGCATTACATTTTAAATACTGAATGTTGAATTTTGGACCCTCCAGTTTTAGGAAATACCTTAAGCTAGTTAGAGGTATGGCTTAGTGGTAGTGTCTTGCCTACCCTACATAAGACTTTATGTTCCTTCCCTAGCATTGCAAGAAAGCAAAATGAAACAAAACCCCATAAACACCTTAAACTTAGTTTCGCCTGTTTGCTTGCTCTTGTAAACATGCCTATTAAAAAGCTCAGCATCAGCTGTGTGGCTTGCAAGAAGTTCTGTGGGTAGCATTGCACTATGCTCCTGCTGTATTCTACCCCTGGAATTGGTCATTTCTCTGGGGAGCCTTGGTTCCTCCAGTGGGAAACCTTATTTAGAAATGGATATTGTCTTAGAGCTTCTGTTGCTACAGTGAAACACCATGACATAAAGCAAGTGGGGGAGGAAAGGGTTTATTTGGCTTATACTTCCATATTGCTGTTCATCATTGAAGGAAATCACGACACAAACTCAAAATAGAGCAGGAACCCAGAGGCAGGAGCTGGTGCAGAGGCCATAGAGGAATGCTGTTTACTGGCTTGCTCCCTATGGCTTGCTCAGCCTGCTTTCTTGTAGAACCCAGAACCTCCAGCCCAGGAATGGCACCACCCACAATTAAGAAAATGCCTTATATAACTGGATCTTTTTGGTGGGGGTGGGAGGTCAGTGAGAGGTGGGGTGTTGGAGACAGGATTTCTCTGTGTAGCTTTAGCTGTCCTGGAACTAGCTCTGTAGACAAGGCTGGCCTCAAACTCACAGAGATCTGGCTGTCTCTGCCTCCTGAGTACTGGGATTAAAGGTGTGTGCCACTACCTCCTGGCTACAGCTGGATTTTATGGAGGTATTTTCTTAATTGAGGCTCCATCCTTTCAGATAACTCTAGCTTGTATCAAGTTGACATAAAACCAGCCAGGGCAGATATCCATGTGGTAGGTAAAATGCTGTCAGGTAGAGCCAGGAAATGTACCTGTGTGGGTATATACCATGTATATAGCAACTTAGGTTGCTATGTTGGTAACTGTGTTTGCATGTACTGAAGTCTTTGCTGTCTGGGGAAACTTCCTGTTCCCCCAATACCACAGGCCACGTCGTGTCTCTTCCCTTTTAGTTTGTAGTACTGCATTGAGAAGCCTGACCCTAGTACCCTGGGTTTATTGTTGGTGCCCTCTATCCAGGATCTGTACCTCTGCTGCCTCTGCCCTACTTACTTGCTCTCTGACATTCCCCCTTAACAATCACAAGAGCCTACTCTTCATGCATCTGGCCAGTTCCCTGCACATCTATCTCATTTGCACATGTACACCTTCCACACCCTGACATACTGTCCCTGTATGAGACTACAGGTGACTGTGGGGAATAGTCAAGGCCTTTTGTGGAAGATTTTTAGTGGAGTCATGTTTCTACCTATCTTAGAGATGGAGGTCTATAGTATGGTATGATGCTTTTACTTAGCTGGCATTCTTCTCATTTTGTTCAGGCTTAATGGATGGTTTTTAATATTTGCTTCTGGGACAAGGCTTTTATTTCAGAAACTCTTTGGAAGGGGTCATGTGCCTAAGCAGTGCTTTGACCGTATATAGGTGTCCTTGGTCATAATCAGGTATATTTAATCATGAGCTGGTGCCGTCAGTCACAAGCAGGCCAAACTTCAATCCCTTTACATGTGAGAGGGAGTCTCTGGTTCTTTCTCATGGAGAAATTGGTGGAGAAGTGACTGACATGTCACGTGTCTCTAGTAGACGGCACAAGGTTTCCCCTGGGGAATGACATTTGGATGCTACTTCCTTGCAGATGGGGTACCTGAAGAAGCTTGGAGATGGAAGTCTGCTCTACAGCGTGGTGAATGCAACTGAGCCTGATGCTGATGGTGGGTGCTCTTTCAGGGCTTGGTTGCTTGCATGTTGTCCTCTAAACTCTGTACATACTCTGAGCATATATAACACATTCACAAGTCACCACTACTGCTTGCCTGGCTTCCCATTTCTACATACATCCTTGGTGGCATATGTGTGTACAGTGAAGCCTGTATGTGTCATGAAAGGGGCTAGGATGTTATTGGACCTCCATTGGGTTTCTCAGGGTAGTGATAGATTCTTTTTTTTTTTTTGGTTTTTCGAGACAGGGTTTCTCTGTGTAGCTTTGCGCCTTTCCTGGAACTCACTCTGTAGCCCAGGCTGGCCTCGAACTCACAGAGATCAGCCTGACTCTGCCTCCTGAGTGCTGGGATTAAAGGCATGTGCCACCACCACCCGGCTCAATAGATTCTTAAGGGCTGAATTTCATTGATGATGTAGGAAGGTTTTGTCTCTTGAGTTCTGCCAGTGCTGCTTCCTCATGGGCCAAATGCTGACCTACACAGTTGAAGCTCAGAAGTATTCTGGAAGGAAGGTTAGATCATGTCAGGGTAGGTCTTAGTGGAAATGTGAATGCCACCAGGCGCACCAGCCTGGAGATTTCATTCATCAGAACATCTTGAGAAGGTAGCAGCTGTGCGTGTGAATGAGTCCCTGGGATTGCAACATGTCCACAGACACACTTGGAGACATTGAGACACAGTGGATGTTGGCTCACACTTTCCTGCTTTGCCCTTGGGCCTCTTGACATTCTTCCTCCCAGCCCTCAATCAGCAGGTTGTTTCATTTTCTCTAGTGTGTACAGGATAGACACTCTGATTTTAACTGTTAGTGGAAACAAATTTCTGTAGTCTTCAGGAGAAAGTAGATGAGGTAGCCCATACTTAGGCCAGAAAGTCAATGTGGAAACTGAGGTTCCTGCCAGGAGTGGAGAAATGATGTGCATGTGAAAACCAATAAGCAGATGTATAACCAGATGAGCATGTAGAAGATGGCCATTAAATGTTGTTAACAATAGGTGCTGAGTGAGCAGTTTGCAAAGGTGTAAATATTGCTGGCATGATAGCTCACAGACATGAGAAGGACAAGCCTGCACCCATTTCTACTTCCCCAGCACTGGGATTATAAGCATGTACCTTAAAAAAAAATTTTTTTTAAAGTATAGATTTGGGGAATTGAACTCAGAAGTTCATGCTTATAAGGCAAACACTTTGCCAAGGGAACCATCTGTCTAGCTCCAGACATGATATTTTTTCATGGTGTTGACTTTAGGGCAATTACAAAATCAAATTGAAAATCAAATGGTGTTAGTTTTAAGAATTATATTTTGCTTTTGCAAAATGATTTTTAAATGGACATTGTAGAGTCTTTATGCCTCCACCCCTCCCTGTCCAAGTTGCTATAGAAAACAGGCTCATCACTGCTGAGGCCAAGCTAGCTTGATCATTCCCCCTGTCCTGTGTCTTCTGCAGAGGAGGAGACACACCCTGTGGACCTGAGTTCACTGTCTAGCAAGTTGCTCCCAGGTTTTACGACACTGGGTTTCAAAGATGAAAGAAGAAGTAAAGGTAAGTACAGTGACTGGTGGGAGCTCTCAGGAGCTGAAGGGTGGCTGGGCAGGCAGGCAGTGGCGATGATGAAATTGCCAGTTCCTCCTCCGTGATTCTCTTCATGGTTTTGTTACTGTGACTGGATTCAGATTTCAAGACAAATGAAGTTTAGATTCATTAAAGTAGGTGGATTAAAGTCATTCTGGGTGGAGAGTTCCTGCTTTGCATTCTGCTCTCCACTAAGGGTGAGTTCAGACTGAGCTCCTAAGCTTCCTCACACAGGCTGCCATCCCCTCTCTCCATAGGAGTCTTGGTTCAGGCTCCTGCTAGTTCTTACGGAGGAGTTCGTTTCTTACATCAGACTTACATTTTAACCATTTGGAGGGTGATGGAGCTGCCTGGCAGTCAGGAGACCTAGACAAGGTGGTTGTGGGTAGCAGCATGGCATGAGGGAGGAGCAGGTATATTTGTGTTTGTGGGGTTTGCATTTATAATTGACCTACTAGTGTGTTTTGGAACGTGTGTGGTTGTATGTACGTGGCAGTATGTGTGCTCGGGTGCTTATAGGACTTGCTTTGACCTGTTCGTGTGTTATGTGTGCCAGAAGACTCGCTTTGGTGTGTGGGTATCTATATGTGCACAGGTATGTGCTTAAGACTGGAGAGCATTCAAGCTGAATGCTTTGTGGGTCTCAGCTAAAAGTATTATCACTTCCTTCTTCTTGAAGGCACAGTAGCCATTCCTGGTCTGAGCCTAGATGTGCTTTGATGACATTTCTTCTGCCTTTACTGAAGTATAGAGGTGTTTTAAAAACATGTGGAACACTTTAGCATGTTCCCCTTAGACTTGGCATTTCGTTATATTTCCTGTCTCTGTAGTTCTTCCAGACAGATTGTTTCTTGAGGGATGGGTTAGGGGCAGGGATGGGATTGTCCTTTTCTGTGTCTTTGCATTTGTTCTCCTGTGTTGTGTCCTGTGGCCCTCACTTTTACTGTGGCTCAGTCACCTCTGAACTGTAAGCTTTTACCATACTTCTTTATCCCTTCAGTAGTACACACCATCTGCTTTCCTTGGTATTCACTCTAGGTACAGGGAGGCTTGGTACCGCCTCAGTAGAGGGCATTTTATTTCTAGAATGGTGTTACATCTCTGAATATGAGAGACCAGCCTGCATTTGGACCTTCTGTTAAATTGTACCTTCTGTGATGTGTGATCTACCCACACCTGCTTCCATCCCAACCCCTCCCTTGACATTGCTCACACTTTGCTTTTGAGATGTTGCTTGTCTTTGGTTCTTAGCTCAGCAGTTTTGTCCCCAGGAGGCATTTTTATCACAGGGAAGAAGAGGGTGTGCGGCTATTGTCCTGCAGGAGAGAGGGAATGCTATAGCAGAGTGCAGGACATGGCCTAACTTCTACCCATAGTGTCTGTCAATAGAGAAACACAGCCATGTAGACATAACCTGGTTTACTATTATAAACCTGGGTAAGAGTGTATTCTGTATTGGTTCAGCTCCTGGTTCTTTCAGAGAGGGTTCATGAACTGACTGGTCCCAAGCTCATCTTTACCCAAGGGTCAGTCTTTGCTTGGTATCCCTTGGTCCACAAGTATGAAATGGGGTGCTGAGTGGACACTGCAATTATCCATGGGCAGTTTCTGCTACTGAGTCTGTGCTCAAGCAGGAAGAAAAAAGTTAGAACCAGGCATGGGCTCAGGTTGAGATCACCTGGAAGGAAAAATGGCTGTGGCCGTGCTGGCTGTGCATTGAGCATGACTCTGACCTTCCCTCTGCTTCCGTCTCCTTAGTTACATTCCTCTCCAGTGCCAGCAGTGCACTTTCAATGCAGAACAACTCTGTGTTTGGGGACCTGAAATCAGATGAGATGGAACTTCTGTATTCAGCATATGGAGATGAGACTGGTGTGCAGTGTGCACTGAGGTAAGCCAGGTCACACATATATGTGAGATCTGTTCCCTAGTGATCAGCTCGGCATTGCTGTGCACTCTGGGAAATACAGAACTGGCTGGCAGCAAGGCAGTGTCAGCAGAAACTCCAGGACTATTTGCCACTGTCCATTCCTCTGCCTTAGGCCTGTCTTGCAGTTCAGCGCAGTTTGAAGAAGGCAATGATCCAGGCTGTAGCATAAGTATGTGTTAGCAAACTGTGTATACTTAACAAGAAGTTTTTTTCACAATTGTTTTGAGATATTTTTCCTAGAGACTGTTAGTCTGCTGGAGCTATAGTAATCAAGTTCTAACATCAAGGCCTAAGGAAGGCCTCACTGTGCTGAAAGCTGGAGGTCTGAGGCCCAAGATTTGGCAGTCTTGGTTCAATACAGACACTGTCTTCACTCCTGTCTCTTCTTCTATGACACTAGTTAGGATGGATCAGCAACTACCCTGGTGGCCCCTTTTTACCTTAATCACTTCTCAGAAGACTCCATCTCCAAATACAGTTACATTCTGAGGTGCTGAGGTTAGAACGGCAACTGATGAACTCGGGTGGGGTGAGGTGGGATGACATAGGCAAAATTCAGCCCATAATACAGCCTAGAATGTAACATAAAAGTACATTGTAAAGCTAGAGAGATGGCCTAGTGATTAGGTGCATACTGCTCTTGCAGAGGACCTGAGTTCCTAACGCTCAAGTCAAGCACCTCATAACTATTGTAACTTCAGTTCCAGAAGGTCCAACTCCCTCTTAAGCAGGCATCTACTCATGGTCACACACCCCACACAGACATGCATGCACACGTGTAATTAAAAGAAATAGTAAACTTTTTTAAAAACACAGATGCAAGACTGCATCTTCATAGTGTCTGTTTTGTTTTGTTTTCTGTACAAAACAGAAGTGGGCCGTCTTTATAGAATTAAATTTTTATGGATAATTAAACTTTGCTAGCCTCTAAAAAAATAGAATCTTTGAAAATACAAAACAGAAAAATTCCATTTAGTCCTTAATAAACGAATACGCAGATTTTTGTGACCAAAGAGGCAGTAAAAATAGACGTGAAAAAGAGGTTTCCTTCAGGAGAGAAAGTGTGACAGGTCAACAGGCAGGCTTACGTTCCACAGTCAGAGCACATGCTGGCCAGCAGGCCACCTGGACTGAACTCTACTCCTTGAGGGAACTGGGGGCAGTTTGTCCCCAGGCCATTAACATCCCACTCTCTTTCCCAGTGACTGATCCTGGAATGTGTTTGAGTTACACATGTCACACAGAAACATTGGGTTCCAGTGTCCCACAGAAATACCTGAAGATGGCAGCACCTCACAGTTGCAAGGGCAATATAAAAACAAATGCCCAGGGGCTGTGGGGTCATCAGGGTTGATCTGTGAGCACTTCAGGTCTCCATCCTCAAGATCTGCCCTCTGTACACATGGTCAGAGTATCCCAGATAACCCTGTGTTCTGTATCTGTATCCCAGATACCCTGTATGCTGTATTCTGTCAGCAAATGGGTTTATCTAGCTGTATAGCTCTAGGCCAGCAGCCTTGCTTCTCTCTCTGAAGGCCTTCAAGGTCTCGGAGTCTTATGAAGTCATCCTTGATGCTTTATTCTAGGGAATTTTTGTTCTTTGACTACATCTTGAATTTTATTTATTTTTAAGCTAATATATTCATAGGATTCAGAAATCAAAATGCACCAAAAGGTATGCCCTGACTCTTACCCCCACCCCATATCTGCCCACTTACCACTTCTACATCCCATGCTGCCTATACTTTTACATGTCAGACTGGCAGATACAGAAAGCCTTCTTTAGATTAACCAACATGTCTTACAATTTTATGTGGATTGTGAACCTGCATGTGTTACTCCCTTTTGTTTTTTCCTTTTATTTTCCTGGAGACCTTTTAATCTTTTTTTTTTTTTTTTTTGCCATGAACCATTTTGAAATTGTTAAGAGCTGTCAGGTCCAGTCCCCTACATATACCTAGGAAGCTCCCAGAAGGCTGAGGAGAGGTGTTGGCAGTGGACTTCTGGAATCAGAATCATTGTCACTGTTGGGGGTGAATCTTGAAATTGGAATGTGATGCTTTTTCAGCACATTCCGTCATACGATTTCTTTCTAGCCTGCAGGAATTTGTGAAGGATGCTGGGAGCTACAGCAAGAAAATGGTAGATGACCTCCTAGACCAAATCACAGGTGGAGATCACTCAAGGATGATCTTCCAGCTGAAGCAGGTGGGATTTGAAGTTGCTGTGCCTTTGTGGGCACAGGCTCTTGGTGCTACTCCAGTACAGAGAGCCCATCCAGCCCCCTAGGGTCTAGGGAGGCAGGCTCTGGAGGTCATTGCTGGGTGTTCTTGGCTCATTGAGCTCTAAGTTATGATTTTAAAAGCTGTCTTTAAAAAGGTTTGACAGTTGCTTGTCATGGCTTTCTTAACGTATGCCCATGTTTCTTTCATTGGCCATCATCATTCCTCCTGAAAAATAGGCTATTTTCTTACAGCACAGATCTGAAGACTGAGCTCTTCTCCGCTTTTGTGTATCTGAACATCTTTGCCTTTACCTTTGAAACTTGTTTTCTCTTGGCATGGGTCTAGGTGGACTTTTCGTTCTACTATAACACAGACTAACATTGTTTCTGAGGAAGCATCTGTGACCCTTTGTGTCTTTACTTTCTGTTTGTGATGTGTCTATCTGTCAAGACTAAGCCTGACACACCATAACCTGAGGCCAGCTCAGATGCCTAGTGTATATGTTCACAAGCCAAAGATGTGTTTATGTTCAAATTAGACATGTGTGTGCAGTAGTTTCTGCTGGACAGTACCAGTAGGACATTTTTCCATTACTAGGGATCAAATACAGGGCTATTTACAGTCTAGACAAGTGTTCTACCACTGAGGCACACTCCAGTGCAAAGATGAGAGAGAGAGACAGAAAGAAATGTGTGTGTGTAGTGCATATGGACGCCAGAGGTCAGCCTCCAGTGTTGTTCCTCAGGTACTTGATTTTGGGTTTATTTGTTCGGTTTTGTTTTTTTTTTTAGATAGGGTCTCACTGACCTGGAGCTAGCTGGATGGACTAGGCTGGCTGACCAGCGAACCACAGGGATTCACAGGGATTCTCCTGTCTCCATCTTCCCAGTGCTGGGACTACAAGTATACAACATGTCCAGCATTTTCTGTGGGTTCTAGGGATCCACCTCAGGTCCTCATGCTTGTGAAGCAAGTATCAAACAAAGATTTTGCTTTCTTCATTTGAAGAACATTGATCTTCATTTTTGACAGGAAGTTAAGATACTTGTGATCTTTGGTCTAGGGCAGACATCATTCCAGGGCTGTGTGACCATAATGCTTGCTGGGTCTCTTCTCATGGTCAGAGTTTCCCAGAAGGTCTCTGCTCTACCTGGGGGGGTTCTAAAAAGTATCTGTCCATATTAGCTCTGAGACTGTGTTGGCCGTTGGCCCCCATAGCTCTTGGTCTGGCCTGGTAGCCTCCTCTTTGTCTGAAGAGAGGAGCATAGAAATCTTGTGCCTCATCCAGAATTCAGGCTTTCCAACATGTATTTGGCTCCTGTTCTGGTTGCCATTCTTCACATGTGTTTCTTTCCAAGCAAAAAGTTAGCCTTAACACAGGCCGTTTATTTAAAACCTTTTTCTTCCCACTTTGTGGATGTATAATGTCTGATACACATATGAAGAAAAAAGGACAAATTTTTGCTTTTACCCAATGAGGCATTTTGCTGGCCCAGCACAGGCCATTTCTAGTTACATCTTGTCTGGTATGGCAAGAAATTGCTCTCTCTCTCTCTCTCTCTCTCTCTCTCTCTCTCTCTCTCTCCACCTCTCTCCCTCCTCTCTCTCTCTCCTCCCTCTCTCTCTCTCTCTCTCTCTCCCTGAAATGAGGTTGTGCTGTTGGTGAACTCTGGGTTCATTGTCTAAGGGTGAGTTCTGTCAGTAGGGTTGGATAATTTCACATACACAGCAACCCTAAAACTGGCACTGAGTACTCAAAGAAATGATGCTAGAGGAATGTCCTACAAGGAACAAATGGTAAAATAAAGGCCATATTTCTAATTAAAAGTTGGTGAAAAACTGCATAACCAAATCTCAGAAACATTGGGACCAAATTCATGGATGTGGAAGTACATACTGAATCATCCCTTTTGAGGAATGCACATGAAAATAGGGTGTTTTTAAAGGTATGCTCTTGCCAGAGCACAGGACAAAGGTACATGGGGAACATGTAGCTCATCCCATTTCAGCAGTGGAGTAGATGTCACCACTCCATCACACCACATCCAGTCTCAGGTACTTGGTATGTACTAAGAGCAAAGGGTGTTTGCTCTTAGTAGAGATTAAAGTTGTCAGAGGTGTGTTGATCTGAGTAGGTCCCTGGACATGGATTTGCACTTCCATTAATAAGCTTAGAGTCCATGTTCCCTGGACTGCAGCCTCTAGAATAGTGCTCATTTATGTTACTGATAGGTGGGCTCAAATTTAGCACATCCTGTTGACTGGCTGGCATTGGCTGACATTTGTGCTGTCTGTTTAAACAGGCCTGTTTTTCTCAAGCTGCCCATTTTTGTTTGTTTAAACATTGGCTTCGATATAAATTTGGGAATCCTCTTACCCATATGCCCCTTCACCCTAACCCCAGCATGGTATCTGAGCACTTGGCTGATATGGAATGAGCTGACCAGTCATGGTCTAACTTCACTACCACCTGTGAAGAAGAGTCCTATGAAAGCCCTGCTTCAGCCGTGGATGTAGTAAGGTTATAATGAGAACCCCAGGCAGTGAACAAGCTGCTGTTAGTGTAATGTGAATGAATTACCCTGTAAAAGTGATGGAAAAACTTGTTTCCTGTCTTGTTACTTGGCAGAGGAGAAGCATCCCCATGAGACCTGCAGATGAAGTGAAGGTGGGTTTCCCAAGCAAGGGAATAGAAGCTTGGCTCTCGGGGTTTGTGTGGCTACTAGTCATGGCAGTAGGTGGCCAGACAGCCTCTTGTCATTCCACTCAGGCAGCTGCTAGTTTCTGAAGAGGGGCTTCAGTGGCACTGCTTTCCTGTCACCTACTTGTCTTAGTGAACTGAAGAGAGGGATATAATCTAAGCTGAGAAACAAGTTGAAAGCAATCAGCGAGGCACTGTCCTCAAGGAGGGTGGGGACCCCGTTCCCTGTGTGACTTGACATAGTAGGCAGCACTATAGGCTTGTGCTGCAAAGTTTATCCACTGGCCAGCAGAGACCTGCTCACCTGAGATGATCAAGTGTGGGGTTGAGTCTCAGATCCCAGGGAATACTGTGAGGCCTTAGTATGCGGACACGAGCAGACACTGGGCAGCAGGAGCTCCCAGAGCCCTGGGAGACTGCAGTCTCCCCCTTCCTGGGAGAGAAACCTTTGGTTTCGAATCTGCCACATTGCTCCTGAAAAAGGTGGTGGAGGGCCCTTGAGTTCCATGTATGTACTTGGTCTCCCTGTGGCCTACCTTCCGTATTCCCGTAGTGTTAATGAATTCCCTAAAAGGTTAGCAAAGGGTGTTTGCTCTTAGTAGAGATTAAAGTTGTCAGAGGTGTGTTGATCTGAGTAGGTCCCTGGACCTGGATTTGCACTTCCATTAATAAGCTTAGAGTCCATGTTCCCTGGACTGCAGCCTCTAGAATAGTGCTCATTTATGTTACTGATAGGTGGGCTCAAATTTAGCACATCCTGTTGACTTACGTGGCTGGCATTAGCTGACATTTGTGCTGTCTGTTTAATCAATATTTTTCTCACCTTCTGCAGGTTGGGGACCCACTGGGAGATAGTGGTGGCCCTGTTCTGGATTTCATGTCAATGAAACCGTACCCTGATGTCTCTCTGGATGTGTCCATGCTCAGCTCTCTGGGTGAGGCATCCTGAGCACTATTTTATGTGGCTTCTCACATGGACTCCATCCCTACCTGTGATATGTGATGTAGTTAGAAAACATCATTTGGTTTCTCTGTGTTCACAAGCTGCCCTGGCAAATAACAGCCAAGAAGAATCTGTGGGGTTAACTTACCACTAGTCAGAACAAGAAACACCCTGGGGCTGTGGTTAGGGCCTAACTGTACCTCAGCATATGGGATCAGATGCTGTCTCCAGGGGACAGTGTCAGAGCTAGAGGACGAGGGCACCCAGGTGATATCTGCTGGTTGCCCTAGGAGTTAAAAACCCAACTGAGACTGGTGTTGGAAGTACTGTGTAGCTCAGTGGTGGAGTGCTTGCTTAGCATGAACAATGCCCTTGGTTCAATTCCTTTTACCAAAAATACCAAAAACAAACAAAAATTTCAAACTAAACAAACCACCAACAAAAGGCACTGGTTTGTAAGAGACTAGGAAATAAAACTTAAGTGTGTCTTCAGATTCCCTTGGTCAGACTGCTATGTTTGGCTGAACAGAAATGACATCTGTCACTGACCCCAGACAGGTCTGGTACATGCCCGAAGCCACAGTTCTTCTGACTTGAAGCTGTACCTTTTTGTAGCTGAGATGCTTGGGTTATAAAGCACTTTGGTTTGCTTTTCTTTAGATTTATTCTTCTCAGACCCTGGGGTTTCCATATCCAAATGTGGAAATTCCTGGCTATAATTCCTTCAGTTACCAGTCTACTATCTTATGCAAGTAAGCTCCCTGGTTAGTGTCCCTCTGTCTGCTGCGGCTGGCCATGCCCTCTGCCAGTTGAGCATCTAAGGGCTCTCCTCTCCTTTGCTCTGGTTGTGTCTCGGCACAGATGCTGCTACCCTTATCTTGGGAAGTCCCACTCAGCTTGCCTGCCTTCTCATAGTGCAGTGCATTAGCCTCAGGCGCTCTGTTGAGTGCTCTGCCTGCTAACTTTATCTCAGGTATTTGTACCCTTTCACCCCCATGGTTTGGGACATTTTTCTTGCTGCCTTATAGGTTCATTTACAGGTGTCAGAGTTTATATCCTGGGTGCTAGGTTGGGTGATGCTTTGGATTATGGCACCCTGTGCTCTGAGACCAGTAAATGGTTTGAACCCCATGGACCATTCCCAGGTCTTGTTGGGAATGCCCCAGAAACACCTTTTGGGGTTTGTTTGTTTGTTTGGGGGGGATTGTTTGTTTGTTTTTAATGTTTCATTTTATTTTTGAGATTATATAATTATAAAATTTCTTCTTTTCTTTCCTCTCTCTAAACCCTCTCATGTATCCATCTCCACTCACTTTCAAATTCATGGCCTCTTTTCTTCATTAACTGTTCTTACATGGTTATAATGAATATGTATATACATATATATTCCTAAACATAACCTTGGTCCATATAGTGTTACTTGTATTATGTTTTCAAGGCTGACTATTTGGTATTGGACAACCAGTTGGTGTTCTCTTCCCTGTGAGAGACCACCTCTCCCCACGTCCAGTTTTCCTTAGTTGCCTATTAGTTTCTGATATTATTAGGAGACACAATCTCCCAGCATGCTCCCTGATCCTCTGACTCTTACAATCTTTCTCCTTCCTTTTCCATAATTTTCCTAAGGCCACTCTTAATACAGGGCAAAGGTGGGCTCCTGGTTCCTCTGGCTAAGCTGTGTCCTTTCACAGGTTCAGGGTAGTTCTTTGCTGAGACAAGTCAACACTAGGCCCTAGTTTGTTCCTAGACTCGGGATCTGGGTGAAGACCCTGCTCAGTGTACTTATTTGCATACTCTGTCCACTTTTTCTGTTTATGGCAGGAGGCCATCATCAGACAGACACATCTTTCCTGTTGACAAAATTGTCCATAGTGTTGGAACATTGGGTGGCTGAGACTCAACATGGCTTTCTGCTTGAGTGAGAGAAACTGGGTCTGCTCCCTTGCATACTACCAGCCCTGGCCTGTCATCAGATGGGGTTCCCTCTGCTGTGAGCTCCTCCAGCAGTGGTGCTACAGAACAGTTGTGCTCTGTGTCTGGTCTGTGTGTGCCAACTGCGTTCACCAGCATTGCACCATTTTTGTCACATAGGGAAAGTGAAGAAGGAGCTGGACCATGATGATAGCCACTTGAACTTGGATGAGACAGCCAGGCTCCTGCAGGACTTGCACGAGGCACAGGCAGAGAGAGGAGGCTCCCGGCCGTCCTCCAACCTGAGCTCTCTGTCCACCGCCTCTGAGAGGGAGCAGCACCCTCCAGGTAAGGGCCTCACAGGGGCTAGTAGAGGGAGCCTGCATGGCCAAGATGGTGGCCTCCGCCCAGAGGTTTATTCTGAGAGGTCCCCATCCTTGTGCATGTGTAGGGCCAGGACATTTGTTTTGTATTGTAGATTTGTTACCACCTGTCTTCTACCATTCCATATTTTATTCTTTGACTGTATTAATCAATGGAATGTTCATTTTCTATTGGGAGAACATGTAACCATCCCTGGTGAGGGGTTTCTGTGTTTAAGGAGAGATGAGCCATACCACTAACACTCTGAGTGTCCCAGCTACATGTAGGATCTCAGGTGTTGGCTCTGTAGTTCCTTGAAAATGCTTGAGCCTGTTGTATGAGTTTTCCCCAGATGTGGCACTGACAGCAGCCCAAGGAAACAATTTTACCCAAGTGTGTCTTAGTGACCAGTGAGTTTATTGGAGTTATTTTTAGGAACATAGGTAAGTCATTCCTTTTGTCTCTCCTTCCATGGTGTTCCTTAAGCCTTGGAGTGAGTAAATATGATTATTTTCTCCATCTGTGACTGATCATTGGACCACTATGCCATATCAATAGTCTTTTTTTATTCTTAAGAACTGAGGCTGACAGCAGTAGTGCTCTATGGGCGTAAACACAGATGTTTCAAAGGCAGATTAATAGGCATATCATATCCATTTAACAAAGCAATAGTGGTTGCTTCCCTATTGAGACCTGTGACCTCCCCAGACACTGGCATTTGCCCTGGATTACAGTACTATATGTGAGTTTTTTCCTGTGTTAATTCAATCAGAAAGTGGGTTGTTGTACATAAGTCATGACACTATTCTGTCACTGGTTATACCTTGTGTGGTGTCTTAGTTACTGTCCTGTTGTGAGGAGACACATGACCAATGAAACATAAAATAAAGCATTTAAAGTGCCAGGCATAGTAGCAGTCACCTTTAATTCCAGTACTCAGGAGGCAGAGGCAGGTGGATCTCCATGAGTTCAAGGCCAGCATGATCTTTGTGGTAAGTTCCAGGATAGCTAGGGCTACACAGAGAAACTGTCTCCAAAAAAAAAAAAAATTAGTTGGGGACTTACTTACAGTTTCAGAGAATTAGTCTATGATCATCATGGCAGGGAGTGTGGTGGAAGCGGGCAGGTAGTCATGGCACTGGATCAGTAGCTGAGAGCTTGCATCTTACCCACAGGCAGCAAGCTGAAAGAAAGAGACATTGGGCCTGGCATGGGCTTTTGAAACCTCAACTCCCAGTGACACACCTCCTCCAACCGGCCACACCTCCTAATCCTTCGCAAATAGTTCCACTGAGGACCAAACATTCAAACATATGAGCCTATGGGGACCATTCTCATTCAAACTACCACATGTAGCATGTTGGTCCTGTGGCTGACAGAGTCCATAACCAAACAAGACTGTTGATGACAGTTATCTCCAAGTAGTAGCTCACCTAACTAAATCTAGCACTGTGAAAACCAACCAGCAGGAAGAGAGCTTGCAGCTCAGTCTCAGCCTGATTTTTCCATTACACAGGCACAGTGTGTGTGTCATCAACAATGGATAGATAGCACTGTCTCGTTCTGGATGCAGCTCACAGCAGTACAGTGATGAAAGCCTTTGTGGTTGAGGAGCCTCAGGGCCTCCTCTCCAACAACTCTGGGTTTCTCACCTAACAGCCTCATGGTTTCTGTCCTCGTTAGTCTTTCTGTTGCTGTAATAAAACACTAGCCACAAGTTGGTGATGAAATTACTTCATCTTAAACTACACAATAGCAAGAGAAGCTAGGGCAGGAGCTCAAGGTAGGAATCTAGAGGCAGGAACTGAAGCAGAGACCATGGAGGAATGCTACTGACTGGCTTGCTTTTTCTGGCTTTCTCGACCACTTTTCTAATACAGCCAGGCCCACCTGCCCAGGGTTGATAGCACCCACAGTAGGCTGGACCTTCCTGCATCAGTTAGCAGTGAAGAAAATGCCCCACAGACATGCTCACAAGCCAGTCAAAGTTCCTTCTTCCCAAGTGACTCACAGGAACCAGCCTTCATTCAGACTCTTAACTTTGCTGCTTTCACCTTCCAGGTACTTTTCCAAGTCTGTGAGGCACTCAGCCATTACATAATGAAACCTTTTTACAGAGTAGGAGCAAGATCTCTGAAGACCTACCATAGTCCACTCCAAACAGGTCCCAGTTGATCTTGGCTGGCTAAAGAGCAACTGAAAAGGAAACATTAGAACAACACAACCTCATCCGTTGTGTTGTTTCACCAAAGCAGTGTGTGGGGACAGTAAGAACGGAGACACTGTCCCATCTAGACCTCCACAGACACATTTGTTTTCCGTGAGCCATCAGCCCTTGTCCTGGAGCAGTGCTGCCGTCATGGACCCCTGATAGTCTTGGTTGGGCCAGCTTGTGTTGCTCATTTTGGCATAAGACCAAGGAAATCAGGGCTGCACCCTTGCCTGCCATGCCTGCCACTGGAACTAGATACCTAAGTTATGACAGGCTCTGAGCTAGCCCCACAGCTCTTGTCTTCCATTGGCCATACTTGACTGTTGAAAGGACTAGATCTGGGTTAAAAAAAACAACAAAGAAACCCCCACCCCAAGTATACTTTGTTGTAGGGGAGAAATACACACCGTAACCTCTGGGGGATAATTGCCCATCCCTAGGACAGCTTAATTTTTTTCATTTGAAGTTTTATCTTGTATGAACTGTTGCTTAGGCTTTAAAGCCTTCCGGCAGCTTACTAACATAGCTTTTGACTTCCTGTTGGATTTTTTCCTTGTGAATTCTGGCTTGACACAAATCTTACCCTATTTGCCTTTGAGTGACTAGATAGACTCCTTTGTTTGCTTTTCCTTTTTCCCATCACCTCTTGATTGCTTTTGCACTTTAAAATTTACATGCCGATACAAGTAACTGACACCCAGTAGAACCTCTTCTTCCCACATGGGTCCCATCCCATCATAGGACTCAGCAAAGCCATTATAGCTGCATATCAATCCTGAGATCCCTGCTCAGTCAACATCTTAACTCTCTGTGAACGTATTGCTGTTCAGTCTGGTGAACACAGCATCAGACACTGCCTCTTGCATGCTCGTTTCTTCAGTAATGTCTGTCTTCTCTGTGGTCTTCTAGTCCCTGATATTTGTGGGAACTTGAGCTAAAGATAACCAAGTCTGCCTGATAGAGCAAATGAGCTCAGCCTTTAGGGGCGCCTTTCCTTTGCCTCCACTGCCCTCTGTTCTCTTTTGACCTCACGTGCATCCTGAAGTATTCTGCATACAGAATGAATCCTGATCCTTTCAAAGGAAGCCTGGCTGCAGCTGCTGGAAGAAAAACTAAGATTTTTTTATTTTGATCACCTTGTGTATCAAGCCAAGTAGAGCCTGAGGAGGTTACAGGCATCCCTGATTCAGATTGGGATACGAATGCACCTGTGTCTGGTGCCGGGAAGGGCATTTCTCTTTGTAGATATCAGTCACACATGTTGGTTTTATAAGCTTTGCAGATCTGTTTGGTGTGCTTAAATGCTGTGTTCTTTTAAACCTACAGGAAGTCCTTCTCGCCTTAGTGTTGGGGAACAGCCGGATGTCACCCATGACCCTTACGAATTCCTTCAGTCTCCAGAACCTGCAGCTTCTGCCAAGAACTAACTTGTGGGCTTTCTAGATGTTTTATTTTTTTTCCCTAAGTTTTATTTGATACACAGTTTTTGTCACAAAGCAGAAACTTTTGTCTCATCCTCTCTGGCATGTAGCAGCCTGAGGAAGATGGTGGCCTGTCTGTACTGTTATGTCCACAGTAGAGGCCCAGCAGCACCGAGTGGTGTCCCTTAAGTTCTGAGCAGTGACAGTAGAACATAACAAGGGTTGGTCTCTTCTGAGCCCCAGAAACCAAACTTGTTTATGATAATGCGCACAAAGTCATTGTACATGAGTCCTAGAACAGGCCTTCAGAGGGTAGCTTCTATTTTCTCTTTGGTCACTTGAGGATGGAGTTGTCTCCATGAAAAATAATGAACCACCCCACATTTTAGAATGAAGTATTCAGAGCCATAAAATGTTTCAAAACTGGATGTATTTGCTGAGTACCTGTTTGTATTTGTAAAATACATGAACATGGGTCCTAATAAAGAGATGCCTAAGGTGGTGACTCTATGATCATCTTGTCTGATGTGATGGTGGGGACACCTGTTGTATCCTGTAGACCAGTTGGGCATCCTGCTGCTTTTCAGGAATAAAAAAGCAAAGAAGACCCCACCTTCACAGGCCAGCTGCAGATGGACGTTAAGTTTTGAGGGGAGAAGGGCTGTGGCTGGAGGGGTATAGTAGGTGGCATTCCTGGTATAGGCAAGCAGGGCTGGAAGCAACCATGGTCTATGGGAGTCCTTGAGATTTGCCACAGTCATTGGAAAAGGACAGAAAACATCTCACATCTGGATTAAAGTATTAGTTAAGTGATTGCAGCTGAGTCTGATCTGAGCCAGGAACAGCATTTGTTAAAGACTGCCTGCTTCCTGGGACCAATGTCAATGTCCCTTGGCCTTGAGACTGCCACCTCTCTTTTAAGGCTAACTCAGCTCTAGACCAGTGCTCCCACTGGGAGGGAGACTGGGAAAGTTGATTCTGGGTCTGCAACATCATGTGATGCACTGCGCTGCTCCAGTCTCCAGGGGGCTCCCAAGCCTAGGCAGTTCTGCAGCATGACCGAGGGGCAACCTCGGAACAGAGATTTTCTTCAGGGCCTTTCTCACTGGTACACTGCCCTAGGTCTTCTACACATGACCAGTGTGGCCTCAGTGTAGTGAGCTAGAATGGGAGCCTGGGCTAGCAAAGGGCATTTGGGCTGCACTCTGGAGGTCCATGTTCTGTGGTCCCACAGTAGGAGGACTACACATGAGCCTTGGGAGATGCTGTTGTTTCCTGGGTCTCAAGCCTAAGGTACAAGTAGAGCCATGGGCACACAGACTGTTCTTGACAGTTGGACATTCAGCATCTTTTCAGAGGAAAGGAAGAAAACCCAGTGCCTTCACTGTTGAAAGACCTTTTATCTTTAATTTGGTGACATTAACACCATAAATCTAAACCATTTACCATTTATATTATATAACTCATTTGGTACATGTATGTTATACAGCCACTACCCCCATTAAGTTTCAGGACATTTCCATCACCCTATAAAGGAACTCCATGCTCACTGAGGTCACCAGCTCATTCTCTGGATTTGCCAGTTCTGGGTGTTCCACAGTAGTAGGATCTTGTATTTGCCTCTCACTGTTTTATCTTGGAGTCCAACCTTACTTAGGTGACCTCCCCTTACCAGATACTGCAGTTTGGCCACTGTTCAATACTGGGTACTGGGGAGGCCCTGGAAGCCAGACATTTCTGGCCAAACCAGAAACTCATAACAGCTGACTAGGTAGGGTACAGGGTGAATCTTCACCCTCACTGACTGGATGTCACCCATAGACTTGCCCTGTACCTGCTTCTCACTCCTGGGAAATCATCAACATCTCAGGAAAGGAAAGGTGAGATCAAGATGTAAGATAGTAAGATAGCCGGGCAGTGGTGGCGCTCGCCTTTAATCCCAGCACTCGGGAGGCAGAGCCAGGCGGATCTCTGTGAGTTCGAGGCCAGCCTGGACTACCAAGTGAGTTCCAGGAAAGGCGCAAAGCTACACAGAGAAACCCTGTCTCGAAAAACCAAAAAAAAAAAAAAAAAAAAAGATAGTACGATAGTTGAAACCCACTTTGCATCTCTTTTAGATTGGAATTGTGTGTGTATATACATATATATATATATATATATATATATATATATATATATATATGATTCATATATATTCATGAACTCTCACAAGTCAAATGGAAGGTGTGTGTGCAGATGAGGGTTATACAGATGAAGATGTGTGCAGGTGAAAGTATGTATATGTATGTGTACATGCAGGTAGGGATAAGTACTGGGGTGTTTCTGGGTGAGCATTACACAGGTTAAGGTATGTACTACTATGTGTGCAGATGAGGATGCATGAATGTGAAGTATATACAGATGTGGGAGTGTGCCGGTGAGAGGTGTGCAAATGGACTACGTAGAGGTGGGATGTACAGGTAAAGATATGCAATCAGGTGTATGTACACAGGGTACATTTCTCCAAATCTTCAAAAGGAGAAGAGTAAAGCAACACTGGTACCACCTTTTGCTCTAACAAGAGGGCCAAGTGAATACTGGTCAGACTTTGGGCTCAGCAAGAGTCCTCAGTTTTCATTAAAAATGAGAAAGTTTTACCAAGACTAATTTCCAGCTCTGCGGAGAGGTCGTGAATACATGGAGAGATCCTGAGAGCCACACAATAATGTGAGAGGAGATGCATTCTGGGAGGTTTACTGTCACCTTGAGAATCCAGCAGCCCCCAGCCCCAGACTGACCAAAGCAGAGATTCTGAATCCCAAGAGTTACGGTTGGTGCCACACCATACCAGACTGGTTCTTAACCTACTCTGCCCAGTGTCTTCAGTACGTTACAGTCTCTTAATAATGTGCTTCCCATACACTCTGGACAGTGGCTTCAGGTTAGACTGTAGACCCTGGTCTATGTGGGCACCTGGCAGCAGAGCCAGACACAGCAGCCTTCAGCCACCAACAACATCCTCCTGCAAGTGGCTTTCTGGGGGTGATGCATGCTACCTTAGAGGTGGCTGTGGATGGAAAGGGTTGTATCCTGTCCATCCCATCTCAGTCTCGGGTGCATCAGCAGTCAGCCCACACTGGGAGCATCCACATCGTTTTAGGAGTCCACAAATAGGAACTGACATTTCTTAAGCTAAAATTTGAGACACTGAGGGAAAAGACTTAAGTAGTATTGTGTTTGGAAATTTTCAGGAGAGCATGGGGCTTCAACTCACCACTCAGCATCCATAGTCTAAGAAACATCACTAGGTCATCCAGACCTTTGGCCACCAGAGAGGAGTAGGCTGCAAGCAGAAGTGGTCAGGCTCAGAGTTTTGTGTTTCTCCATGAAACGTGTGCCCCTCAGCTTCTACAGCAGAAAATGATGGGGATCAAGTGTGAAGAAGTTGGAGTTGGAAGTGCATGTCAGAGAGGCCCCCACACAAGCTGATGGCCTTCATTAAGAGATTACGATAGTTTTCTAGTCAAAAATCAGGACCAAGTAAAGCCAATTCAGGTGTAGGTGGTGAAGCTGGACTCTGTCTTCAGAGTCCCATCTACTACGCTACCCATTTTTCTCCCACCTCTGTTCTGTCCCCCAGCCAGCATCAGGTAGTCTCCTTGGTTGCAGGGGCTGTGGCTTTATGAGCTGTGGAACCTTCCTTTGTGAGGTGTTCCGTATCTGCTTTGTACGTGGGAAGGTCCCGACACTGTTTAATGTGTCAACACTGAGCAAGAAGTGTCTGATCTTTGCTGCTCAACATGATGAGAGAGGTGAGAAGGCAAGAGTAGACAATGGCCGTGGGTACAGGGATTTCACCTCGTCGCTCTCCAGATCAGGGCCTCACAGATAGAGATTCAGCCCATCACAGACCCCAGCTATCATGGGACCTGTTTGGTTTCTTGGAGCTGGCAGGATTTCTGTCTGATGAACCTCTCTACGGGGACATACAATGAGATGTCCAAGACTGGGAAGGCTCCTCCTGAGAAATGAGGGTACTGATGGGGAATCATGAGCAGGATGGGTGGATAACAGTAGTGTTGGACAGTTCAAAGAGAATTATGGGAGGCACCTAAGGCCGGATGTGAGGACAGAATTCATGACTGTAACACATGCAGGAAGCTCTGGAAATGTTGGCTGTAGCTGTGTTAGCCATGGCAGAGTCCCACACTGAAACCTACAATGAAAGTTGGGGGTATAGAAGCAAGAGACCTGAGCCAAAATGGTCACACATGCTGGAAGCTCCCAACACCACTGCTTCTTGAATCTGAAATCACAGCTCACCAGACTCTGCTGTTGATTGTTTTTCCCTTTTGAGGGGCTCGCCACCCACCTCCCAAATAAATCACACATAGAGGCCTTTTCATAGTTATAAATGCCCAGCCTTAGCTTTGACTTGTTTCTAGCCAGCTTTTCTTAACTTTAATTTATCCCTTCTACCTTTTGCCGCTGGGCTTTTTCCTGTTCTCTTACTTCTGTAATCTTACTTTCACTCTTACTCCACAGCTGCTGTGTAGCTGGGTGACTGGCCCCTGAAGTCCTCCTCCTTCTCTAACTACTTTTTTCCTCCCAAATTTTTCCTTCTATCTATTCTTTCTGCCTGCCAACCCTGCCTATCCTTTCTCCTGCCTTGTTGTTGGCCATTCAGTTCTTTATTAGACCATCAGATGTTTTAGACAGGCACAGTATTCACAGAGTTAAACAAATGCAGCATAAACAGAAGTAACACACCTTAAAATAATATTCCTCAGTGAGGGTCACAGGCATCCTTAGTCTTCAAATTTTGAGAGGATCAATCATGCTCTTATGAAATGAGTGAATGGAGGGACTCCAGTTCAGATGGTGGGGTGCCACTCTGAGGGAGGCAAGCTGGGGTATTGGCAAGTATCACAGGCAGAATATGGACAGATGTCTAGCAGAGGAGACAGTATGGGCATGCCAGCAATAGGAGGAGTCCAGATGTCCTACGAGCTGTGTGATGCACATGTTTGATGTGGGGAGTAGTGTCCTGTATGTGTTGAGCTGTATGTTCTATGTGTGGTGTGTAGCTTTGTGTGGTATGTATGGTTCAAGAATGTTCTCACACAGCAACAATATCAAAGTTGAACTTCGGGCCTATTAGGAAGATGAGGACTCATGTTATTGGCTCACTGCCTGGGCCCTTTCCTGTAAGATCAGTCTACTGTGCTTTTCCCCTTGTCCCAGCCCCCTTTCTAACATTGTCCCTTCATAGCAGCACCTTTCTAGGAGGGAGTATACTGGGCGGTAAGGTCCTAGGGAAATGGATGAATTTGAGTTCTTGTATAGGATGGCCTCAGTGTTGTTTTCTTTATGTATTTTCTAATATTTGTCACTTGAACATTCAGGACAGAATTGTGTCAAGGAGAGAGGTGGTACTCTAGCATATCTGACCCAACCAGGGGTCTATTCACAGATAACTGTGCCCACAGAGGTGGAATAGACATACCTAGCCTTGTGCCCACTATTTGGGTGGGGCGGTGCTGCAAACCTCCCTGTCATATCAGGGATCTCCTTCCAAGCCTTGTCAGCCATACCAACCTGCCATACAGATATCAGCTTTTGGTCCAGGTCCTGGTGACCCCCTAACAATGGCAAGTGGTATTGCAGGCCACTCATTCTATGCACAGGGACAGACAGCTTTGTGCCCTTTCTGTCTCTCAGATGAACGTCTGTGGTATGAACCGGAACCGGGTCCTCCCAGAAACCCAGGTCAACAATGTGAAGAAGATACTACCACGCCCTTTGTCCAGGGTGAATGGCTGGTCACCACCCCTCCACTCCTTCCAAGCAATAACCTGGACCACCTATCTGGCCATGTCCATTGTCACCTTTGGGATCTTCATACCCTTTCTACAAACTAGCTGGAAATATGCTGCCTATGTTGTATCCTTTGTGCTAGTGGGGTGGGGTCCTGGGCTGCCTGCCTCTTGGAGGTGGAGGGGCTTCTGAATGTCTTCAAGAACCCCATCATGCCTATGCAATGGGCTCTGTCTCTGCCTAGACCACTCGTTTCTGTGGCCCTGAAGTCAGTCCTGTGACTCCACATTCCTGATAGAAGGGGCTTTTGCTACTGTGAATGTAGAATCTGCTAGATACAAGGTGACAGTAGGGGTCCTGGAAGTGGTGACCCAAGGAAAGGGAAGCAGCTACAGACTCCAGTCATATTATCTTTCTTACAGCGCACAGAGAGGCCCCTCTCTGTTGATTCACAGAGTATCTAGGTCAATAAGAAAGGACTTTAGAAGCATATGCTTGGCTGCCTCCAACCCACATCCTGCCAATGTGTTTGTATAGCCCTACAGAGTCTAGTCCTAAGGCATGGAAAGGCCTTTAGAGATGGTTCCACAGGAAAGTGGGAAGACCTATGTCCATATACTGACTTCTTTGTGGTATGGTGTATATCAGGGTGACCATCTGGGATCTAACATCACACTTAGCATCTCATCAGAGAAATCAGGTCCTTACGCAAGGGTCCACATTAGAGCCAGTGCCAATCTGCTGCAAAGTGGGCCTGTGCCCAGAAAATTACATCCACAAGCCCTAGGTGAGCCCTGGATGACCATCTTGGTGAGAACATAATCTGTCTGTAGGCTCTAAGGGGCACTTTGCTTTGACTGACATTCTGCAGGCCCTGGAGTAAGGAGAACCAGGCAGACATGAGTAGTGGTTAGGAAGAAGGGAGTACAATACACAGGATTGAGTAACTGTTACAAGAGCCAGACCAGATACTATGATATCTTGGGGGCTGCTTTGCTGAGACTGGGTATGGTAGTATCTCACAGTTACCCACTTCAGCAGTCAGGCCTGGCCAGTTTTCCGTTTTTCATATGCATGTTCAGGGGATATTCTTTAAAAACCTCAGATGTCGCCGGGCGGTGGTGGCACACGCCTTTAATCCCAGCACTCGGGAGGCAGAGCCAGGTGGATCTCTGTGAGTTCGAGGCCAGCCTGGGCTACCAAGTGAGTTCCAGGAAAGTCGCAAAGCTACACAGAGAAACCCTGTCTCGAAAAACGGAAAAAAAAAAAAAACCTCAGATGTCATAAACTATCACCTGTAAATGCTGTGGTTGACATCAGAGCCTGGCTTTTATGCTCATACCCACCATGCTATCATCTTCCAGGAAAAGCATGCAGCAAACTCTGTCACTCATTTCCCAGTGTCCTTATTGCCAGCACCCCTATTTTCTTTATTATTTTATAGTGAGTCCTGGGGTTGAACCCAGAGCACTCACTGTTCCATAGCTTGTAGTTGCAGCACCCTGAAACTTCCCACAGTGTGGAACCTCTAGGCCTTTGGTTGAAGAAACTGGGGCAGAATATCTCCCAGTTTAGCTATGGCTGATTCTTTTCTTCTCAGTGGTAGAGGTTTATCTGTGGGAAGGCTCTTGATAATGAATTCAATGTAACAGGTAAAAAGTTATTCAAGTTTCCTGTTTCATCTTATGTTCATTTTAGTAAGTTATGTTTTTCATGAAATTTGAATATTCTAAAATGTCAAATTTCTTGGATAAAGTTATTCACAATATTGCCTATGCTTTTCATTTCATCTCTGAAGGATACAAATGTATTTTGGATAGGTTTTTCTGTACAACCCAGTCTGGCTATGAACTAGTGATGCTCCAAACTCAGCCTCTCAATGGTTAGATGTGTGCTTCACCACTACTTCTGGCTTCAGGACATGTAGTAACATATCTTCTTTGACTTCCCGTCTTCCTGTCTTCCTGTCTTCCTGTCTTCCTTCCTTCCTTCCTTCCTTCCTTCCTTCCTCTTTTCTTCCTCGTTTCCTTCCTCCCTCCATCCTTCCCTCTCTTCTTACCTGACATTGGATCTGCCATGCAGCCCAGGCTCCCCATGAACCCCCACCCTTCCTGCCTCAGCCTCTCAAATCTGGGATCGCAGGTGAGCACAACTGACTTTCTTGTAGAGAAGAATCACCTTTCCAATTTATTACTTTTCTCTACTGTTGGCCTCTTTCTATTTTTAATTTTTCAGCTTTTATTTTTATTATTCCTTATTTCAACTAACTTCAAGATTACTGTGATGGTCTTTTACTATCACTCTTAAGTGGAAATACAGGTCATTGGCTGACTCACCAGAGACTTAGAGTTCAATCTAAGCCTTATGCAATTACACTTTCCCCGAAAGTTTGGACCCTATGCTGTCTAGTTTTTATGTCAGTTTGACACAAGCTAGTCCTTTCAGAAGAGGGAAGCTTAATTGAAAAAATGCCTCTATAGTATAGGCAAGTCTGTGGATCCTTTTCTTGATTGATAATTGATGTGGGAGAGCCCAGCTCACTGTGGGCAGTGCCTTCCCTGGGCCAGGCGGTCCTGGATGGCACGAGACAACAAGGCAAGCAAGCCATATCAAGGAAGACAGTAAGCAGTGTTCTTTTGTGGCTTCTTCTTAAGTTCTTGCTTCCAGGTTCCTGTCCTGCTCAAGTTCCTGCCCTGACTTCCCTCAGTGATGGACTGTTACCTGGAAGTATACAATGAAATAAACCCTTTCTTCCCCAAGTTACTTTTGGTCATGATGTTTTTATCACAGCAATAAAAATCATAACTAAGATAGGCCCCATTTCCTGTACTCCTGGAACAGGCCAACACTAGTTGACCATGCAGTCTTTGCTAGTGGTTGGAGACTTATTTTTAGGGAGAAACTAATGATGCCCTTGGCAGGCACACTGTGAGCACACACACATCCTGGCAACACACACCCCGGGAACACACATCCTGGAACACACATCATGAGTATATATACCTTGGGTACTTACATCTCAGGTACATTCACCCTGAGCATATGTATATCTGTCACAGGCATACATGCATCCTAGGGACACATATGCCTGCGCATACATGCAAACACACACACACTTCTCAGATGTAAGTAAGCATCCTGTGTACATATATCTCAGGCACACATGCTTCCTAGGAAGACTTCATCTACCCTGTATCATGCATCCTGGGGACACATATGCCAAGCACATACACACATATCCCAGATACATATACCCTGGGCATATGTACATTCCAAACACACTCGCATTCTTGGCAGAACCCCACCCCCACCCCGAGCACATGTACCTTGAATATGTACACATCCTGGGCACATATATCCCAGACATGTGAATCCTGGACACACTTTTACTCAATCCATCTTGCAACATCAGGTCCTGTTTGGGGAGATAAGATGAGGATGGCCTGTAGGTATCAACTACAGGTACAGTGAATAGCTTCAGATCCCTGTCTGCCCCATGTTCAGGATCCAAATAGGCAGCAACATGCTTTTCCAAAGCCCAGATTTGTAGCTAGAGTTTTCCTGCCTGGCCCACAATCAGGACAAATCTCTCTCACCTGCCAGTCCCACAGCCGCTCAGACCCGACCAAGTAAACACAGAGACTTATATTGCTTACAAACTGTGTGGCCGTGGCAGGCTTCTTGATAACTGTTCTTATATCTTAAATTAATCCATTTCTATAAATCTATACCTTGCCACGTGGCTCGTGGCTTACCGGCATCTTCACATGCTGCTTGTCCTGGTGGCGGCTGGCAGTGTCTCTCTGACTCAGCCTTCCACTTCCCAGCTTTATTCTCCTCCTTGCCCCACCTATACTTCCTGCCTAGCCACTGGCCTATCAGTGTTTTATTTATTGACCAATCAGAGCAACACATTTGCCATAGAGAACATCCCATAGCACAGGTTCTATCCAGTCACCAGGATAGAGTGAGCATTTGAGCCATGCAGCACTAAACCATGTAGAAGTTCAAGTGTCCACGAGGGAGGGGACAGGAAGCTATAGTTGCCTGTCATGCTCTTCAAACACACAGCACTCCACCAGCCTGTTCCCTTCTTCTCATCAGGGTGACAAGTGCCAACTCTCAGTGGTGGCCCATCTCAGTATACCTAGTATGCATCCCACAAACCCTGCTGTACCTTCCTTGGTCCTCCAGAATCTCCAGACCTTGTTGCTGGCCTACTGAGCCTCCACTGTGTCCTGAAACCCAGACCCTCTGCCCTCCAATAGCCTCTGTCTTGGGTAGTCCCCTCTTACCAAGAGCCCTCTAATGCCTCAGGTCTGCAGAGTTGAACAGCAGAGCTAGTGGTTCTGTGTGCTCCTCAGTGTAGCCTGTGGGCCTCCTGGGCCCCCGACCATGATGAGGGATAAGAGATGATACAGAAGTCATCAGTCCCATAGCTCAAGCCCCGGCTTCTGTCCATGTAACACCAGACAGGGCAGCCTCACTAGATGTCCTCAGCATGGGTGGAGAACAGGCAACAATTCAGCAATTTCTAATGTCTCCCAAGAGAACTTTTTTTAAAAACTATTTTTAATTTAACTTTATTTTATGTGCATTGTTGTATTGCCATGGGTGTCAGGTCCCCTGGAACTGGGGCTACAGACAATTGTGAGCTGCCAGGTGCATGCTGGGAATTGAACCCGGGTCCTCTGGAAGAGCAGCCAGTGCTCTTAACCACTGTCTCCAGCCCCCTCCCAAATGTACTTTTATAAGAGTTTTCAAAGCCCAGAATCTAGACAGCTCTGAGTCTTAAACATGAGGATAGAGCCTCTCTGTCTCTTTAGTGGAGCATGGCAGCTGCCAGTCTGATCTTGGCTGAGCATTTCTGAGATGTCAGGTAATCTGTGGCCTGTCAGGTTGACAAGTGTCGGCACAACACACTGTCATTAGGGTGTAGCACCCGTGGGGACATAGCTACAGTCAGTGCTAAGTCTCTAGATATGCCACTGAGCTAACCCACCTATGCCCTGTAAAGGAGGGCTTTCCTTCTTACTCCCTACCTTCCATCTTGTTTCCTTTGTCCTGTATCTCTCCATCAGTTCTGTGGAATAATGCATGTGAGACCTATGGTTGTCTTAACAGAGCTACTCAAGGTGTCTTAGGTGAGAGATGTTTCTCTCTTAGTTCTGGGGTAGCAATCTAAGATGAAAGTGACCAAGGCCACAGTCTCCTGAAAGGCACTGGAGAGTACTACGTCACCTGGTCCTTGGCCTGGGGATGCATTCTTCTCCCTGTGTTTATCCATCTCCTGTTCTGATAATTCAGTCTGTTGTGCTTCCCATGAAAATGTTATTTATTTTATTATTATTATTAGTAGTAGTAGTAGTAGTCGTGTGTGTGTGTGTGTGTGTGTGTGTGTGTGTGTGTGTGTGTGTGTGTGTGTGATTGCACTGTAGCACGTGTGTGGAGTTCAGAGGACAATTTTCAGCAGCTGGTTCTCTCCCTCTACCTCAGGATCCAGGTTGTAATGCTTATACAGAAAGCTCTTTCAGCTACTGAACCATCTTGTCATTCTACAGTTCCCATTTTTATAAGGTCTGTGATCATAGTGGATCAGATTGTTCCCATTGACCTAATTTACCTGGTTTGTGATGACCCTATTTTGCAAGTGAGGTCTGCCAATTTTGGTGTCAGGACATGGATATGTTTAGGAGATATGTACTGCCTCATAATCACTGTTTTCCTTCTTACTTTTATTCCTAACTTGGCCTTATTTGGCCCTGCATCTTGTCTGGTGGTTCTGTGTTTACTGCAGTGGGCCTGAGCTTGTCTTGCTATCTGCCCCATTCCTCCTGCACACCCAAATGCCTGACCTCCATTTCCTCCCAGAGCCCTGCTACACCCACTCCATAGCTCAGTGCCCAGTCAATGTCCAGAGATGTGCAGCTCCAGCAGCTTTCCTGGCTTTTCAGGTCAGGCTATTATCTCTGGAATCCTTTCACTAGCCTGTCCCCAGCCTGGCTACACTGGCATGATGTTCAAACCAGCAGCACTAAGTGCTAGTTAATGGCCACTAGAGGGCACCAGCATCACTTGGCACCTGCTAGGCACCACGAGGAGCTGGGAAGTGAGGGTCTGGGTTAGGGGAAGAGCAATGGCTTTCTGTGGAGCGCACCTGAGGGAGCTAGAGACAAAGAAAAGCCTGAAGATCCCTCTCGTGGTACAGAAGAGAAAAGGCCCACCATTCTGGTGGCCCATGAGGGTCCTTTCGCCAGTGGGAATCCCACCTTGCTGACAAGGGAATAAATACACAGTTTAGACAACAGGGCCCACTGTGTAGTATCAAAATTTAACCATAGAGTTCTCTTTTAGAGTCCTGGGTTTGGAACAATGTGAATTAGAAGAGGGGACATCAAGCAGGGTTGTCAGGCTGCTGCTGTCGATCAGCTACAGAGTTTGCCCTGGAGGAGTCATGAGCCCAGACAGTACCAGACTGTTGGCTTCTCCTGGGTCTCCCCTCTTCCTGCGGAAACAGGACAAGGGAGAGGTCACTAGTTCGAGGAGACTGAGGAGGGTGGCGTCCTGAGCTGGCGCCCTTCCCTTGTTTGTTTACTAAACACAGATTGTTGCTAGGGAATGTTCCAGCCAGCTGTGGTTCTCATAGGCTCCCACATGGAAACTTCCAGAGGGAGTTGGAGGGAGGCCTCCATGGAGGATGCCTCACCCTGCTCCTTTCACATTAACTATCCACTGAGACAGGCTTATGTGAGGGCAGGAGCAGACCCTGGAGTTTTTCTTCTGGGCTCCCTCTTGGGATTGTCACCTTGGCGTGTGGTAGGGAGTGTCCGGCCAGGTCATTTGGGACAAAATATAGTATAGTAAGGTCACCAACAAGATTCTTTTGAGTGACAGGGTTATCCTTGAATGGTTCAAAATTTACTGGCAAAGTGTTGCTGAACAAGCTTTGCACAGGAAAATGTGATTAAAAAGATGTGCTGTAACTGTCTTTCACAGGAGAATTCCATTCCTAGAGGACAAGGGACGGTTATGTCTGAGGTCTGAGTCCCCGTGGGACCAGAGTCTTTGTGTGCCATATTGGTGCTTTTAGGGTGGCCTCCTGGTACTCCACATGAAGGCTGGGTGCTGGCTGCCCTTTAGTGTCTGTGTGGCAGGTCCAGGTACAAGGGAACCTGGCTCAGTTGCACCCTGAGAACTGCTTTGCAACCATAGCCTCCTTATGATCGGCCTGTGTCCCAGGAGTTTCCAAGAGTGGGACTTACATGTGTGAGCCAAGAATGGATACTGGTGGTTTAGAGAATATGTGAGGGTATCACAAGGTGTGGTCACAGAGGGCAGTTCTCCTCTCAGCCTCACCTCATTTGTTCCTCAAAAGTTCTCTTGGGCTTCCTACTGTCTACTGGTTTCCTTTAGAACAGGTTTCCTTTAGTGTTACAGGGAAAGAGTTAGCACCCAAGCAGTGTCAGACTTCCTGTGTCCTTGGACCTCATTCATCAATGTCCCGGACTCTGAACATGCTCCCCTCTACCCATCATCGTGAGGGCAGCACATCAGCCCTCAACTCAGCCTCAAAGGGTGGGAGCAGCTGCTGGACCATGCTCATGGTCATGGTAGTATCAACAGCTGTGAGTGACTCTGTGCCATGTCCCACTGGCCTATACAATAGCTACAATCTGTTCTGCAATAGACCAGGTGGTATTGTCCTCAACACTATGAGGTCAGAGTAGCCATAGGATGGGCTTTGGGTATCTGTCACGCCTCCCTGGCATGGCATATGAGTCCATCGGGGCTCAGATTACCAGATGTACTGCCTAGCCGCTTCTGCCACACACTCACACAGCTCCGCACCAGCTCCTACTCTGGTCCTCCTGGAATATAGCTGCCTGTCTTCCTCACAGTCACTTCTCTGTGCTCCAAACCTGCTTCTCAGTCCTGTGCCCATGCCCAGGGTAATAGCCAGCTCCTGCTGGAAGATGAGGTGAGCAAGACAGGATCTGCACCAGGGTATGTGTCAGTATCTGGGCCTCTTACAGGCTTGTCCTACAGCATTGATTTTTTTTGGAACCCTCATTAGGGCTCCCCTATGCCTGCAGCCTTATGTCTCTGTCTATGTCCACGACTATGCCTATGGCCTTTGTCTTGCCTGGACACAAGGCAGCCTGACCACTGCATAAGCTTAGGCTGTGATGCATAGGACCCTGTTGGCTCCCTCTAGAGATGCTGTAAATGCTGGCACACCAGGCCCAGAAGGCAAGGCAAGAGAGGAGAGCCCTTATGATCAGTATCTCCTTTTATATATTATCCTAGGGACAGGAGGAAGAATGGAGGGGACAAAAACCTTCTTCTCATGGCCATGTAGGCTTAGATGGATAAAACCCAAAGGTGCCTGAGAGTCTGGTGTCCCCAGAAGTTCTAACTCAGGTTGAGGTTGGGAGTTACCCTCCAACTGCTGACTAGCCTTCATATTTCTGGTGAACATAGTGTTCTGTGTTGCAGCTCACAGTAACTCTATTGCCAATGTGATCCACATATCCTGCATGGGCTGGCATAGACTGGTCTCACTTATAGCCTAGCCCTTTCCCACCTATGAAACACCCACCACCAGGTAAAACATTTTAGGCCTCTGAAGTTATCATTCCAAGGTATAAAATGCCATTTTCCATAGCTTTTCCTTGTACCTGGTCACATAAGGCATTTCAAGGCTTGTACACACTGTGGCCAGCAGTTGGCTGGCTTGGCTAGGTTTCTGAAGTGAATGTCTCTATGGGATCTGCTCTTGGGTGCTGCAGACAGCAATGACTAGGAGTTCCAGGGTCCTTCCTTAGTCCCTGACACTGTCTGTCCCCCGGGAGACACCTTACATCATGTCAGCCAGGCCCAGGGCTGTGTGTTCCTTGACAGCCCAGGTGATGGGTGTGTTGTCCCTGTTCCACCTCATCGTGCACTTGATTGCAACTACCATCGATCCAGCTGACACCAGTGTCCGACTCAAAAAGGACTACTCAGAGCCTGTGCCGACTTTCGACCGGTCCAAACACGCACATGTGATCCAGAACCAGTACTGCCACCTGTGTGAGGTTACTGTGTGAGTGGGGTATCTGCTGAGCAGTGGGGCAGGGTTGCTTTTAGGAGTCTGGGTGTAGAGTACTGCTGACCCACAGCCCCACAGTCGACCAGCAGATCCTGCTGTTATTGGGCACTGGCCCTTTGTGGCACTCTATGGAGGGCTCAGTCATGTGTTCACAGCCTTCCAGCCTTCCAGGAGGTACACTGCCCTACCCTATAGACTGACAGTTCTGCCTTCTAGTTCCCAAACCCCTCTCCCTAGGGATGAAGACTGCATGAGAGACCCAGTGTGCCATTCTCAGGTCCTATTGTACACACAGGCCCTTCTTTGTAGTAGTGGTCGGTGGGCAAGTGTGCCACTTCCATGTGGTTTTTCTGATAAACCTCACATCCCCAACTGGGAAGGAGGGAGGGCAATTTCAGCTGATACCTGGTGGATATCAGGACCTGAGGAAGGCAGCACACTGACTTGGCTACAGGAAGGCACTGTAGGTACTGGGTGAGATACCAGCCTTTAACTCCTAGGTTTTCAGGCTCCCATCTAGCAAACAAGCCTACCTACAGGGAAGTCCACAGTCTGCCTTACAAAAACAATGCCCATGGGCTCAGGCTCATCTCTCTCCCAAGATGGCCTTGTCTTTCCTATAGGCTTCCAGTGCCCTATTCAGATGGAGGCCCCACCCTCCATTCCATGGTAGACATTCAGTTCCCTTGGTGCATTTGGGGCCAGCAGGCTGTTTCTCCCAATTTCTCTCCCAGGAGCAAGAAAGCCAAACATTGCAGCTCCTGCAACAAATGTGTCTCTGGCTTTGACCACCACTGCAAATGGCTGAACAACTGTGTGGGCAGCAGAAACTACCGGTGAGGCACTCTGAGGGTCAAGGCTGTGACCCAAGGGAGGGATCTGTGGCCTGGGAGTCATAGGAATAGATGGCAGGTGACAGAGTGAGGGGGCTGTCAAGGCTGGGAACAGCACAGGAAAAGGGTGACCTTTGGGCCATGTCTCTGTTTCCAGCTATCGCAGAGCTTAGTGCCCATGTTCTGCTGGTTCTGATATGTTGGTGGGGTTGTTCCTGAACATGTGGAGCAAGCTCACACTCACAAAGTCCATCATTAGAGAGCTCATTATTGACAGTTGGTCACACCCTGGCTGAGCCTTCTAAACTTCCTGCTTCAGGCCTATCTACCTTCTCAATGCCATGACTACCAACCCAAGAACAGTGGCTAGACTCTTGAGCACAGGAATGAACATCTAGGCCACCCTCAAGCATTGCCTTGGTCATGAGTGCAGAATCCAAAAAGCTATTGGGCACCAGGTCAGGGTGTAGGACAGTAGTGCTCAAACTTCCTACTGCTGCAACTCCCTAATACAGTTCTTCATGTGTGGTGACCCCCAACCATAAAATTATTTTCATTGCTACTTCATAACTGTGATTTTGTTACTGTTATGAATCATAATGTAAATATTTTTTGAGATAAAGGTTTGCCAAAGGGGTCTCTACCCACAGGTTGAGAACCACTGGCCTAGGCTGTCCATCAGCCTTGGGAGTCCTGAAGATGAACAGGGTATAGTAGCTCCTTACCCCAACCCCATGCCTTGCTCTGCCCTGACAGTACATTGGGCTGTGGGGTCTCTGCCATCCATCCAGTGAAGTGCCTGGAGCCACAGATTTAGGTTTAGATACCTTCCTGATTGAGCTTTTGAGCTTGAAAAAAAAATGCAGCCACTGTTACTAGGCATTCCAATGTGGTGTGTCACCATGGTTCTGGCAGTGACTGGGTTAGCCAGGAGACCCTTGACCACAGTTCCTTTGAGTGTCTCACACTGACTTACAGAGAATCAGGAGGTTCTTCAACTAACCAAGCATTTCTAGGAAGGCAAATTGGAATAGGTTAAGGGTGTGGCCTGCCCATGAGTCAGGGGAGAGGACAGAAAAAAGGCACACTTAATGTGCATGGTGTTGAGAGATAGCCTCTGTGTGGTGAAATTGGGGTTGGGAAAGAGCAGAGGGTGATAGGTACCACCCATTCTCACTAGATAGCCCTTGAGCCTTAACATCTTCACTTTCTGTCCCCTCATTCTCCAGGGTCCAAGAAAGCATGAGAGGGGACAATGGCATTAAAAAACATTTTAAAATTTATTTCTATTCCATGTATATGGATGTTTTTGCTTGCATGTATGTCTGGGCTCCTCTTGGCCTTGGAGGCCAAAGGAGGGCATCATATCCCCCTGGAACTAGAGTTACAGACAGGAACCATGTGGGTGCTGGGAACTGAATCCTAGTCCTCTGGAAGAGTAGTCAGTGCTCTTAACCACTGAATCATCTCTCTAGCCCTGCAATAGCATTTGGCACCAGGGTTGAACAGAAGCCCTGAAAGAGAGTCCCATGTCTCATAGTCCTAATAAACAGGAAGCCAAATGGGTCTTTCAGAGTGGGGTGCAATAAAGGCTGCAGGAGGTCAGTCCAGTGCATGGGAAGGTAGTGAAGGAAGAAGAGTGGGGGGAAGGGAGGAAGAGAAGGAAGAGGAGGAGGAGGAGGAGGAGGAGGAGGAGGAGGAGAAAGAAGAAAGGCTGTGATTCCTGAATGGCCATGATTAGAGCGTGCTTGGTGGAAGAGGTTCTGTCTGCCTAGGTGATAGTCTGCCATCTTGGGGATTAACTTTTCCCATCGGATTGGAATGATATTCTTGTCCAGACTGCAGGATGGGAGGATATGAGGGCTCAGGCAGAAGGCTGTAGGGAATGTGGAGCACGATCAATACAATCAGGAGCCAGCATCTGCCTAGGATATGTGAAAGACAGAAGAAAGAACACAAGAGGGAAGAGTAGAGAAGGCACCCATGGAAGAGTTTGGGTTCTGTGCTTCCATGAGATTGCCCACACCAGACCTGTGTGTTGACCTCATATGCTTGGCTAGGTGTTAGTCTGTCCTGACCTCTCGCTCGCTCATCTCTGAGCAGGATCTCACTCCTCTCATGCAGGTTCTTCTTCTGCTCTGTGGCCTCAGCTGTAGTTGCCCTGCTTGGCGTGATGGTTATCTTGTTGTACATCTTCATCCAGTACTTTGTCAACCCCAATGAGCTTCGCACAGACCCTCGGTATAAAGGTACCCTTCTGATGCTTAGGGACTGCTTCTACCTGGTCCCCATGTGCCAAGGGTTAGGCTTCCCAGTATCACCCTCCATGTTCCCTCACTCTCCAGTTGACCTGAGCTCCTCTGAGACCTAACATCCAGGGATTAGAGTGAGGTATACCCTGACCCTTCTGTCCTTTCAGTCAGTCTTGAGCACCTAGACAGTGGACCCTTTAGCAGTGCTGGGTGGAGAAGGCAGGAGCTTATCTTGTAGGACACAGCTACTTATAGAGATGAACAGCAGAAAGTGGAGCTATTACGTTGAGCCACAGACTCTGACAGGAAGCTCAGAGATTATATGAATAAATAGGTCCAGAAGCACAAGTCCATGGCACAAATGTCTGAAATAAGAGAGAAAGGGGGTGGGCTGAACATGGCCTCCAAAGTGTCTGAGTCCTGACCCAGACCTGAGGTAGCACATTATTTGGAAAAAGGATCTTTGTGGATATGATTAGAAATTCTGAGGTGAGGAACCTGTCCTAGGCCCCTCATGTGCCCAAATCCAATGCTAATGTCCTCAGGAGAAACAAGAGGAAATTCTGACTTGCAAAGGACTTATGGAGGTAGGAGGCGGAGGCTGGGCCATATGACCACAAGCCCGAGAGGGCCTGTGGCACTCAGAGCAGGAAGAGGATGGAAGGGTTGTCTCCTGGAGCCTCAGAGAGAGGATAATCTGATTTTAGGCTTGTGGTTTATAGATATGAGAGAATTATTGTACTGTGTAAGTGCCACCAGCTTATGGCCATTTTTCACAACAGCCCCAAGATACTGACCCAGGTGACTGAAGTGGGATGTTCCTTTGCTGGTTATCCTATGGACCAAGGGGAAGCCACCCATCTCTGTTCTAAGCATCACAGGCATTTGCCCAAGTCCTGCAACAAGAGATGTTAGGACCTGTATGCCGCTTATCTCAGGGCATCCCTGGAGCCAACATGACAGGATGTTCTTTTAAGAAAGGGCTCTATGAGTTCCACGTGGAATCACCTCGGCTGCTGCATCCCCTGTGACCATTTAGAACTTCCTGGTACTCCTGAGCACTCTCTGGAAGCCACCACTACGGCCTCTTCATTAGTAACGTGTCCTTTCCTAAAGACTCGCCATGCTGAGCAAGCAGAGAAAAGGACAAGGAAGGAAAGAGGGATATTCAGAGTGGTGGTGACCTGGCTGGGGCTATTGACCACGGCATCAGATGTGGTGCAGGGAAGTGGATCACATCTCTCCTTGGAGCAGACTTGTGGTTCTGAGTGTGGGTGGAGGTTACTTCCTGGCTTGCCATTCCAGGACCCTACAGAGTCCATGGCCTGAGTTCAGAATCTTATGGGCTGGAGTTTACGCCATCACATTTTGAGTTGACATCCCATGGCCCAGCCCACAAGGCAGTATGTAGTATTACCTTTTCAGATAGCACACCTAGGAGTCCATTCTAGAAAGAGCTAAGAACCTTTCTGGAATGTGATATGGATCAAGATGCTTGGGTTTGGAGTCTAGTCCTCTACTGTTCTGTCACACAACCTAGGAAATCCCTGTGGTCTTCATTTTGAGGGCCATGGTGGACAGTGCTCAAGAAATGCACCAAGAGGGCTCAGTTTTCATTGATGTCTGTGAGGTGATTGATCTGAAATAAAAGGTCAAGGCTTCGGGGAAGGGCAGGAGAGGGACTGGCCAGTGGGCCCATGGGACCCACAGTAGAGCAGGGCAAATACATGGCAACAGCGCATCCGTTGGCTGGCTGTCCTCACTCGCCCTAGCAACCTCTGTTGCTCTGCTTACCTGACTACAGGTGCTGCAGTGTGGGTAGGTGCTAGATGGACATGTCTCTTTGTCTTCATAGAGATCAGCTCTGAGAACACATGGCTGCTGTTCCTCCCACTGTGGCCTGTGCCTGTGAAGATCCCCCTGGTCCTTTTCATCGCGGCGGTGGTGCTGCTGCTAGCCATTGCCAGCTTTGTGCTGCTTGGGCACCTGCTCCTCTTCCACGTCTACCTGAGTATGTACCCACTCTAGACTTGCCACTTTAGCTCGCTCGTTCTGAGGCAGACAGTGCTTTGGGAAGCCTTGCCAGACATGAGCTCATAGAAAAAGGACAGACTACAGGGAGGAGATACTAAGAGAAGGTCAGCAAGTCCAGCAAGGAACTGAGCTCATGTTCAAAAGCCTGCAGAAAGCACAGGAGAGACTAAAATACACAGAGACAAAGGAATATGACTATTATGCAAGAATAGGCCATTAGGACCAGGAGGATTTAGGAGAGTACCAAGTAGAAATTATAACAATGAAATGTAAGCTCAAGGGACTAGTTTTCCTCATCCAAATAGAGCCAAAGAGGAGGCTCTATATCCACAAATGTGTGTTGGACACCTGGTTGCGCTGTTAAGATCCTCTGCCTGAGAAAGTGTTTCTGTTGAGTTAGAGCCACCTCCTCCCCTGGGCGTATGGTTTGCTCTGTGGGAACTGGCCATGAAGCCTCTCTGGTTTCTGGCAGTGGTAGGCCAGGCTGGAGGGCAGCAGGGCCACTCCTGCAATACTAGTTTCTTGCAGGTTGACTTACCCAAACCTCAAGGATGGTACAGACTCTGCCTGTGGCTGTGAGGACAGTGCCTGGCAGAGTGCTGACCTCCTCCCATGGAAAGACCTCACGTATGTCCAATGGTTCTTACCAGCAGCAGCATCCTGAACCTACAGAGCATGCTTCTTAATCTGTGAGTGTGTTTATTAGCACACGTTCCTGACGTCAGCATTATAATAACTTGAAACTTAGACCCTCCTCCTCCTCCTCCTCCTCCTCCTCCCCCTCCTCCTCCTTCTCCTCCTCCCCCCTTCCCCCTTTTCCCCTTCCTCCTCCTCCTAATATAGTGAAAACCCCTGAACTAAATCTTGTTGGTGCAATTTATGCTTTAAGGTTTTTGTTAGGAACAACCTGGTTCATTTCTATTTTCTTGTGTTTAGATGTATTTGTAGAGTGGGGTAGAACCAAGTCTCAAACCTACATCAACTGAACCTATATGTTTCAACAGAACACCATGTGCTATTTTATCAGTAACAAGGCTGGCTGAGAGGGCACCTCATATTCCCTGTGACTTAAACCCTCAGAATGGTGCATCTTTTGGGTTACCTTTAAAACTTTCCATTGCTTTTATAAATAGGAATTTATAAAAAACAAAACATTTACTCTCTAAGCTTATCTGGAATGTTTTCTCACGTCTAAATGCTTTCAGATTTATCAGTAATGCCACCTTTCCTAGCACCTGACCTCAGGTTGAACTCATTTTCCTCTTTATCTGGTTGTCCCCTTCTCTCAGAGTTAGGTCCAGCAGCTGGTGTCACGTCCAGTGCTTCCTATGCAACCTACACCTATAGGCCTGAAGAATACTGGGGCCCAGGAACACAAATTTGGTGTTAGCCACTTTTCCTCCACTTCATAGTAAGGACTTTGTGCCTACCATGTGAGGCGCAATGGTGCCTACCAATGTGGGGGGCAATTCTGCATCTGTGGATGAGGTTTGAAGGCACCCACATTCTGGTAGTGAGGGGGACAATGGCATTGAGGCACATGGTGTGAGCAGAACTTTCCTGAGACATCCTTTGTGGACAACAGACTGCAGTGAAATTGCAGTGAGGTCTGAATGTGCTGAGTCCAGAGTAGTGAGCACAACAGGCTTCTTCCCACAGAAGGCCCCTAAAAGGGATTGTGTCCCCTGGAATATGCCAGACACCGTGAGCTGCTTTGTCCCTTCTCTGCCATGTATGAGACGCTCAGCAGCAAGGACCCAGGAGCTATCAGCTGTCCCTGTCTGTACTCTTTTATATAGCAACTCTTTAAGACTAGGTTCTGGGACTGCACAGTCTAGACCACACATGAAGCTACCAAAACTGAAGCTTCAGAGCTTAAAACCTGCACCTCTTCCTCCTTCACCCCAGAACCCCTAGGAGGCCAGACAATCTGGGTGCATTCCCTGTTGCTCATTTAGGCCGAAGAACAGCCTGAGGACATGCTGACAGCCACATCCTGAGTCTTAATGACTCATCAAGCCAACGGATGGGGGGGGGGGCTAAATATGTCACACAACACTTCACTGGTGTCAGAAGAGTTGTGTCATTGACACTCATAGACCCAAGCCCCGCAGATCCACACGCTTCCTGAGGAGTGCCAGTTCCAAGATCCAGTCAGGATTTTGGCTCCCGGTTCTCTCATCTTCTACCACCATGCCTGCCCTCTCAAACAAGCTTCATAGACAAAGATACACCATAGCAGCTTTTGTCATGACCAGAAAGAGTGAGGAGGCCTCACATGACCCAAGAAAGGCAGACGTGTGCAGTGATGCCCTGTAACTGTCCATGATATCGTTACCTGGCTCTGTGAACGTAGACCTCAGGCTGAAAACTAAAGAAACCAAGGGCTCCATGCAGGGAAAACTCCTCCACAGATGGAGAGGAAGGCATGGTGCAGAGAGCCCTGACTGGATCTTTAAGGCCCTGGCACTGGACCAACATATGCTTCAGAGGAAGGCACAGACAGGAACTTCTGATATGGCATCTCTGATTTGACTCCCAGGACAACTTAGACTGCAAGGTGACTTTTCTAACCTGGAATTCCTCCACTTTTTTTTTTTTTTGAGACATCCTTGCCTGGCCTGGAACTCATTATGTAGACCAGGCTGGACTAGAACTCACAGAGATCTTCCTGCCTCTACCTCTAGAATGCTGGAGTTAAAGGTGTGTACCACCACATCTGGCTTCCTCCACTTCTTGACAGCACTTCCAGCTTCAAGGTGTAAGAGACTGGCCACTTACTAGCTTTTGGCCCCAAGATCCTTGATGCTGAAAATGACTTGTTCATAGTACTCAGGGTCAACCAGGCCTCTCAGGAAAGGGTTGTTATGCTGCTATACCAGCAAGGGGAAGGTGGCAGAGGCCAAGAGAATATTGCTCAGCCCTCATGCTCAAGTGCCCTCAGCAATCTGCTTTTCCCTCCCAGAACACTGACTTGGACTTGCTTTCATCTCTCCTCTCCAGAAATGTAACCAAGATACGTGATAGCCAAGGTAATCCCATTGGTCAGCTGCTCTGAAGTCAAAGGCCTGTGAATTGGCTGGAAATGTGTGTGGGGTGGCCACAGATCTAGACTTCTGTTCTTGTAGCTGCAGATATGGGCTGGCTTTTTTGCCCATGGTGAGCTGCAGTATGCCTGCACTGTTCCTTATATGATGGGTAGGTGATTCATAGAGAGCCAGATTGCTGTACTTCCTGAAGAATGGCATGCTTCCTTTTGTAACCTCTGAGAGAAGGTGGTGCTAAAAGGGGCCTGCCATGGCCATGAGAGCATTTCTAGCTCAGGGCATTCTCTGCGGGCCAGGGACATGCACAGAATTGGTACCGAAATTGCTCTTCAAAAGTGTCCAAGTGTACCATCTGCTGCACCACACTCCGGAGAACAAGTCAGGAGCAGCCAGCCACTGAGAGCTGCTGCCACCACTGTTACTTATGACACTAAGATGGGCTCAGAGGGCTGAAAGCAGGACAAGGTGGAACTGGTGGCAGCTGGAGCTGGAGTTATATTAAGGATAGGGCTGTTTACAATAAAGGGACTGGAAAGTGTTCCTCTAAGATGGAAGAATTGGAGTGAGACTGAACATGTTGAGTTCAGGTCATTTAGACATCAAATAGTTCCAGGACATGTTGGCTATTGTTATATACTATTAAGACTGCTCCAAACTGTAGCTCTCACTCATCACCACAGCTCAGCTGGGTGCTCTACTCAGGACATCCACACTGGGCTTCAGTGGTCACAGTGCCACCATAAGATTCTTCTTCTGAACTCCCTGCAAGGTGACTGGCAGATGTAGCTCCTCTAAGTCACTGATCTGCCACCTTGCTCTGATCCTTCCTGGGTGGACTGCAAAGTGTCTCACAACAGTGACTGGCTTCATGTAAGGAGCAGGACCACAGAGTACCCTGGCCATGGACAGGGCTCACTGATAGCTCAGTCTGTAGATCTAGCCCGCACTCAAGGACTGGATCTCAAGGTATGAGCATCTATGTGGATTGCCCTCTATGAGGCACCACTTTGAATATGGGCTGGAGATTCAAGGGCCCAATGCCCAGCAAGTGTAGGAGGCTAAAGTACCTGCAATAGAGGGATGAGGGTGTGTGTGGTCATGCTGGGGGAGGAATAATGTGTTGAACCCAGTAGAGAAAGGGCAGGATCCATACACTGCCAGAACTGGCTGTTGGTTGGTGCCCGGTCACCCTAAAGGACACACAGGGACATTACTCAGTTTTGGATGTGCTCATCAGTTGACTTGAATGGCATTTCCAAAACTCTTGGAAAGAAGGGAGGTTTTAATTAGAATGTTAGCAAGTACAGGCCCACAGGCTTACTCTGACATGGGTGCTAGAAGCTGATGAGACTGGATCACAGCTGGGTGGGCCTAGGGAGATTCATCACTCCAACAACACAAAGCCAAGTTCTGTAAGAGCTCTGGATTGGGGCAGCCCATACCATCTGCTTCTTGAGCTACAGATAGGGCCATTGGGTGGTCCTGTAGCTCCTCAGAAATACTTGTAAACCACCTGCTCTTGTGTGTTGATTTTGAAAAGTCAGACCCCTCCCTAGAAGCACAGAGCTGAAATAGACACTTAGAGCTCTTTCCTCGAAAACACATCTGGTCTTCTTACAATAACCCAAATTGCTTCTGCTAAGTGTGGTTGCCAAAGTCTCAGCCTGAGCTGGGGTTGCTTGCCATGCCTCACATTTGTTGGTAGCCCTGTGTTCTCTGAGGCAGAGCATCTAGGGTGAGGTGGCTGCATGGGGTAGAGGGAAGCAGGCATAGGGTGGTAGGCAGCTGGCAAGGTCAGCTCAGGGATTCAGTACTCCTACCAGCAGGACTTCTATTGCCTCTAGGCAGCTACTGCTCTGAAGATGAAGGTTTCTCGAACCCTTAGACAGAGTAGTCTCCCCTGAGCCTAGCCTCTGGGCGCCATCCCAGGAGGTTCTGGAGTCATCTGTCATGATGCAGAAAGCAGGGGACCCATGAGAGGTGCCACAATCCAGTTCCTCTGGGACACCCACCTCTGAGCTTAATTAGAGGCTTTGCTTTGGGCAACAGGAAACAGTTAAATCCTGTCACTCATAAAATATGCAGAGCATAGCTTGTCTGGTCTGAAATACCTGGTCCTCCTGGTCTTGGGACATGCAAGGCAGGGCAGTCACTCCCTGGCAACAATTACTATTTTTAAATACTTTACATTGGATTGGATTGCCATATATTGGATTGTCATATAAAAATGATAAAAGGTAGATTACTGAATCGAAAAAATACTTTAAAAAAGGAACTACTTGTTTTAAATAGGATAAGTAATGAAATTTTTTTGTCTGAGTTTATCAAATGTTACTGGACTGGACATTGTTATATATTAATGGAGTTTTTTTGCCTGAATCTGTCAAATGTTAATGGACTAGACATTGTTAATGTAATCTTGACTGTGTATATTGTATATACTTATTGGGTATAATTTTTCTTATATTAGTTATAAGCCTTTTTAAATTTTAGACAAAAAAGGGGAAATGTGGTGGTATTGTGTTCCCCGAAATATTGTGCATGCTAATAAACTTATCTGGGGTCAGAGAACAGGACAGCCACAATATTAAACATAGAGGTTAGGCAGTGGTAGCACACGCTTTTAATCCTAGCATTCCAGAGACAGAAATCCCTCTGGATCTCTGTGAGTTCAAGGTCACAAGGATACAGCCAAGCATGGGGACTCACGCCCTTAATCCCAGGAAGTGAGCCTTTAATCCCAGGGAGTGATGGCAGAAAGCAGAAAAATATATAAGGCGTGGAGATCAGAAACTAGCAGCATTTGGCTGGTTAAGCTTTCAGGCTTTTGAGCAGCAGTTCAGCTGAGATTCATTCTGGATGAGGACTCAGAGGCTTCCAGTCTGAGGAAACAAGACCAGCTGAGGAACTGGCGAGGTGAGGTAGCTGTGGCTTGCTCTGCTTCTCTGATCTTCCAGCATTCACCCCAATAACTAGCCTCAGGTTTGATTTTATTAATAAGACCTGTTAAGATTCGTGCTACATCGTGACATTGTGCATGGCTGCTGGATGACCCTGTCCTTTTCTGCCCTTCCCTTTGCAGTTGCCAAGAACCTGAGCACATTTGACTATATGGTGCAGACCCGATTCCAGAGGAATTCACGTTCAGCAGAAAAGAAAGAGCCACCTCTGCGGAAAAAGGGGAACCTTTCCCAGGTGTGCTGGTCCTTTTGTGTCATGCTCGTGGGAGGGCTGAGCCAGTGTGTGGATGCACCCTATACAGGGACCTCCCAGCTTTGCACTGAGTTTCACTGTTGATGCTGTTCTAAGACTCATTGGAACTGTGTAGTCTGTAGAGTGTCTGTAGATACAGTACTTAGTGTGTATGTCTGCATAGTACATAATGTGTATGTGCATATGTGCTCATGTATGGTATGTGTTTCCATGTGGTATGTAATGTATGTAGTGCAAGGTATAAGTGTAGTTTGGTTGTGTCAATGTATGGTATGTGTGTCTATGTATGGCATATAATGTATATATGTTATGTGTGTAATATGTGATGCATGTATATGGTGTGTGATATGTCTTTGTGGTGTGGGACGTTTTGTGTTGTGTGTAGTGTGTTTATGTGACATATGGTGCATTATGTGGTATGTCTATTTGTTGTATATGGTATCTGATGCATCTGTGTAGTATGTGGTATGTCTGTGTCTATGAGTTGTGTTTGTGAGGTATGTGATGTGTATGGTATGTGGTATGCCTGTGTAATGTGTGGAGTGTATGGTGTGTGAGGTGTTGGTATATTTGTGTGGTGTGTCTATATGGTGTATTGTGTGTGAGGCATTAGTATGTTTGTGTGATGTGTCTATGTGGTGTCTGGTATGTGGTGTATGTGTTGTGACTGTGTGGTGTGTGAGTGTATTTTGTGTGACCACATTCCAGGTCAAGCTTCATTCTCAGGAGTAGTTAGCCAATACAAATCAGACTCCATTTCTTTTTTGTTTTTTTGTTTTGTTTTGTTTTTATTTGTGTGTGTTTTCTTTTGTTTTTAAGAAAGAGAAAGAACATGAAGTTGAGGGGAATCTGGGAGGAGTTGGGGGAGAGGAAAGAATTTGATCAAAGTGTATTGTATGAGATTCTCAATGAAAACAAAACAAAAAGAGGAGGAGGAAGAAGAAAGCACACGAACTCAGATCACAGAGGAGGGAGTAACCCATTGAGTGACACCAGGATTAACTGAATACTGAAGCCAGAAAGTATCAGCACAAGAGAAGACTGTAGTGAGGCAAAGATATTCAGTAAATACAGGCAAAACCACATAAAGCATCATCAAACTAACACGTCGTAAATGCACACAAAGGATTGATTGTACACTGAGAGTAAATGTGTGTATTCTAGAAATGCATTTGTTTAACATCTGTGAATCAATTATTGTAATAAAATACTAATGGGATAAGGGTCAAGAACCTTTTAATCATATCAACCCACACAGAAAATAAATGAGGACTCTGTTAAAACCCTATTTCCAGTTAAAAGAAAATACCCACAGCCCAAGAATAAAATGAAAACTATGAAGAGCTCATTAGTCTGTCATTTTCATGGTGGAAAAGTGACCCTTGCCCCGCCTGCTGGGAACAGGCAAGGACATCCACTCTCACCGCCTTTGATATCATACTAAAGCCAGCGCAATGATCGCTGAAGGCATACCGTGAACAACAGGAAACTGTTTGTGGGCAGCATAATCCTTAAAAACGTGTAAGCTTGTAGATTAACAGCTTTACAACAGCCATGTGCCAGAGGGATGGAATAAAGGCCCAGACTTACACCTTTCGTTTCTGATCAGCTTGTGTTGAACAAAGATAGCAAGGTTAACTGGGGAGATGTGCTGGCTTCCCTGCCTGGCCCTGAGCTGAATATACCCAAGACTGAAGACCATTTTGAGTCTTTCTTTATTCCTGCAGAAAATCCAAAGCCAACCACAGGTCTAAGTTTGAGACCTAAATTATAACATTTATAGAGAAAACAAAATCTTTGTGACCTTGAACTCAGCAATTTCCACCAATGCAACAGTAAAATCAATGTCTAGGTAAATGATACAATGAAATGTATGAAATATAAAATTTTATTTTCAAAGATTGTCATTAAGAAAATGAAATGGAAGCCATTGTCAAGGTGTTTCTAAACCACACACTTGTACCAAAAATACTAAGAGCTTTCTAATGAAATGGCCCTAAATCTGATCAAATCCTTTGCTGGAGAGAACATGGATGGCAAGGAAGCCTATGGAAAATGGTAGACATCATCTGGTAAGACCATAGGATTCCCACACACCCAACAGTTAACCTCCTCCAAAAGGCCCGACAGTACCAATGTTAGTGACAAGCTGAGGGACCAGACAGCTCGTCCCAAGGAGCAGAAATGGGATTACAAACTCACCGGTAGTGAAAACAGCAAGTGGTCCTCAGAAAGTTGCATAAATACTGCCACCCCGGCCAGCTGTTGGGCCCTCTCCCACCCAGCCATGGAGAAAGGAAGGCATGTGCACATAAAAACGATTCTGAGGGCCGGGCGGTGGTGGCGCACGCCTTTAATCCCAGCACTCGGGAGGCAGAGGCAGGCGGATCTCTGTGAGTTCGAGGCCAGCCTGGTCTACAGAGCGAGATCCAGGAAAGGCGCAAAGCTACACGGAGAAACCCTGTCTTGAAAAACCAAAAAAAAAAAAAAAAAAAAAACGATTCTGAGGAAGAGTGCTGTCTGAGGAGGGAGCTGTTCCCATGACGACCTCCCTAGGTGCTGTCTCTCAGAGTTGAAGACAGACTCTAGTTGTGAGCAGCAGGCAGGAAGCCCACCATAAGCAGCTTCTTGTGTCACTTCTGCGTTTTCATTTGCTCTGTAGGAAAAGAGTAACAACTTGAGCTGGTCTCAGGCCCCACCGAGGTGAGTGGCAGCTTCCTGGTGGTATTTTATCTGAAAACAGCTGTTGCCTCTTAGCTCAAAGGGCTTTAGAAAATAGTTCATTTGTGGTGTGATGTTTAAAATGATGGAATGACACAGTATAAAATACGGTTGCTTCACTTAGCTTCCTGACATCTATAGTTGTTTATGTAGTTGTGCAAACTGAGATATGTCCTTCACAGCTGTACTAATGCATAAAATAAGGATGCTTCTTTGTGTGCATGCATGTTCATGAGTATGTGTGTGTACATGTGTATAGAGGCCAAAGATGGATGTCTTCCTTGGTTGCCTTCTGTCTTATTTTTTGAGACCCAGTATCTCTGTTTCTCTTTGTCTCTCTGTTTCCCCAGCCCCACCCCACCCCATTTTTGTCTTAGCTAGGTTGGCAGGCCTGTGAACCCCAATGCTGAGATGGCAGGCATGTGCTTCCACACTCAGCTTTTCCCACGAGTGCTGGGGATGAATTCAGACCCTCATGTTTGCAGGGCAGGAGCTTTCCCACTCAGCTGTTTTCCCAGCTCTGTTTGTTCGTATAATACATCCATGTACAGCCACCCGGGCAAATGGGTACCTATCAGTCTCTGACCGTGTTTGGCTTCGATTATAAGATCCTGAGAGTCAGAGCTTATCGTTCAATTCCATCTTGAGTCAAGGAAACACTGAGTAAGAATGCTCCCTAGTGACAGCTCTGCCTGAAAGCAAGGCACATGCCACCAGAAACATGAGACAGAAATTGGCCCTAACACAGAGGGGAGACACACATTTTATAGTGTTCTCTGTTCTCATTGTAACAGAGACATGGTTATACACACTAACTGAATGTTCCACCTTGGTTTTCTGTTGTTCTTTGCTCCTCACACCATAAGCCCAAATGCATGTGCGTTTGGAGGAGTTACCATACAAAGTATCTTTCAGACTTGTGGATGTTGCCTTTTTACTCTCTCGTCTCTGTCACCTCATCTCTAGGGTCTACTAACACAAACTAAAGGAAAAACAAGTAGACATTCACTTGAGCCTCCTCAGACAGACACACATGTGCAAACCCCCATCCAGCCCTCAGTCATGGTCCCTCAGCCAGGACACTGCAGTTGACCTTGTCTTCTGAGCAGGCTAGGAGCAGCTACTCTGGGTCCTCACAGGTTAGTGCCCTGCACAGGGCGGTCCTATATCTGCATCGTGACTTCTGTAGCTTCTTCCCTGCTGTCCAAGCCTCAGGGGACTCTGTCATGAGCACAGGACACTATTCTTCTGAGGGGAAAGCCATGGCCTCTCGATGAAAGGTAGCAAGAGGTGGCAGGCCAGAGGTAGGGACAAAATAGGGGATGGAAGAGAGAATCTCCACTCATGTCTGTTGGAGAAAGGATACATTTCCATGATTCTCTGAGAATCAGCATTAGACACTCCCTTTTCTTGAGGAAAAGCTGGTGTTTGTCGAGAGAGGAAGAGTGAAGAGGAACAGGCTGGCCCTGTGGCCCCTTCCTACCCTCTGTGCCCAGAAAGTTTCTATCTTACAGAAGCTTCCCATTAGTCAGCCCATTCCTCCCTACGGTTCAGGTTCAGAGGTACTCCAGGGCCCCAGGACATAACTGAAGTTTCACACTTCATTCAAGCAAATACTGAGAGTCGCTTTAGTTTTTCCGTCTATTGGTCAGTGAGAACAGCTTATTCTGAAAAAACAATGTCATTTTCTTTTAAAGAACTAATTTTTTGGTCTAAATTGCCTTTCTTAGAAACTTGATCGGCAATACTATTGTGTAGCCAAATCATTGGGAATGTTGGTTTAAAATGCTGCCTAGTCTTTTAAGCAGACTTCCAGAGTGTCCTCTCTCTCTCTCTCTCTCTCTCTCTCTCTCTCTCTCTCTCTCTCTCTCTCTCTCTCCCTCCCTCCCTCTCCCTCCCTCCCTCCTTCCCTCCTCTCCTCTCCTCTCCTCTCCTCTCCTCTCCTCTCCTCTCCCTCTTCCTGGAAGGCTGGCAAACCCTAACTGTGGCCATGACTATAGCGCCACTCCAAACCACTTCATTTTGTTTCTGATTACCAAGTAGATGCACATTATAGACAATTTTGGAAATTACAAAATTTTATAAATAAAACTTATTCCCTCACCCAAGTCTCCTGCCAGAGAGCATGGTTATTGTCTTAGTCTTATGTGGCACTGCACCAGTCACAAAGCACAAGTAAGTAACCATGGGATATAGGTATCAATTACAGTTATTGGTTAGTGGAGTATTCTGGCCCCAACTTCACAGAGCACTCTTTCTAATGGTTGGTAGACCATTTACTGGGAATATTTCCTCTAGCATCTGTATCTGTTGTGAAATATTCCATGAAATAGATGGATAGAGTTAGGAAGCAAACAGGAACAAAGAATGGGACTTTACATAGGAAGAATGTTCTTGTTTGACTTTGAGGGAGTTCCGGTCAGCTGCTGCCTTCCATGTGGTTTGAATTGGTTTTCTCCTGCTGCAGAAGACATTAGCACAAACTCATTGTCTCTATACACAGCTGGGTTCTCCAGTGTCTCACAGGCAGCATTACCCAGAGGGATTGAGGAAGAGTCTGGCTAAGTACATTCAGGAAGCTTCTGGAATTGACTTTTCCTGCTTTCAGGAAAGCATGTTGGCAGCATGGCTAGTGCCATCATTCTCCTATGTCGAGTCTCTGAGTTCTGCCTTCCTGTGCCTTAAGGTGGTTACACTAGAGCTCCCTGGATACTCCAGATCAGCCCTCTATGTTAGCTTGCTGGATCTGCTGCAAGAAACTCCCATGAGTTGGAGATGCTGAGGGTGGATAGGGTGACCTTTTATCCATTTGCAAAGACTGAAGATTAGACTTGGCAAAATAGAGGTCTGACACAGGGCCCACACAGTATGAGGATGTACCTTTCTATGTATACTACTGGCTAGAAGTCAGGGCCCATCACACTAGAATCCAATCATGGATTCCCACTGTGTAGTACACATGACTACAGCCCCAAGATGCTGGGATGAGATTCTTCGGCCTCAATTATGGGGACTCCCCCAAGCTGATGTGTCTGTCTTTTCTCTTCAGAGTGGAGCCCCAGAAGTTCCTGCTGTCTACTCTTTCACAGCAGTCAAGCATGTGTTTTAAGGCTCCAGCTCCAAAAGCAACTCCACAGTAAAGGTGACTATAGCGTGCCAACTGGGGCTTCAGGACACAGGCCTAAGTCACCTGTAGGTCCACAGTTCCCCCAACCTGAGGAGAGAGCAATGCACTGGACTCCTGTTTGACTGATATTAAGTTTTACAGTTGTGGGATGGTACTCAGGGGCTAACGAAAGTGAGAAACAGAAGGACAATGGAGTGACAGAAATTCTCAACCATAAGGGGTCTGGGGGACAAGAGGAAGTGGGGGTAGAAAATGAAGTAAAAAAGTCAAACCACTAAAACTGAAGCAACATTTGTACATGTTAGTGAGGCACACCGGAGGCTACAATTGTAACATACACCCGGAAATAAGATTTACAGTTAAGTGACTAAAACAGATGGTTAAGTGGCCAGTGATGTTCCCTGATGTAATGGCACAACTTACAAGTTTTTGATTTTGATATGGTACAAAATTAATATGAGAAACCATGCTTCTAATTTGGTATTTTGATCTTTTCCAGGGCTAGTGACAAGTATGAGCCTCTCTCAGGATGGCAGTATCAGGCTGTCAGCCCAAGATCATGAGGAGACACCTCTACTCTGTGGCACATGATGCTGCTGAGCCGTGCTCTTCAGTGGAGTATATGTATTACGTGTATTTTGGACTTAAGATATCTTCAATTTATGATGAGTTCCTCAGAATGCAAACCCCATTGTCATTCAAGAATCATCTATATAGAAGAATGTTAGCAATGATAGAAGCTAGGTGTTAAGTACATATGAATTTTCACTTTCAAATTTTCTAGATGTTTGAAAATTTTCACAATAAAATGTTGAGATATGAATTGGTAAAAATAAACATGGCAAAAGTTCATGTGTTATGTGTGTTATGTTGTGTATAATGTGGTCTATAGTACATAATGTATGTGTGGTTATTTTGTGTGATATGTGGTGTGTGATACCTATACTATCGCTGTATCTGTATGGTATATGGAGAGTTGTGTGTGTGGTGTTTGAGGTGTCTGTGATGTGTGTGTGTGGTGTGTCTGGAGTCTGATAAGTGATGTCTGCTGTATGATGTCTTTGTGGTATGTGGTGCATCTATGTGGTGTGTGATATGATGTGTCCTGTGGAGTGTTATATGTGATGTGTGTTATGATGTGTATGCTGTTTGTGTCTGTGTGTTGTATAATGCATCTGTGAGGTGTGTGATATGTCTATAATACATCTGTATGTGTCTGTGTGGTGCATGATATCTAACATGTGATGTGTGTGGTGTTTCTGTGTGGTGTGTGATGTATATGGTAAATGTATCTGTGTGCTGTTTGGTGTGTCTGTGGTGTTTGATGAATGTGGTATGTCTGTGTGGTGTGTGATGTGTATGTGCATGTGTGTCTGTATGGTGTATAGTGTGTGTGTGTTTACAAAGTCTCTGTCCTTTCCTGTGGAACAGTCCAAGAGAGCTGACTGAGTCAGACCCATCTGCACTTGTATCCCTCCTCTGGGGGCAGCTGCTAGTGGGTTCCTGGTGGTGGTGGCTGAAGAGGTATGAATTTTGAAAAATTTGAAGGTTACTGAGGCTTCATTTTGTGAGAAGGAATTCACTTTGCTTCAGTCACTAATGGCTTCTGAAAGAATGCTTCCTAATTTGCAGAGGGCTCCTCAGCTGCCTGGAGTGACCCTGAGGCTGCAGCAGAGTCCTCAGGGATTCTTTTATGGACCTTTCTTGACACATGGTAGAAATTCTGTTGTGGCCTGGCTGACCTACCCCAGACTCAGCCACTAAAAGTGATGCTGGGTTATGCCACATCATAGTAGGTAGCTCTGGAGCTTCCTTACTGCTTTCATGATTATGAGACCCCCTGTCCCTGGTTGGTATCATCCTGGTGTTATCTCAAGTGCTCCATCTCAGGAGTGTCTGGTTTTAGTGATGAGTTACTCAGGAACTCTAACCCACTGTGATGCTTGGTATGATGTCAAAAAGCAGCAGCTCACATCTAAATCCACAAATCCTCATAGGCTCCAGGCACGCTAGAAAGGACACTGAAGGTCATCAATGCCGTTAATGGGGAGTTCCACCTGCAAAATGGGGCTTCTGGCATGCCCCATCATGGATCTGAGTTGTGTATGAGTTTTCATGGATGTGAGAACAGCTTCATGGTACATGGTGCAGGGAACAGCACAGTGTCTTCATGGGGTCTTCTGGGGTCACGGGGAAAAGCATTTACAAAGGGGACAAAAGGTTACAACAATGTGTGATGAGTTCCTAACTATGAACTGTACCTGAACAACATTGCAGAGCTGATGTCTACAAGTATCCCCCTTCTCATCTAGTTGGGGCCCCAATGAAACTGTCATTTAAGGCCACAGTTCCAACCAGTGCTGCTGAGTGTGGCAACCAATTGCTGATATGTACCAGTACAAGTAGGTCTATGTCCCTCAGCACAATAAACTTACTGCTTCAATGGGATGGCTTTGCTGGGAGTCTCTCGGGCCACTGGGAGAGATGAAATCCACCTAGGAAGGATACGCCTGGTAAGTTTGCTCTGCAGCAATTCTTCTTGAACCCAGAGCAAAGATAGTCCAAAGTGGGATTGGATGTGACTGACCAGATCCTAATACATACATACCCCTAGCCTGCTGGAGTCTGACACGATCTCTCCCACTCACCAGTTGCTCTTGGGTCCATCCATTGTCGGGACCCCATACCTTCCACTAATGGAGCCTCAGCCAGAACCAGACTCTGGGAAGATCAGTGTAGCGCTCTTCTCCAGGCACAGGTATACCTGAGGCAGTAATAAGGCCAGTGCTGACAGCCCTGCCTTTGAAGAGCTTATCGGAGTCCATCCCCAGTTTCCCTAGAGTCTCACAGAGAAATTTTGAGGAAGCAAGGGACAGAATGTATGAAGTTGACTGTAGGTCACTGAGTTGACACTTGCATCCAGATAAGCTAGCACAGATATTCCTCTGCGTGTCCTGCAGCAGATAACCCATGCAGGTTGGAGGAGGAGCAGATTGAAACTCAGCCTCATCTGAGATGTACATTGCCTGTGTAGCCATTATCAGACTCTTGCTTATCTGTTATCAGGTATAATTCTGATAAGTTATAAATTCTCGTTGCTGCCGTTGTGGTGGTTAGGGCTAGATGATGAGACCTATCAACGTGGAAAAAGACCCAAGAGCTCACAGTTTTCACTCCACCTGCTGTGGGACAAATTTTCATCTGCATTTAAAAACATGAATGCCCAATACCTGACAGCAATATGCTAAAGTAGGCACAGTGATGTTAATGGATCCAGCCTCATAAATCTCTATCTAGTTCTAAATTTTTCCAAGTTAACTGTGTCCTTTCTAATGGGCACAAGTTGCTTTTCTCAGGCAAAGAACACAAATTATTATTGTGGGTTCAATAAGATATAGAAAATTTTGTTGTCTATATTAGGGAACCAAATTGCTGATTTGAATTTTTCACCCAGTAAAAATTCTGGCTTAATGATTTGTGAATTAAACAAAACAAAAATTTAAGTAATAATACTTTATGTAACCTCTTTCAGGAAGTGGAAAAGGAAGAAAAATATGCCAACTCATTCTGTTTCCATCTGATACAATGACTCTGTAATGTGGTCATTTAAAGTGCCCTAAGTCAATACTTTTTATGAAAATCTAGCTTTGGTGAGCTATAAAGACAAATTCCTGAGAATGTGGGAAACTTATCTCCAAAATCACACCTCAGCAGGTTTCCAAACCTGTGCATGTGTGATGAGCATAGAGACTCACCTGAGTGAACATTAGTGGGTGTCATGAACAGAGAGGGTTATGTATTTCATGGAGACTCACCTGAGTGAACATTAGTGGGTGTCATGAACAGAGAGGGTTATGTATTTCATGGAGACTCACCTGAGTGAACATTAGTGGGTGTCATGAACAGAGAGGGTTATATATTTCATGGAGACTCACCTGAGTGAACATTAGGGGGTGTCATGAATGGAGAGGGTTGTGTATTTCATACTGCACTCCTGTCCACGAACTCCTCAGCCTCCCTATATTGTGATCAAGGTCACATACCTGAGTTTTGTCAAGGTGTTGTAGACACAATGACACCATCACTTCCAGGTCACCCTCCACAAACATCCCCTCACCTCAGTCCACGCTGGCTTCTCATATCCCGCGGCACTAAAGTGCAGATGTCTCAGGATGGCCCCGGGAGTCATCGGTAGAGGAAGGTCACTGTGACTTCAGACAGAAGGAACTTAACTTTCTATCTTTAACTCATTGTGTTTTCCATAAATGGAAGCATCAATGCTATTCTCACCTCCAACTTGCGTGCTTTACATGAATAGAAGTATCAGTGCTGTTGAAAAAATGAACAAAACAGGAGTACCTTGAGCCTGGCCACAACTGATTAAAATGTATTCCAGAAATGTAGAATTGTCTTAAGATACTGAAAAACAATTATGAGGCATGGGGATTATTGATTTCAAGGTCAGCCTGGGCTTTCTCTAGAAAGAAGGGAGTTACGATAATCAGAGTTATGTGTATGACACCGGCACCGAACATGCTCAATTAAAGTTATTTTAAAATTACAGTGAGATACCATCTCACACCCATTAGGATGGTTATATATTTAAAAAATAATAAAGCCCAGAAAAATATCAAATATTGGTGACAATGTAGAGAGCTAGAATTCTTGTACCCCTGACTTGCACTCAGAATCACTTTTGCTACTATGAATTCCCATATTCACTTTAGGACTAACCTCTCAGTTTTACTTTAAAAAAGCCTAAAGAAAATTCAATAGGGATTGTGGGAGATCTACAATTTTAACAGTATTTTATGTCCTAATCCACGAACTATAAATAGATGTCTCATTTCTCTGAGCAATTATTTTTAGATTATGTACAAATTTTATGCCAGTTTTCTTAAATTCATTGTTTTCAATGGTATTCTGAGTTGAATAATGTTGTAATAATATATTCAGTCTTTGACTTAACATATGCAAATATAAATTGAATATTTGACTTCAATTATAAAATAAATATTTCATCTATAACTTTGCTTTATTATTTTTTATTAATGTTTTTTTATATATTTTGGATCATGTTGATTGGGATAAAGTGTAGCATGAATCTTAAAAATTCTTATTAATAAAATCAAACCCGAGGCCAGTTATTGGGGTCAATGCTGGTAGATCAGAGAGACAGAACAAGCCACAGCTATCTCACCTTGCCAATTCCTCAGCTGGTCCTGTTTCCTCAGACTGGAAGCCTCTGAGTCCTCATCCAGAATGAATCTCAGCTGAACTGTGTTGCTCCAAAGCCTGAAAGCTTAACCAGGCCAAAATGCTTAACCAGCCAAATACTTAACCAGCCTAATGCTTCTGGTTTCTGGTCCTCAACGCCTTATAAACCTTTCTGCTTTCTACCACCACTCCCTGGGATTAAAGGCTGCTTTCTGGGATTAAAGGCGTGAGTCACCATGCCTGGCTGTTTCCAATGTGGCCTTGAACTCACAGAGATCCAGAGGGATTTCTGTTTCTGGAATGCTAGGATTAAAGGCGTGTGCTACCACTGCCTAACCTCTATGTTTAATATTGTGGCTTTTCTGTTCTCTGACCCCAGATAAGTTTATTAGGATACACAATATTTTGGGGAACACAATACCACCACAATAAAGGATAATTTTTAATCGGTATGTCTTCAGTTTGAATTGTTGTGGGAATGTACAGAGGAAAAACTGTGTCCTGAATTGTATCCACCCTCAACTGTTAAGATGTTTCTACAGTGCTGTTTGAGAAGGTAGAGGATATTTGTAGCTTACTGGTACTACGGGTTGGAACTTATTCATGAGCATGTATTAGGCACATAATTTTGAATGAGCATGTGGATGTCATATGTAAGATGCTGATGAAACAGCAAGTGTAGGCAAGTTCGGGCACCTGCACACAGGTGTGTGGGCAGGTCCCACACTATGGGGAAAGAAAGAGCCGGGATAATGGGAATACGGATGCTCACATTCGGGTAACTGAGATGCTTCCTTTGGGAGAACTGCAGGGTAGGTTTTCAGAAACACCTGCCTAGGAAAACCCTTCATGACACCAGCAAGTTCAGCTGAGGCCCCAAACCTGGAGGCCACAGTCACTGAGAGTGACATTGGGAGCTGGTCAGGCCCTCAGGCTCAGTGTGTATCTAATCTTGTTGGATGAGGTCCCCAGCTGCCTCTCTCTGTTCACCTTCCAGATGGCCCAGTTCTGAAGCTCCTGTGCTGGAGACTGGTGAGCACAGGAAACGCTCATGGACCTGGGTGTCACAAAGACCTCACTGCAGGGATGTCTGGGGAAGTTATTGTCTGCAACCTCAAGTTTCTGAAACTTCTCTGGGCTCCTAGTTCCTCATCAGCCGAGTTGAGAAGTGGGCTGTGTGTGGGACCGGAACGGACTGACGGAGCAGTTGCAGCTCTTCTCGTTTTAGACCTTGGCCCACAGGATGCGAATTGCACTTCTTGGTTGGAGACAGACTCTGTGAACAACTTGCTTTTAAATAGCCTCCATGTTTTAGCTACTTGTGATGGCTATTCTTGATTACATCTGGAATTAACTAAAACCCGTGTCTGGGTACACCTATGAGGGATTTTTTTCTTAATGCAATCATTTGAAGTGGGAAGACTAACCTTTAATCCAGATCTTTTGAGGTAGAAAGACCAACCTTTAATCCAGATCTTTTGAGGTGGGAAGACCCACCTTCAATCTGAGTCGCACCTTCTGCTGGCAGCCTATATAAGGACCCGGAAGAGGAAGCTTATGCTCTTTTTGTCTCTTTGCTCTTACTTTTGCTGGCAAGTCCATTCCTTCACTGGCATTAGAGCCTACTCTTCAGGATTCTTGTGTATACTGAAGATCAGCTGAGACATGGAGCTTCATGGACTAAACAACTACTGGATTCTTAGATCTTCTGTCAGTAGACAGCCATGTTGGACTACCTGAACCAGAGCCTGTAAGCCATTCTAATAAACACCATGTATATGGTAGTTATTAATGAATATATATACATATACATATACATATACATATACATTTATGTTCATTCTATAAGTTCTGTTCCTCTAGAGAACCCTGACCAATACAGTACTTTTCTCTGGAAAAGAAGTACCTGGAGCTAGAGCAGGATGCAGTGTGGTGTCAGCTTCTGCAGCCTGCCTTCTGAGCCTTGTCCACTCTGTTCCTCTTTCTTTCATTTCTTAGGCCTTTACATATACTCTTCAAAAAAGACATAAATGTGCTTCATTGATATGTATTGTTATGAATCTTTGGTATTAAGGACAAAGTAAAAACTTCCAAATTGCCAAATCTTCCCGTACTTGACATCCTGTACTCCTTTTTTTTTTTTTTTTTTTTTTTTTTTTTTTTTTTTTTTGATGGGCACTGGTGTAGCCTCTGTATTGTTGTTATCAAAATATGCTGCCATGACAGATGTGTGAAGGCTTTTTCTGGGTCTGCTCTTGGCAGTCAAATTGTTGGGCTTCTGAATGTTCAGCTCGGCAGATGAGGCCAAACTGTTTTCTAAAGTGGCCTTACAATTCACACTCTGATGGCGATGTGTAGAAAGCCATGATAATTTAGAGCATTCCAGTCCTGCCGGTGTTGTGGATAGGTAACTACTAGGGGATCTCCCAGCATTCCCTTCATCACTAATGAGGCTGAACACATTGGTCTGCTGAGCTTTCTCTTCTGTGAAACAATTGACTCTGTCTTGAGTCCATTTTTTTCATGGGTTCTTGGTGCTGTTTTTCCTCTTCTCTCCCCATCTCTTTCCCCTGGTCTCATTCTTTTTTGTTTGAGACAGTTTCTTATGTTGCCCAGGCTGTCCTCAAACTTTTGATGGTTGAAGATGACCTTTAGCTCCCATTTTCCTGCCCTTACCTCCCAAATGCTGAGGTTATAGGTGGGCACCACCACACCTGGCTTTCTTTACTGATTCCGGGGAACTTGAGACACACCCTTTGTCAGCTGGGTAAACCACAGGTGGAGTTTTCAGGTGTAGAACTTGACTGTTTTTCATTTAAAACATCCAATGAACCAGAGCCATGTAGCTACATTTAAACTTACCTTATAGATAACACCTTTTCAGTCTTGATTAATGTCTTTCTGCTCAAATACCTGAAAGAATAACAGCAAATATCTTTTCTGCTAATACTTAACAATTTTTAAAATTGTGATATAAGTCTTTTCCCTGTGGTCCATTTGAGTATAGACTGTGAAGAAGGTATTTGACTCCCTCTGTACCAGATTTCCATCTTGCCCTGATCATTTCAGTGGCATGTATCTGCCTGTCTCTTCCTGCTCATGTCCTCCTGTATTCCAAGCCTCCTAAATTCTAATAAACAAGACTGTCTTCCAGGAAGGCCCCTAGTCTCCAGTATTGCTATTTCTATTCTTTCTTTTTTTTAATAAATATTTTTATTTTATAATTAATTTAATTTTACACATCAGCCACTGATTCCCCTGTCCTCCCTCCTCCCACCCCCCAGCCTTCCTCCCCAACCCACTCCCCATTCCCACCTCCTCCAAGGCAAGGTCTCCCCTGGGGAATCAGCCCAACCTGGTAGTTTCAGCTGAGGTAGGTCCAGTCCCCTCCTCCCTGCACCAAGGCTGAGCAAAGTGTCTCAGCATAGGGCCTATTCTCCATGATGGCTCCCTTTGTCTTGTGTCCTAACAGCAGAGTCTCCTTGCTTCCCATGGAGTAGAAGAGGCTGGCTGTTAGCTCTGTAGGACCTGCTGAACGCTCTGCATGGAGACAATGGGCCTCCATTCCCAAACCTGTGCTCAACCACACATCTCATCACATCCCTCATCCTTCACCCCTGCCCCTGCTGTCACTCTACTCCTAGGTCTCTTGCTTTCTGTGGCAAAGATGACTCTCCTTGGCTAAGGATCCACTCCTGTAATCCTGTAACAGTGTTCTCCTCTCTGTTTTTCGGCCCCTTCTCTTATGTTTTCCCCTTTAAAAATGTGCTCAACGTGTTTATCTGTACTCTTTGCCTCCCCAGCTCTGTGTCATCAGCATGATGTAGCATTTGCTACAGTTTCTGGATATTTCTTCCAGGACTGTGAGCAAGTGTGTTTCAAATGCATGTTCAGCTTGAAGTTGAACCATCTCTGCATTTAAATTTTTCTTCTTGGGATCTGGAAAGATGGCCCAGTGGTTAAGAGTATGTATTGCTCTTGCAGAGGATCCAGGTTCCCAGCACCCATGTCAGGAGGCTCACACCTACCTATAACTCTGGCTCAGGGCATTCGATGCCTCTGGCCTTCAGGGGTGCTACATGTGCATTTTGCATTTTTTACTGAATTCTAGTTTAATTCCACTATAATTAAAAGGTGTAATTTTTCATGACCATAACATAGTTTTTACATTATAGCCATAACATAATTTTTACAGATCATAACAAAGTCACACCACCACATACACACAAACAAAAAACCTTTTAGTACATTTAAAACATTTAATTGTGTGTGTGTGTGGTGGTATGACTTGGTTATGGTCTGTCCTGGGGGGTGTTCTATGTCACACTGTTTGGTACATGTCTGTTAGGTGTAGTTTATGGTGTTAACTTCTTCATTTTCATTTTGATGTATGTCTGATTGCTCTGTTGATTATTGAAAATGGTATTTTGAAGTCTTCCATAATTATTGCAGAATTGTCTTTCTCCCTTCAATTTTGTTCATTTTTGCTCCATATATTTTAGGACGATGTCTTTAGGTGTGTAAATTGAGCCTTTTAACAAGAAAAATATAATGTACTTCTTTTAACACTGCTTTTTGGTTTGTTTGCTTAAAGATAGACAAAGGGAGTGAAATTTAGCAGATGACTCAGAAGAATTTACTTTATATGCATCCAACATAATTACTGTTAAAAAAGACTTCATGGTTTTTATTATTTTGTGACTGCCATGGATTATATTTATTCACTGTGAACCCAATAGTAACCATTTATTCTTGTTTTATGTATTTATCTTTAAAACTATATAGAAAATAGAGGGGTTAAAATGTAAGTATAACACTATGGCTTTTGTTGCACTTGTATTTAACCTGTTTTCTTTATTTATTATAGCTTTGTATAACACTTCTTTGGTCTGAAGAATTCTTTTTAAGGCTAGGTTTACAGGTGACAAATTTCCTCAGTTTTTGTTTTTGTTTATCAGAAAATATATTAGTTTCTCCATTCTTGAAGGATAGATTTGTCAGATGTAGAAGTTTTTTGCCTTTTAAAATTTTTAATTGAAAAAAATTTTATGCAATATATTCTGATAATGTTTTTCCTTTCCCCTAACTCTTCCCAGATCCTCCTCACTCTCCAGCCTCCTGCTGAATTCCACTCTCTTTCTCTGTTTTTACACAAACCAAACCAAACAAAACAAATAAATAAAAACAAGAAACACATACACACACACACACACACACACACACACACACACACACACACAACAACAACAACAACAACAACAAACAGGCCTAAGTTTTCTCCAATGGCATCTCACTGGCTATAGTAACCACACTTCAGGTAGGTCCCACGCCCAGTTAGTAGAAACAAACTCAATGGTATTTTTGTAGACTTATGTCTTATCTTTCTTTCTTTGAGCATTTTTTGTCAGATGTAGCATTCTTATATGATAGCTGCTGCTGTCCACTCTTTTCCTTACAGAGCTTTAAATACCTCAGCCCCCGGCCTTCAGCAATGGTAGTTTCTAACGTAAAATCAGTTACTAACTTTACTGTGGTTTCCTTGTTTGTGTTAGTCACTCGATTCTTTCTACATTCTCTCATTTTCTAGGTCTTGATAAACTGAATGTGATGTGTCTTGTTGTGAATCTTTGGAGTTTATTTTACTTAGAATTTGCTAACATTTTTAGATGTGGAGATTTATGTCTTTGATCAGATTTGGAAAGTTTTATTTCACCCATCACTTTTTTCTGTGTCTTTCCCTCACTCTCTTACTCCTAAGATTCCTCTGGTGTATGTATTGACATTCTTGTTGTCTCGTGGGTTCCTGGGACTCTGCTTTGCTCTGTTGGTCCTCATTCTTTTCTTTGCAGTCTTTAGATTGGATAATTCCAGTTGTTTTCAGGCTCACTGATTCTTTCTTCTGCTCAAATCTGTTGAACTTCTTGAATGAACTCTGTTTCCGTAATTGTACTTTTTAGCTCCTGAGTTTGTTTCCTTTCTGTAATTCCTGTGTTAGTATTCTCATTTGTCCATGGCGGGCTTTCCTAGTTTACTTTAGTTCTTTGCTGTTATTTCCTTTAATTCATCCAACATATTTAAGACAGCTGATTTAATGTTTTTTGCCTATTAATTAAAAAGTCTGAAAAAAATAAAAATAAAAAAAAAACACAGCAGGGTGGTTGTGGTGCACATCTTTAATCCCAGCATTTGGGAGGCAGAGCCAGGTGAATCTCTGTGAGTTCAAGGCCAGCCTGGTCTACAGAGCAAGATCCAGGACAGGCACCAAAACAGCACAGAGAAACCTTGTCTCAAAAAAACAAAAAACAAAAAGTCTGAGCTTCCTCAGAGATGGCTTCTACTGTTTTCTTTTCCTAGGAATAGACTGTTTTGTTTCTTTGTGTACTTTGTAATTTTAAGTTAGAAATACATAATACTATGCGTTAAAATGTGGTAACTCAAAATCAAATTGAGAATTTCAGGACAGAAATTGTGAGTTTTCATTTGCTGAGAGCTAAGACCATCCCTTTGTAACTTTTCCTAATGAAATTTGAAAATGTGTATTACTAATATTAAAGCTTTCCTGTCATTATTAGTCAGGGACAAAGATCTAACAAAATTTTAAGTAACAGGCCATTTTAAATCTTGAATTCATTTTAAATCTTCTAGTATACGCTAGGGGAACCCAGTGCTGCCAAGAGGGACAAGAGAAGGTGTAGTACAAATTTCTAATATGTCTTTTAATAAAAACCTAGAGCCAGAATATTGGGATAAATTCTGAAAGACCAGAGAGACAAAGGAACAAACCACAGCCACCACCTCTTACCTCACCAACTCCTCAGTCTGAAAAGCTCTCAACTGATAGGTCTCTAGCTGAATGAGCTTCCTCAGCCAAAAAGGCTTCAGCTGAAAAAGCCTCTAGCTGAAAGGGACGCTTCTGCTGAAAAGTCTTTGTTCCTGTCTCCTCACGTCTTATATACCTTTCTGTGCCCAGCCATCACTTCCTGGGATTAAAGGTGTGTGTGATTCCCAGTACTGGGATTAAAGGTGTGTGCCACCACTGCCTGGTTCTGTTTCTTTCCTAGACTGAGTCAAAATCTCATGTAGTCCAGGGTGGCTTTGAACTCACAGAGATCCAGACGAATCTCTGCCTCCCTAGTGCTAGGATTAAAGGTGTGTGCCACCACTGCCTGGCCTCTATGTTTAATCTAGTGGCTTGTTCTGTTCTCTGATCTTCAGGCAAATTTTATTAGGGTACACAATATATTACCACAAGAAGGCAGGCATCTGCGCTGGTCCTTCAGGGTACCACCTAATGAACTAAAATGCATCATGTAAACTTTTGGAGAACAATACCTCCCTGCTATCAGTCAGGTGCCTCATAGATGGAGGTGTATTTCCCATAGCTACAGGAAAAGAATGGGAGGTAGTGGCTGGCTCATGCACACCATTCACTTAGGAAAAAGCAGCAGCCTCACTCTCCTTAACATTTACCCATTGTTTCAAGTACTCAGTGGGCTCCAGAACTGTAACTGTTGATCTAGCTGCTGCTCATAGCTTCAGGGCTGCTGTGGTGTAGTTTTTCCTGGGGAGACATGAACAAACATCTGTTCATTCCAGATGAGTCCCCTATGAAAGACCAAAGAAGCTCCACCCAGTCTGTCTTGGTGTGCCATTCTGGTTTACTGTAGCTGCTTACAGAAATATGAGGAAGAGGTTACTTACGGGGTATCACAGAAAGCCCACCCCAGTATGGATGATGACTCACAAAAGCTGAATCCTTAGAATTCTCTGCAGGACTTACAGGCAATTCAGCTGTCTGAGTCTCCTTTCTCCAGCAATTGCTTACTGCTTTTATAATCTTTCTGGAGGGACTTTGTGAATCTTGTGACTTTCTGAGTTTCTAAAGTTTCATGAATTTCATGAGCTTCCTAAACTTTCCAAGTTCGATTAGCTTCCTGAGTTTAAGGAACTTCCAATTCAGGAGGGAATGTTTCAATTCAAAGGAAATAGCTACACAGCAATAGTCTCTTTCTAGGGCTTTAGGAATCACAATGATTCCTTTGATTACATGATTTTTGGGTTAGATTAATGCACTCAAATGTGCATTTCCTAGTAGAGACACTGATAGCCTTTTTTTTTTATAAATCCCTGCCCAAGTCTTCCACAGTCTCACCCACTCTGTTGTGTTTTTATTTTAATTTCAAATTAATAGTACATTTTCTTCTTATTCTTATTTTTTAAATTATTTTTATACAGTAATTTAATTTTTATGTAATTTAATTGTAATGTGTCATTTTATCTTTGTTCCTTGGGTATTTTCAGTTCCTTCTGTTTTTCTTGCATTTCCTTGTCTGTATTAACATTGCTGATGGTGCTGTTTTGACTTGAGGTGAGCATCCCATTGCTGCCTCAAGATTCAGTAAGTTTTGTGGTAGGGCTGGTTGTGGGGCTGCTCATCTTGTGGTTCTCTGAACTCCCCCTACCTCAGCATCCTCTGCCATGGGACAGGATATTTTATCTTCTGCCACATACTCGCCTGACCAGACCTTCTATACTCTGGTGCCTTTGGCTTCTCTCCTCCTGGATGTTGTTTTTGGCTCACTAGTTATTTCCCTGTGGGATTTCCTCTCGTTATAATATGTTCATTATGAACCCACTGGCACTCTTACTATGTTTTTTTCAGAATTAGATCACTGAAGGGAGACCATATCATTGAAACAAATGATAAATGTCCTATTTTGACTTAGAAGTGTCTTATAATGACTTTACTGGTTGCGAGTCAAAATCTACAAAGAAAAGTTTTACATAGTAGTTACCTATCCATCTTCTTATACACAGGGGCACAGACTCATCAGCTGGCTGGCTAGACAATACAAGGCCAGGGCCAGGAACAAAATACTTCTATTTAGCATGTAGGTATAAAACAACTGGAATGGAACTCACTGCAGCCATCACTGGGCCTGAAACAGCCTAAGTGCCACACCATGCTTCTTTATTCTCATGCTGGGAACTTTGCCTATCTCAGACCCTCTACTCTCAGGCTCTGCACAGCTCATCTTTCCCTGGTGTGCATGAAGGAAAGAAACGCAACATCCATCCCTGATGCAGCTATGCCTTTGTCCCCATAATGGTCATCTAGGCCATAAGACCCAGATGGAGGATGCGATTGCTGTCTCTCAACCTCTAAGTATGCTCTTTCTGATTCACTTTACCCAGTTTTGCAGACTAACAAACCACACTAACTGTGTCTATTGCTTCCTTTTCTTCTATAGATTGTGCTAAGTAACAAAGGAGACAAACAGCTCTTTAACAAAGACAATGATGAAAGCAAACACTTAGTTCACATAGATAGTCTTCAGTTACGGTAATATCGGATCTATCTAAGTTTGATTCAATAGAATGTTGAATATTTACTTTATAAAAAAAAAAAGTCATCAGGGCCAGCAAAATGGCTTATCAGGTAAAGTCAAGTCAGATGACCTTGATCCCAAGATCCACACAGTGAAAGGAGAGAACCAACTTCTACAAGTCCTCTGACTTCAATAGGCTTGCCATGGTGCCCCCATTAAATAAATAAATGTAATAAAAATATTTTAAAAATAAAAATAATTCATCAATGAAAAGTGGAGGGTCCTTGTGATCCTTCTGCCTCCCCATGAAGGTAGTTACTGTCTAAAATGCCAACACTGTTTTCATCTTCAGAAGCATGCTGCTGCTGAGCTACAGAAATGTTTATTTTACTATTTCTAGACCATTTGTTTTTATGCTTGAAGTTGGCTAGAGTTATTTTTCCTCAATTACACTAATATGAGAATGCTTACAAGGGACAAACCCCTGAAATTCTATGATAGTTTCTTATTAAATGCTTTTGACCTGATCTGTCCTATATGTCTGCTTACACACTTAGGGCTCTATTGGCTGAATTGAAAATGCATTACAAGATGAATGATCAGTTCTGTCAGAATCAAGTAGGATGTGTACACATTGTAAGGATGTCCTAGTTAAGGTTACTATTGCTGTGATGAGATGCCATGACCAAAGAAACTTGGGGAGGAAATGGTTTATTTGGCTTACATTTCTACATCATTGTTCATCATTGAAGGAAGTCAGGACAAGAACTCAAACAGGGTAGGAACCTGGAGGCAGGAGCTGACATAGAGGCCATGGAGGGGTGCTGATTACTAGCTTGCTCCACGTGGCTTGCTTAGCCTGCTTTCTTATAGAATCCAGCCCAGGGATGGGATGGGCCTTCCCCTATCAATCACGAATAAAGAAAATGCCCCACAGGCTTTCCTACACCCCAGACTTTATGGAGGCATTTTCTTTATTGAGGCTTTCTCCTCTCCAGTGACTCTAGCTTGTGTCAAGTTGACATAAAACTAGCCAGCACAATCTGGCCAACTAAAATAGGAACACGTTCTTAATCTCCTTTCCATCTGTTTCCAGATGAGAAGTATGAGGCGTGGTTGGACCAGAAAGTGAGGTTTCAGGCCCTTCCTATTCTGTTACTGTGACTTTCTAAGGCAGAGATAGTTCCTGATCCCGCCATTCCAACTCAGAACCCTCTTACAGCCTTTCAGAAACAAGCCGTATCAGAAAGCCAGGAAAGACATCAAGAACCTTTTCACCTTGGGTTTGGGTGCTACAGAATCCTCTGGTAGATCAGTATCTCTTCCCAGCTACATAATCTGAACATGTGAGCAAAACTGATCCATATTCTGGAGAGAGAGAGAGAGAGAGAGAGAGAGAGAGAGAGAGAGAGAGAGAGAGAGAGAGAGAGAGACGAGAGACACTGCAACTTTGGGTTTTGCACATGGTCTGGGGAAATTCTAAGAATTGAGATGATCTATTTTCCTCCAAGTCTAGAGAGAGAACAGATCTGCTCTTTCTCCCTCAGACCTTTGACCAATGTATGAGATATGCAGCATAAAGTCTCCAGGAGGCGCAAATGAACACATTCAGAGGAGACAAGCTGAGAAGATAATCAGCAGAAGTCAAAGGGGGACATAATGAAATGTGAAAAGACTGGAAGACACTGAACTCACAAGAACAAAACTGATACCTTCAGAAGATAGAAATAAATAAGACTGCAGAAAATTGTCTCAGTGAGGCAGAGGATAAGCTTGGGAAGCAAAAGCTTGAACTCACATAGAATGTCTATGGGACAGCCATGAGCTGATGCATCCTATCTGCACTGCTGACTATATTTCCTTGAGGTGACTGAAGACTGTGGGCGGAGAGGGCCAGACCCTTGGCTGGTTACCACAGAAGCCAGGGTACCCTTGCCATCCTCTTGTGTGGCCAGCAAAGAAACATGGGTTCTCTCTCTCTCTCTCTCTCTCTCTCTCTCTCTCTCTCTCTCTCTCTCTCTCTCTCTCTCTCTGTGTGTGTGTGTGTGTGTGTGTGTGTGTGTGTGTGTTTGTGTGTTGGCTTCATAAAGGATGCAGAGAGCAGAGCCAGATGGAGGAGTCTATGTTAGCAGTGGATACAAGGCTCCATGTGATTTGCAATGCTCACACTATAACCAGCCTGGCAGAAATGAAGATATTCTAAAGAGACATTTGCCTCTCTTGATCTAACTATCGACTATTAAACACCAGACCTTCCCCAAATGAGAATTTCCCCAGGAATTTCATTCTTGGAGATGGGAAGAATACCAGGCAGAGAGAGAACTTGCCTTCTGGAAAGAGATTTCATTTCAATAGTTCTCTGTTTAAATTTTGATCTCACCTCAGGACCTGCAAGATGTACCTAAGGAGTTCGCTTAGGGATCTTTTTGTCCCTCTTCCCAATGTGGCCACATTGGATAAATATTTCTCTGCCTTCCACTTTTGATTGGCTTTTTTTTATTGTTTTCTTGAAGACTGGGGGTTAGACTTGACTTGGGGACAGCTTGTAACCCCCATGTCCAATAACAAAGCCTGGCCACTCCACCAGCCTGCTGAAGTTAGAGTGTCTTAAACACTTGTTTACAAAACAACTGCCATTCGGTTTTTAAACAACTGGCGCTATGATGATGCCTCTGAATGAGTCACTGGGAAGTCTTGAGTATGCATTCAGTCTTTCAGTGTGTCCTCAGTACCTCATAACTCTAGAAAAGGGGCTCCAGACAAAGAGAGCCATATGGTTTCTATAAAACCACAGGTTAAGGTGCATTTTAAAGACCACCAATACAAATGTATGGCAAAAAGGAGGGAGGAGGAGGAAAAGTTAGACTAAGGGAGCCAGATCTCATAGAGATCCACCTGTCTCTGCCTCAAGAGTGCTGGGAGGAGCCAGGCAGTGGTGGCGCACGCCTTTAATCCCAGCACTTGGGAGGCAGAGGCAAGCTGATCTCTGTGAGTTCCAGGCCAGCCTGGGCTACAGAGTGAGTCTCAGGAAAGGCATAAAGCTACACAGAGAAACCCTGTCTCAAAAGAAAGAAAGTGCTGGGAGAAGAGGAAGAATGGAGAGATAAGAAATTGAGTAATAGAGGGGTGAATTGTGACTATGACCTGTGGCCCCAGCTGCTGACCTGGCTCATGGCAAGTGACCCTCTGAGTACACAGAATCCCAGGGACTGGGGGGATGGCTCACTACCAACCTAACCTCCAACCTTCCTCTAAAAGAGGAAGAGGTCAACCTCTGGTTCTCTAGAAAGAGATGATGGACTCCAGGGATGCCTGGCTAAGGAGGAATATAAGAGCGGCATATGTACTCTGCAATATTGTTCCAGGTCAGGGTACCTGAGTCTGGAACATGGACAAGGTTTAAAAACTAAGATTTTAAAAGGGAGAGTCCAGGCTATATAGTAAATCTTGTGCTGTAAAATTACTAGCTCATGCATAAAAACAGACTTTCATTTACATCTGGGGTCTACAAAAAAAAAAAAAAAAAAAAAAAAAGAAGAGACCTTCCAGAGGCTGGAGAAGAGAGAGCTTAGGGAAGTGGGGTCACCTGATGGCAGGGCTTCTTGGATGAGAGCTGAAAGTTAGGGACAGAGCTGCATACCAGCACTGAACTCTAAGCAGGAGGGGCCAGTGTAATCTCCGCCTAATAGAGACATAAACTTAACTCATGATCTGAGTCAGCTACCTACAATTTTAAGATCAACCAAAATATATGCAAAAAGATCAAAATGTGTACAGAACCCCAAAGTCCATTCATCAGAGCTGGCTTCTGGTAGCTCTCATGGTACTGTCTTTCTTTCTTACCTGGTGTCCAGGCCCAGCTCAGGACTTTACTTCCTTCCCATGATTATTTTTAAGATTTCCATTTAACAGTGTACCATAATGCATTTATATTCATTCTTTTTCATATTCTTTGTGTCTGTGTCTATCTCTGTGGTGTGTGTGTGTGTGTGTGTGTGTGTGTGTGTGTGTGTGTGTGTGTTTAGGCCAAACTTCAGAACTGTTCACCTTGCTTTTCTTCTTGAACTAATCATATATTTGGTGACATATCACCTGGGTAATCTCTTCCTCTTTTCCTTGTGAAAAGCTGATATAACTCTAGCCTCACATGGATGGTCTTTCCTTCCTGAAAAGCTACTTTATTACTCATCCCATCCAGTGTATTCATTGCATGTATATAGTTCTCACCTCTAGAAATTTGATTGGATCGTTGCATTTCCCAAACAGGAGGAAATAGTTATGATACTTTTAAAATGTCCTTATGTTTGTCTAGGGTTGGTAAATTGGTTTGTATCTTAAGTATGGGTCAGATTTTCTTGCCACTTTGCCTAATATTTTTGGTTAGATGCCAGAATATGTGAAGCTTACCTTTTCTTGGAGTTGACTATTTCTATATTCTATATTATTATCCCTTGATATAATTGCTTAAAAACAGTTTGGTCTTTTTGTGCCTTGCTATTAAGTTATAGATAAGACCAGAGTGGAGCTCATTCAAGGGTGACGACCCGGTCTGTGAAACCACACACTTCTGCAGTTCAGTTGTAGTGAACATTGGTTTCGAGTCTCCTGACTTGTCAGGTAGGAGTCTGTCCCAGCCTTGCTCTCTCTGATATGCTCTCACCTTCTCTTCCAGGATTAGATGGTTTTCCCTTTTGTCTGAGTGATCTGTGCTCAGCTGAACACTTAAAGGACCTTATGATGTTCCCTCTCCCAGGTCTCATGGTTTTCCCAACTTGGAGATCACTGCCTGGGTTCTCCACTCTACTCCACAGTTGGGGAGCTATTAGAGCTGGGTGTTCCTCTTTCAGAGACCATAGTCCTTTGCTGTCTTGTTTTCAGACATCTGTCTTGCATTACTTCATAGGGAGAGAGAACTCCATCTTGTTGGGAAGCCCTTTGTGACAGTTATTCACATATCTTAGTGAAGACTACATGTCTTTATAAATATTGCTCATGAGCAAAGTGTTGCTCAGACATACTCAGGCTCCTTCTGTTATTGAGTAGGCTGTGAACCACACATTTCATACAACAGCAGGGGCCTTCAGGCCTGTACTCCCCCCCTCCCTGTACAAAGGAAGGTGGGTGATCCTTTGTCAGGATATAGTAGATGTCCACCACATGGGGTAGAGTACAAAGATGTCATTCTCTGCATCACAGCTATGGCCTTAGGAGGAAAGGTGGAACTGGCTGACAGTGCCCCTCCTTCTACAGGGATGGAGACTTCCTGGCCACGACAGGTTACTGTAGCTCCATTTAGATCTCATCTTCCATTAGGGCTGAGCTCCCATTGTTGACCAGTGTGACTAGAATTCCAGGACAAGGCTGCATAGGCAAATTTCAGTGTGTGCTCCCAGCAAGAAGGAAGCTCTTAAAAACTCTTGTTGCAGGATGGGTGTCTGCAGCCAGTCTGAGCCACATTTTGTCTCCATAGGTTTCATTCATGGCTACAAATGCAATTCACACAAGCTGAGTTATCTCTTGCGGAGGGGGACACTATGCCCAGCCTTAAGGCTGTGTGGTCAAGAATGTTTTTAGCCAGAAAAAGCAAAACTTTAGGTTCTTAAAACTTGAAACATTTTAATATTAAATTTGTACAGTTATAGCTGAAATATAAAATGTGATATTTTAGCTAATGAGATGTATAAATGTTTTTCATAGGTGATAATAAACTTTGTCATGAAGAAGTTCAGTGAAAACCACTGGCCAGGTGAGAAGGGTTTGTTGAGCTGGCTCAGATACCTCCCAGTGGAAAGGGCCACTTGTCCATCTCTGTGCTCTGTGGGCCAAGCTGCCTCCAACATGCTTCTTCTCAGTCTCAGATGGGATTTCTGGGGGTCAAAGTCAGCCTGGAGTATTACTGTGGCTGGTAAGGGGCTCAGTTACCAGAACTCCAGGCTTATAGAAGCTCACCTATTAATAGAATTTTCTGTGACTCCTTGACTGGCCTACACTGTAACTCATTGACAACCTGACCCTGCCTGTGATTCTAGGAGACAAGCTCTCTGCATGGAGCAGTGCTAGATAGAAATTAAGCTGAGGCCCAAAGCAGATCCTTGTTTAAGGGTCTCTAAATTTGGCCCCATATGGGTAGAAAGATGTAGGGTATGCAGGGAGGACACTTTGCCATCTTCAGGCCTGCTTGCTCACAAGGCAAGCTCACAAGGGGAGCAGAGGACTGGCAAGGCCCCAAGGCTAGGTACTCCTCTCTTCCCTTGGAGTTTAACCTCTGGCCCAGGCCCAGAGCTGTGAGACCCCTGGTCTCAGTCTAGCTGTCATGTTTGACAGCCACTTAGGGGCTGAAATTTGCTCACGGCTCATTGTCAGTGAAGGCCATAGGCAGGGCCTCCCTGGCACCTTCAGCAGTGGTATGAAAAGAAACTGGCCATATCTGTCCATGAAGGTTTGAAATATGCCAAGCTTTTCCCAACAGTAAGAGCATCCTCACAGTCCTTCATCCTCAGAACAGTCCCCATACCCCACATTCCAGCTACCCTTATCACCTTCCTGGAACTGTCATGGCTTGAGGCTGTGTACATCCCTGTGTGTACTTGCAAAGCAGGACCTAACTTTGGCTGGCAAGGCTCTAACCCATGCAGAGTCAGCCTTTACCTTTAGCAGTGCCGTTCTTTTGTTGCTGAGCCTGGGACCCCTTCTGCTCATGTCACCAGTCTGCCTAGTTCCCATAAGATTTGGAAGGACTAGGAAGCTATCTATATAGGGCCGACCAGACCTCATCAAGCTGCTCACACCTACAAAGAGATGTGATTTGGCTTGGGAGACATATATCCTACAGAATCCACCAGAAGATACACTAGAATTCAGGCTAGGGCTGCCAGCAGCAGCAGATGACTTCATGTGTCTACCTCAGGACTTTAGAGAGACACAAAGACTGTCAACAAAGGCTCCTGCCAGGTAGTAACAAATCTCTGGAACTGTTTTCTTGGAGACCCTGAGGCACTGGTTGCTCTCCCACAGTGGGCTGCTTTTCCAAGCCTACTAGGACTACACCCAGTAGGCCCTTGCAGGAGGCTGCACCTTCTGGTCTTTGTGACCCTGATGGAGAATCCTGTAGCATGTTCCTAGGACATTGCTGCTGAGGCCTTCAGAAACCCCTGTGCAATCCAGCTGGAAACCTGCCAGTGCCTCAGCATAGCTCCCATTCCCCCAGCCACTGTCCTCAGACTTTGGAGGTTGTGCCCTCCCGAACTCCATGCTGTTCTAATAGGACCCATCTTGGCCAGGCTACTGCTCTGGTGTGGGTATCTCCCCTAGGCCTGGGTCACAAAGAAGACAGCTGGACTGTGGGAGCCCACACTGGACCTTACCTTGGTCTGCCGCATTTGCATCTCTGGAAACCTGGACATAGTGGTCTGCTTAGGTACTCTGATGCTGTAGGGGTCATGTGGACACATACTTGTTACTGGATTTAGGGTCCACTAGGATAATCTAGGACGAGGTTTCATCTGAAGAGTAGACACTAGTTTCATATGCAGACACCACTCATTCACTTTTTGTGGTCCTGGGGATCCAGGTAGGAAGGAGCCTTTTCCACTGAACTATACCCTCAGACCAAGACCCTGTTTATACATAAGGTCACATTTTGAGGTTCCAAATGTAGTGAATCTGGGGGCCCACCATCACCCCAGCAGAGGTGTTTTGCTGGGTCACTATGGAGGGATGCTCATCAGAGGCACTTCCATCCAGATTTGGTGCAGGTCCCCTGTACAGGCTGTCTGCAGGTGATGCTTGTGGCTTCAGCAGCTGCCATGCTGTAGGAGGGTCAGGTCAGAAGACATCATCCGAACCCTAAGGCCCATCAAGCTGACATCTTGGACTGTAGGTGTGTTAACAGCAAGTCCTCCAGAACTTTATAGTATTGATATAAGTCTGCAGAGGACCTGGGTTTGGTTCCCAGCAACCACATTGGGCATCTCACAATTACCTGTAACTCCAGTTCTAAGGCTTCTAACATACCCATCTGGAACCCGAGGGGCACCTGGCATGCATGTGGTACACATACTGACAAACAGGCATATATACATACAACAAATAAAAATAAAATTAAAACATAGTCATCTTTTGAAAATATGCTAGTAGGAACATAAACATGAATGCCAGTTTTTCAGTACTTTGCTTACATTTTGATTTCCAGGAGATGACAGGGCTTGGGGCTTTGTGGGACATAAGACAAGTGGCCAAGCCAGGCTCCCATAAAGAAGGGTGTGGCTCTCCATTCCTCATACCCCACGGTCCTGTACTCATATGACTTCCATAGTGGGAATTCGCAGGAGAGCAAGAATTAGAAGTGACTTTAGACATTTTTGAGTAGCTGAAGAAAGCAGGTAGTCTGAGGGATTTGAGAGTCAGAGACCACCATGGGGGAGGGGTAAACTGTTCCAAGTGCCAATGTGGGTCTGGTTTCTTAAGTTTCAGAACAAGGTTCCCTCAAACGTGAGTTAATTTGTCAGACACTCATCAGTACACACACACACACACACACACACACACACACACACACACACACACACTCCCCTTTGGGTTGACTTGGCTAGAGTCTGAGTTGAAGTCAGAGGCTGAACCCTGAGCCAACCTGGAGGGCTGAGGGTCTATTGCACCAAAGCCTCTGCCTCCAGCCCCGCTGCCCCACCTTACCAACACCATAACCTTCTACAGAGCCAGCTCCTACTGAGGCAGTGCGGCCATGACCTCACCACAGAGTCAGCGGGGTAGAGATCCCGTGGCACGTATCCCTAGAAGGAAGGAAAATCAGCAGACTCTCGGGATCTTTCTCATACAGGTAACCGGAGCGGCCAGCATCTCGTCACGTGCATCTAGCTCTCCGCGCTTGTAGGAATAAGCAACCGGCTGTGTTCAGTGTAGGCTGCGACTGCGCCACTAGCCTCAGCTTTCCCTCTAGGGACTGGCCGCACCCCCGGTGCCCCAGGGCCAGGTGTGCCCCACTAGCTCTTCCCCAACCACCGCCTGGTTCCCACGCTCCACAGCTCCACAGACGACCGCGCCCTGGGTCGAGCTGCGTCCATAGGCTGGCGGTGCCTGCGGCAGCCTTGTAAGGCAGTAGCGGCCTCCTGTCTCGGTGCGCCGCGCTCCGGTCGGGAGGAGCCTCAGTGCGCGCCTAGGCCTGGCTGGAGGAGGGGCACGTGGGCGGAGCTGGAGGGCGGGGCCGGGCGGGCGACTGGGAGAGCTCAGCGCCCCCGGGCGCAAGTCTAGTCGCGGAGGCGCACCAGTGGACGCATCTTGGAGGTAAGCTAGCGCTGGGCGCTGTCCGTGGTCCGAGACGCGGCTCCGGGGCCATAGGCTCAGGACGCCTCCGGTTTGTGAGGCTGGCCACCTGCCACTCTCTGCGGCGGCTCAATCAGCTCCCACTGCTAGAGCAGTGGTTCCTCCGCTACCCTGGGGCAGTGGTGTCAAGAATGGGTATGCGTGTACACTGAGCCAAGCGCATTGCGTCGCCACTTAATACGGTGGACCGAAAGCACCCCACGGTTCCCCACCAGACCCAGGTGCTAGGCCTGGCTGGGCCTTGGGTCGCTGCCCGTGGAACCTGGTGGCAAACGGTGTAAAGAGAAGCCACTGCCCCAAGCCACGCATATAGGAGCAGAAGCTCCCCGCGTCCACGGGTCTCGAATCCTGAGCCCGCGTTGCGTCCTGCAGGTGACAGAGCCTGTTCGGTCCTCCACCCTCCTTGCGAGCCTGCATCTCGCAGCCGAGGTGGCACGGGTTCTGTCAGGATCGCATCTTGAACGCCCATATTTGCGCGCGGGAGAGGGAGGGTCCGACCCTTACTCGGCGGTTTCGGTTATGTAAACGAGGCCTTGAACGAGGTGAGGAAGACGAGTAATGTCCTTTGTGGCGCAGCGTTGGACAGGCTTTGCTGTCCTGGTGATCGGTCCTGTGCGTGTCCTGGGGCTTATGATGGCGTTCGGCCCAGCGCCCACTTGCGTTTCTGGACTCTCTTGGTCGCGTAGGTGGCCTGTTTAGGCGGTGTGAGCCCCCCAGGACTGGAGCAATGGGGGTGGTGTGGGGGTGGGGGACCCAGCTTGATTAGCTTTCAGCTGGGTTCTCTGGCGGCGGGCTGCTGTTTCTGCTCGCGTGCCAGCCCCTCTCCCATCACGTGACCCTGGAGGCCTGGCGAGGGGGAGGGGCACAATCTGAGCTTAGCGTCTCTAAAGGACTCCTCTATTCAGAAAAACTCGTGATTGCCACAGGGACCCACCATTAGAAAAGGTGGCCTAATTCAAGTGGCGTATTGAAAATCCTTGTCTTAACCGATGGTGAAGTGAGCATAACGCGCAGCGGCACCTTTTCCTCCGGGTGCTCCTTGGATCCACCTTCTCCATTCTTTGAGGTTGTGGAATATAGCTTTTTTAACTATCACCTAAGGGTTGGGAAGTTTTTATAAGCATTAGAAATTTTCATTTAAGAAAACTGAAACCACTCATGAGAGGTGGAGGTTTGGGAGAAGTCTCCATATTTTTCTGGAAATTTCTGGGCCCTGAAAACAGCTCTACTGGGTTCCACAGAGGATGAAAACTAGCTTCCTCAGCAGAGTCTGCTGGCCTATTTATAGTGCACAACTGAAGGAGGAGCCTGTAGGAGGTGTGATTTCAGTTCTGCCAGGAAAGGGGACCTTGCAGTCTTGTCCAGCCCTCCCCCCTTGCCCAGCAAGGCTGTGCCCAGAGACCCCATGCAGGAGAAAGGAGCTTCTTACTTCCCACTGGAAGGAAGGGTTGGAGCTGCTGAGCCACGGGCTGGGTTCAGACATGGTGCCCAGCCCCTACCACCCTCATGGGGTCTCCTACTGCTGGTTCAACCCGGTAAGACCAGCTTCCTCATAGAGTAGGAACAGTGTTTCAACCTTAGCATCCTCTATTTATGGACAGGGCTTCCTTTGTCCACAGCATCCCACTACCTACAACACCTCCCAATCAAAGCAACCCCACTCATGGCAGCCACCACCCATGGCATGGTGGCCCCATCCATGACCCACAGGAATCTCCTTATGGCATCCTTCACCAATGGCATCACTCACGTAGGGCATTCCCCACCTAGGGCAGCCCCACCGAGGACCCACATCATCCTCCCACAGCACCTTCAGATCGGTACCCCCATCTTCCCTCTGGATTACTTGGGGAGCCTGCTCCTAATGTCCTATGCCAGTCCCAGGAACGGCCCTGCTGGGGTCCCAGAGGATATGGTTTCTGTGACCTGAAGCCTGTACTTGTGTGCCCCACAGATGACTTACTGTTATCAGAGTAAAGTCCGTGAACAGAATGCCACTTCCTGATGAAGAACGAAACCTTTTTAGGTCCATGGTCTCTCTTAGCTGTACAGTGATGCATCTCAGCTGTAAGCTGTGGTTTGATGTCTAGATGCCCAAATGTAAGGCTTTCTTTGGTCTTTCAGGCAAGTGTGAGGAGTCATGGTTCATGAGTTGTATCTCAGGCTCCTCTCCCACCTGCCAGGCTTAGTGAGCTCTGCCAGATGGCTGGCCCCTCAAGGTCCCTCCCATAGGGACCCTGCTTCAGTGCTGTAATTTCAATTTCCTCCTGGCAGCCATTCCCATTGCCCTTTGTACCGTGGTGGAAAGTGTGGGGGTGGAAGGGTCTTATTAGTTTCATGAACATATATCCCTGAACACTGGCTTAGCTCTTGCCTGTGTTTTTGACCTTTACACATATGAAATCACACAGCAACAATCCTATTGGACTGTCTTGATTAGTTTTAGTCTAAGCAGACTCACTCATAGCTCTAGTTTTCTGTTCTGTGAACCTCTTCTTTCAACTGTCTTTCGTTGCTTCCCTGTTGGGAGATCAAGAATACAGCTGCCTTGAACTCTCCTACAAACTGAAAGGCTCCTGAAGAACTGAAGTTGCTGGGCCTCAGATTATGTGAACCTTCAGATTTAGTGAGCAGGGGGTGTCCCACAAGTTACCTTCCCATATGGTGCTCTGTGCTCCACATTCCACCAACAATTGCCTAGGTCAGTCTTAAATGTCCCCACCTTGCAAGGTGTGTCTGGTATCTGGTTTGGGGTTGTGTCTGCACTTTCCTGATTATACTAATGAAGCTTGGCATTTCTTGTGTTCTCTGGCTCTCCCCTGGACTGTCTTGTTCTGTTGAGTAATCTCCCTTTTTTTTCTTATTGACTATAGATGCTTTTTGTATATTGGACAAGTCAGTGTTTGTTGTATACAACAATTTTTCCTTATTTGAGCTTTGTCTCTTAATACTCTTTTAGTCTCTTAATACTCTTTGATAAGCAGAAGTTTTTAATTCCAGTCTGGCGCTGTTTAGAATCTTTTCCTTTTGGGAGTATGTACTGTATGTACTGTGGCAAATCTTCCCTACACAAGAGAATTTGGCTGTGGACAGTAGTAGATGGGCACAGGAGCTTATCTTCCTCAAGTTCCCTGTAGGTGTGCCGTGTGATTATTCTACATCTTTGCTCACCTTGTCTGTGCACCTCCCTTTCTCTGCCCCAGCACATAACAATTGAAGGTGAGATGGGTGTCACAGAAGACAGTGCCATATGTAGTTCCATGCAAAACTCACCTTGGGTTGACTTCCCAAGACCTCTTGGTCTAGCCCCATCTGACCCTCTGACCCCCTCACTTGGCTTTGCCCTCATGAGGCCTCTGCTTAAGTTGCTCTGTCTCAGAGTCCTGCTTCCTCTTCTGGTCAGAGTTTAGAAGCTGTGTGATGACAATGACACACTGAATGACTTAACATAACATAAACTCATTCTCCTACAGTTCTGGAAGCCAGAAGTTCAATGTATCAAGTAAGCTGTGTTCCTGCCTTGGCTCTGGTAGGTCCTTCCTGCCCCCCAGCTTCAGGTTACTCGGGCATTCCTGGCCTTGTGCCTTGACACTCTGACAGTCTAGAGGTCTTGTAATTCTCTCTCAAGTCTACCTATGCTACTCTAACAAAATGCCAAGGATGGAGAATTTATACAGAACAGAAATGTATTTCTCACAGTTCTGGGGGCTGAAGTCCAGGATCAAGGCGCTGCAGGGTCACATTCTGATAAGGGTGGCTGCTTCTAAGATAGTGCCTTCTTGGAACATACTCCAGAGGAGAGGTCAGACCCTATGTCACCACATGGTAGAAAGGCCTCAGCCAATTCCTTACAGCACTCTTGGGAGGTCTTACTCCACTCACAAGAGCCCAGGAACCGGATTTAATCCCTCCCCCAAAGGCCTCATACTTTTGGAGGGATGCATGCAGACACAGCACTGCCTGGTCTCTGTCTTGCAGGGGGAGAAGGGTGGAGATTGGCATACAATTTACCTTCCAATTGTGGATAATCTAGGTTGACTTCATGTCAAGACCCTGTTTCCAAACCAGGTTCCATGCAGAGGTCCTGGCATTAAGGTGTAGATACTTGTCTTATTTGGTGATCATGAAGCCATGTTGATGTTGAATTAGGAATCAGTCATCTACCGGTTCATCAGCATCCTCAGAACCTGCCCCATGGAGCTTCTAAAGGGAGCATGATGGCAGACATTGGCATGCAACTGTGAGGTAGACACTTGAAGGAATGGTCATATAGCATCTCTGCTGTAACTTAACCCCAGAACATGGACCCACATAAGCACATCTCTTGATCTTGATTTTTATCCATTTGGACTCGTGTAGAATGCTGTATTGGCAAATATTTTGGAGGATGGTTTAGAAAGAGTATTTGATTAGATGATGTGTGATGGGATTTGATTTTAGTACTCACTACTGGCCTTAGACAATTTTCTAGAGCCTGGATTTCATATTAAATGCTGAATATGAGGGGGTTACCACTCTCTTACTCTCTACTCACATTTCTACAGCCATCCAGGGTTCTGGGGAAACCTGGTCTCTGGCTGGACAGTGGGGACACCTTAAGGAGTCACTAAACACTCCGGAATGTCTCATGGTTCTTCTACATGCTCAATGTTAGGCTTCCACTTAATGACAGGGGTTTGTTGCATTTGTTAGTTTTAGAAGGTATTTATGTGACTCCCATAACCAAGAATGGTGGCTATCCTCATTCTCTTGTTTTAGAACTGTAAGCCAGAAGTTCAAATGGTCACTCCTGAAAGTGGTTGTACCCTTGTATTCCCTATTGAGGGGCAGTCAGGGCAACATTGTAAGCAAGGCCTGATATGTGAATTCCAGGAAGGTAGGGACACTAGGTAGCTGGATAGAGCAGTCAGTGACTTTGGGGAGTTCTGGGCCCACTTCTGTTGCCATAGATATTGAATACAAAGAAGGACATAGGTGGATAGAGGGGTCTAGGAATTTCCTCAGTTTCTTATCTTCTGTGGTTTCCCATTCTCCTTGCCCAGAATACCCCCTCCCTAAAAGTGTGGGGTTTTCTGGAGCATATAGTCCTGCTCTGCCTACAGTACTGCTCAGGCCTCGGGTATAGGAAATGAGTGGATATGGATACTGGGCTCCCCTTTCCCTACAACACCCAGGAGAATTGTGTTCTGTTTGACCTAGACACAGTGAGAAGCACAGGGTTTGGTTCTCAGGTCACCTTGTAGGCAGCACCCTGGCCTTGGGACTCCAATCCTGGTGACTGTTCTGGAGCAGTGACTGAGACTGTGTACCATCCCAGTCAGCCCTAGTCATACTCTGGGCTGTAGGCTTCTGGATGCACTGTGTAGATGTGACATGGATGACAAGGGGCCTGGCTGGGTTTCCTGATAGATTTGGGCTTCTGGTATTGCCTCTGTGTGCCTGCAGGATATACACATTCAGAAAATGCCCACTTTGTGGGAGTTCACTTTGCACAGGATAGAAGTTCCCATTGAGATAAGAGGCCACTCACATGAAGTATCCTGATGAGAAGCAGGGTGTGTGGCTGTATTATTAATGAAACAAACAATTATCAAAGGATGTGTTGTGTATAAGTACACTCTAAAGTACAGAGCTTGTATAGGGCAGGCTGCCTGTGACCCATCCTCAGATGAGCACTCTCTGGGGCTAGCTGGATGTGTCTAGATCCCACACAGTTGGCCTCACCCTGGTTTTACATGGGGTCCAATAGGACTCAAGCCTTGGTGGGATGTAGTGAGGAGGAGGAAGTGAGCTCCAAGTGGATATTGTCCATTTCTTCTTCTTCTTCTTCTTCTTCTTCTTCTTCTTCTTCTTCTTCTTCTTCTTCTTCTTCTTCTTCTTCTTCTTCTTCTCCTCCTCCTCCTCCTCCTCCTCCTCCTCCTCCTCCTCCTCCTCCTCCTCCTCCTCCTCCTCCTCCTCCTCCTCCTTCTTCTCTTCTCATCTTAGACAGACTTCTCTCTCTTGAACTTCAGGGCACAGTTTCTAATTAGCTGTCCCTAGCCTCACTTTTGCTGCTGAGGCCTGTGGAACTGAAAACAGCTTGTCTGGTGGTCAGGGATTGAGTGGCATGTGTCTTGCAAGTAGATAGAAGTCTCACCTCCCTAGATTTATCTGGAGATTGCTTATTTCGTGCCCTATGATTCTCCATGCCCTATCAACCTCCAGTGACCAGGATGAAATGGCGTTCATGGAACATTCTAAAGAAAGAGCTATCCCTGCCCTGTGTGCTCCTGTGGGGATTCTCCAGAGAGGCAGAAGTGCTTTCTTTTTCCTTTCCATATTCTCTTCTGTTTACAGACGCTTGCCCCCCACACAGATACCTGTCCACTCACGGGCACCTGTCCTAGTCACGACACCTACTTTATTCATGGACACTCGTCACATTCACAGATTCCTTCTCTGCTCACGGACACCTTTTCCTTGTAGGCATCTGGTTGTAGCAATAGGTTCCTTGCCCTGCTTACAGAAAATTTACTGATCCCCTCATTTCTACTCTCCTGTAACAGGGCTGTGCCCTGAGTTATGTAGCAGTTGAACTTAGTGACAAAGTCTCTCCTTTGTCACCTTTAGGTTTTTCTTTCTTTCTTTTTTGATGGTGGAGGTACATGTGTACATGTTGGTATGTGCTCAGGTGTACCATGTATGGATGTGGGTGTGTGTGTACATGTGGCAGCCAGAAAGCAGCCTCACTGTCATTTCTCAGAACTCACTAATTGGACTGGCTGGCTATTGCTCTGTCTCCATCTCCCCAATGTATGGGGGATTATAAATACATACCACCATGTCTGGTTTTTTTTTTTTTAAACATGGGTTCTAGGAATCAAATTCACCTTGGCACCAACTGATCTCTTTTCCAAATATACTGTTATAGTTTTCTTCAAGAAACTGGTTTATTTTATTTTTAGGATTTGCTTCAGTATTTTTCACTCTAAAAATGGGGTTCAATTGATTTCCTATGGGCTTTGTTGGGAACAAGTCAATCCTTTGGAGTTGGCAAGGAAGACGGGGTATATGGGATGCAAGAAATCCTGCCTGAGCTAAGGGGGCCCTCAGGGTTTGCAGAAAGCCCTGTCTCTGGCATCTGACCATGTTCCCTCTGTAATTCTACCTTTCGCTGGCCTCCCCTGCCCTCCTCAGGCCTGGTCTGAAGATGCAAATCTGGTAACACAGTCTGTCCCTGCACTCAGTGCTGCTGTGGATAAGTTACCATCTCCTGTCCTCCTGGCCCCTCAGGGAACATAAGCAGCCATCGCTGGGTCACCAGCTGGCGCCACTCCCCTCCTCCACAATACTTTCTCTCTTGGCTCCTAGGGCAATCACTGCTGAAGGAGGCTGGTCCAGGAAAGGACACTGCTGATAGGCAGACTCCATAGGATGAAGTTTGGTGTACATCCTTCTGGCTGAGAGACAATGAATTACAGGCTATCAAGAAAGGTATATCCTATGGATGCAATGCATATCTAGGATACGTATTTGAGGTACAGGACTCACACCTAAGAGATTATCATCCCTTCACCACCATACTTGGTGGATCAGGTGCCTTCCTGGAACCTCTTCTAAAGCCTAACTTCCCTGATGGAAATTTTAGTGGGACACACCAAGGTCTCTTTAATTTTTTTTTTTTTTTTTTTGGTTTTTCGAGACAGGGTTTCTCTGTGTAGCTTTGCGCCTTTCCTGGAACTCGCTTTGGAGACCAGGCTGGCCTCGAACTCACAGAGATCCGCCTGGCTCTGCCTCCCGAGTGCTGGGTTTAACTTTGCCTCAGATGCTGTGGAGAGGAAAACCAGGAGGCCAGGGACTTTGCATGGAGATGGGCAAGGGCTGTGGCCATCCCACAACACTGGAGGAGTGAAGGAGAGAATTAGGCCTGTAGGTACCTCCATATTTCAGGATACCTTTAGATTCATATTTTTTTCTCACTGCTATCACTGTGAGCTAGTGGAGCAGTTCACACTAGAAAAGACAGCCTGTGGGTAAGAGCTCTGTGTCCTCACAGTCTACTCCTGGGTGTGCTCTGATAGCACAGGACCCTTCCTCTTTCTTTCACAGAACAAGTAATAGTCTAGTGGTCTTTGTGTACCCACAAAGTTAGGACCTAACCCACTGCTACTTTTATTTTAAAGACCTTTTTTTGATGTGCTATTCAGGTAATACATGTTAAGGGTAAAACACATCCAAGATGGAAGCAAAGTCTGGAGGCCTGACTACAGCGCCAAGGTGCATCCTGAGCACCACCCAGGGAAGGGTCTCAACCCTCCTGTGTCAGCCTGTCTTTGTGCAAGTGTTGCTGGTGCCCTTCAGTGGTTGCTATGTAGACCTCATACTGGGCTGATCCTGCTGAAAAATCTTGGCACTGGGGCTATAAAATAGTGTGGCCATGCTGTCAGCTACTCAGTGAAACCATAGATGTCAGCTGCTTTGCCACAGGGTCCAAAAAAGCTCCTGGATGTCTTATTCCAGGGTTGAGCTGAGATGGGTTCTGCTTTCCAGACTATCAGCAACTTGGATGTTACTTCATCTTCCTCTTGTTTTGTGCAGATGCCTTTCAGCCTTCACTGCTGCCCCGACTCAGGATCACTCATCTTCCTAGAGTGTCACAGCAACTAATAAGCTCTCTGAAATCCCTCTGCAATCCCTAGTCCCCTGGATGTGGGTAGGAGTCCTGCCCAGAAGCCTTTCTCCTACAGCAGATGAACAGTGTGGGCTGCAAGTGAGGGTCGTCCGCTCCCCCTGTGGTTCTGACTCTTTCCCACGAGGACCCTCCCCACCCTGGTACCTGTTCACTGGCTTGTGGGGCCAATGTGCTGTAGGAACCTGGACAGAACACAGCTGACACCTGCCTGATGAGGAGTGGCCACATCAGTGGGAGACATATGCCATCACTTTCCTAATGTGCCATTTCCCTGCTGCTGGTTTGCTCAGAGTTCTTTCGCTTGGCTTGAATTTGTTGCTTGCCAGGATCTGACCTGCCTTAGTGTCCTGCAGTCCTCAGAAGGGCAGGACCCATCTTGTGTTTCAATATCCTGTGAGGGCCCAGGGCAGAAGATCAGGTAACTGATCAGGTAGATGGAGTTGATTCACCTTGAGTCATGTCTTGTGGGGATACAGGAACTCCTGAGCGTCACACTCAGTTTGAGCTTCCCATTTAACCTTTGATGTCCTCATCTGCCCTGTTTGGGGCCCCCAAGAAGTTCCATTTGGGGGTGCATTGGAGTGCCTGAAGAAGAGTCTCTCATCAAAAAGGCTGAACTTTTCTGCTATGCCTTTATTACCATTTTCAAAGGGGGTGAGCAAGAAGGGGACCTGGCCCTGTGACTGACTGTTATCTGTGTCATTCTGGCTGTTTATGGAACTCAAACCATTGTGAGCTCAGCAGGGGCCACATTTCACATCCCTTAGGGTAAGCTATGCCTTGGTCACATTGACATTGAGATCTCCAGTCTGCACAAGGCCTGCACATTTCAACTTTGTCACCGACCCTCTATGGAGTGTGTGCCTATACCAGGAGCTCTTCTTGCATTGAACTGTTAAGCACTCAGTTCCCAGAGAGATGCTAACTGGGAGCTCATCATCTCTGTTTCCCCAGCTGGAAATGGCATGTGCCGGCCCTTGCTGGAACAACAGTGGCCATGTTGGGATCATCTGCTTATCCTTGTGCTCCTGAGTCTTGCTGGGAGGTGACACCATCTCCTCAGTCTTTTTAGCCTTCAGGGATGTCTGCCTGTCTTGAGAATCAACAGCCCAAAAAACCCAAAGACTATGGCTATACTTCAGGCTTCCCTATGGGTTCCCTCCTCTGAGCCCAAGGGCCAACTGCATGTTCTAGGATCCCAGGGTGGGCCCTTATAGTGTGTCTTCAGGGTTACTCAACACCCGGGCATATCTCATCTTCTGATCAGAAGGGACAGCAAGCATGGCATGACTGGCCTGGGTCCTAAGGATGGCATCATTTTATAGACTCTAAGCATCCCTCCAGGCAGTCACCCACAGTAGGTGAGGCCCAGGGAGGAGGCTATGGAAATGCAGCTGGGGGGATCAAGGTACAACCCACTGTTGCTGAGTCAGACCCTGTCTCTTTTGCCCAGAGCCTGCATGTGTCATGCTGGCAGGGTCAGTTCCAGGTCCAACACTGACCTGCTGGGAATTCAGCTCAGAGGGGTCCCAGCGCCTAGAGAGCATGTTCTTCAGCTCTTGCCATATCTTTTGTTTGTTTGTTTTGGTTTTTTGAGACAGGGTTTCTCTGTGTAGTTTTGGGACCTGTCCTGGATCTCGCTCTGTAGACCAGGCTGGCCTCAAACTCGCAGAGATCTGCCTGGCTCTGCCTCCCGAGTGCTGGGATTAAAGGTGTGCGCCACCACCCCCCGCCCGGCATAGCTCTTGCCATATCTTGTTGCCTGGTACCACATACTGCAGCTAGAACCAGGGACACAGATGGGCTGTGAGAAGCAGAATGACCCTTTTCTTCTTCTTCCCTAGCACCATGGCTGACAGCAAGGCCAAGCCTGCCAAAGCTGCCAACAGGACACCACCCAAGTCCCCAGGAGACCCAGCCAAGGACAAGGCTGCTAAGAGGCTGTCACTGGAGTCAGAGGGTACAAATGAGGGGGCAGCTGCAGCCCCTGAACTCAGTGCCCTGGAGGAGGCCTTCCGGCGGTTTGCCGTACATGGGGACACCAGGGCAACAGGGAAGGAGATGCACGGCAAGAACTGGTCGAAACTGTGCAAGGACTGCCACGTGATCGATGGGAAGAATGTGACTGTCACTGATGTGGACATTGTCTTCAGCAAGATCAAGTAAGTGTCATGCAGGCTTAGGTAGCACAGCTCATAGCAGTAGCTGTGAGGGTCCCTGAAGTATCTTGCTTGCAGATTCCGTGCCCACTTCTTAGCTTCAAGCCTCCAGAAGTGTCTGGGATGGTTTGGGGAGTACATTGGCCCCAAGTGCCATGGAACTCCTTGGCCATGTCCTGAACTGTGGTCTTAGCCTCAGTCTGTTAGGCCTTGGGTGGGGGCTTTCTGGACTTGAGAAAACTTAGTTAACTCTAACCAATACTCAGGTCAGTGAGCTGTTGCTAGACATGATCAGGATCTGCTTAGGTGAACAGAGACCCAGTCACCGTGGGCTGAGACTATGAGGTTAGTTAGTGTGGTGGCCAGGCCTGTTTGGCCTTGTTTCCAGGATATGGCAGTGGCTCATGACTCCCTCTTCCAGTTCCTTGTCCATCTCTGTTGATTTTTCACTTGAGAAATGCTCACACGTGCTGACAAATTGATACAAATCAGAGAGTGGCCATTCATCTCCTGTGTTGTCAAACATCTGTGTGCTGTCAGGTCCTGTGGTTGATCTCTGTGGGTGCTACCAGCTGAGCATTACTTCCTCCTCTGGCTTTGGGTGGGTGATGTGGTCTTCATAACTGTGGTTGTTGATCACCATTTTGATTGTGGAATTGTTGGTGTTCTCTAGGCATAGTAAGGCTTCCCTGCCCCCAGGTTGTGCACTGTGCCTGGAGGGGTCTCTGAGCAACAGGCAGAAAGGTAGAGGTGGCCTGGCAGATGGCTCACGAGAGCTCCAACAAGTATCTCATGCCAGGAATTTAGACATTCCTGGCAAGATGGAGGGATTTAACCTGTGTCCCAGTGGGAAGAGGTGAAGTAAACCATTACTAGATGCAGGGCACCGTGACCAGGGGACTTGGGATACTGATATCTTTCTGTTCCAGATGAAGCCAGCTGTAGCTTCCCCTAGATCCTGGTTGAGAGAGATGAAAGAAGGCTGAGCCAGAATTTTCAAGGTCCTGGCTCCTAGGAAGGGACTCTGTGGAGATTACTGAGCCAGAGCCTAGCTGTCTCCACCATCCCAATGCTGATATCAACTTTGCTGTGTACTGGGAGTTTGAGATTCTACAAAGCAAGAAAATCTGAATCCCATGCCCCCCGGTGAACTTCCTATTGTACATAGTACATGAGAGTGTGTCTGGAGTATCTTAGATTTGAAGAGTTGTACTGGAAAGACTGAGAAACGTATCCCAAAGGGGCTCTGCCTCCTGACCTTCTCCAGGCTCCACTGACCCCAGAGGACTCCAAAGAGAAGTCTGAGCTGGTCCATTCTGCTTGCTCTGTTTCCTTGTGGCTTTCAACCCCAATGAGAAGCTGAAGAAGAGACTCTCCATGCAGCCTCAATCTCTGAATGCAGATGCTGTGTGTACAGAGTTACCCCTAGCCCCCTTTCCCATCCATCTCAGATCCTGTTCCTGTGATGACTCAGACCTACCTTGTCCTGAAGTTCAATTGTTGTGAGTTAGGATGTAAGAAAAAATTATGGCCAGTGGCTCAGATGTGATCACTTTACCCTGATGCTCACTGTGAAAGCTCTCATCTCTATTCTGGCCAGGTTCCACTGTGATAATACTGGCACCAGTTCTTCCCAAGCCTATCTGGGAGGCACTTGGCCAGGGATCCTATGAACCTCTAGACTGTGGTTCTTGGGTTTCTAAACCCTTCTTTCTCCACAGATTCTTCTATGTGCAATGCTGTTGAGCAGCACTGGCCCCTATGTGACTCCCGCAGAGGAGGGTCTACTGAACATCATATATTCATTCTATTGCTTTTATAAGAAGGACCCCATTCTATTGCTTTTATAAGAAGGAAGGTGGCTCTTCCCCCAAGTCCCTAAATAGGACTGCATACTCACTGAAGATAGAACAGGTCATAAGGACACAGGCATATGCATGCAGCAAGACGTCTATCAGCTCGAAGGATCTCCATACTGCTGCTGCTCCTCCATAACTGACCAAGAAATCTTGTTGCTTATAGTCCCTGAGATTCTCTAAATTTCATCAAAGTGACTGCCCCTGAATTTGGGTACTGACACCACTCTGGGCCTTGTCTGTTGGGGGCTTTCCCAGACTTGGTAGAACTTACTGTGCTCATCACATGGCCTGTCCCGGCTGTCACCTGCTGGGAAATGTGCAGCCTCCTCAGAGAAACTGGCCTTATGGGTTCCACTGGAAATTCCAGGCAGGGATAGACAGGTAGGTCCTGGTAAACAGAGGTACTCTGGTAGGTTGGCCAGCCATGAGTGAGGGGCACCGACTCAGGCTGCAAAAATGATCAGCACTAGAGCCTCTGATACAGACAATTTTCTCATCATGGGGCCAAGAGCTTGTGTCAGGCCTGGAGACATGCCCTGCAACACTACGACCTAGAAAAACTCAGTTCGCTGTGTCTAGTGTGTGCACACAGTTAAAGCTGATCGCTTTATGGAGATCACTACCATGTCTAAGCTGGCAATGAACTTGGACAGCTCCTCACCTTATCTTTTCCCATGTTCCTTCACCAGCAGGTGTCCCTTACAGACCCAACCCTGAGCTTACCAGAACCCCTGGAAGCTGTTCCTACACTGAGAGCACATGGGGTGTCTTTTAAGCAAGGCCAGTGAGCTCATCATGCTCTTCTTAGACATGTCCCTCATGATACCATGTCCTCAAGATAATCAAGAACTAACCCTGCCGGGCGGTGGTGGCGCACGCCTTTAATCCCAGCACTCGGGAGGCAGAGCCAGGCGGATCTCTGTGAGTTCGAGGCCAGCCTGGTCTCCAAAGCGAGTTCCAGGAAAGGCGCAAAGCTACACAGAGAAACCCTGTCTCGAAAAACCAAAAAAAAAAAAAAAAAAAAAAAGAACTAACCCAAGAACAAGGAGACCCAGCAACTTGTGTCTGAGGAAGCTTCTAGAAGGGATTGTTGGAAGGTAGGAAGAAGTGATCTGCCCAGAGGTTAGTCAGCTTCTCCAGTTTCTTCTGAAGAAAGCTACCTTCCAGCTGTTATGTGCCTTTATATGTGCACCCCACCCCATGTAGGACTTGTGTTTTTACAGCCTCTCAGTGGGTGATACTATGTGGTCATGGGTCTTTTGGATGATGTGGGCCACAGAGGACTGAGAACTCCAGCTCCACATGTCCCATATGAGTGAGCCATGTGAAGGGAATGCTTATTTCCAGAATGTAGAACTTCAGATGCTCAGACTCCAGGACACAGCCATTCTTCACTGTAGACTCTGGGCTGCTTGGAAACCTTGGAGGGTCCCTCCTTGCCTTGCAACTCAAAGTTCTGGAAAGCAAGTGTATGCAGAAGCCCAAAAAAGGCTCAAGGCTGTGATGGTCTAGGCAGACAAGCTGTAAGCGCTATCTTCTAAAGCTGTGCTTGCTGACACTGTGGGTACACACTGGGGCAGGTGTCTAGCTGGGTGGCTGGGGGAGCCTAGGTGAGGATCCTGCACTAAGTAGAGGCCCAGAAATTCTGATGTTCCTTTTGCCCTCACACCTGGATCCTTGAGAACCTAGAGGCTGCCATCCCCTCACCTCTACCATCGTTGAATTCTCCTTCCCTCTCAGAACCTGAACTCTATTGGGGCTATGACCTATGTCCCACTTGGAACATCTCTGTTCTTGAGGAAGAGCCTCACCTCACAGGCATGTGTGAACAGAAGATTTGGACTCGCCTCGGACTCATGCTGTCCTCAAGTGTAAGGGGACAGTATTCTGAGTACCAGGGTGGTGGGAGAATACTGAAAGGGCTTCACAAGAAGGACTGAGGAACTCTGGGATTGAGATTTCCAGGAAAATTGTGGCCGTGGTGGCACTGTTTGTATTATGAGAGCTGGGTGTTTGTGGTCCCTGAGGGACAGCAATGGCAGCTGCAGAGGACTTTGCCTCCTATGGGAATTTGGGGCCTGGGAGGAAATTGCTTAGGTACCTCCAGGAAGTTGCTGACTCTGACAGGACTTGAGAGAAAAAAAGTTCAACTATTTCTGTTTTGGGGCAGGTTGCCATGGCTCTGCAGGCGTGGCGCCAGCTGGGGTATCTGCAGCCTTTGTTTAGGTCCCTGTCACCATGGCAGCGCTTGTTTGTTTTGATGTTACTATGTGTTAAATTTTAAACAAATTTCTTGAAGCTCTATACCAACTTTTATTGTGGACTACTGTTAACCTAGACTCTCCATCTTGCCAAAGGCTCAGCATGGTCAGTCTCCACACAGTTAACAGAGGCCTGACACTGAAGCAAGGCCAGGGGTGCAGCTTGAGAGGCACCTGGGAGCCCTCGGGATCGTGTCCTTGTGGGACTGTCTGTAATGGGTCTATGTGCCTGAGTATCTGGTGTGACCTGCCTATGCTTGTGGAAGAAGAGGTGTAGGAGCCTCGGGGTTGGGCTGAGCTTACCTACTGCCTACTTACTGTGACCACCATACTACCAGATGAGGAGGCCCAGAGATCTTTGGCCTCCCTGGGCCAGGATTGGGTGCTGGGTACCCTCCAGAGTAAATGCATGGATTCCTGCCAACACTGTGTAGAGTCAGAAAGTAATTTGGCTAGGGTATCGGGGCTGGGTGTCCATTATGTCTGGATACAGGTCAGAAGGAAGCAAGGCCAGTCCCTACATGTAGAAAGCAGGGTCTAGATTTGTCTAGCCTGAGACTTGTCAGCCACTGCTGAGTATATGAGTCGCTTGGTGTTCCTTACATGCCACAGCTAGTCAGCAAAGCCTGTTGGGATTCTTCTGACATCTGTATGCTGCTGAGGAGGCTCAGCAATCAGCTACCTGGGCTAATGTACCATTACTCCTAGGAACAGGCTCTAGGTCTGGAGAGTCCTGGCAAGAGTTTTGGGAACCCATGGGAAGGACAGGGTTCTGTGTGTACCCACCCAAACATCCCAGAGATCCAGGAATCTGGACATGTGAGGACTCTTGGAGGCAGCCTCTGTTCCTGACTGTGGAACCCACCCAGTTCCATTCACCTATGGCACACATGTCCCTGGAGCTCCTCCTTCAGGCTCTACTTCCTGGGTCTTGGGTAAGACTAACAGTCACATGCTCCAGGGGAAAGTGGCTTAACCCTGCAGGCCTTGAATAGAGCAAGATCCAGCATGCATCTGAGTCTTCAGGTGTCCCAGTGTCTGAAGCCTTGCTACTATTCTTGCTTCTGCATGGCCCTCTAGTGGCTACATATGGCAGTGCAGTGTGACCCCCTCAGACGCCTGCAGGGAAACTCCAGGTTCTGACCTCTGCTGGGGGATAGACAGGACCTGTAGACTTTTTTTTGCCCGATAATCATTGAGCTAGTGGACCCTGTGGCTTTGTGGTCAAGGCTCCATCTGCTCTGGTGAGTCTTCAGTAACCAGGTAAGGATCAGGCCGCTGTGATGAGAGGTACCTTCTTGCTCCTCAGCTCCTCAGCTCCTCCACCTAGCCTTGGGAAGTTGGCTATAAAGGACATGTAAGAGAATGAATATCCATAACTTGTCTGAACAACCGCAGGAACATCTGTCCTAATGGTTCACCCCTACTCAGTCCAGGCCAGAGCCATGAGGTGGGGGTGGGCAGATGGGGTGCTCATTTGGGGTCACCTGGAGAATGTTTATCCCACAACCTCCAGCCCCTTGGAAAACACAAAGTGACAACTGAGAAGAGGCTTTAAGGATGACTTGTCCCCAACAGAGGGAAGTAATGATGCTGCAGGTTACAGATGTCCCCTCTAGGCAAGCTGGTGCCTGCCTGTAAACAAACATCTGGAATGTGCCCAGAGCAGGGCTACAGCAGTGTTGCTGCTGGCCTCTGATTTCCTGGAACAGGCAGAATCCTTGTAGCTGACCAGCATCCAGGCCCCTCTGGGCAGAGAGCACACTGCTTGCTCCCAAGGGATATCCTGGGTCCAGTGACCTGCTGAGGGTACAAAGAACTGACAGGCCTAGACTTTCAACAGCATCAGCACAGAGCCTAAGGCTGAATCTTGAGGTAGATGGTTAGTCAGTGGGCATGGGAGAGACCTGAGAAAGAAACAAGAGACTGGTGTCTGAAGAGAATGACCAGATTTCTGCACCCCCCTTGAACACATCTAAAGAGTCAGAGACATTGGTAGCAACGGCCAACTTGAGGCCCATGGCAGCTGAGGCTGCTCTATGGTTCAACAGGCTCAGGTCAACACCCATATTATTTCTACAGAAAGCCTCCAGAAGGGCTTCCTATGAGGAAGTATCCCTGCAAGGTAAGATCCTGGACTAGAGGTCCTCACTGCCCAGGGGTCCTTTCCAGGTCCTTCAACTGCCCTCAGACCACCACATGTATAGGGAGGGTATATCTTTCCACCCCAGAAACACCTTCTCTGCCTGCTGACAAGTATCTCGCTGACAAGGATACTCCCTAGTGGTTACTTCAGAAGCAACAGCTTCTGTAAATTCCAGGAACTAAGAAGCCAGGCATCCCTGTCTTGTCCTCTGTACCTCATCTTTCACCACTTAAGAGTTTTCTTATTACTCAAGCTTTGACAGGGACTCCTTCACAAAGGTGAATAGGCTAGACTAGGGGCTCTGTGAAAGTTCAAAGCTGAGGTGGGGAGTGGTAGTGTTTGTGGTATTGGCCATAGAGGAGTAGACCTTCCTCAGAGGACTCTGTTGCCTGACACTGGGTCCTGACCTCCCTAGCCAGGTCCCAGGGTTCCCAAGAGACTGAGAAGGTGCCCTGCACATATGGGGACAGGGCCTGGGAAACAATCCCAGGCTCCTGGAGTACATTTGAACAGACACCCACTTGTAGGCTAGCTTTGGACAGCTTGGGAGCTAAAGGCAGGGAAGGCCAAGCCCCAGGAAGAGTCCTCAGTCCTGGGAGCTCTAGATATAGACTTACTGTGTAGGAGAACCCTGAAGAGGTTTTCTCATTGTAAGGAAGAAATGGGCATTGTCTCCCCAGAGCTAGTTGGGGATTCTGCCTGGGTCTCCTGAGAAGAGTTCCCTGTGAACTGGGCACCAAGACAGGGCCTCCTTTCCCCAACAACACAGGCCAGAAAGGGATTCTTGGTACCAGTGGGGCAAACATCCAGCTCTATCTGAATGTGGCCTGTGATGGAAGAGCCCCTCCAGTTACTCCATCCCCCGGTGACTCATGCTGGTGGTGCCTGGTGCCGAGGCTGCCCAGAAAGGGCTGTGTGCCCCAGCAGCGGGTTGCTAGGCTGGCCATTAGGCCTGGCATCCTCATGTCAGCCCAGGAAGGGTTGTGAGTAGGAGACAAGAGTGCCATTGACTTCTCAGGACAAACAGAGCAGCCCCAAGGGGCCTTATATCAACACCCCCCCCCCCCGAAGGTCCTAGTCGAGAGGGAAAAGCTGTCAGCCCCAGGCACCACTGGCCTATGAGGCCAAGCTGCTCAAGTGCCCTGGATCACCCAATATTCCAAAGGTAGCTGGTAAGTGCTGGGGCTGACAGCACTGAAGGACTAGAACCCACCCTCTAAGACACAAGGCATCTACTGAGGCTCCATTACCTGTATCACAGGCAGTTCTACAATGTTCTAGTATCACACAGTCCCACTGTGGGGCTCTAGCTCCTATGCTGTATTCTTGATCCAAGTGTAATACCCCAGTGGCTTCCCCAGTCTCCTGAGAAGTAGGGGTGGCCCACACCATGGGGTTCTGTGCATTTCTCAAAGGATGTTTGGCTCAGCTCTCCTATGTGTTTGAGACAAGTGTAAAGTTTGAGACTCTTTTAGACACCAATAAAAATTCAGGGTGTATGTGAACAGTAGTATTTTCAGGTCTGGTTCCTTAGCCCAGCTACTAGGGGGTCCACTTTGTTATTATGTTGTCACTGTGTATCCTCACAATGCTGTCCATAGAATGCTTCATCAGGCCACTGCTAAAGGGTATTTGGGTGGTTTTCAAGTTTGAATGCCTGAAGAAAATCTGTACAATATTCACACATGGGTTTAACATGAGCTTAAATCTTCATTTCTCTTCAAGCACCCTCCCAGAAAGACTGGCTCATGGTCATTCCTCCTTATCATGCAGCAGACATTACCCTCATTACTTCTGCTGTTCCCATGGGTGACTTCCTGTGTGTGCTGGCTCCCTATCCATGGGTTTTCTTTGGTGAGGTGTCTGGTCCAAATACTTGGCTCATTTGAAATTTCCTCTTCTTACTCTTTTCATGGCACATTTCAGATACAAGCTCCTTTTCAAGTTTGTGTGTCCTAGTATTTTTTGCAGCTCTGTGATATTTATCTTCAATGCTATTTGAAAGAGCATGGATTTTAATATTCTGAAGTTCAGTCTTCCCATTTTCTGTTACTGAACATGATGATCTGGCATCATTTATAAGAAAACCTTGCCCACCTTAAGGTCACCCAGGTTATCTACCAAATGTACTGGAGAAAGTTGGCTCTGGGGTCATGCTCTGAGAAAACTCTGCATGTGGTGTGAACTGTGGATCCTAGTTGGTTTATTTTGAAGAGGTAGCAGCTGTTCTAGTTATTTTTTGAAATATGCCTTTCTCCTTGACCTTGCTCAAGTTAGGCACCTGTGTGGACATTTCTGGACTCCAGATACACTGATCTGTATGTCTCAGACCTTGTATCTCTCATACTGTCTTTTTGTAAGGTGTATTGGAATAGTGTGGTCTCAGGCCTGCAACTGTGTTTTCTTAAACTCATCTTGGCTGCTCTGGATCCTGTGCTGATGGGCAGCCATAAGAGCCGCACTGGGATTTTGTCAGTCAGCTGTATTAAAGCCCTGAACTCTCAGCACGGCAGCTGGGGTCAGTGGCATGCCTGGCCATAAGAGGTAGCTTATCTCAGGCCATTTGACTAAACTCCCCAGCAACATTCAGGACTTGCAGCCTTGTGCCTCATTCACATTATGTCAAAACTTTGAAAATGTCACTAATCTGGATTAGTTGGGGGTAAATGCCAAGTTGAAAATGGTTTAAAGTAAAATTACTACAAATAATTTCATAACTTTTAAAAATACTACCTGAACAGCCTTGGAGGGGTACACACGGTAGGTGAGAGCGTCAGCTTCAAGCCCCATCACCGCTCATCACCGCTCATCACCGCTCCAGCTTAGGATCCTGATAGGGACAGGTGTTATGGCTCCTCCTAATCTTGCCTACTTTGATAACCAGGATCTTAGCCCCTCCTGAGCCACTTCTGACCCGGGTTTAGGCCTGGGCTCCCTCCTGCTCCTTGACTGGCTAGGGTGTTCCTGGAGGAGATAAAGGGATCTTCTTTCCTGGTTTTTCCTCTGCCCTCGCACCCAGGAGAGATCACACTGTCATGGAACAGTTCTTAAAGAATATGCTTCCTTCATTCTTTCCAGGCTGCTGGCTGTTGCTGGTGATTTTTGCCTGTGACCAGCAGGGATCACTGCAGAATGAAGGGAGGGATGGTATACACGTGGGTTAGTCCCAGAGGACCACTACCTGGGGACTTATAGGCTTATCACCCACAGAGGGAAGTCCTGCAGGACCATCACCTTTGAGCAGTTCCAGGAGGCACTGGAGGAGCTGGCTAAGAAGCGGTTCAAGGACAAGAGCAGCGAGGAGGCTGTGCGTGAGGTGCACCGGCTCATTGAGGGACGAGCGCCCGTCATCTCCGGTGTCACGGTGAGGGGGTGAGGCAAGGGTGGGGCTTAGTACTCTTGATTGCATCTGCCCTTGGGGAGACCATGGCCCGGTTGACTTGTTAGCCCCATAAGTCTGGGGCTAACCTGGAGCCAGGAGAGGTAATCCCTTGTCTGGACATGTGGCCTAGCAGACTCATATTCCTTGCCAGCTCCTCCCACTGAAATGCTGCAATAGATGGTGGCAGTTTTTACCTAGCTCCCTCACTTGTCTTGTGATAACACCCTCTTCTGTTCTCTTTCAGAAAGCTGTGTCCTCACCTACGGTGTCACGGCTCACAGACACAACCAAGTTCACAGGCTCCCACAAAGAGCGCTTTGACCAATCAGGAAAGGGCAAGGGCAAAGCTGGCCGTGTGGACCTGGTGGATGAGTCAGGTTATGTGCCTGGCTACAAGCATGCAGGCACCTATGACCAGAAGGTGCAGGGGGGCAAGTAGCCTGACAGGCCGAAGCTCTGGACACTGCAGGTGCCAGGCACAGGACTTACACCCATTGCACTTCATTACATTCCTATGTTCAACTGGGCAGAACTCAAAATGCACCTCCACTAGGCAATGGTAGGGGCAATGCCCAGGCCTCCTCCTGCTGGGTGCTTTGACACTTCTCTCTCAGACCCCAGGTTTGGGCCATCATTCATTGTCCTTTCCTAACATACCTGCTCTGTCCACAGCTGGGAAGTGGACTGCTACTTCCAAACTGTCTCCCAGAATCATACCACACTGGCCACTTGATCTGCAGGTAAAAAGGGGTGTTATGAGCGCTGGTAGGTATAAGGATGAGCAAAGCAGACATCAGAACTCACTGACTTATCCAGGCACTTCTAGGGCAGTAGGAGCTAAGGAACTAACCAACTGCATAGAGTAATTCATCTTTCCTGACCACAGGACAAGACTGAGGCTATCTGGTTGTTATGCCAGTGTGTGTGTGTAACAGCTCACATCAGTACACATGTGTACACACATACACACACACACACACACACACACACACACACACACGACTCATGCTCATCAACCAAGTCTGTGCTGAGGGTGGCCAAGAGACAATGGAAGCCCCCTGGTTACCGGGGGAGTGACTTGGAGCATGAAGCTGGAAGCTTTTTCAGTGCTGGTCTAAGAAATGGCAAGACTATGTACTTGGTCTCAAGAGTGGTCCAGGGAGATCCAGAACATGAAGCTGCCATGACTTCTCCTTGCTCTATCCCATCACCATGTTGGGACACACATGATGCTGAGACATTCGATCCAGACCAAGCCTGGGCAGTTACTCCACCAGTGTGAGATGGGAGCTTCTGCCAGGGCAAGTTATGCTGTGCTTTGCTCAAAAGTATGTGTTTTCAGCTCTATGAAGCCACTTCGGAGTTCAATTTCCTAACTTTTCTCTCAAGTGCAAGTCCAGGACCCTGGACACCAGAACTAACCCCCTCCCCCCTCAAAAAAAGACTTGCAGCATCTACTAGGGTTTCTTTTACTGCCATAGGCGAGAACACATGACTCAGCTTATCCACGTGTAAGGGCACCACTTAGGCAGGCCCAAAGGCATGAGCTGCCATCATTACAGCCCCACAGCAATTGTTTCTTTGCATGCAACTTGCTGGACTATGTGTTCTTGTTCCTAGAAAGAACCTAGTGGTCTCAGGACATGGCTCCCAGAGCAGGTGATTGTTGAGGGTGGGACATCTTACATGCCCTGGCACAGCACAGGTAGACAGCAAAGCTGTCTTCCTCACTGCCATAGCACACAGTAACATTATCTACTCCTCTGGGGCCCAGAGAGCATATCTTCACTGCAGCATGAGGGAAGACTGCCTACTAGCCTGAGAGAGAAAAGCAGGGGCCTCAATACCAGACCTCCTCCCACAAGGCCCTCTGAAGATCCAAAGTTACCAAGCCCCTCAACACAGCTACAACTGGAGGATAGAGATGGTCCTGTAGTCAGCTTCTTCCCAAGGTTCTGAGAGTCTGCAGTACCTGGCATTCAAAGCCAAGTAGTGGAGCCTCCATTCTGAAATCTGACCTCGCTGGTCTGGAGAAACAAAAAGAACACTGGCATTTCTCATACTCTCCTCCAGAACCCCTAGTCCCCATGTGGCTGGCAGTCTCTTGGTCTGATGCTGTTCTTTTCTACTGCCTATGAACAGCCCAGTTGCCACCATCATAGCTGAGTGAAATGGAACACACACAAATTCATCAGGAGGTGACTGCATATGGGCCAGGGCAGGCTAGGGTGGTGTCTGAGATTCCCCATATCAGGCAGTGGGTCAGATGTTTCCCTGAGGACCCTGGACACAGTCTCCCATTCAAAGGGCCAAGATGAAAGATTGATGTAGACCCAGGCAAAGTCCAGGGTTAGCTGCCTGGGAGCACCTAGAAAACAGTGTTGCCTATGAGCATCTAGGAAACAATGTAAGTGTCCACCTTCACAGGACCACCCAGCCTCATGGAGAAGCTTCATTATCAACTGGCCACCTTGCCCATGTGCTGGAGATTGAACAGAACAGCTCAGAGTGGCGAGCCCATATAGGTTCTGGGCAGCAGAGGGCCAGAACTGCTATCTCAGCTCCCACAGGTAAAAGCCTCAGCAGGAGAAGATAAAAACTTCAGAAAGCATTTGGTCCAGACCAGGCCTGGGCAGTTGTCCCATCAGTGTGAGATGGGAGCTTTTGCTCTAACATAACTTGGACTCTGTAAATGAAAACTGGGTCACTGCCTTGCTGGTCCTCACTGTCCTAGCACAGAACCTGAACAACCTTGGGCTCCCGAGGGACAGTCCTAGGCCCTCCCATGTAGTTCCTCAGCAGCACCCAGAAGTATGCCAGACAAGTGGTCTTCATTGTGTCCCTTCTTACTCCCAGAGTTTCCTCACACAGCACCTTCCTTTAGTCAGTGTTAAGTTTAACTTTGAAAATACACCCTTCCCTCTAGATGATATATCATCTAGCAAGGAAAGGGTAGTAACAATTAGATCACAAAGACTTAGTGTCTCCATACTGTCAGTTTAAAGTGTCTATGGAATTCATTGTGGCATCTGTGTACCCTCTCAACACAGAAACTGGTTGGACTCCAACTCTTCTGCACAAAACAGATGTGCATTTTCCTCAGTTTCTGATTTGAACACACAGGTAGGGTGTTTGTCTCTGTTGCACGTTTTATGCGATACCAATTAGCTTTTACTAATCATGGATAAATAGAATTCAGTATCTATCTGTGAATAAAAAAAAAAACCTGCATAGCATGCAAACCGAGACCCAGAGCCATGTGCTATTAGGTGATAGACATACAAGAGACAGGGACGGGTTCTCTCAGGTGATGACAACCAGGAGATGACATTTTTTTTCTGGAGGGGATACCCAGGAGACAGAGACACTCTGTTGTGGGCTGATACCCAGGAGACAAAAAAGATACATTCTTATCAGGGGAAGACACTCAGGAGACAAAGACAGGTTCTCTTAAGGTGTGACAGCCAGAAAATAAGGAGAGGTTCTGTCAGGGGCAACACTCAGGGACATGGGTTGGAGTGACAGAGAAGTTCTGTTGCAGGTGACACTCGGGACATGTTCTGTTGGGGGTGACACTCAGGAACATGCTCTCTGTGGGGGTGTTATATACAGGGACACATTCTGTTGGAGGTGACATTCAGGAGAAAGGTACAGGTTGCAGGAAGAACAATATAGATGGGAATGAAGGTAGGTAGGTAGGGTGTTTGAGAACACTGACTCTAGAAGAATTCTTATTTATTTCTATTTAATGCTATAAGATAAGCAACTAGTTAGTGGGAATGTTTTACCAAAAATCAAAGTTCAAATTACATGTTTAAATATTGTTGAAAGTCTATATTTATACTGGAGTATTTTTACACCTTTCAGTATCCTATCTTACATAGGGGCATAGGGACATTATGACAGATGGAGAGAGTTCTGAAATGGGCTGCACAGCAGCCTCTGCCACTTTCCTGCAGTCTCTTCTAGGGAGATGACAGGTGCCTGCCCTGGGCCAAGACTCAACCTTCCCACTCCCAGAGGCCCGGGGCTGCTCCAGTTCATTTTAATGAATAGTTTTACTAGCACACAGCTGTACCAGGTGTTTACAAACTGTTCTGTAGCTGCTTTGGCATTAGAACTGGCTGAGAGGATTCAGACAAATGCCATGGCACAGACACTTATGTATGACATTTGCCACCTGTCCCCTTTCAGAGAAAACTGCCTGTCTGTCTGCCTGGCTATCTCTCCATCTGCAGACTTGTATACTACCTGGCTACAGCATGGGCACATTGGGAAAGCCCCGCCAACACCTTTTAAAATGGCAAGGGTGACAATTTAGCTGTACTGTGAAGACAGAATATCCTTCCAACACTGAGCCAAACTGCTCTTCTTCACCAACATACTACTGACCATTCTGAACTTTACAGTTCAGGGGTGTGGCCATCTTGGGACGCTTAAATTATCTCTTCCTTTAGACCTCTTAAACTAAACCAAGCCAAACAACAAAGGAAGCCTGTACAACTTAAACTTGAAAGGAATAATATGCTACTACTACTAGTTTGTACTAAGTTTTTTTCAAGAAAGGGAGTTAAGTTTATATATATATATATGTGATATATATTTTTACACTATTTTATTAATGTTAAGGAATATGGAGTATATCACTTTATCAGTGTGATGGGTAATGTTGATGTCATGGGTGTTCTGACTCAGAAAGGCACTTATGCTGACATCTAAACCACACTTGCTCAGAATGTCTGTCAGGTCAGGATGGCCCTCCTGTCCCTCCTATAGAGTGCAAGGCATCTAGTCACCTGTTGGACATATCATCATGGCCTGGCTCGTATTGCTTTAGTGAAACAGCTTGTGTCTATCAACATTTTGTTCATTGTGTTTGCTGTTATTAACATTGTGTGTCAAGTTGGTAAAGTGATGAATAAAGGTGTTAAAATGTGGATTTCTATTTTCCTCAAAGTATATGCTATCTATACTAGTTGTCACATCCTCTGGCCAGCAGGGCCTTAATACCTGGGTACTAACATGGAGGTGCCTAGAGTCTTTCCTTCAGCAAAGCTCACCAGCAGAGAGCCTCATGTTACTCTTAACTCAAGAGGCTTTCTGCTTCCTAGCTTAGGCAGGACTTCGAGGGCACATACACCAGCCATCTGTCAGACTCAAGGCCAGGTCTGGCCCTTAGGTGAGGTCCAGACTTAAGGCGGACCCATAAACTTGCATACCAGCACTCCAAAGACGGCACATCATCAATCTGATGAGTAAAATTCAGGTCAACCTCAAATACTAGTCCAGGAAGATTGCTGCTAAGAGGAGGGGAAAAAAGGTTTTTTAGAAATGTAAAAATTTGCTACCAGTAGGAAAAAAAAAAACCCTAAATGCAGAAAGTGATCACAAGGAAATGTCTTTGACATAAAGTAAAACAAAGAATAAGCAGGCAGGTGGCTTCAGATTAATAGTAGCTATGCAAATATTTTGTGAAACTAAAAATATTTCATTAAGACACTTGGCAACAATCCTACACAAACCCAAAGGTGGAAAGGGAGGCTAGTGCTCACAGGCTCTGGTGTACCTTGGAGGTATCGAGAGTGCTAACCAGCTTCCTGATTAGCAGGGGCTGAAAAGACACAATCTAAAAGTGGCCAGGAGTGGTGGTGCACACCTCTAATCCCAGCACTCAGAAGGCAGAAGCTAGAGGATCTCTGTGAGTTCAAGGTCAGCCTGGTCTACATGATGAGCTCCAGGCCAGCCAAGGCTACATAGTCAGGACTGTGTCTCAAAACAGAACAAAACAAAACAAAAAACCCAGAAAAACCAACCACCAACTAAACAAACAAAAAATGACAATTCTGGAGCCAGAGAAAGAAAAATCACACTAGAACAAATATACAAAATGAAATGGCAGATAGAACAAAAGCAAAGAAATACAAAACAGGAAAACTGATGAAACAGTAAACCCAAATACATTTGTAATTGTGGGAAATGTCTAATGCCATGATTGGCTTCAGGAGGAAGGACAGACAGGAAGCTGGTTCAGCAGATACATGCTGAAAAGGTAAAGGACAGAATGAATGTTCTGGAGCTCACCCACCAGTGACTCACTGAAGATGGGAACACCAGGCCTACTTGTTCACTGGCTTGATGAGCATGTCTGTGGTGTGGAATCTGAGGTAGACTACGCCAATGGACAGAGGCTATCTTCTTACCCAGATAGTGAGGTCTTCTTATTTAAAAGCTCAAGTGTCGCAACATGTCTACACATTGGTACAACTTCAAATACTGAAGCTATTAAAGCACTAATAAAAGATTATCAGCTTTATGTGAAAAATAACCTGAAAACAAAGGCAATGTAAATTAATTCATAGACATACAGGACTTACAAAAACTCAAACAGAAATAGACAGTTACTATATAACTCCTGACTTGGGGGTTAGGAGCTACAGAACACAGCTGAATGCCCCAAAAGCCTCAAAGCTGAGACTTGAAACTCACTCACTGCCCTGAACACAAAATCTACCTGGGCCAATGCAGGGCTTGGGCGGGAGAATCTTTCTGACCTTGTGAGGCCGAGACCAAGGTCCAGTAGGACAATTACTGAAGTGGCTCAGCAGCTGGCTCTTCCTTTGTCTAGCCCTGCCAGGACACACCTCAGTTCCTCACACACTGTGGCCCAAAATCAACTCAGGAGGGACTGGGCTGTTGGTGAGAACAGGCTCTGCCACATTTTAAAACAATCATACTGAATTGGTACAAAAACTCTACTCACAAAGAAAGTTCCTGTAGCAAGCACACAAGCCTCTGAGCCAACCTGCCGCTGCTGCCCCAGAGGCTGCAAGCAGGAGCTACAGGGAGTGTGGGGTCTTTTTGTAATGTGGGCGCCACTTATTATGATCAATCCACGTGAGTCCATTAAATGGGCAACAGAATTTATTAAGATATAAATTGAGGAAACACTCATGAATACAGAACAGAGTAGACAGCAGAAGTTGTCTTCTGATCTGACCAGGAGCAAATCCACCTCACAGGCAGGAGCAGCGAGATGGGGCATGTGACCTTTCTTCTAAGAGGTCACATACAATGGCAGGAAGCACCGCCTCCTTAAATATCACTACAAAACTGTATTATGTAGGCATTATTAACTCTGGTTATTGGTGATCAATTTAACCATCATCCCCTTCACTTCTGGGAGCTTAGGGTTGGGGATCACACTGCCTGTATCTTTCCAGTGGTCGGCCACATCCTGAAGCCAAGCACACAATGATACCATCCTTCAGAGAGTCAGGTTCTAGGTGCTGTGTGCTTGGAAACCAACAAAACCCAAATACTTATTTTACAATATCACAATGACCACAAAAGGAAATTAAAAAAAAAAATTAGTACCCAGAATGAATTAATAAAAAGATTGATACACAGAACCAGAATAAAGTTTGAAAGTTCCCTCAGAAATATTATTAAAAAATAAAAAGGAAAGACACTGTTTATAAATATGATCCCCAAATCCCAAATCTTAGGCTATTTCCTATATCCATGCTTGGGACAAGTGTTCTAGATTTCAAATTTTCTTTATTTTTTTGAATTTACAGACTTCTAGGTGAGCATTCCTAATCAGAAAAATGTAGATCTTTCTGGGCATCAAGTTTTTTTTTTTTCATCCCCCCACTTCAGGCTAGAGATGGAACTGAGGCTCGTGTATGTCTGGCAAGAGTTCCACATGGAGATGCACTCCTAGTCCAAGTGTGACTATTTGGACACCAACACGATGCTCAAAAAGTTTCAGATATTCAATCCTTTGTTAGTAAGGTTTTATTTCCATTATGTTCATGTTTCCTTCAATATATTCACAACAGCTTTCTAGACAATCCCAGGCAGTCTCCAGAGGGACTCTGGAGCGGTGCACTAGTGCATAAGAGCATCTGTCTGCGCGGGCTTCACTCTACAAGGAGTATCTTCCTGGTGGATTAAACCTGCCTATTCTAATAGCACTTTTTACATATGCAGTCATCCGGGTTTCATTTGTACACTGCATTTAAGCCTTCCCCTGGTTTCAGCTGAGCAGTCTGTTTATTTGCAGGAGTTACTGCAAGCAAAGGGAGAGGCAGGGAGTGGGAGTTGTTTGTTTTTTTACTATGACATGGTAACATACAAATTCTTAAAATGTTTTTCACATTTATAAATGTTATTTTTTTTTATTACAACTTGGAACTTACTTCTTGCTTACTTACTGTGTGTAACTGGTTTTTATAGAAGAATTTAAAGAGAAAGTCAGTTATAATTTATAAAGAGCCATTTAAAAGGTTTACTTTTTAGACATAACAATGTATTAATTCTTTAAATAAAGACTGCTTGTCACATGAAAACATTTTAATTATACAAAACTTTCACGAATTGGGAGGAAAAAATACTACAGGTACTTTACGACAGGATGTGTAATGACAAACAAGCATTTCAAATTCGGCAAAGCCCCAGGGTCAAAGATCAATTTAGGACATATAAGCAAGCTGAACTTCAGACCATGAACACATTTTGATTATTCTAAAGTAATTACAGTCTCACCAGGGTATTCAGATAGATACCTGCCCAGGCACAACTCTGGAGCTGTAACTATAGGAGGAGACCATAGCTCAGAAGGAGCTAGCAGGACTGGCGGCCACCAAGTCGGGAGCTATGGTGTGGGAAGAGGGCAGCAGTCTTCTTAAACTCCTGGAAGCTCCAGTGCATCTGCTCTACCTCAGCTCTATGTTGTGCCCGCATACGGCTCAGCTCCTGCAGGAGATGTTCATTGGTGCTGACTAGGGAACTGGAGGATAAAAGGAGAATAACTGCTGAGTCCCTCCAGTACCCAGCCTGCTGTTGTATCCCAACTGCCACAGCCTAGCTCAAAACCCACCAGCATGAAGGCATCTCCAGCCCTTGTTCTGGCCAGGTTTTCCTGAATGCACAGTGCCAAGGCCTCCACTTGTTCACGCTCCGTTACCTCCCCTCTTACTGACTACTGTCCCTGTCTATGACTTTTCCATACCATGATGGGGTACAACCCGACCCCTTGGCTTAAACAAGCCTCCTAAAGGCACTTCCGGTCACTGTGAGCTGAGCTTGGGAACAAGCTGAAGGAGTGAATGGTGATGTCTTCCCGACAAGACAATGATAACCTTTATGGCTAATAAAACCATATTCTGCTCTAGAAAGACCCAATTCTACAGTGTTTCTAATTCCTAGTCATACATGGTTAATTGTGCTGCGGCAACAGTACAGTGTAGAGCTGGATTCAGAATGCTAGTGCATTTTTCACAATTTCTCAACACTGCTCAGTTCCCCAAGGTGTCCATAGTGAGCAGCATCACAAGTTTAGATAAAACAAGGCAATACTAACCTCTGCCACTTTTGAAGACAGTCACCCCATTGAATAATCTACTAAGCAGGTGCTGGCCCTGTTTGCTTAAATCACAGAAATGGCTGCTGAATAACATCAGCACGCACATGAGTGGACCAAAGCCTGATCTCACTCTCTTCAGAGTTCTGCACCTTGTTCTGCCCTTATCTGGGCCCGGATGCTGAGAGCTCAACCACGAATGTCACTGGATGTACCACAGATGGCCCACTGGATCCCAAGAGTATACTGTTTTGCCTGCTATTGCTTTTGCCCCTAAATGAGTAGCTCAGATTCCTTCCTTCCATTCCTCCCTACTGGGTCTCAGCTCCGTCTTCTCTGCCAAAAGCCTTTCCCTCCAACTACTGTAACTCAGGCCTGTGAAGGGAGAGCTTGGCTTAGCTTGACTCCACATAAAGGTATGTGGCCACCTAATACGAAACAGTGAGGAGGAGGGAAGAGTGGTGACAACTACAGGCCAGCCCTCCCCACTGGAGGCTCCAGGAACAGGGCTGCTCTGATGACCTGAAGAAGAAACTTCCTCAATAAAGCGAGGGTCTGCCTTGCCCAACCCAACATTCCTAGTCCCCCTTGACTACCCACACAGAAGAAGGAGAAATATAATTTCATTTTTCTAAGTGAACAGCCATAGACTGCAGTGAAAGGGAAAGTACATGCCACACATGTACTTAGCCCTCAGATTTCCTAGTCCATACCTCCTGGTTCATGTACACTGCAGGTGCTCACCTCAGGTGCTCACCTCAGGGTCCATACCTCAGGGTCCATACCCCAGGGTCCATACCTCAGGCTGCAGACTTTCCAGGCTATACCTCAGAGTGTACTCCTTGCAGTCATCATCATCTCAATTTTTACCAAGAAGGAAATATTCACTGATGTGCAAAGTTAACATGGCAATGCATGTGAGGCCTGAACACCAACTCCTGAGAGATACTGCCAGCTGTTTCTTGGTGCCCCACACCCCGTGCCTCAGCCCCCACCCCACCCCTGTGGCCCACACAGACACGGACCTGTGACTCTCTTGCAGCATCTGTGTGAGCTCCTGGATCTTGTCATAGTGCTCCAAGTGCTGCTTCAACTCCACAACTTCCCCTGAGAGCTGTTTCATACTTGCCTGAAGTCCTGAGGGAGGAAGAGAGGAAGTAGTATTGTGTAATGATGTTCATTCACACATTTTGACCATTCTGGTTTAAATTAAAGCCAGAAAAAGAGTATCAGAGACACAAAGATGGGGGTGAAGAGTATCAAGGCAACATCTGTCTCCCTCTATGGGAACTGCTACCCATACCTGATACCCTAAAGCTGGTAAGCCTGAGAAGTCACATCCCTACGTGGAAGCAGAAGGCGAAGACAGAGATACAGACCTGGCACCAGCAGAAGACTCCTCCACTGGATCTGCCTGCAGAGTCTCCTTCAGGAATCAACCTGCACCCATGAGGGAGCCTATGGCTTAGGGAGAAGCATTATGAAGTCTGTGGTGGCCATATAGCTGATGTACCCACTGATTACATTTGTGGGTGTTCTCTTTCAATCTATGTGACTCTTATTTATTTCTGAGTTTCCAACTCAAGGGGGAAAGAGATACCTCATTTATTGGCTCCCCACATCTAAACAAAGGATACAGATAAAGCCATATGAAGACACAAGGCTGTGAAACTATAAAGTATCAGTAACATCAAGAAAACCAGAAAGGACAGCGTGGCAGAGGCTGGCAATGACACTGGCATACACTTCTCAGCAATCAGCAGTGTGCAAACATCTGGGGTGTCTGTGACGAGAGCACAGGTGAAGGGCTTCTAGGGAAGACAGCAGTGGCGGCCTGGTCTCAGGGCCCCCCAAGAGCCCCACATTAACCAAACTTCAAGAGATACTAGATGAAAACCCAAACCCCAGAGGAGCGTCAAGTCCCTAATCCAAGGGACTAGGCCAAGCCCCAGAGGTATGGAAGTGCAAGATGTCTACGTCTATGGGGGTATTTGTCATTAGTGAGGCATCTGACAGATACAATGTGGAAGAGACCCAAAAGACCCATTTTCCTGGGCCAGTGACAGGACTATGGTAGATTAAGTGAAGGTTTCACGTTGCTAGTGAGGGGGAGACCAGGTGTTCCACTTAGTCTAAAGAGTTGGCCATCCCAGTCCCTTTTAGAACAGGGTCCTCATTGGGAAAAACAGCTGCTATTGGAAAAGGCTAAGCAAATCATGACAACAGAGAGAAGGGAGGGGAGGACCAAGAAATTCCCAAAAGGAGGCAGCTGTACTTCTAATCCATATATTCAGAAAAGGTGTCATGGCTTATCTCCTTGAAGGACAAGTGTCATGTAAAATGAATGACAGAAAAGCCCTGCAGTCACAGCAGGAGTGTGAGGAATCATAGCTCCTGAGAGCCAGGTCCACAAAGCAGGTCCACCCCCACTCCCCAACCACCATTTCAAAATGAGTAAAGACAAACATAAAATGACACAAGAAATGAAGAGCAACCTGAACCAGAATTACAGAATGTCAGAAAACTCATGCTAGATTAGCAATAGAGAGCATCGCATAAGAAGTGAGGGCAAGGCTAGAAGGAATAGAGCCAAGACAATACAAGTAACGTCTCATAGAACTAACCAGCATGGCAGGATTAACTCTAAGGATGCAGAGTGGCATGCATACCTTGGCAATAACCAACAGCTTTCATTATGGACCTAAGACCCACTCAACAAGAGGGAAATCATGCCTGGTACTGGAAACCTAGCCAACTACCTAGGGCTAGTGAAGTCATGGATCTTGGAGGAAAACCTACAACCATCACTTTACCAAATCAGCATAATCCCTAACTACACTTTAAATTATATTTGTCCTTATATCCATAGATAAGTATAAGTCCTTACCCCTCATCAAGGAAATGTCTCTTTCCACAGATTATAGAAAACAACAATCAATCAAAATGCAAAGTTGTGGAGCTCAGTCCCAATGGATACATCTACAAACAATTCACCACACTTAAGTTTCAGGAAACATTGTGGAAGAGGGGTGGGGGTGGGGAAGACTGTAAGAGCCAGAGGATCATGGGGCTGGCTGTAAGACTGTGTCTCCTGGTAATGTCAGAAGCTACACCAATAAAATCTTGTCAACACGACTGCTTAAACATGAGCTGAACAACAGACATGCCTAAGTGGACAGGGAAAGACCATGAAGCTTCAACCCTACACAAAGAACTATAGCCAACTAAGGAATTCTAGGAGCGAGAGAAAAATAGTCTTTCCTAGGGAAAAGTACACTAACAGTTTACTTAATACCAAATGGTCAGTCCTGAAAACATACATACAAGTAACATTATATAGACTGAGCAGGTTATATGTAGGAATATATACACATACACATATACATACATATGCATATAACAACAATTAATGAAAAAGGAGGCTATGAATTTGAAAGAAAGTGGTATATGGAAGGGTCTAGAGGGAGGAAGGGGAATGGAAAAAATGATATAATCTCAAAAAGAAAAGAAATAAAATGGGATGGCACCTGAGGAATGACATCCCCCAAACAAAAATAAAAATCCCCTCTAACTTAAAAAAAAACCTCTTATTATTCAACAAAACACCCTAAAAACAGCAAGCAGCAAGATATCTGAGGAGACACTTGGTTCAAGAATCAAACCTGGTGGCACTCCTCAACTGTAGAGCTTTGTGTTGCAAAGGCTGAGGTGCAAAGGATCAGACAGGAGGCAGTTACCTCCTGGCTCTTTAAAGCTTCCCTTGAAATGAGAGCAATGTGTGCTCAACAGTCTGCCCTTCTGAAACACAGTTGGCTTGACTCTTTTTGAAATGGAAAAAGAAAACACCCCAAGAAGTGCAGAAAGAAATAAAAATTATCTGGACCTGAAAGAAACAGTGATCACAAACAGCCATCAAGACACCTGCTTTCTCAGAAAGCAGAAGAGTCAAGATCTAGATGGTGGTGGAAAGAGCCAAAGAAGTTACCTCCATATACTGCCCCAGACTAGCTGCTATAGGCAGCCTTTAACAACTGGACTGGGTCTCTAGACCCACTCAGACAGTATTTACTGATTCAAACTCCTGGCATAAAGTGATTTAGAACAATGTCTACCCTATGCATGCATGAGCACTCAAATTTTACCAAGTAGTATTACCAAATAAACTGTACACTTACCAGTGATCTGCAAAGTTAATGCAGTTGATGTGTCTGAATTTTTTACTTCTTTTTTCACGCTGAATAGAAGAGATTTTAAGTTACTATTCTCTTCCAAAGATTTGTCTAAATGTTGCCTCAATGTGTCCTAGAAGCATAGAAAACAAATGCAGACAAGTCAAGTTCAGTCAATATATTTAACAAATGAAATAAAATTTTGGACACTCACCATAGACTCAAGTTTCCCTTTCCATAGTATAATTCTGAATCACAACACAAAGCAAAAATCACACTCAAGCATATTCTCCCACCAGCAGGCTACCCTAACTCCCCACTGGAAGGGGAAGGACATGAGAAAAGGGGAGAGGGGAGGTGGGATATGCATCAGAGGAATTCAGGTGTGATACTAGAAGAGCAATGACTGATAGCTGGTGGGTCCTCTCCCTCCATGAGGATCCCATTGTCACAGAGATCACCAGGGGTTCTATACTATTCAGTATTACTGGTATCCTTCCTATGAGAACTCCATTATGATCTGGCTTCTCAGTCTACAAATGTGGGGAATTCCATCAGTCATCCCCTATCACAAGTAGGAATTGAGCATCTTCACAGGCAGGGAAAATGCTGAACATAAGCTGGGGTGTTAAGACTGAAACATAAGACAGAGAACAGGACCACCATCAGAGCCAGTAATGACAGCTGTTGCAAAGGTGCCGAAAGTCACCAGGCTTCTTGACCGGAGCCATGCAAGCTGCCTGTGAAGTCAGGGCTCCCACAGATCTGTACTCACCCACCTGCAGCTCAGGTACCAGCAGACATACTCATAAAGTTCTAGGCTCTAGACAGGACCTCATGCCTCCCACCAGGAAAAGAGGAGTGAGAACCAATACTTTAAGCTGAGGAATGACATCCCTTAAACAAAACAAAAACCAAAAATCCCTCTAACTTACAAAAAAGAAAATAAAGAACTCTTATTATTCAACAAAATACCCTAATAAAACTCAGCCGCAGCTTTAAGTCTTCCTTTCAAAGCAACTCCTGCAATGAGGTCCCCACACAGGTTCTTCCTTCTGGCACTAGCTCTCAGTGCTGGGCTGTGCTGGCTCCGACTTCTCAATCATGTGATGGGGCAAAGGCAGCAGGGGACTGAACACATCCAGACTGGGTAGGTACATCTGCCTTGGAAACTATTTAGGATACCAGGTTAGGGGCAGAGCCTCTGCCTCAAGACATAATTCTAGATGTCACAGGAAGCTCCATGCAGACTAATGTCTCTACCCTGTGAAGCTCACTAGGACTTGTTAATAGTCACTCTAGACAGTGGCTCTTGTTGGTCCTTTACATACCAGCTGTCCAAGGAGGTGGTTTTTACCATACAAACTCCTGATCCACTTGCTAGGCTACTCCTTCTTCTCTAAGGCTTGATAACCAGAAGCATGGCTCAGCTCACTCAAAAAGACAAGGAACTTTAGCCTGTTCCTGTCTTGGCACTTAAGGCTGCCCTTCAGCACAGATACTTCTGTGCATTACTTCCACACTGCAGCAGGGCAATGCTGACTTCTGGACTCTGTCTTTCTGGGTGCCGCTGTTCCACACCTGGCAGGGTGATGCATACTCACTGTGTCTGCCTTAACAGGTACTACTAATTGTTTTCTTGTAAGACTATACTGTGTCCCATGGGGCCAACAATCCCACATAGACAATACTCTGCATAGCACTGCAGTCCAGGCACACTGGGCTCTGGCCCTCTCCAGATGCAAGAGCTCTGTGCACATGCAGGAGATCCACAGTGCTTTCAATACCAGAGACCATCTGTGTCAGTTCACTGTTCTTTGGTTTTCTCTAAAATGAGATTCCGAGTGTCATCTCTTGTGTAGATCTTTCCAAAATGAAGATATTAATACTGTTGTATATTCATCTATTTTACCAAACAGGTGACTAATGCAGGAGACAAGCCAGGCAGCTGCTGCAGGGACCCACTAACCCAGAACCTAACATGGTTCCTAGGTGCTGACCTTGCCAGGGGTGAACCAATCCACTGGTAGAGAGGGGACAGACTCGCTTCCCCTTCTTGGTATCATGAAGACTCCTGCAGCCCATACAGAGGCTCACATGTCATCAAGACCTTCTGTGAGCAAGCCTGAAGAAGATCCTGACCTGTTGGGCTTTCAGATGAGAGTCTTGAGTTTTGGCAACTGATTTGTGCTTAGTTAATCTCAGTCTATTGCAGAAGTTGGCCACAGCCATGTTGGTCCATGGATCATTTTGAGGTTATGTACTACAAAGCCACAGAGCTAAGTAGAAGATTAGTACTTGCTCTGGTGGATGGTAGGTGGTAGGTGGCTCTGTGGTCCAACCCTTCAACCATCAACATAAACTTAAAAGAAGTGAGGGCACCCCAATACTTTAAACACAATACACCCCATAAGGATCAACTTAGAGGCCAGGTCCAAGTTTATATGGTTCTTTCTGGGTACCATCTGGTGTTAGAGAGTCCCCTAGACTCAGACACAACCTTCTAATGTTGCCTGGTTGGTGCACAACAGAGCAAAGACCACAGATGACCCAGATAATTGGAACCTCATGCAGCTGGACTGAGAAGCCTATGTCAGGGACAGAATGAGTCTGGTTCATTTCTTCTTCCCCCATCTCTTCCATCCAGACTCTCTGAGAAGAGAGCACCAGGCAGAGTTTGGCAATCAGCAGCAACACCATCACAGGTTCACTGTTTTCTGGGACCTGGGGGTGAAACAGTCAGGTGGATCCCTGGAGGCAACAACTGCTAATAGGGAAACTGCTTGGTCTGGAGCAGCAAGAGGGAGTCCACGAGTGGCTGTGGAGCAGAACAGTCAGCACTGCCCTTGGTCTGTGGGCCGGATCTGTCTTTCCCTCATCCCGTGAACAAATGCAAACAACACAGAGCATCGCTCACCAGCTCCTTCCTGGAACTGTTGAGTTCTGCCGTCACCTTGCTCACTGCAGCAGTGTACTGTTGCTGCTGCTCAGCGAGGCGGCTTTGCAGAGACTTATTTTCAAGAGATAGGTAGCTAATTTCTTCCTTTTCAAGTGCTGAACTGTCCCGAGCTGCTGTGAAGTCTTGAAGAGATGACAAAACATGCCTGGCCTGAGCTGGAAGTCAAAAGGAAGTACAGTTACCATATCACAGCAAAGATGGAACATAAAAAATAAAAATGCTATGTGACTTGAAAGCAGAGCACAGAAAAAAATAGGCTGGTACCTTGAAACCACCTTGCTTGCTTCTCTATGAGAATAACGGACATGGCTTTTAATTTACAAAAAGGCAACCCTCGAAAGAAGGCTGCATATGCCAGGTAGCCACATCAGGAAGATGTGGTGAGTATGTGGTAGCCTGGCCCGAAAACTCCAAGGTGGCAACAGCATCACGACCATCACAGCTACCACAGACCACTTCTGCTGCAGCAAGACACTGGCTCTGATTAAAGGATAGATGTATAGTCACCAGGATCCAGTACTGCAGTTCCCAGGTTTCTGATCCAGGAATAACTAAAAGGGTCATAGCCCCAACCCCTGAGGGTAGTGGTCAGGAACTGTTGGCTACTTTAAGTCAACCTGATGCAAGCTATAGTCATCTGAAGGAACCTCAATTAGGAAAATGCCCTATAAGATGGGGCTGCAGGCAAGTCTGTAGGGCATTTTCTTAATTAATGATTAATGGGGGAGGGCTCACCCCATGATGGGGGTGGGGGATGGACATCTCTGGGATGGTGGTCCTGATTTTGTAACAAAGCAGACTGAGCAAGCCATGAGGAGCAGGGCAATAAGCAGTATCCCTCCATGGTCTCTGTAACAGCTCCTACCTCCAGGTTCCTATTCTGAGTTCCTATCCTGACTTCCTTTGATAATGAACTGTGATGTGGAAGAGTAAGCCAAATAAACCTTTTCCTCTCTGAGTTGCTTTGGCCATGGTGTTTCATCACAGCAATACTAACCCTGATTAAGACAGGAGCCATGGCAGGAAGTAGCTTAGGCAGCTCAGTGCTGATGGGCCTGGCTCGCAAAGGACACTCACATGTAGCCCAGGCTTCTGGAGAAAGCAGCCATTGCCTAGGCTCAGAGCACAACACTGCATGAGGAACCCTAGAACATTCTCATCCTGAATCTCCAGTCTGCAGAAGCAAATAGACCCAAGGCTGGTCCATTAATAATATCTGAGACTCACTAGGGAAAACAATCTTGTTGGGTTCCTATCACATATCTGAAGCTTTGTGAATCCAGGGTCCTGTACTCAACCAGACATACCTAGAAAATCAGAAGACAGCAGATAGTTTCCCAGCCTTCCAAATGCCCATAAGATGACAGAGTAACTGGAGACCAACGATGGGCACAGCATTTGTAGCATAGCAGGTGGTAGCCCACAGAAACAAAGCCCTCCAGCCACCAAGAAGGGCAGTGACAGTAGGTAGGACACATAACAAACATGCAATACTCATCAGAGGATGTCTATTATCTAGCATGGAATAATTGTCCATTTCTCTGGAACCCCAGGTTGTGTGAACACTGAGAGCCCCAAACCTAGCAGTTGAGCAGCATCTACCAAGAGATGCTGCCAGGACTCACCAAGGAATGCCTCGTTGCCATGCAGGGATCCACTGCCGCTTGAGCACCTGTCTATTAGGTCGAGGAGTGCCTCCAGGAGTGCCACTTCCAGAGCAGGCCTCTGCTCAGGCACTGTGGCCACGCCAAGTTTAGGAGACAGCTACAATGAAGACACAAGCTTAAGACTGGCTTTACGGTGGCAGCTCACTGCAAAAGCTAAGTCTCTAACACAACATGCCGGAGTATAAAATGCTTGTCTCCATAATGGAAGAAACCCATGTCCAGGGTCACAACCTTGGGCTGAGAACAAGAGATACCTTCTTTGGAGACACGCATTTGTGATGCTTGCTCCTCATAAGACTGTGACAGCATAGCACTCCCCTCCCCCATTTCCCTTCTTTTCCCCAATCCAGAACCTGAGAAACAGAGGCTGCAAATCGACATGGTCACATCACATATGAAAACAGTCCCCAGAACTAACACTGTAGTCAACTAACTACTGTCTCTAACATGGCCCAGAAATTCCAGAAGTGACCTTAACTATGGCTCCAAATAGCCATCCTCTGTTGTGGAATATTATTTTAATTGGGCAAAGATATGTTACATTTGTTTATGCTGCAGAATATTAACTGTGTAAAGGTGTGTTACACTTGTTTATGCTGCATTTGTTTTTTTGTCTTTTTTTTTTTTTTTTTTTTTGAGACAGGGTTTCTCTGTTTAACAGCCCTAGCTGTCCTGGAGCTAGCTCTGTAGACCAGGCTGGCCTTGAACTCACAGAGATCCACCTGCCTCTGCCTCCCGAGTGCTGGGATTAAAGGAGTGTGCCACCACTGCCTGGCCTTTATGCTGTATCTGTTTAATGATGTAAGGATGTGTGTTTAATTATGTAAAGATGTGTTGCATTTATTTCACCTTGCCTGCCTAAGGTAAGGCACCTGACTGGTCTAATAAAGAGCTGGACAGCCAATAGCTTAGCAGAGAAAGGGTAGATGGGGCTGGCAGTAAGAGAATAAATAGGAGGAGAACTCTAGGCTTGAAAAGGAGAGAAGAGAAGAAAAGAGAGAACAAGGGGCACACCCAGGGCAAGAAGCCAGCCAGCAACCAGCCAGACACCAGAAGCAGTCAAAGTAAGACACAGAGAAGGAAAGAAAAAGACCCAAGGCAAAAAGTAGATAAAGAGAAACAGGTTAATTTAAGTTAAAAGAGCTAGCCATAATGAGCCTAAGCTAGGCTGAGCATTTATAACTAATTAGTTTCTGTGTCATGATCTGGGAGCTGAGTGGTGGCCCAAAGTAAAAGCCTGGTACATGCTTCCCTTATTTTTGCCTCATGTCCAGCTTAGGACCAATCAAAGACTCAACCACCTTGAAGCCCCTCTAGGAAGCCTCTGTGTCCTTGAGGGTATGAGAATTCTTAATTCCCTCAGCAGGAATGTATTCTTTGGAAACCATAAAATATATTTCCAGGATTCTCCCTTCATAACAGAGTTACTGATGATTCACTTGCCATAAACCCTGATTCCAACTTTTGAGACAAATGTAAATATGGGAAAATCACCTCTACTGTGTGGCTGTACTTGCCTCTCAGAACCAGAGCACTAGTATAGGCATGCATGTGATCAAGCACCAAAGAAATTATTTAAAAGCAGCTTTCTAATTGTGGGGCCACAATTAGTACTGAAATATAAGACATGGCAAGCAAGACAATTGTGTTGCTAAAACACACTTACTGGGAATGAGGCATGTGTTCTCATTGATCTTAATAAAAACCTAGAGCCAGATATTGGGGTAAATGATGAAAGATCAGAGGAAACAAGCCACAGCCACTTCTCACCTCTCCAACTCCATAAAACTTCTTACTGATGACCCTGAGTCCTCAGTCGAAAGGGGGTCTCCAGTTCCTGTTTCCTCTGCCTTACATGCCTTTCTCTGCCCAGCCATATCATTTCCTGTATCAACCTTCCTAGTGCTAGGATTACTGGTGTGTGTGCTTCCCAAATACTGGTAGCAAAGGCATGAAATCTCAAGTACTGGGGTTATAGGTGTGTGCCACCACTGCCTGGCTCTGTTTCTCTCCTACACTGGATCAATCTCAATAGTCCAGGGTGGCTTTGAACTCACAGAGATCCAGACGGATCTCTGTCTCCTGAGTGCTAGGATTAAAGGTGTGTGCCACCACTGCCTGGCCTCTATGTTTAATCTAGTGGCTGGCTCTGTCCTCTGATCCTCAGGCAAGCTTTATTTGATACACAACATATCACCGCAGGCATGTCTCTAGCTGCTGACCCCTCTGCTCCAGCTGCTCACCACTCTGGGGTCACTTGTGCCATGAGATGTCTGCTCTTCAGCCTCCAAAGACTCAGGATGAGACATGGCCATCTGACTGTGGCTCTCCATGCCATCCTGTCTGCTCAGACTGTCCTTGAGGCCAGAGGGCACATCAGCCCTCTCTAGGCAGCTCAGACACTCCCGGTCTGAAGGCACCTGGAATCTCCCACCAGGCATCCTTCGCTTCCTGTACTTTTCAGGAACAGGCAAAGAATTTAATATATTCTGTGATGACAAACTTGATTTCTGAGAAGAAGAACCACAGTCCTCAACATCCATAGAGTCTGTAACACAGAGAAAGTGAGCAGAGTCCTCATTAGACTGAATTCTCTGGGATATAGAGGCTGCTATTATAATTAAAAAAAAATACATCCACAAATGTGAATGTGTGTCCATCAAATACAGGCATATGCAACAAACACAAGAGTATCTATGCACACACATACACATAAAGACACACAAGAGGAACAAGTAGGAGGTGAAAGGATGGAGGCACACAAGGGAGCAATGTCACAAAACATGGATTTCGAGGAAAGCCTGAATGAAGTAGACAAGACTCCATCCTTACTAAGTAGCAGTCTTCTGTGAGTACTTGCTCTGCATCATGTCAATGGAATCAGGTCAACAAAGTTCTCTATACAACATCACATATGTGCATGTCCAAGAGATTAAATGGGCCAGGATGACCAAATGACACGGGACATCCTATGCACTTGCTCACTAGCCCTCTTGGAGGGGCAGACATGCTTGTCTAGGGAACTGCACAGGGAAGGCACTGCACAGGGGCATTGTGAAGGCCTAGATTTAATTTTACAGGCTCAGGAATGTGCCATGACAACTGCAACAGATACAGAGCAGCATCCTCCTGCAGACATCCTATCTGCAGTTTAGGCCCTTGAAGATATCTAGATAATCCTGCTGAGCAGTCTAGATAATCCTGTTCAGCAGGTTGTGGTTCCCCGCCAAAAGCCTAACCCAATGGTTTCAAATGTGGTTTCGCACCCAAAGTCTAGACCAATAATTTCAAAAAATTACCTTGCCCCTTCTACCCAATCCCAAGTTGCCAATTCCCGGCTTGTGGTTTTTCCCTATAAAAACCCTCTACACCTGGGCTCGTGGCTGACACCACATTTCCTTCCATGTGCTGTGTGGTGGCCCAGGTTAAACCTGAATAAAAGAACCCTTATGTGCTTGTATCGGAAACTGGCTCCTTGGTGGTCTCTGGGGGTTTCATGAAACAGGTACAAGAGCATAACCCTAGCTTAACCACAGCCCAGAATTCTAGAAAGCCACATTGCCGGACCATTGTACTTCTGAAGGGCTCACAAATGTGACTAAAACAAGAAGCCTCAAGATAACAGGTTTATTTATGTGGGAAGTTTTATACTTACACTATAGATGCTCATGGTACTCTCAATTAACTTATTCAATCTTCCTCATCTTTGGTATTAAAAATGTAGCTACTGTGATGAGTTTGGCCTGTGTATTTAGAAGAAAGCATGTGCCTATGGGGCTAGACAAGGATAGAGAGAAATGTGAGAGGCAGAGTAAGAGTATGTGTTCACAGTGGGAAAATACCAAGAAATTTCAAACTTGCAATCTAAAATACGGGTGTATGATAAATTCCAATGTGCCAAATCCTTTCCAAAGATATTTTAGAACTTCATATATAAGTATAAAGATATCAGGAAAATTTTCAGAGTTATAGCAAATACTGTGAATAATGTATAACTACTTAGAAAGGCTCTGGCAGGATTTGGTAATTACCTGGGTGTGAAGTGAAGCGGGTGTGTGGCACATGCACATGGCAGGCCTCTGGCACTCCATGCTGTGGTGTGAGCTCCCCACAGAGTTGGTCCTGTGGTGAATGACCTGGACAGCACCCTCTAGAGGTGCCTTTCTTCTTCTCGTGGCCTCTCCTCACTGAGTCCCCACATTGATGCTGGATGGACAAAGGACTCAACAGATGTCCGGAGTCTATTTTATTAAAAACATTTTAAGTCTTACTTCATTAAAAATTACATTTTAAGTTTGTGAGAGTATTTGAAATCTATAAAATATACCTTCCTTAAATCAATTAAATAAGACAAGGAAGTCTAGTAGGTTAATATAGCAGTCAACACTGCAGTGAATTCCAGGTAGTTCTACAGGTAGGAAAATGGAAGTGCTCAAGGGTAACAAGACTCAATCCCAAGTAACCAAGATGGAGCGGCAGTGTATGGGAAGACAGGATTTACAGATCAGGAAACAGATGCAGGCCAACTGCCTCAACAAATATCCAGTGATATATGATTACTCTTTTCAACAGATGCTCAGAATAACTAGAAGTGGGAGATGTTGTGGAATATTAGTTAAAGATGTGTTACATTCATTTATGCTGTGGAATATTTGTCTAATGATGCAAAGACGTGTTGCATTCAAATGTGTTGCATTTGTTTAATTCTGTGAAGCTGTGTCACTTTGCCTAAAACACCTGATTGGTCTAATAAAGAGTGGAATGGCCAGTATCTAGGCAGGAGAGGGATAGGTAGAGTTGCCAGGCAGAGAGAATAGAATAAAGAGGAGCAAAAACAAAAACAAAAACAAAAACAAAAAAAAAGAGGAGAGGAGAGGATGACAGGGGCCAGCTACCCAGCAACAGAGCTAGCCATGGAGCAAGAAATAAGATATACAGAAATAGAAAAAGATAAAAGCCCAGAGGCAAAAGGTAGGCAGGATAATTTAAGATAAGAAAAAGTTGGCTAGCAACAAGCTCAGCTAAGGCCAGGCATTCATAAGAAAGAATAAGTCTCCTCTGTGTGATTATTTGGGAGCTGGGTGGTAGACCCCCAAAGAGCAGAGTAAGAGATTAAAAAAAAAAAGAAAAAAGTCAACCACATTTTGACACCTAACTTGGGGCTTGAATATCCCTAGGGCCTGAGAAAGCTGAAAAAAACAAAATAAAAACACAGACATGACTCCTTTAAGAAACTCTGCCTTACAGCAGAACACGGAAACAGCCTTTTCCACTCCAAGTGAAAAATGCCTGCCACAGTGCAGTGCACTGGCATTTCTGAAAGGAAAAACGGCGCTGGTGGCTGGCGCTGGTTACTGCGTGGAAAGGCCATGATCATGACAGAACCCAGTGGTTTAGAGCTTGATTAGGAGGGGAAGGTGGGGGGTGGGGGTGGGGAGAGAGAGTGCCCGAGCACACAGGCTCACACACAGAGATCACCCGGTCGTCTGCACGACTACGTGACCGCATAACCACGGGGCATGGGTCACACAGGACGTATGACCCAGAAATGACAAGGCGGAGATGACTAAGTGTCCCGCTGGGCATGCACGACCATGGGGCGTGGTTGGAATTCCTATCAATTACAGAGTTGGGGGGTTGTGGGAGCCCGTTCTCGGGTTCCTCATGGGTTTACCCAGCAGGTCCGCATAGAGGATGATTAGACCACGGGCCTAAGTGCAGGTGTCTGGGATGGTCTGCACTTGACTGTGCTGGGGGAGGAGGTCTTTTGCTCCACCCCTTGGCGTCTCTATAAAAACCCTGGGGCAGAGACAGTTGGGGCCCATTGGAATAGGTTCCAGGCCCTCTCGAGGCTATCCTTTATTTTCTATCTGTTTATCTCCGCGATATTCTCCGCAATAAATCCTTCTATCTAATATTTCCTGCTGCTCGCACTCAAGAAAACTCTGGGGAACTGTGGGGGTGGTTGGGTAAACGCCCCACAGGGGGTTGAATGTAGTTCCTAGTCAAACACACCTCCAACTGGGCCCTGAACTTTGTTGGGGGGTTGAATGTAGTTCCTAGTCAAACACACCTCCAACTGGGCCCTGAACTTTAGGCTTGGCTCTCATGACCCTTGAAGCAGTCTGAAACAGCCATCTAAGCTGTGCAGTGGTCCTAGTTGAGCCACTTAGCAGTTTAAAGATTCATGCGGTCCAAAAAGACTAGAGATATGCAGTAAAGACAGATCCAGACGAAAAAAACTTCTAAACAGGTTACAGTATGTTTAACAATGTGTGTAGGCTTAAGAAAAGAAAAATGGATATAGACAGTCATAGAAAGAAAGAAATAGTTTAAAAATAATAAAGTCTTTAAATCAAGAATTAAAATAATAAGAAACAAATAAGCCACATAAAGATGGGATATACACAGGGAGTCTGGATCCTGTATGTTGCTGTATTGACCTTGAATTTTTTTTTTTTTTGATTGCTGATAAGCAAATGATGGCTGCTAAGAGACATGGAATTGAAAGAGGGACTTGCTGCAAGCTACAGGAAAATGTATGGAATCCAGTTACTATCACAAAAGCTACTACTTAGAAAGGTCAAAGACTTTTCTGAAGGACAGGCCATGGCTTAAGAAGTCTTGGTGATATTTTAGCTTTTATATATATATTAGCCAGTTCCTGCAATAATTTTCTTGTGTGCTATATATGCTTCCAAGAATTTCTAACAGTGCATTTACCTAAAATTCTTCTCTAGCATCCTAGATATAGCTTTGTTTCTTGTGCAAATGAAGCTGAGAGCCTCCTTTCTCTCACAGCCCAAATGGCATTCCAGAGCAACTGACTCAGAACAAAAGGGTTTTTTTTTTTATTTTGTTTGTTTGTTTTGGTTTTTTTTTTTTTTTTTTTGCATACAAGGTGCAAAGTAGCTTTGAGACAGGTTTCCTAGCTCTGAGCAGAGTCACCCCACCCTGCCAATATTTGGCTGCACAGGACAATAAAAGCAGTTTTATTTTAATGACTTATAGACTCTTTTACCTAACCACCTGTAATATTGTAGTTTGAGCACATTTATGATAAACTAGTAATTTTTCACCTAACCACTTATAAGAATATATTTTGAGCACATAAATTCCCTTCCTGATTTATTCCAGGTCTTATCTGACCTCACCTCCTCTATTCACTCTCCCTTTGGATTGCAAATTGAGCTGGCTATCACAGCTCTTGTAGATATACCTTGGGAGCTTTGCACTATACTGTCAGGTCAAGCTGCTGGTAGGAGAGAGACCAGTTTCAGATGAGGAGGGAAGGAACCAAGATGGAGAAGAATGAGGTTGAAAATGAGGACGAGGATAGAAAAGGGTTAGTTATAAGAAGACAGAAGGAGAAGAGACAGAAAGGAGCTAAATATAAGAATAGAATTGAAGATGTGTAGCTATAATCTCAGAGGAATAAAGTAGACAGATGAAGGCGCATCGTGTACTTAGATCATTTTCCCAAAGAATACCCCTGCCATTAGTAACATCTCTTCTGGGCCCCTGGGAAGGAAATTAAAGAGGCTGGACCTAAATAATTTCTGAAAGGGACTGCTAAAATAATCCAACCTAGATAGATTAAGAATGCCTTAACTTTAGTTATGATAGAAAGTAAATTATGTATAAAACTTTGGATTCACTAAGATAGGATAGATAATGGAGTATTTTCTCTAAATTTGCCAGACACAAATAGACTGGACATTGTGAATGTAATCCTTGATAATTGTTCTTATTGTATATAATTTTACTATGTTAAAGGTAAAACCTTTAATTTTTACTTAGAAAAGAAGGGGGAAATATTGTGGAATATTAGTTGAAGATGTGTTACATTAATTTATGCTGTGGAATATATGTTTAATGATGCAAGTATGTGTTGCATTCTTTCATGTTGCATTTGTTTAACTATGTGAAGCTGTGCTACTTTGATTGCCTAAAACACCTGAGTTTTGGTCTAATAAAGAGTTGAACGGCCAACAGCTAGGCAGGAGAAAGGATAGGTGGGGCTGGCAGGCAGAGAGAATAAATAGAAGGAAAACAATGTGAGGGAGGAGTGAGAACACCAGGTGCCAGCCACCCAGCTACACAGCAAGCCATGGAGTAAGAAATAAAGAAAAGTTATACAGAAATAGAAAAAGGTAAAAGCCCAGAGGCAAAAGGTAGACGGGATAATTTAAATTAAGAAAATCTGGCTGGCAACAAGCCAAGCTAAGGCCGGACACTCATAAGGAAGAATAAGTCTCTGTGTGATTATCTGGGAGCGGGGTGGCGGGCCCCCAAAGAGCAAAGAATAAGAGTGAAAAACAACAACAACAACAACAACAAAAACAACTACAGAGAGAGGTCTTGACCAGTAATGCAGTACTTTTGTCACTCAGCATTGACTTCAAATTGTGGACCGTGTGCAAACCTGGGCAGTCTTTCTATAGCATGAAGGAGAAAAAGGTCTCATATTAGGACACAATAAAGCACATTCTATTATAGAAAAAAATGACTAATTGAACTTATTTGTTCTTTGAAGCACTGTTATGAAAGTGAAAAGGCAATCAATCAATGGATTGAGAGGAAGGTCTTAGATCTAAAATCCACATATATTTTGTATGATACAACACCAAAAAGGGAGATGAGCCCATTAAACAAGAGGATGGGCAGGCTTTAAAGTACCTCAAGAGAAGATACACAAATGGCCAACACTGCATCAAAACCCTTAAGGAAGAGGCAAGGTAAAGTTATAAACATAACCATGAGAGGAATTAGGATTAAGAGGACTGAGGACACCAGGATTGGGAAGATATGGCTCAGGAGCTGCTGGCCCCAGCATGAATGACTCTAGGAAGCTCATCATGGAGTAGAAGACATCAAATTAAAACTTATAAGCAAGTCTCTGGTGCATATTAAGTTCACACAGTGTGAGAAGTTCTGAGATCCTGGTAGGTATAGTGGCCTAATCAGGCTCCTGAGCACTGGCATATCATAAGAGCCAAGTGACTGACTGTTCCTCCTCACAGGAGATGTGGGTGTCTAGCTTTCTTGTTTATATCTGATTTTTTTTCCTATGCTCTGAGAAAAAATGAAATTCAAACTGCAATTATGGCTAGACTCAACTTAGATCCATTAACTTTTCCTTTTGTAATTCCATAGTCCAAATACACAGTATTCAAAGCCAATACTATAAGCATCACAAGTCCATGCTCAAGTCAGAGCCTGCCTAAACCATGGAGCCTTCACTGTGCTGAGCAGCGCACCTTGGGAATAATGAAGATCAGCCTCATGTTCCTTTTGGCTGGAGTTCATGCTCCCAGGAGGATTGCTTAGGTCCCACTCACACTCAGCAATGAGGTTCAAGACAGCCTCATCATCAGCATCCATAACCAAGCATTTCTTAGCCGAAGTACCAGCACATCTGGTTCTGGAGTGGTGTGGTCTGCAAGGAAAAAGAGAAGTCTTCAGTGTCAGCAGGCCTATGTGTATTACAGCCTGCAGGAGACCCTCACACATCTCTTGGGAAGAGTTTAGTGGTAGGATGGCTCTCATTACGAAGTAACCTGGAAGAGGGACTTACCTAGCACAACTGACAACCAATAACGAAGTCATGAGCTGCCACCAATCGTATTATCCCAGCATTAAACAGAAGTCCACTAGAATTAGCTATGAAAACAAAAGTTCTAGAATATTCCTCTGTTTCTATAATCTTCTAACAGAGTAAAATTCAACTTGTTCGCCGGGCAGTGGTGGCGCACGCCTTTAATCCCAGCACTTGGAAGGCAGAGGCAGGCGGATCTCTGTGAGTTCAAGGCCAGCCTGGGCTACAGAGTGAGTTCCAGGACAGGCACCAAAGCTACACAGAGAAACTCTGTCTCAAAACAAACAAACAAACAAACAAAATCAATTTGTTCTTTCCTTGGAACATCCACAAGAAATACATGTGATCAAGAAAGTTAAAAGACTACATGTTCCTGATGCTTATATTTACCCACAGCTGAGTGAGGCATGACTAACAGGGCCTTCAATTTTTGGGTTCCATATATGTAAGGCATTAAAGTAACTGAACAGAGACTTCAGGGATCACATATGACAAAGAAGAGAATTCAAAGAAATGGTTCAGAATTGCCACCAAACAATGACAACTTCAATGAGCAAAAACAATACATACGAACTCTGGTGGAACTCCACTACTCTGCTGCAGTTCTCACCAACAGGCAAACAGGTGAGTGACCTGCCTGCAGGCTGGACTGCTGCCACCCACTGGATTCTGCTCCCCCAAGACCTACTCAGCCACCCAACCCCACCCACCTCATTATCCTCCCCATGGCCAGCCCTTCTCTGCAACTCCAACAGACTCCATAGGCACAGGTACAGCCCATTATCAGTCTGAAGAACAGGTGAATGACTGGCCTCCCACCTAAGGTGTCCCAATCTCCAGACCCTAAACCTCAGGGCAAATCCTGTGGCTCCCCCCTCCCCCCATCTCAGCACCAGCAAGACTGCTTGGCCCTGCCCCCAACTCTGGTGCAACTCCACTGCTCTGGTACAGTCCCCACCAACCAGATAGCAGGTGAGTGACCTGCCTGCCAGCTGAACCACCACCACCCACTGGATTCTGTTCCCCCAAGACCCACTCTACTGCCCAACTCTACCCACCTCATCATCCTTCCTGTGGCCAGCCCTGCCCTACAACTCCAGCAGACTCCATAGGCACAGTACAGCCCACACTAGTCAGAAGAGCAGACTCTATAGGCCCAGAAGACTTTATCTTTACAGGAGGCCAAGAAGGATCTGGGCACCCAAGGCCCCACAAACATCAGCGGAGACACCCTACTGACCCCAAGACTTGATAATCACCAGAACCCTTGGCCACTTAGGCCAGAAGTCAAGAGAGGAAACAGAAAACAAAAGAACAAAACACCCACCCAACAAAGAAAAATGCAAGAATCAACACCTAGACCTATAATCATCCCAAATCCAGATGCCTAAATGCCAGTGTAAGAACACATTCAATAACAGAAAGGGCAATATGGCACCACCAGAATCCAGTGATCCTACAACAGCAAGACCTGAATGTTCTTTTTTTTTTTTTAATTAATAAATAAAATAAAGAGATTTATTCCTTTAATATGTGTGTTGGGTATGCGTGCCTGTGTGCAGGTACCATGGAGTGTAGAAGAAAGTGTTGAATTGGATTCCATGGAGCTGCAGTTAGAGGTGGTTGGGAGCTGCTTAACATGGGTCCTGGGAACCCAACTCAGCTCTTTTGCAAGAGCAGCACTTAGCTGCTGATTCATCTCTTTAGCTCACAGGTGGACTGCAACTTGGAAAAGACCTCCAAAAACACGTAGTTCACTTTGAAAATGGTTCAGCCAAGGGACGAGTTGCCTGGGTTTAGAGAGTAGCTCTCCAAGCTGTTCATTGAAGGAATACTGGGGGAGCTGATCGTTCACTATTCAGTAGTTTCCTCTTACCTGTGGCTTTGCTCTTTCTGGTTTTAATTACTGTAGTCAACAAAGTCCATCCATCAGTTTTGTGGTTCTTTTTCATAGTACATTTTTTGTTAGGTTTATATACAAGTATTTCTTTTTTTATGTGTACTAATGGAAACATACACCATGATTTCTTAATTCACTGAGTTGTTTATTTATGTCTGCCCAGATGACTGTCTCTTTCCTTCTGCCTCCTTGCAGTTCCCCTGCTGTACCTTTTTGCTGTGTAAATTATTATTAAATTGCTCTTACAAAATTAGAGAGTAGTGGGGCTGGAGAGATGGCTCTGAGGTTAAGAGCACTGGCAGATCTTCCAGAGGTCCTGAGTTCAATTCCCAGCAACTACATGGTAGTTCACTACCATTTACAATGAAATCTGGTGCCCTTTTGTAGCATGCAGGCAGAACACTGTATACATAGTAAATAAATAAATCTTTTTTAAAAATGAGAAAGTAGTGATTCCCAGGGGCTAGGAGGGAGGGGGCAGGGAAGAGTGAAGAAGGATAGGTCAAGGAGTGAAAACATACAGTAAGACCTGAACATTCTAACACAGCTAAAGCACAAGAAAATGACCTTAAAAATAAGTTTAAGAAGATGATACCTGGGTGGCGGTGGCTAACGACTTTAATCCCAGTACTCAGGAGGCAGAGCCAAGCAGATCTCTGTGAGTTTGAGGCCAGCCTGATCTATAGAGCAAGATTCAGGACAGGCACCAAAACTACACAGAGAAACCCTGTCTCGGGGGGGGGGTGGGGGGGGGTGGGGAGATGATAGAGGTCCTTAAAGAGGAAATTAAAAACTCCCTTAAAAAGTTGGAAGAAATCAGCCGGGCGGTGGTGGCGCACGCCTTTAATCCCAGCACTCGGGAGGCAGGGCCAGGCGGATCTCTGTGAGTTCGAGGCCAGCCTGGTCTCCAAAGCGAGTTCCAGGAAAGGCGCAAAGCTACACAGAGAAACCCTGTCTCGAAAAACCAAAAAAAAAAAAAAAAAAAAAAAAAAAAAAGTTGGAAGAAATCAATAAATCCCCTAAAGAATGCCAAGCAAGCCAAGAAAAAAAACAAACAAGTGAAGGAAATGGTTCAAGACCTGAAAATGAAATAGAAGCAATAAAGAAAGCACAGAGGGAATTCTGGAAATGGAAAACCTTGGTAAGCAAACAGGAACTACAGATGTAAGCATCACCAACAGAATATAAGAGATGGAAGAGAAACTTTCAGGCATTGAAGATATGCTAGAGGAAATAGATTCATTGGTCAAAAAAAAATGTTAAATCTAAAAGATTCCTAACACAACATCCAGGAAATCTGGGACACTATGAAAAGACCAACCTAAGAATAATAGGAATAGAAGAAGAAGAATCCTAGCTTAGAGACACAGAAAATATATACAACAAAATCACAGAAGAAAACTTTCCCAACCTAAAGAAGGACATGCCTATAAAGGTACAAGAAGCTTACAGAACACCAAATAGGTGGGACCAAAAACAAAAACAAACAAACAAAAAACACCAGTCCTCCTGCCACATAATAATCAAACCACTAAATACACAGAATAAAGAAAGAATATTAAGAGCTACAAAAGTAAAAGGCCAGGTAACATATAAAGGCAGACCTATCAATATTACATCTGACTTCTCAATGGAAGCTCTAAAAGCCAGAAGGGCCTGGACAGACATCATACAGACACTAAGAGACCATGGATACCAGCCAGCCCAGACTACCATACCCAGCAAAACTTTCAATCACCACAGATGGAAAAAACAAGATATTTCATGACAAAACCAGATTTAAACAATACCTATACACAAATCTAGCCCTAGAGAAGGTACTAGAAAAAAACTCCAACCGAAGGAAGTTAGCTGCACCTATGAAAACACATGTAATAAATAATCACATACCAGCAAAACCCAAAGAAGGGAAACACACATACACGCACACTACCACCACCAGCAGCAAGAACAAATAACAGGAATTAACAATCACTGGTCATTAATATCTCTTAATATCAATGGACTCAATTTGTCCATAAAGAGACAAAAGCTAACACAATGGATATAAAAACAGAATCCATCCTTCTGCTGCATACAAGAAACATACTTCAACTTCAAAAACAGACATAACTCAAAGTAAAGGGTTGGGAAAAGATTTTCCAGTCAAATGTGTAGGGAAAAGGGGCTGGCTAGAGAAACCCACCGTGACCTTGGAGCCCAGAATTAGGGAAGGATGGCTCAGATAAAGCCAGTGAGAGAAACACAGTTTAGCTCAGATCAGAGCCATCTCTGCCCCTGTCCAACTGACTTGTGAAATCAACCAATCACAGAGAAGGACAGTAGAATCCTGGCCCTAGGGCCCAGGACCAGGGAAAGAAACACAGCCTGTGTTTGGGACCTGAGCCAAAGAAATGAACACTTTATCTCCAAACCCAGAACTCAGGAAATATGTCCTGACTCTGAAACTTGTACCAAAATAACACCCTTGGCCCCTAGAATCAGAGTCAGTGAATGAAATGTGCCCTGGCCTTAGAGGTAGTGTCAAAAAGCCAAGAAAGGCCAGTGAAAGAAACACAGGGCCATCTCTGCCCTTTGCTCACAAAACTGGCCAATCCCTGGGCAGAAAATAAACTAACCAATCACAGTTGACTCCGCCCCCTAAACATCCTATATAAACTTCCCTGCCCGGTCAGTTGTGAGCTGTTCTCTCCACCCTGGTAGAGGCAACTACTCTCCTGGACTCCTCCTTCCCAAATAAACCTCTTTCTCAAAAGAGTATTGGGTGAAGACCTTCACTGACAGCTCAACAGAAGAACCTTGCTGGGACGTCCCATAGTGGACTGAGCAAGGGGGAGCTGAACAGAAGAACGTTGCTGGGACATCCCATAGTGGACTGAGCGAGAAAGAGCTGGTAACACTGAGCCAAAGATTGTGGCTCTCCAGGAGAGGAGCAGGATTGCTGTGTCCTGTGGGGAAACCATCCCTCATCATACCATCATACCAGGTATATCCTGACTTTCCCGAACAGTCAGGATACCCTTCCTTGCTGAAGCAGTTCCAGGTCTGACTCTCCCAAGAAGTCAGAAAACTTCCTTTCCAAGGTTGGGCTGTTTCTTTGCAGTCCCAGCCATCAGAGCTGTGCTAAACAGTTCCAGGTGTCTGGGACACCTTCAGGGCAGAGCTCTTGTTCTAAGTAGCTCGAGGTGTCCTCGTCCTCTAGGGCTGAACTGTGTCCTTGCAGTTTCAGCCATCACTTTACTAACATTTTGGTGCCAAAACTGGGGACACCAAACCCTGAGTTTTTGCAGTTTACTTACATTTGGTGCTGAAACCCAGGACACCAAACCCAGAGTTTTTGCAGTTTACTTACAGCAGCAATTAGTCCAAAGATGTTAATAAAACACTTTAAATACCAATGGTCTAAACATACCAATTAAGAGAAACAGATTTAAAATAATAGATTTATACACACACACACACACACAAAGACCAACAAAAAAGATTCACTTATATGTTGTTATAGAGATTTCTTGTCATTCCCCCTCAGGCTGTGCCTTGCCCTGAGACTCGGTTTTATAAGTAGCAATTTTCTCCATTTTGAAGATGAAGGAGGATTCTACACCTTGATGCACACATAAACAATACCATCTGTCTGGTACCACCCACAAGACACAGATCTATAAATAATTCATCCCTAAAAGTAGAAAGGGTACCACCTATAAATTTATTACCACCCATAAATTATCAAAGCAAATCGGGACAGTAGGAACACATTGGCATATGATAATACTATCAGGAAAGCTAGGCCCAAGAACTTACCAGACTGAAGAAAGGGTGCAAAACATTCCAGCTGAACCACACACAGAGGAGGACACCTAACAGACAGCAATGGTCCCACTGACCTGCCATGACTCCTCTGGATGGTGAGTTAAGTGACTGACAGGCAGAGAACTCCCAATTTTCCTAGGAACTTTACCTTAGCTCAATCCCATTATAAATGTGGCCTACACAAATTGTAATGTTACATAGTCTATGGTCCTGCTCTTTGCTTCTACAACTCCTACAATCCCACGTCTCATTTTTATAAAGTCTTTTGTTGTTGTAGAGGGACACGGTCTTTCTACATAGCCCTAGCTACCCTCAAACTCACTATGTAGACTAGGGCAGCCTTGAATTTAGAGAGCTCACCTGCCTCTGCCTCTGAAGTGCTGGGATTAAAGGCGTGTGCTACCACTCCCAGCTCATTTCTAGAACTTCATAAAACTCTGACCTTGCAGCCTGACTCTACATAGCACCTCCAGCACACCCTAAGCAGGGTGCATTATCTTATTCCCAGAGACTCTTTCTGTATCTCTACTGGCTTCCTACCTTCTGCCTCTCCGGCCTCTTCAAAACTAATCTCTGCTGTAGTAGCATCTTTAACTCTTTGCAGCCATTCTTTAACCTACATTTATATATATATATATATATATATATATATATATATATATACATGCACACACACACACAGAAAGAGAGATATTTACTGTGTGATATGTGACTTGACAACTAATATTAGTAATTAAGGGTGAATAAAAGAATTTGTGTTTTCCTTGGCTAGCCTACTTGAGAAAATGGGACTACTTCACAAATTGCTGTTATATCTTATAAATTTATTGTTATTCAATAAATTCTAACATTATGGAAAGACATAAACATGTTCTATGTTTCTGACAAATTGTGCTCACACATTGTCTCAAAGAAACCCACTTCAAATATAAAGAGACAAACAGGCTAAAAGTAAATTTACCCATAGATACAGACCATCAAAGGGGATAGGAAGAATCAAGCCAGGAGTACAAATTAAGACTTTGACAATGAAGAAACATCAGGCATTTGATAGGAAAGACATATATAAAATAACATTTATATATGTCCCAGAAAATATGTGCTACCTTAAAAATTTTATATACAAAATGCTGCAAAGGAAATTAAGCAATTTTATTTTGTGTGTATGTGTGAGCACTTATTTGCCACAGCATACATATGGAAGTGACAAAATGACTTTCAGGAATCTGTTTCTCTCTTTTACCTTGTGCATTCCAGAGATGGAACTCAAGCTGTCAGTTTTTGCAGTAACCACCTTTATCCAAGAAGCAACCAACTGAACAATTTATAAATGATATTTGTTTTTAAGACTATTTTGTTACATGTGGTAGGAGGTTCCTTGAACCTTACTAATTTAACTTACATTGTACTTTTAATGGAGATTGATTCATCAGTTACAGTTTTTTAATTATTTGCAGAGCAAATATTGTTGACTTCTTAGCCATATCTACCAGATGTTATAGGCAATTAATATTGGCAAGTACCATAAGCAGTGTCAGAATAATGAAAATGTGGCACATTGACACGATGGAATATCATTCATTTGGTAATTTGTGTAGTTTCATTTTTCTTTTTTATGGATTTCTACTGCCACTGATAAACTGAGAATATCTTCAAAAAGAAAAAAAACGAAAGGGAAACAGCCTTAAACCAGTGAAAAGGAAGTTGGATATCCCACACACAGAGTTCAGCAAGGAGCATGATAAGAGAGTAGGGGCTACAATTGAAACATCAAGATTAACATATAAAAGATGAAGTCCTTTCTTGCCTGGGCTTCATGTAATGAATACATCATATGCAAGAAAGATCTGCGATGTAAAACCTGGTAGAGGTGGGTACTATGTAAATGTCAGATAAGGGGTCATGGGACTCTTCTTCTGGAGTGCATGCTTTCCTTTGCTCATGAGCCTACTTCCCTTTCATAATAAACTCCCTATTTCTAACCACGTGTTCTGGTATAATTCCTTGCACTAGGGTATAAGAATCTGTACAGGGCTGGAGAGAGATGGCTCATCCATTAAAGGCTAGGCTCACAACCAAAATGTGAGGATTTGTACACTGGAGGTACCCAGTGACTCAAGTTCTCACCTGTAACATAAGCAGTGCCAGAAGGGGTGTTACATACAGAAGATGTGTCCTAACATGTCCAATGGTGGGATTGCAAACTTATACAGCCACTATGGAAATCAGTGCGGTGGTTCTTTGGGAAGCTGGGAATAGATCTACCCATTATATCACTCTTGGGCATACACACAAAAGACTCTACATCCTACTACAGAGATATTTGCTTATCATGTTCATTGCTGCTTATCTATAATAGGCAGAAATTGAAAACAGCCTAAATGTCCATCAACTGAAAAATGAATAAGGAAAATGTGGTATATCAACACAACGGAATATTATTAAGCTGTTAAGAAAATGAAATTTACAGATAAATGGATAGTGCAAAAAAAAAAAAAAATCATCCTAAGTGAAGTAATTCACACCCCAAAAGGCAAATACTGTATGCTTTCTCTTAAATGTGGATGTTAGCTTGTAAGCCCTTGATATGTATCCTATAACCCACATGATCATAGAGGTTAGGAAACCATTAAGGGATGAAAAGGGAAGAGAGGATCTCCCAAAGATGAAATAGAACATATTGTTTTGGGAAGACAGGGAGAAGACTGGAGTGGGAGGATTAAACAGGCCTGGTGATAGAAGGGAAGGGTAAAGGAGGGACAATTGACACTAAAAGCCATTTGAGGAGCTGAATGAAAATCTGCTACTGTAGAAGTTTTCTGAAATATATGTGTGTTGGATAGCTTTATGTCCACTTGACACAAGCTTAAGTCATCTGAGAGGAGGGAACTTCAATTAAGAATATGCCTCCACAAGATCAGGGGTGTAGGCTAGCCTGGAGGGCATTTTCTTTATTAGTGATTGATAGGGGAGGGCCCAGCCCACTGTGGGTGGTGCCATCCCTGAGCTGGTGGTCCTGGTTCTATAAGGAAACAGGCTGCGAAGGGAACCAATGAGCAGCAATCCTCATGGCCTTTGCATCAGCTCCTGCCTCCAGGTTCCTGCCCTGTTTAAGTTTTTGCCTTGACTTCCTTTGTCAATCGACTGTCACCTGCAAGTATAAACTGAAATAAACCTTTTTCTCCCCAAGTTGCCTTGGACATAGTGCTTCATCACAGCAACAGAAACTCTAACTATGGCAATATACATATATGAAAGGAAAGCAAATTTTAAAAACAAAAAGAAAATATTTTCTCCATAAACAACAGATTGAGGTCAAGACATGAGGCTGATATGCTAATGTTCTCCCTTAGTGCCGTAATGTGAACAGCAAAATAAAGGGAAAAACAACCCAAGAGACACCAAGAGATCCAAAATGCAATGTTCTGTGGTATGGCTGTCTATACAGCAGCTATCTTGCTCAAAATGGACTGGCAGTATTGAGGGAACATCTGAAGAAATCAAGAGACAGACTGCACCTACACCAACCACCAGAGCCCCAATCAGTACTGCGAACTTCTTCCCTCTGCTACGCATACTTGTCGCTCAGGGACAGTTGGCACATAGACACTCATGCCTGATGTCTGAATATCCTGTCAACAGGCAAGTTTGAAATCCATCTGAGTAGAACCACATCAGTCCATACCTTCCAACTGTTAACGCTGAGCAGCTCTGCTTTGAGTCCAGTGAATCCTCTGAAGCAAAATGAAGTTGAGAAGCCTTCCGCTCACTCTCTCTCACAGGACGGTCATCTAAAGAGAAAATTCCCAAGAACTGTAGAGAACAACAGGGCCAGGTGATGGCCATGTTCTTCATGAGTGTGAACACACCTAGTTCCCCAACTCTAGAGTTCACAATACAGGGCTGACTCAGACCACTCTCTCACCAGCAAATGGCATGCATCTTCCTGGAATGACGAGCTCTGGTGGCTACACTTAGCTTCCCAACAATACCAAGTGCAATGCCAAGAGGCTATCTATGCCTCAAAGCTTACTGTCCATGAGCTACTACTGTAACAGGCAGATGCCCTTGCAAAAGTAGGACACATGTGAGGTGCACACACATTTGAGACATGCTTCTTAAATGTTTATTAAACATGTGCATGCCAGACACTGGATGAGTCTTGTCACATAAGCAAACTAAAGGGTCTGCATAGATGAGTCTGCAACATACTGAAGAAGACTGAGACTATGTGAGTTTGCTCTTAAGGGTGAATTAAGTCCTCAGAATCTTATATTTTGGTTGTGAGCCTAGCCTTTAATGGCTGAGCCATCTCTCCAGCCCAGTCCTCAGAATCTTAATGCTGGAACGCAAAGACAGAGGAGAAATTCCAAATGTCCCAAATAGAGATCTGAGGCCTCAGAAGGCCTTGACCAAGAGTTCCTGGAACCTCTTACATAAATACTTGAGAATGAGGAGGCCCTCACTCTTGGAACTTTCCCATTTTATCACATCATTCATGTTAGACATGTGGTTAAGTTCTCATGCTATCTCCTAAACGGTATTTACCCTATGGCACAAAATTACAGAAAATAGTAAAAAGTGAGGGAAAACCCCACAATGTTGTATAATTACATGTCTTTTCTCTAGACTAGCAGGATGTGTCTAAGCTGAGCTACCTTCCCCTCAGAGGCAGTACAAATCCTGGACTATTCCACCAGAACTCAAATGCAAAACTTCTAAAGCCAATAAAGTTCACCCCCTTCCATATCCTTTCCTGCAGCAGGAAATGCTGTGGGATGGTCTGTATGTCAAGTGTGTTGCTGATTGGTCAATAAATAAATCACTGATTGGCCAGTGGCTAGGCAGGAAGTATAGGCGGGACAAGGAGGAGAATAAAGCTGGGAAGTGGAAGGCTGAGTCAGAGAGACACTGCCAGCCACCGTGATGAGAAACAGCATGTGAAGATGCCGGTAAGCCACAAGCCACATGGCAAGGTATAGATTTATAGAAATGGATTAATTTAAGCTATAAGAACAGTTAGCAAGAAGCCTGCCATGGCCATACAGTTTGTAACCAATGTAAGTCTCTGTGTTTACTTGGTCAGGTCTGAGCGGCTGTGGGACTGGCAGGTGAGAGAGATTTGTCCTGACTGTGGGCCAGGCAGGAAAACTCTAGCTACAAGGAAATGTATAGGATTAATGTATCCTATAACCCCCAGGCTACTCTTTTGCTACTTCTTCTACAACCTATCCAGAGCCTTCCAAATTCCCACCTACAACCAGGACCAAGCCCCTCTGCAGGCCCTGTATAGGATCAAGAAGCTCCTCTTCTAGCATCTGCTGATCCAGAGCCTTTAGACAGGATTTTCCCAATGACTATGACTTCAGTAACATCCCTTTGCTTTATGAAAATACCTCTTACATTCTTTCTCCATATAAACTCTTTATGATTCTGATCTAAACTTTCTTGGCAAGGGGAAGGCAGTGAGTTAAAACTGAAGAATCTCAAGATTACTCATAGTTGTAATGCTTCTAAAAACAAAGCCAAACTCAACTGTTTATAAGTTACTTAAACAGTCAAATAAAGAATAGCACATAAGCACTTATCCCTCCCAACTGTCTTCAGATTAAACATAGAAATTTCAAGTATGTTTTAACTAAACAGTGTGCTCTGGGCACATAGCCCATCTGCTCAGCACTTGTGGTCTAACAGCGTCCATGCCCTCAGAAGGTCTATAGTACACACCTGTGCTTTCTTCAAAACTGAACTGTATGTAGAACATGGAGTTTCTCATGAGGACTGGAACAATAGTGTCAGCGCTCACAATGTGCTAGAGCTGGGCTCTCTGGGTCAATACACAGAAGGTGCAGGCACTAAGCACTCTCCAGCTTTTAACCAACAACTGTACTTTGAGGCTAGAGACACATGGTCACCACTGCAGGGGCAATGGACTACCAGCCACAAATGAGACAGGTTTGCCCACCACTGCTACCGGCCCATTCTGCCCTAGGAACTGAGCTCTTATGGAAATGAAACCGGCTGGGCTAGGAAAGGCTAGCTCATTTACTCAGGGCTATTATGTCAGGTCCTCAAATCACCTTCAGAGGATTGAAGAATACACTTCCAACTGAGTTACTAAACAGGTGACTTCTGGTAATAGCTAAATTATAGCTGACCAAAGAAAGGACTGCTTTGCAAGGACTAATCCGTCCCCAATAATTTATACTGTTACAGAAGGATGAAATAAAAGGAACATGTGCTTTCATGCTGCTAAATTCTTCTGTTATCTCTAGAAACATCTTGAAGATACAGAGAAAGGGAGCTTAAGGTATAAGAACACCATTTACACATGAAAGACTAGTTCATGACCAAAACATTCTAGTCCTTGGCACTAAGACATGACAGCCCAGACTGTATGGATGAGTTCAATTTGATGTTTCCTCATAAACGCTCTTGACCTACTGATAAACCCACAGGACAGGGCTTACATAGTGCCCATCTCCCAGGGCTGAAGAGTGGCTGTGCAAGGCTGGCATGCAGACTATCTATGGGAAGGCTGACTGACAATGTCTCTCCTGTATTTATGTACTGGGTATAAAACCGAGGCTGACTCAGATCTGGCCAACCCATGCCTGTCTACATACAAGGGTCAGGCAGAATTAACTAGAGAAGCTTGTAGACACTCAAGCCACACCAGTCTCTTTTTGCTACTGTTAACTAAAAAATAGCATCTATTTTTTAAAATTATATTTAATTTATGAATATATTTATATGTATGAGTGTGGGTGCACATGTATCACAGTGCATATGTGGAGGTCAGAAAATAACTTGCAGCAGTCAGTTCTCTCTTCCCACCATGTGGTTACTGGGAATTAATTCAGGTCATCAGACTTGGTAGCAAGTATCTTTACTCACTCTTACCCACTGACCCAAAGACTGGCATCTAAACTTTACTTTTTCCAAAAGACTTTGAATGGCATCTTTGCTTGCAGGCATTTGCTATAAAGGCAAAGTAGTCTATTTTTCTATTATTTCTAGTAGACCTTCAGTGGTTCTACTACTTTGATGACCCTCTGGGTTTAGAAGGGCAAGGTTTCCAATGGCCACTATGACAGGAGGTCTGATCCTGATAACAACAGAAATGCCAGGAAATGGTTACAAGCTCCTTGTCTTACAAGAAACTATCCTGGGAACTTAAAGATATGAACTCAGGAACGGGCTGTAAATTTGGCATTTTGCTGCTGCTATTGGTGGTGGTGGCGGTGGGGCATGTGTGTGTGTGTGTGTGTGTGTGTGTATTACATGTGCTTGCTAGTGCATGTACATGTATGTGTGCATGTGGGGGTCAAATGTAAACTGCCCTTGGGTGTCTTTTCTCAGGAGCTATCCATCTTGTTTTTTGAAGTAAGGCCTCTCACTAGGCCTGGAACTTGGTGATTAGGCTGGGCTGTCTGGCTAGAAAGACTGACCCAGTGAGGATGAAGAATACCCCAGAGCTAACAGGGATTTAGGCCATCAGTGCAAGAACACAGCTTCAGTTTCCATCAGGGAACAACAGCAAAACCTATCCAGGAGCATAAAAATGACTCCACTGCATGAGGATGTGAGTACAATGGCTCCTCCACCTACCTAGCTGTCGGAGCTTGGGGAGCATGTGCACAACAAATAGGCGATAGTCAGACTCATTCTTCACAACGGGGTTAAGCCGGAAGTCCACATCCTGGAGCTCTGTCAGGGAGTGGAGCCTAAATACTTCTGCTAATGAAGAAATACAGTTGTAGTAGAGATTGAGATTCTCCAAGAAGACCAGATGCTGAATGCCCTATTAATAAGAAAATATCTCAATTAGTGCATCATGAGAAATAAAACATTGGTAGGAGCTAACCAATTTAAACACACTTATAATGAACACATACTATTCTCAGAAAAAACTAACAATGCAACATGTTCTCTTTTGTGAAGTTCTATGTTTCATATAGGACAGCAACCATATGGGGTGTCTGAATACAGGTCTGTTGAGTCCCAACAGTAGTAAGCACAGATACTCTCTCCTGAGTGCCCAGTTATGAATCAAGCTATATAATTTACACAATTTCATTTACTCTGCACACACCCAGATCAGGAGGCTAATGCTTAGGGTTTGAGAGAGGAGCCAACCCTTGGTTTAGCTAAAGCTGGAGCTTGTACCTAACTGAGTCAGACTCTGAAACCAACACCAAAAAACAATCTCTACCAAGTAACATCTTCCCAGGTAATGACACCGCATGTTTCTTTCAAGGCAAGGCCCTCCTCTCTGAATTGAGCCATAAGTAGTGTTTATACAAACTTCCCACACGTGTCACTTTGGGGGACTCCTTACTCATCATGACTGGGCACCTGCAATGAGCCTCAAATTCACACATTGCCATTGAGGGTTGAAGGCTAATGCCACGCCACGAATAGATATAAAGTACAGAAAAAGGAAACACAGCAGATGAAAGGATGAAGAGGGATGGGCATGCACACTTTAGTCTTTGGGATCTTGTTTCACTCCATTTAAAGATAATCCATTGCTGCAAGCTGCAGGAAAACATAATGGAATCCAGCTACTATCACAAAAGCTACTACTTGGAAAAGTCAAGGACTTCTCCAAAAGTCAAGCCATGGCTTAAGAAGTCTGGTGATATTTTAGCTTTTGTGTGTATATATATTATATATATACATATATATATTATATATATGTGTGTGTGTGTGTGTATGTGTGTGTGTGTGTGTGTGTATTAGCTGGTTCCTAAAATGATTTTCTTGCGTGCCTATCAAGCATCCACCAAGGCCATACAAAATAATACTTGTCTCCTAGGTCAGGAGGATAGCTTTATTTCTTGTGCAATTTAGGGTGAGACCCTCCTTTCTTATTCAACTTTACTAATAGACCCCTAACTTCTTACCTAACCACTTCTAAGAATGTAGACTGAGCACATAGATCCCCTTTTGATATACTAACCGGTCATTAGCACTCAGTTGACTTTCTCTTTTACCACTCACTCCATTTTGGGTTGTAAAAGAAGATCTGACAGTCACTACCTGAGGAAAATTCTTACCTATCTTTATGACCCCATAGAATTCAAGCCTGGAGACTTTGCTAGGCCAGAGGATTGTTATTGCTTGGGTTTATAACTGGATTCCAGAGAGACTTAGAGAGAACTGAGAGAATAAGGAGACAGAGAAGAGAAAAGAGAATGGGAGAACTAGATGGGTAAGAACTTGAGAGGAACAAACTGAGTTGGGGAAGAACTAGACTGAAGGGCGAGAAGAGAGTAATAGAGGAACAAGATGGAAGATGAGGAAGAGTCAGATGGGGAAGAACAAGATGAGGAAGAACAAGATAGAAAGAAGGAGATGAGGAGCTAAGATGGGAAAGAACTAGATGGATGAGAACCTAGATGGGGCAGAACTAAGATGAGAGAATTAAGATAGAACTTAGAGGGGACAGCAGGTTAATGTAGGGAGAAATCAAGCAAGAAAGGAGCTAGACATGAGAGCAGAATAGAAGCTGTATATAGAGAGAACTGACTCAGAAGAATAAAGTGTATGGACTAAGGAGTTTCGTGTACATAGATTCATTTCTTTTCATTAAAGATTAATTATCATCTGGTTGTATATTCTTCCCGGACCCTGGGAGGGGACTATCGAGGGGCTGGACCCCCAAAGTCATCGATAATCCATCTTCTTTAGAAATCCATTACTTTGGTATTCAAAGTAGGTTAAAGATAGAATGGGGTGGGTAAGGCACTTAGCTTTAGATGAACAGTAGTGACAACATAACACAATCATTCTAAATGTACAGTTTATAAGCATTCTTTGTACAGCTTCAAAACATGTTGCATTTTTTTAACCATTAAAGTATGTTCCTCTGATACTGATAGTGATAAATTTTAACAAGCCTAAAACGCACCTCAAGACTAACCAAGGAGTTACGTGAGAGATCTAAGGATTTTAGAGCTGTCAAACGCATCAGAGAGTTCCCCAGGTGAGTTATCTTCTCTTGGTATGTTCCAGGAATAGACAGAGATCGAAGCTCAGCTAAGAATAGAAAATTGTAAGATTTTAATCCTTTTTAAAATTGAAAATAGTATAATAGAAAATTCAATTTGGTGAGATTATTTTAGAAATATAGCAGATACTGTCAAGACACTCTGCTTGACCAAAGTGATTAGGCTATCCTAGGCCCACCAGTGCACTTCCTATAAATCAAAGGTTAGCAAGAATTCCCTGCCCTCAGGTCTGCTCACCTTGATCCCTCATCCCCCAGTGCAAGATTCTGCTCCCTCTTTTCCTCTCAGTAATGGTCCATCTATGGATCTCTGCCTGTCATTTGTCAGCTAAAACATCTACTTCCCGATATCATACTGGGAACAGAATCTTCTTTCCTCACACTGCAAAACCGTACTGCAACAGGGCCTGAGCCCATCTCAACAGCCTTGAATAGAGTCTTCGTTAATGTTCTTGATTTTTTTGTTTGTTTTTGAGACAAATCTAGGCAGCCAAGGATGGCCTTGAATGCCAGATCTTCTTGCTTTAGACTCCTATGTGCTAGGATTACAGGTATGCACCACTACTTCTTAGCAGGTTCAAGGACAGCCAGGGTTATATAGAGAGACTTTGTCTCCAAAAGAATCAACAAATGAGTGAATAAGTAAATAATAAATAAATTTGGAAAGTAGGCTGAGCACTAGCATTCTTCACTGTCTGCTTCCTAACTGCAAATGCAAATGTGAACAGCAGGCTTACACTCTAGCCACTAGGCCTTCCTCACTTGACTTTTATCTCCTCCAACTGTGAGTCAAAATAAACCTTTTCTCTTTTAAGTTGCTTCTTATCAGGTATTTCATACAGGAAATTAAAAAAACAACTAATATACCCTCTTAGAAAATAACAAAATCACTAGACAGAAAATCCTCTGACTAAACTGAACACTACCAGCCAAGAAGATCAACCTGATACTCATTCCATTCAACAGCACACTTTTCAAGTGTACTTGGAACACTCTCTAATAGAAAGCAGATTCAGGGTCATTAAACAGTCTCTGCAGATTTAAGAAAACTAAAATCATACACAGTCTGTTCTCTGACCATAATAGAATTACACTAGAATCAACAAGTAAAATAACAAGAAAACCTCCAAACATGAGATTTTTTAAAAACAAATTTCTAAAGTAAGTATAAAAAAGTGAGTAGTTCTTAAGTAATTCATAGGTCTGAGAAGATACCTAAAGGAATATTTTAAAAGCAAATTGGAATCAATGAAAATCAGAGCCAGTCATGGTGGCAACTGCTTGTAATCCCGGCTACTTGGGAATCTGACTAAAAATTCAAGGCCAGCTTGGGCTAAATATGGAGATCAAGGTCTTACTCGCTTAATATCACACTTGAAAAACTATAAAAGGTTGGGGTGAAGTTCCATGATAGAGCATTTGCTTAGCATATGCAGGCTCTAGGTTGTATCTCCAGTAATTTCCAAACAGGAGGGAAATACAACACTAACAAACGTGTATGCAGTTAAGTGGTGCTTAAAGAGAGATTTATAGATTAAAATATTTAAATTATAAAAACAAGCTTTAATTCATTTAATAACGTTTTGCTTCTAGAGTCCAAAGAGTAAAATAAATGCAAAGCAAGCACAAAGAAAATAAGTAGAAAGCCAGGCGGTGGTGGCACACACCTTTAATCCCAGGGAGGCAGAGGCAGGCGGATCTCTGTGAGTTCAAGGCCAGCCTGGTCTACAGAGTGAGTTCCAGGAAAGGCACAAAGCTACACAGAGAAACCCTGTCTTCAAAAACCAAAAACTAAATAAAAAAGGAAAAATTTAAAAACAAAGAGACAAATCAACCAACCCCAAAGTGGTGTATTGAAATAATCAATAACAATCATAAATCTCCAACATGACTGAAAAACAAAGCCAGATTACCAGCATCATTCATGAAAATGGGGATATCCTTACAGACCCCCCACAAGCATTAATAAACTAGTAAGAGAATGCTACAGACATCTCTATATACACATGCTTGACAACTAAGAAAAAACATGTATTCAGTTAAAAGAAAAAAAGGTAACAAAAATTCACTCAGGTGAAACCACTATAATTTAAAAAACAGAATTTGTAACTTAAAATATTCAACAATGGAAAAATCTAGGCCTGCATGGTTTCATTGGAAAAGTCCATGAAAAAAAGTAAAAAAATCAGCACAAATTCTACACTAACTCTTGCACAAAACGTGAGGCCCTGATGTCCAAACCATATAAAAACAGACCTGCATCCCTCAGAAACACAAATACAAAAACCCTCAACGAAATACCACGTAGGAACCCAAGAAGGCAGAGAAGGAAGCTGAGAAAAACGGGCTGGCTCAGCCTGAGCACCGCATCACGTCCAAACCCGGCCGGGCCCACAGGCTCCCAGGGACCGCAGCCACGCCCTCCCCACCCCACCCCCTCAACCGGCCAAGACCGTCTTCGGCGAAGCGGCGTCCGCACTGAGGCACAACTGCCAGACCAGGCAGGCCTCCCGCGGGAAACCCTGAACCCCAGGTGTCGGTCCCACACGTACCCAGGTCCCGGTGGGGACCCAGGCCGCTGCGCTCCCGCACAGTCTCCTCGCACAGAACCAACCGCTGTCCTGGCGCCATGTTTTCAAACTGGACGCCCTCGCGCGGCGCCTGCGCAGTGTGGCGAAGTGGATAGCCAGGACCAACTCTGCAAGGGGCGGACCCCGGAGGGGGAGGGCGGAGCATGGGCTGAATCCAAAACTTTCTCTGAGGCAGTTTCACCCATGCCACCCTCACCGGCTGTATGCAACCTCACCCTGCTCTGGACCCTCCCCAGGACAGCCCCATTGGGCACAGTGTGGTCTGTAGTAGCAGCTGCTAGTGCCGCTGGTATTCGCGTCCACTCCCACTTCCGTTCACCTCCCCCCCCCCCCCCCCCCCCCCCCCACTCTCTCCTGAGGTTCCCTCTTACCCAGACCCTGGGATGCTGCTCTCGCCTCCCACCATTTCCCTTCACAGAGAGGCTTCCATTAGTCCTCACCCTGTGGTTGGAGAGACAGGCAGGGTGCAAAAGTTTCACAGTGTTTCCCTGCCTAGGACACATTGAAAGTCCCTTCATCAAACCTGGGGTCTACTGAGTAGAACTTTGTCCATCTAGTTGACTTCCAGGCAGTGAACAGATAGATACCTAAATTTTTCAGAAGCAAAATAAAAGCTTTTATGGTTGCCACCTTGAGAATGGCACCTCAGGGCACAGCACAACCTCCAAACACCCTCTTTCATCCTTTTTTGCATGACTGAGGTCAGAGTCCAAGAGGGCCCTTGGGAGAGGAATAGTCTGTCTGGGACAGAGATCTGGGACCAGCTCTTCCAGTAATGGAAGTGCCAGCAGAAACTTTGGAAATAACATTTCTGCTTACTAAAGTTTTGCATCTTCATTGAGGAAAGGACAAGGGTTAGGTATGCATCCTGCAGAGATTCCTACAAGCCTCAGTAGGAGGTTATGCTAATGTTACTACTACTGAGTACTCTTTAAGGGGGTTCATTAAATACCATCCACAATGGTAACATTAGATTGTGAGCCAAACCCAATGTATTTAAACTGTCTAATGTGCCTAAATCTTCTTCTTTCAGGTGAACGTCTAATTGGATAATGTCCTTAAGTTCCATCTGAGGTGTTTTCAAGTGAACCAACAGCACTGGAAATGGATTTGATACTGGTGAAAACACAGAGCAGGGAACAGTGATGTGACATGGAGACAGAGATGGTGAACCAGGCCGGGCCACATCAGGAGCTATCTCCTCTGCCTCTTAGCTCATAAAGATTTCCCATCTGGACCCGAAGTTTCCTTAGCAGGAACCTTCCTTAGCTGGGGTCTGTAGTAGCAGCTGCTAGTGCCCCGGGTATTCGCGTCCACTCCCACTTCTGTTCACCTTCCCCCCACTCCCTCCTGAGGTTCATCTTCCTTACCACCTAGAGATTTGCAGGCAGCTCTTCCACCCAGAACATTCTCTCGATCTCACATACTCTCTCTCCAATCTTGGCATTTGTTAGATGTCTGAGATGGAGTAAGGAGAGCCACTCTAGCTATGGATAGGGCTTGTGAGGACTGCCTCTTGTGAGGCCAGCTGAATTAGTAGGGGATAGAGGAGACCTCCCTGACTCTTTCTACCTGATACCCCTTGCTGTTTTCTAGGATCTTCCATGGAGGCTCTCACTCCTCAGCCTGAATCCCTGAACCTGTGGGCCTCCAAAATATAGGGCCAGCCATCTTCAAAAAGACCAGTAAGGAAGCAGGGCAACGTGTGGGTGACCCATGTATGCCAGAAGAAAATGTGGGTTCAAGCTGGCCCCTGAAGGTTTTTGCCTTTCTCCATGACTGTCTTTGGCCATAAGGAGTAGAAGGAGGTGTTGTAATTTAAAAACTTCAGGAAGGAGTCACACCATACAATAGGCCCACATGGAAGGTTTATTGGGGGATGGGAGAACAGGGGCAGAGAAGGGGGCAGAGACCTGTCCCTGGGGACCAGAGCTAAGGAAGAGAAAGAGACAGGAGGTGGGCAAGGCCTGCCTTTTATAAGGGAAAGTAGTGAATGTGCGCAGGGTATGCTCTTAGTGGCTGTAGCTGAGGACGTATCCTGTCAGGACCCTAAAGGTAGACCACTACAGATGCCTAAATGCTAACAGGAGGAGGCTGTGGTATTGACTGGGGATTTTAGATAGGAGGAGGGCTCATCCAGGTCCCCCTGGCCCTGTGTCCTCGTGGGCCTCATAGAGCAATGGGTGGCTCTGTTGGCTCCCACCATCCTGCTTATAGGAGAGTACTCTAGTATGCTCCAAGTTAGCTGAGTTAGGTCTTTCTTTCTTGTTACAAAATCTGGGTTTGTGTGTTACCACAGGGAAGCACACAACAGTACTTCCTCCTGAAGCCAAGCAGGAGCCGTACCAGCCTGCTGACAATGCTGAAAGGTACCTTCCCATGCTCATAGGTGGACTTCCCATTGGCACAAGGCACACAGCTGCTAAAGGCTCTGGCTCTGACTGTGTCTCCCCAGACTAGTGTTAAAACTCAGCAGCTGTGGGCAAAGGGTACTGAGCAGCCAATAAGAGCCACATGTAGTACTTCAGGAGGAGACTTGAGCAGGGAGGGGCTGTGTGAGGGAAGTGTAAGCTGTGGCTGAATGCAGAATGGCTGTCATCCTTGAAGGCAAAAAGGTTTTGCTACCTCAGGGAGTGAAGCAGGAATGGGGGATAGGGGCTTCCCACACTGTTCCCATTGCTCCTACTCTTAAAGAGGCTCTGACCCAGGGCCAGCTTCCTTCCCTGTTGCAACTGTTCATTCTTAAATGTTAAATGAAGAACTCTTCTCCCTAGCTGTATCTCTACTAGTTAAAATCAACATTAGTGTTTGGGAGTTGTCAATATATTACACACACACACACACACACACACACACACACTAAAATGTACAGAGATATGCAAGGCCCTTCCCATGGCTGCTTCATGTAAACACAATTGGTATGGGCCTGGAGGCCTATATCAAGGTATCTTACCATACCCATTAGCTAATCCAGTGAGGGAACCTTACACAGATCAATCCCTTTCAAGAGGCATCAGCAAGCTGTTTCCTTATTCTCTGTCAAGAAAGGAAGCAGGAAGACCGGTCCCCAGTAGTGGATCTGACCAGGCCTGATTGGATGCCAAGCCTGAGAAAGGAGCATATGCTGTTGAAGTCCATAGCATCTCACAACAGCATGAATTGCCTGAGATGCCAGGAAAAATGTTCACATGTCAAATGTCACCTCATAAGACAGAAGAAAAGTTGCCCAGGAATCTTGAGATTTGCCTGGGATATTAGGCTGGCCCACATGCAGTCCTTGTAAAAGTCAAAAGACACTCCCAAGAGGATCCAGTGGAGGCTGAAGAGAGGCTGAGGTGAGGTAGCCCTCGTCTGGGAGCACCTAGGGTCATAGGAGCTTGAGAAACCAGCAAAGCCCCTCCCTGGTGTTGCAAAGGGAGCCCAACTCTGCCCATAACTTTGTGTGGGACTTGTGTCCTCCAGGACTGTGAGAAAAGAAGTCAGTGTTGTTTCAAGGGACCAAGTCTCTAGTAATTTGATAAAGCAGCTACAGAAACAACACTTCACACATTTGTCAACCTTAATCACAGAGAGTATCTAAAGACTCCCGTGTTTGGGATTGAACACCACAAGGAGACCATGTGAGTCATTTATTTGAGGCATTCTCAGGACATGAGACAAAAGAAGACTTTCAAAGGTAAAGTGAAAAGCCTGCATAAGTTGTTTTGAAACACTAATCCTTGGCTATCAGGATAAGAAACCAGGATGTCGATAACTCAAATGTGGACAGGCAGTACTGGCAGAAGTTTCCCATGTGAGGCTGGGGTAGTTTCTGCCTGGCTCTGACTCTGCCAGAGTCTTAGTCCATAGATAGCTATTGCTATTCAGGCACATGAGCATGAGATTCCCCTTCTTCACAACCTCTGGAGGTTTTCAATGTACCTTGGTTGATTTTAATACAAATAACTCCATTTGATTATGACAACTTATATACATTCCAAATCCAAAATGCACCAAGACAACAGAATATAGAAGACAGCTTGATGAGGCCCTAACATAGAAAGTTGTTCACAGATGTTCACTGTCTCTTCAGAAATTCCAGAGAGGTCTGGTCAGGTCACATTGCTACTGTCCAAAGTTCTCACCCACATTTCCAGTATATATCAGCCCTGAGCCTGCATGTGTGGTGGGTGATGTTGCTCTGTATGCTGTGAATGTGTTGCTCTGATTGGTTGATAAATAAAATGCTGATTGGCCAGTAGCCAGGCAGGAAGTATAGGTGGGATAAGCAGAGAAGGAGAATTCTGGGAGAGAAAGGCTGAGTCAGGAGACGCCAGCCCACTGTCCAGGGAGCAGCATGAAATGGCACACAGGTAAAGCCATGGAATATGTGGTGACATATAGATGAACAGAAATGGGCTGAGTGTGAGTGTAAGAGCTAGTCAGTAGTTAGCCTGAGCTAATGGCCAAGCAGTTTTAATTAATATTAAGCCTCTGTGTGTTCATTTGGGTCTGAGTGGAGGCCGGACTACAGGACCGCGGGACTGCGGGAGTGGGCAGGACACAGGAGAAAAACTTCAACAGAGACAAAAGATGGCTTCAGAGTCCTACTCCTCTCTGACTCTCAGAAGCTATTCCCAGGCAGGGCTCATATCACACTCACTGCGGTAGCACACAGTAGCACCTGCCTCTGCTGCTCTCCATAGAAGCATCTAAAGTTGATAAGGATCCAGACACAGCCATCCTAAGAGCCACAAAACCTACCAGATATTCTTCAGGATTGAGAACCTGTTCTCTGAGAACACCTGGGGCACAGCGGCCTGCAACTTCACCTTTGGACTCTTTGGGGCAGGAGCATTGTAAGTGCTATCTAAATTAAGAGCCCATCTTACAGAAGAATAAGGCAAGGAGCCAGGGAGTCGGGGACATGCCTGGCTCTGACCCAGAGCCGGTGCAGAGAAGGCCAAGCTTTCACCTATTAGACATAGTGATCCCTGGGAGGGCCTACCCCCCCCCCCATCAGCCTGCTGTTTCTGTTGGCACATGCTTGCAGGTTTTTCTGTGCTAATTCTCACTGGAGTAGTACTACCCCTAAAGGAAAGACAGAGCTATCTTCTGCGGACTCTGCTATTTTCCTATTTTCTGTGCTCACTTGGCCTCAGATAGCCATTTCCAGAACTCAGTCCTTGCAAATTGTTTTTTGTTTTGTTTTGTTTTTTAATCTCAGGTCCCTTTTGGTATCAAGGATCAGGAAGCACATCCTTTAAAAACCAATTAGCCATACACTTTTGCTGGTTAAATACATGTTTTACTTTGGACTCAATTGATTTTTTTCAGATATATGAAACAATGGACCTGACTCACCTATTTGAGCTTACAACCTCTTTCCTGCCCAAGACCTTTGAAGTCCTAAGTCACCCACACCTGGTCCACATACAGGGCCAGCCGACACACACCTGAATTCCCAGCAACTTCAAGGGGTGTGTTTAGCAACTGGCTCTTGATCTGCCGATGCCGATGTGACTGATGTCTTAGAATCTCAAGGTGGGATGCACAGTGTGACATGAAACCACAAGGAAAATGGAAAAGTATGCAATGCAGGGATGGGCAGGAAGATCCACCTGGCAGGGGGTCATTGTGTGTATGGTGGGGTGGGGTGGGGAGCTCCATTACCGGAGAGCTCACTCTTGCCAACTTCTCCACCCAGTTTCAGGGTCCTGACACAGCTTTCCCTGACTGCTATCTTTCTTGGCTTCCTGTGTTCTGGGAAGGCAGGTGTTCTGGGTCAGAGCCCAAGAACTTTGCTGGCTTTCTCCTAAAGAAGGGCCTCATCCCTCTGCTTTCAAGTATCTGTTGCAAGCCTCCAGGCTCTAGGTCCTATTCTAGGATGTGAATCGTGCAAAGCCCTTGAAGAAGAGCAAATGACAGGAAAGGATCACAGACCTCAAAAAGCTGCAGGTCAGAATGAGGCTGAATATGGTAGGGCAATATAGACTGACCAGGAGGGTGCCATGGAGTTGGGGGAGCCCTCCAGCAAAGAAGTATTCAGGCAACTCGGTGGCCCTTGCCACACAGACTGGGGATGGGGATGTATGCCTTCTTACTTGTAGTACATGCTGCCATCACTGACCATTTTCAAGTGAGGGTTCAGACTCCACGCTTTCGGCCTCATGTTTCTTCTCGCTTGGGATTATTTTTTTCAGCTGGTCTCCATTGGACCCATTTCTTTATCTCATAACTTCATTTGGTCTTTCTCTACTTCTGTGCCAACCTGCATTATATTAAATCAAATGGCAGCTATGCCACACACTTGCCTTAGTTTTATTTTGCTTTTCAAGATGAATATCACATTAGTTATGAAATGTATTAAATGACTAGTTTAATACCCTTGAATAGAAACCCTTAGAGATTTGAAGAAAAATTAAAGATTCAGAGTGGAAATTCAAGGAAGTAGAAAAGACAAGAAATCAAAACTTGTGATCAAGTGTTTTTCAAAGGTCACAATTGCACTATCTTTTCACATGGACCATAGAGTCATGAGCTGGTTTCTCTTTGGGGTGAGCTATTTCCTCTTGTATAAATCCAAGGTAAGACATTGCTGTCTCATATACATCATTCCCTTTCTTTCCTCTCTTTTGTGCTCTCTCCTAGGTGCATAGTGGCATTGCATTATTGTTTTCCTTTGTGGATAACAAAGCTGAGCATCTTTTCATGTTCTTTGGTGAACATATTTTAATCCTCATGAGGGATGGCACTGAACTCTTGAGTTGTGATCCCTATGTGCTCCTAGGCTATGAATAAAGCAGAGATGGGTTTCTGTGTGTCAACACTGGGCTTTGGGACCTTGCCTAACTAGTTCTAGCAGGGCTTGTCTCATTGCTAATTTCTTAGAAGTACACACGTAAACAGTGAAGCCATCAGCAGACAAAGGGTTTCATTTCCTTCTTTGCAGCCCATGAGCCTTGGCACCTCTTCTTTTGTGACACTAGCTGGGATTATTTCTGGTGTTTGCAATATGTGATAAGAGCAGACCTCCTTGTGTCCTCAGCTCTGGGAGAAAGGGCCTAGTTTCTCCCACAGTGAAGGGCAGTGTTGGCTGTAGGTTTTTATGGAAACAGGTTGATTGGTTACTATGGCCTTTTGAAAAGAGCAGAAGAGGTCCCAAGGGAAGGAAGCAACCCATGCTTTTGAAAGAGAGAGCACCCATAATACGAATCTTAAAAGGTCTTATAATAAATAACCCAGAGCCAGATGTTGGGGTAAAAGCTGAAAGATCAAAGAAGCAAAACAGCCATCCACTAGCTTACCTCTACAAAATCCTCAGCCTCAAGAGAGCAAGATCCTGTTTCCTCATGCCTTTTATTCCACTCTAGAGCCATGGAGGGAAACTGGTCCTGACAGTATGTTAATGAGATACAGCTCAGAACTGTGAATGTCTGGCTTTCTAAGCTACCCAGTGTGTAGTCTTCTGCTTTGCAGCCCCCAAACCCACATACCCATGCTTATGTATTTAGCCTTGTCTTGTTAGGGTTTCTACTGCTGTGATAAAACACTGTGACCAAATTAAACTTGGGGAGGAAAGGGTTAATTTTAGCTTACACTTTAAGGTCACACTCAATCACTGAGGGAATTCAGGGAAGGAGCTCAAGAAAGGAACTGAAGCTAAGTCATGAAGGGACCCTGTTTACAGGTTTGCACAGCCTACTTTCTTAAATAGCCCAGGTGGCACCCACAATGGACAGGGCCCTTATACATCAATCACTAACCAAGAAAACGCCTCACAGGCTTGCCCACAAATCAGTTTTATGAAGGCATTTTCTTAATTGTGGTTCGTTCTTCTCAGATAACTTTAGCTTGTGTCAAGGTGACAAAAACCAGAAAACCAAACCAAACCAAGAAACAACCAAGACAAGCCTCTTCTCTCTTCAGTCATACATGACTCTCTGACCACAGAGTTGATTCATGAAGAGGTTTCTCCATAAATGTTGGTATGGCCTCGTGATTGACAGCTCTGTCACTAGCTACTTGTGCCAAACCTCTGTCCTTCTTGGTAAAAGCAGTCTCTTTTACAGCAATAGGAATATTCAGCAATACATAGTTATCTCCCTTGTCCCTGGGGATATGTCCAAGAGTTTCAGTGGGTGCTTGGGACTTCAGCTAGTACTAACATGTCATAGATTATACCATGTTCTTTCCTGTGTATGTGTGTGTACACACATACACACACACACACACACACACACACACACACGCACATACACATATATATGTGTGTATATATATATATATATATACACACATACATACATATATACATATATGGTGAGGCTTAATGTATATACCACACAGGGGAAAATTAACAACAACAGTAAGATAGACCAATTGTGACCATATGTTGTAACATACCTTACGTGAGTGTCCTCCTTAGGACCTCCCTGTACGGTGCTTGGCTTCTGCTTCCTCCTGGGATACTGTGGCAGGTTTCAGAGCCCATGTGAAGACATAGTGAGGTAAGCTGCTAAGATAAACCCCATTGATCATTGGGAAGCTGCTCTGAGAAGTCACATGAGTTACAGGCTTCCCAACTCTGTCCTTGCAGCCTTGGACAAGAATCAAGCCTTTGTGCAACATGTTCTCACTACAGATATCGATGCCTATTAATTACAGAGTAGGTGTTTCAGTTGGCTGATTAACTTTCATGGTATAATCATGTATTCAGGTAACCCTCAGAGAAGAGTGCAATTTAAAAATCACTTCTGAAAAATTTCTTTTACTGTCTTTATGCCACACTTGACTTTGGGTTAGCCTGTGGAAATGTAGTCATGAATGAGGAAAGGCTGTCATTTTCAAGGTCTAGAAACACATTAAATAGCTAATCAGCGTTTATCCAGAACAAAGCAAACCCACCTAACACTGTGAGCTCCTTCTTTTCCTGTTTACAGGAACCACATGGGTACATGGTCATCTGTCATCATATCAGGGCTAGACTTTGGAACCATTTAAAGGTATCAAATGTGGTGGGTGTCATCTGAGATACAGCTGTGGAAGGCTGTGGTGGCATCCTGAATGCTTTCTTGGATTGCCAGCTCAGTGTCTCTGTCAGCCTCATGAACATGACCTGGAAAAGACACAACTTTCAGTAGCCCACCACCTGACCCAGAGCTGACACAGCCACATAAAACCCCATCACAGAACCAGCCCTTCTTGTCCCTCCCAGATTCCTTATAAAGCTTTGTAAAGGCTTGTGTCTGTTTTAAGCTGCCAAGTTCCCAGAGATTTGTTTCTTTGTAATACTGGATGACTTAGGTGAGATGAGTTGGTAGTTTGAGCTGTGGATGATTGACATCTTCCCTTTCATGTTCAGGAGTCTTAGCTCTTCAGGGTCAACAGCATGCATCTAATTATATTACTTAAAATTCAATTCCATAAGGCAAGGAAGTAGATCAAGATCTTAAGTGAAGTTGAGAATCACCTACTCAGCTGGGAATCTAGATAGCAACATCCTGCTAAGCCTAGGGTTTCTGAAGTCACCTACCAGATAATACAGAATTAACTTCTCACCAGGTGGTGGAGACCTGAGCTGCAGGACACAAGAAGAAGCTATGACATGCTACTGTGGGAGAGCTGGGTGCCAAAAATAATTGCCATCCCTGTGCTTCACCACAGTCCTGAGGGGAATTGGCTGTACCTGCTTGGTCCCATGATACCAGCAAGCTGCCGATGGCATTTTATGGACTTGGGGATAGGATCTCACTCTAGCTTCCCATTGTTTCTCTGGTCCTTGACTTTTCTGCTGAATGAATTCAGACAAGACTCAGAGTGTGGTGTAGAAGAAAGACAATTTATTATAAAACAGCAGGAGACAATCTCAAGGATGATAGTGAGCAATGAACCAAGGGGCCATTATGCGGGCATGTGTATTTAGATAGGTTTTGTACTATTTCCTTTTTTCTTTCTTTTTATTTTTCTCTCATATACTACATCCCAACCGCAGTTTTCACTCCCTCCTCTCCTCTCAGTACCCCCTCCCACATCCCCTCTCCCCAAGATCCACTCTTACTTTCTCTTCAGAAAAGGGAAGGCCTCCCAGGGATATGAACCAAAATGGCATATCAAGTTCTAATAAAACTAGGCACATCCCTTCATATGAAGGTTGGACAAAGGAACCCAGTAGGAGGAAAAGGGTCCCCAAAAGAGTCAGAGACAGTCCCTGCTCCCACTGTAAGTCGTACCACAGGAACTTCAAACTACACAACCATAACATATGCAGAGGATATAGGTCAGACACATACAGGCTGTAACCTGATTGTTGTTTCAGTTTCTGTGAGCCCTTTTGGGCCCTGGTTAGTTGATTCTGTGGGCCATTTTCTTGTGGTGTCTTGACCTCTCTGTCTCCTACAATCCATCCCCACTCTCTTCTGCAGGATTCACCAAACTCCACCTAATGATTTGCTATGGGCCTCTGCATCTGTTCCCATCAGTTGCTAGATAAAGTCTCTCAGATGACAATTATGCTAGACATTAGTCTGGTTATATAAGATGACTAGTTCAAGTTTCATATCCACCATCACTAGGAGTCTTCGCTCGGGTCACCCTCATGGATTCCTCGAAGTTTCCATTGCATTAGGTTCCTACCTCGCCCTGAAATGCGTGCCCAGTTCCAGTGGTCTCTCCCAGTACTCTTTCCCTCTACCACCCTCCCAGACAACTAATTAATCCCTCCTGTTCCCGTCCGTACCTGCCCCCAGTTTACTCTTGAATTCTATTTTATTTCCCCTTCCCAGGGAGATCCATTCCCTGCGCCCCCCCCCCCCCCCCAACAGTCCTCCTTATTATTTAGCCTCTCTGGGTCTGTGGATTGTAGCACGATTATCCTTTACTTTACAGTCAATATCCACTTATAAGTGAGTACATACCATCTTTGTCTTTCTGGGTCTGGGTTACCTCAGGATGATTTTTTTCTAGTTCCATCAATTTACTTGCACATTTCATGATATTATTTTTTAACAGCTAAGTAATACTCCATTGTGTAAATGTATCACTTCCTGAACAGAACACCAATAGCACAGGCATTAAGATTGACAATTAATAAATGGGACCTCATGAAACTGAAAAGCTTGAGACAACATTATCAACAGGACAAAACACCAGCCTTCAGAATGGGAAAAGATTTTTACTAATTCCACATTCAACAGAGGGCTAATATCCAAAATATATAAAGAACTCAAGAAACTAGACATCAAAAAACTAAATAATCCAATTCAAAAATGGGGTTCAGATCTAAACAGAGAATTCTCAACAGAAGAATCTCAAAGGGCTGAGAAACACTTAAAGAAATGTTCAACATACTTAGACATTAGGGAAATGCAAATCAAAATGACTCTGAGATTCTATCTTACACCTCTCAGAATGGCTAAGATTAAAAACACCATTGACAGCTCAAGGTGGCAAGGGGAGCAAGGGGAACACTCCTCTGCTAGTGGTGGAAGTGCAAACTTGTACAGCCACTTTGGAAATCAATATGTTGGTTTCTCAGAAAACTGGGAATTGATCTACCTCAGGATCCAGCTACACCACTTCTGGGCATATATCTAAAGGATACTCCATCCTACCTTAAAGACACTTGCTCAACTGTGTTCATAGCAGCTTTATTCATAATAGCCAGAAACTGGAAGCAATCTAGATGTCCCTCAACTGAAGAATGGTTAAAGAAAATGTGTTACATCTTTTTTATTTTTTATTCTTCTCTTGTATATTACATCCTGACCACAGTATTCCCCTCCCTCCTCTCCTCCCAATGACCCCCTCCTCCCAAGCCAGCATCCCTTCTCCCCCAGATCCACTCCTCTGTTTCCCTCCAGAAAATGGCAGGTGTCCCAGGGATATCAACCAAATCTAGCATATCAAGTTGCAATAAGACTAAGCACATTCCCTCATATTAAGGCTAGACAAAGCAACCCAGTAGGAGGAAAAGAGTCCCAAAAGTAGGCAAAATACTCCCACTGTTAGGAGTCCCACAAGAACACAAAGCTACTCAGCCATAACACACATGCAGAGTACCTAGGTCAGACCCACACAGGCTCCCTGATTGTTTATTCAGTCTCAGAGACCCACAGTCAAACATTAGGCAGAGCTCAGGGAATCCTGAGGAAGTAGTGGAGGAAGGATTGTAAGAGCCAGAGGAATCAAGGACACCACAACAAAACCCACAGAATCAACATTTTCTTAAAGTATCTGGAGTAGACAGCTTTCCTGAGGAGTCTTTTCCTATCCAGGTGATTGACAGGCCCATTTGAATTAACTCCTAAGGAGGGGACAGTGGTATGCCTTTGTTCTTCAACCAGTAAGCCCACTGCTAGATAATCTTAGTCTTTCTGGTAGTCCACAAAATTGTGTTTACATCTGGAGCCCGTAGCACAACTCAGATCCCTTAGACCAAAAATCATGTAGTAGAGCGATTAAAAAATTTTAAGAAAGGAAAAATATTATGTAAATAGCCACCTTTTACTACTAAGAAACAGCTTTTCTTTAATGGGTCTTAAAGTCCTGCTACCTCCACCTTCTTCTCATCTGTAGCTATTCTTTCATATGATATTTTAAATTTGAAGGACAGCTTTTGTGATACTTTCCCCTTCTTTAAAATCATTGTGTTAGCCGGGCGGTGGTGGCGCACACCTTTAATCCCAGCACTCGGGAGGCAGAGCCAGGCGGATCTCTGTGAGTTCAAGGCCAGCCTGGGCTACCAAGTGAGTTCCAGGAGAGGCGCAAAGCTACACAGAGAAACCCTGTCTCGAAAAACCAAAAAAATAAAATAAAATAAAATCATTGTGTTAACAAGGACACAGAAGATAGGGCCTAAAGCTGATCATAAAAGGAGAGATCCATTTCCAGTGACTTTCAAGCTGTTACTTTCTTTTCTTTCTTTCTTTTTTTTTGGGGGGGTGGGGTGGGGTAAAGTTTGAGACAGGGTTTCTCTGTGTAGCTTTGAAGCCTGTCCTGGAACTCCCTCTGTACACCAAGCTGGCCTCGAACTCACAGATATCCCATTCGCCTGTCTCTGCCTCCAGAGTGCTGGGATTAAAAAGTGTGCACCACCACTGCCTGGCAAGCTTGGTACTTTCTAATAATGCCCACTCTAGAATTGAGACTCTGCAATGAAGAAGGATGTCAAGTTGATCTGACATGGTACATGAAGGATTCAGCATACGGGTTTTGTGACATAAGGATACTATGGTAATAGGAGGGTCAAGGAAGGCCAAGGAATGCTGCAGAAATCACACCAGACAACAGACCTTATGTGAGAGATTTATTGGGGAGAGTGGGGTGCAGAAGGCTGCCTCTGATCGGGGATAATAGAGAAAAGGAGACAGGGGGAAGGGGGTGGAGTGGGAACAGGCCGTTACAATGTGGACTTTATGGGGGGAGGTATGGAGAATTTACAACAGGAGAATACACAACAGTGGTGACAAGGAACTTGTTGCTTCGGCCTTTAGTAATGTTGTGTTGCATTGGCTTTTAGTGATGATGATGATTGAGGGTGGGGTAGGAGATGGGGGAGCATGTGATTCTGGAATGTGGGCTATAGCAGCAGTTAACAAGGCAATTCCATGTAGTTTATCTGGTAATTAAAAGAGGTTTATTTCAGGGTAAATTACAACCAATAAAGGGTCAGTTACAGGATCCAGGAGAGCTAAGGTGCAATCCAGCATGGTTCTCTGGAGAATTCTGATTTGGTCTGCAATCCAGCATCCAGGATCACCACAGCCACCACAGCCAGCACATCCGCATCTCGGGTCTTAAAGGGTCTCTTCTCAGCCATGCCCCAGGGGCAGGTCATAGGCAGGTATGGCAGTTACCTGCTGCCTCACTAGGGACATTGCTTCAAGGTCAAAGCTGGAACAGCTACCCACTACATCTCCCCCTTTTGTCTAAATAAGAAAGTTCTAACCTAATACAAAACTATATACAATAGGAATGATTATCAAATATTGTTCAGGAGGAATAAGGAGTAATGACCTAGACAAGATGGAACTACAACCAACAAAAACAACATCAAACAAGAGACACATACTAAAATCCAGAGAAGTCTGGAGCATAGGTAAATGGCATGTTACAGAGATCATTCCAAAAGATGAAGATGCCTATCCTGAAGAACCTGAATCTAATACTTAATATGTTCTAGCTAATATACAAGAAGATTGTAACTATAACTGTTAGTCTTCAATCCCATCAAAGACCTGAGAAGGAATATAATAATACCTGAGAAATGGGAGAAGGACGCAAGCAACTTTCAGGAATCTTGGAAGAGTAGACAGAGACAGCTGGCAGCCTGGACAGTCACCTAAAGTTTCTCAGTATCATAGGTGCATTCAAATTGGCTACAGGCCTAGAGTATCTGTCAGACCATTTTCAGAAGCAGGTATTTTGAAAGACTATCTTAACCTGTCTTGGCAGAGTTCAATAGTCGCTTTTCCTTGTGTCCTGCGCGTTTAGAAGGGTCAGCATTCATATTGTCAGCAGTCAAGGCAAGGGCAGTTCTTTGCTCAGTAGGCCATTTTGTGCGAAGGAGAAGACAAACTTCTAAGTGGAAATGTCTCAGAAACCCAACATTCTCTCGGGATCAGATCTGTGCTGCCAGAGAGATTGCTCAGAGGTTAAGAGCACTGGCTGCTCTTCCAGAGGTCCTCAGTTCACTTTCCAGCAACCACATGGTGGCTCATAACCATCTACAGTGGGATCTGATGCCCTCTTCTGGTGTAAAGGTATACATGCAGATAGAGCATTCATACATACATAAAGTAAAAATAATTTTTTTTTTAAAAAAGGCTTCTTTTTCTGGCACTTGAATTTAGAAGTAGTATCTTCTTGAGTCATTCTTTTATTTATTTCTTTATATTACTTATTCCATCAGTGGGCAGTTCTAATATTCAATGTCTTCACTCTTGTTTATTTTTAGGCCTTCTAGAATGATCAAGGAGACGCAGGTATGCAGAGTTATATTGTTGTTGGGCCATAAGAGGGTGAATTGACTGAAAATAGAGGAGATAAAATTATAGCAGCAGTGATGCACACAGGTACAAAGACTGATGGGCTTAGCACTAAGATTATAATACAAATAACCACTTCTACAATGAAAACTGAAGGTTCTGTTGTAAAACTTTTCTCCAGAAGGAATGGTAGTACCTGATGAGATTTTAATCTGGTTTTGTAGATCTTGTACAGCAGATGAGACATTGGTGTAATTACCAGTAATATACACAAAGCATTTAACCTTAATACTCGTATGAGTGCCCATCTGAACAACCTTAAGGGTACTCTTTTTGCTGTTATTGTTTTGTTTGTGTGTTTATGTTTGTTTAAGGAAGTGTGTATGAGCACATGTGTGCACTTTTATGTAGAGGCCAGGGGGTGATACCAGATATCTTCCTCAATTGCTTATTATTTATTTATTTATTTATTTATTTATTTATTTATTTATTTATTTATATTTTGAGTCAGGGTCTTGTAAACAAGGTCTCAGTAAAGAAACTGCTGAAATGACTGCTCCATGAGTAGGGGAAGGATTTTATTGTAGGTAAGAGAGAGAGAATAGCCAGAGGCGTCTGTAAGAGTCCAGAGCAGAGAGAAAAAGCAGACTGACCAAGGCCAGGACTAGAGAAGCAGGTAGTGGAAAAATCATGTAGGTTATTAGTAGTTGAGGGGAGAAAAGGCCGTGAACTAGAACAGCTTCAGAGTTTAGGGTAGAGGAGGAGGTGAGAAGAGCCAGGAAATGCATAAGAGGTATATGTGAATAGGCTTTGATATGTAATCAAAGGGAAGTAGCCCTTTCTGGCAGGCAGAAACCCATTTCACAGGTTCCTGAGGAACGCTGCTCCTGCTATAGTCCAGTTTGAGCCAAGCAAAGACTGTCATTTTGGGGAATTGGGATTCCCTTTGGACCTGACAGGTCTTTGTATGTTGGCCTGGGTGTTCTGAAATTCACTATACAGACAAGGCTGGCCATGAACGCACAATGCTGGGGCTAAAGGTGTGCACCATCACACATGGCTCCACATTTATTTATTTATTTATTTGTTTGTTTGTTTGTTACAGAGTCTCTTGTCTCTCAATGAACCAGGAGCTCTGTAATTCAACCAAAAGCATCAAACCTTAGGAATCCTCCTATTGCTGAGTCCTAGCACTGCTAGCACTGGGATTACAGGCCAAACCTAAAAACGAAACAAAACAAAAACAACCAAAAGTGGGTGCTGGGAATGCAGGTGGAATTCAGGTCCTCAGTTGGTAAAGCTGCAAACACTTTCCAGTTGAGCCATCTCCCCAGCCCCGACGCTCTATGGTTTTTCATAATTGCTGTTTTCATCATCTGACCTCAGAGTTAAAGAGGGAAGCAAGGGCTGGGGCAATGGCTCAGTGGGCTGAAGTGCTTGCTCTACAACCCTGATGACCTGCGTTTGATTTCAGAGCCCACAGCAGGAGAAAACTGACTTCTGAAAGGTTTCCTCTGATCTCCATACCTCTGTTGGGACACATGTGCCTGTACTCATACATGTACATCACACACACACACACACACACACACACACACACGTATACATTATAAAAAATTTTAAAAGAAGAGGAATTTCCTAGATGATGTCATCTAAAGTCTTCTGAGTGTATTTAGTAATAGTTTGAATATGCCAAACGATGTCCTCTAGTGCTGTAGATGGAATAAAAGTGGAAGCTAAATGATCATCCTAGCACTGCTATGGAAAACAATGATTTTTATAACATAAGTGATTTAGCACATGATCTAGAGTTTTCATTGTGGGTGTATAGGAAGGTAGAGGCAAAGGCTGAATAGAACTGAAGACAATGAGGTATGTCTTTTTAATGAGGGAGGAGAAAACAGTAAAACTTTACTTATCTGCTTATTTAGTAGACTTATGTGCTGATTTTTCCTTAGTCAGTGGGAGGTGTTTCCTTGGGAGAGTCTTTCTGTAATCCTTATTCGTTAATACTTGGTTGGAATTTGTTGAGTCCAGAGATAACTGGCTTAAAGATTGGGTTTCTTCATCTCAGAACAGATTTAAATATAAAAAAGAGTATCCATCAAAGCACCTCAACTAAATGGAATAAGTGCAGTGGTGACTTCAAGGCAAGACCCCACCTAGCTAGATTTCCAACTTGTCAAAAAAGAATTAAAGGAAAACTTTATTAGCAAGGAAACCATTAACAACAGAAAGCTGATGAAAATATAGTTGAACAAGAAGCCAAGTTCCAGCCCCATCAAGCAGCAGAACTTGGCAGCTTCAGCCATGTAGTTCTGACTTTAGAGTCAAAAATACAAGAAAGGGGTGTGGAATCTCTTACCATAGTTAAGGAAAACCATTGAGGCTAGGTGTGTCCCTGCATGGAGGCCCAGAGAGGCCATTGCCTGAAGCTGTGAAGGTGAAGCCTAGATTGTGTTGGAGACCCCAAGATGTTGGAAATGCTAGAGTCATGGACTACCTGCCAAGGAAAGCTGCAGTCTGGGTGTGGAACCAACTCAAGGAAAAGAAGTATGATGCAGTCAACTGCTGTGGGGTAGAGACCCAAAGACCACTCAGCATGATAAAGTCTGAATTGAGTCTGAACTAAGCCAGAGAGAAACAATTTTTAGAGAGAATCCTTGAATGTATTTTACAGGAAGCTTTTAAAGGCAAAGAACACAGAAAACTACACCATGGTTGGCAGTTTCAGGGAGAAGTAAAGCAAGCAAGCAGTGTAACAGAAGCCAAAAACATGCAGTTAGCTGGGGCCTTTCAACCCTGAGTTTTCTAGCACAGGGTTGAGTACTTTCCCATGGGACTTCTCACAGTGCGGGTAGGAAAAGAGGGGGCCTATTTCAGGTTAAACCAAAGATGGCTTTAACTGAGACAAGATGTAGGAATCTTTGCCGTGTCACACAACAAAGCTGAAAGGAGCCTGAGATCTGAAGAACACTTTGACATCAGACATGGAAATGTGAACTTCAGAGTTTGCTTTGCTGGTTTTTAGTTTTGCTTTGGTCCAATATTTCTTCACTATGCTTCTTTTCTTCCCTTTTAAAATCGTAATGTATATTCTGTGCCATTTTATATTGAAGAAAAAGAGGAGAGGGGAGGTCGGCATAGTCTCTCCTGTTCTCTGGGGTCTTTTCACTCCACACATGGGGAAAATGGAAATTTTTTACATTGCCATTATTAGATTGAATGTATTATTTAGAATGAAATGTCACTTCTGACACACTTCCCTTAGAATAGGACAGAAGTCAGTGTTGCTGTGGCTCTTCCTTAGGGTGACCTTCTATCCATGTCTTTTCATATGGTGCACAATATGTATCTGGGATGTCAGAACTGTGAGTTAATGACAAATTAACACCCCAAGCAGCACCAAGACATGGAAACCATGTACAGACACCACTTTTCCTTCAACCACTGCCATCCTTGCCATATTTGCTTCATCTGTGTTTGTGGTGAGAAGATTTGTGTCAAGGGAGAGACATGGCATTTTGCACCTCAGTAATTCATTAACATTTCTTGAGAGTCGTGCTGGCTCCTTGTATCACTCAACACACCATCACAGTTCAGCATACAGACCTTCATATGTCATCACTTCCCCAGGAACATTCCACTCTGCTATTTTTTTTACCATCTTACCAAGGTATGAACTGTACCTGTCTTATGTTACGTGCCAATCAGCCTTATTGAAGCACAAAGAGGGAACAAAAGGGTGACCACACCCTCCTTTTCAGAAGTTTTATTTATTTCTTATTTATTTTCTTTTAGAACTTCAGCCAGTGGCAGATGTACAATATGTCTAGATCAATGTGGAACGGCACGAGGGAAGCCAGCTGCAGTGATCCCCACTCTTCCCTCCAAAGGTCACAGGGATGCTGCACGCCACCTTCCTTTTCTTCCACCTCCTGTGTCACTTGCTCCCAGCGGTTTGCTATGCTCCCAGTTGAAGATGGTGATGTCTGTCCTCCAGTGTAACTCCATTTGCAACTTCAAAAGCAAAGGAACACATGAGCTGACCCTCCTCGGATCCTGTGGCCTGCCCACCCATCTCCTTACATGTGTGTGAGTCAGCTCAGGGCAGATGATCCTGTGGTCCACAGCCAAGATTTGAAGGTCCAGACCACCAGAGCTTCCCACAGATGTACAAACAGGAGCACAGTGGATACTAGATTGGTGAGAGACTCACATGAAGACCTAGGAAGACCTAGGTTTGAAAATACTAAACACAGGCACTTTCAGGAGCAAAGAAGAAAGTGCTAGGTGCTCACTGTCATGTGAGTGCCTACAGGACAGCACACACAAAAAACTCTCTTTCAAACACTGATTGAAGGCAGCTTCCATCAAAAGACAAGGACCTGACACCTGCTTAAGAGTTACATTGTTCACAGGCTCAGCTGACTCCTGACCTTCTAGAAGGACTCGGTAGTCCTCTTTTGTAGCGAGTCTTTCTCTGTCCTGCCAGCCATCTCCCAAATCATGGCATGGAGAATTATTGTTAATTATGAAAACTCAGCCAATAGCTTAGGCTTGTTTCTAACTAGCTCTTATAACTTAAATTAACCAATTTCTATTAATTTATGTTCTTGTACATGGATCAGTTATCTTTACTTTGTAAAGCCCATTCTGCTTGCTCTTCATCCCCAGTGTCTCCTCCCATCTTCTTCCCAGCATCTTCTCTGCCCCCAAAATCCTGCCTAGTCATTGGCCATTCTGCTTTTTATTAAAACCAGTCTGAGTGACACATCTTTTACAGTGTACAAAAGATTACTCCACAACACTCTTTGAGTTTTTCAGACACTCAGGCTATAAAGCAACAACTGGATGGATATGCCATTGTTGAGAATTGACTGTGCTAACCTTCTTAGGCCTGAGGGAACTAAATTAAGTATGCATGCTGGGCCCTTGCTGAGTGAGAGAGCTCTGGTCCATAGGTAGACTGTCTGCTAGAAAATGAGTTTAATGTAGTCTCAGTGATGGGAGTGGCAGAGGTCCTAGGACCAGGATGGGATGCAGCATCAGATGTCCACATCACAGACTTAGGGTATTGCTTCTGGAAGATGGGGCTGGTCCTAGCTCCCAGGAAACTGGGGAGAGGACAAGTCCAGCCAACTGGTTAGAAAAAGGCTGATGGAAACACCTGGACCACACCTGGCAAGGAGCCAAAGCATGACCTGGTCCACTAATCAGCACCACCTGACTCATCACCTCAAACTGTTTCAAGATACTTTCAGGGGCCCCCAGTTCTTCAGGACAGAGCTTCCTTTTTAATTAAAAAAATGTGCATGCAGATACAAGTGCCTGAGTATACATATGAGGAGGCCAGAAATTGAGGTAATTTCCCCTTGTTACTCTCCACCTTATTCTTTGAAGTCTCCCCATTGACCCATAAGTTGTCTGTTTTGTCTAGACAAGCTAGCCAGCAAGGCCCTGGGATCCATCTCTCTCTACTTCTCCGCCCCCTCCAGCACGGGATTACAGCTATGCACTACTGTATTCAGCCTTTAAAACAGATGCTGGGGACCCAAACTCAGGTCCCCATGTTTACACAAAAAGTGACTTACCCATTGAGCTACTTCCCCATCCCAAGAGCAGGGCTTCTTAAACTTTTTAAACTTGTGACTCTTTTCACATAAAAAAATTTTACACAAACCTGTGTAAGAGATATATAAGATCTCTCTCTCTCTCTCTCTCTCTCTCTCTCTCTCTCTCTCTCTCTCTCTCTCTCTCTCTGTGTGTGTGTGTGTGTGTGTGTGTGTGTGTATTGAACATTTTGTGATGATAAAATATAAAATATTTTATTTTAAAACAATTCTTTGGTATACATATAGTTAAACACTTGTTAAAAACAAAAGGGTCACATACTGATGAGATGTGCTTTTTATTTTTAAATAAAGAATTAAATCTTGCTAAATACTTGACAGTGCAGGGCATAAAGCAATGTCTTTGTCACAGTTAGTTTTGTCACCCTGACACAAACTAGACACACCTGTGAAGAGGGAACCTCAATTAAGGAGTTGCCTCCATCATATTGGCCTGCAGGCACATTTGTGAGGCATTTTCTTAATTGCTAATTGATGTAGGAGGGCCCAGTCAAAACACTAAAATTTTTTTCCATAATTAAACAATTGGTTCTTGAAGAACAGAAATCTCTATATACATGGTAAAAAAAACTTAGTAATTCATAACGTACAATAATCTTGAATCTGAGTCAAGGTATTAACAGGCAGTATCCCTTGGTGTTATGTGGTATGATGGCATGCACAGTGAAAAACACACATGTTTTTTCCAGAATCAAGGCTGCAGTGAGGTTGTGCAATACAACACAGGTCAGCACCGGCAAACACACCATATACACGATATTTTTAATTTTGAGTCAGGTTTTAAGTATTGTGTCTTCACAACCTTCTACTGTTGCCAGTTTTGTTTGCAGCCCGAATATTCAGTTATCTGTCTTCTGTGAAATTATGATCCACCTATAAGAAGCTGTGCTTTAGGGTAGGGCACAGGCTGGGATCAGCAAGTTTTTCTCAACTCAGAATTCATAAAGAACCTTAAGTCTGCTTAAGCCCTTCAACAAACAAAATGGTGATAGGAAAAGAACTATGAAGCTGTGGATGATACTCAAATGTATAGGTAAGAATAAGAATTATCAGTTAGACCACAGACTCACCTCTACTGGGCTGTGTGGCTCTGCCTGTCCATATAGTCTCTCTGTGCTTTCTGTTCCTTTCACCAAGGCTATGCAACAACTGGTGGGGTTCCTATCTGAGCCACCTAAGAGGTAGAATGGTTGCTCACTGCTGTCACTTATTGAGATCAAAGGATTGATTTGTTGTTGTTGTTTAAATCAAGGTCCCTCTGATTCCTACTCCAATTCTACCTTTCTTGGATCCAGCCCATCTTGGACCAATCTCAGACCTCATGGGATACTTTTAGTATAATTCTGAACCTAGAGACAAATCTGGATAGAAATGACATCTTAATTAATACTAGTGAAAGTTCCAATTCCTGAAAGATGTTTGTTCAACTAATCAGGTATACAAAACATCTTTTGTTAAATTAGATCAAAGTACCTTATAGTTGTGATGCTATTGTAGACTGAACAATTTGAAATTTGTTGCTAGTGTACAAAAAATAACTCATGTATGTTCTAAGATGCTGCTAAATCCACATCAGTTCAAGCACTTGTTTTGAAGAACTTTGGAAATTAGTTATATAAATAATGATACTAGTAAATAGCAATGTTTCACTTTCCCCCTAACATTTGTTCTTCTTTATTCCTTTCTTTATTGCACTAGGACCATCCACAAGTGAAGTAAAATGACTCAGGTGGATCCCTTGCTATGTTCCCATTGCAGGTGAAACACTGAATTGTGTACAGTGCAATGTCAGCTGTATGTCTCACACTGATGTCTTTTGTTGCTGAGAGACTTTTGTCTTGTATAATTTTTTTAATTATGTTTATTTTGTGTACATGTGTGCATGTGTGCATGCATGTGTGTTTGTGTGAAGGTCAGAGGACAACTTTGGAACATTGGTTCTCTCCTTCTACTCTGGGTTCCCAGGATCAAACTCAAGTCATCAGGTGTTTGGCAAGCACTTTTACCTGCTGAGCCATCCTACCAACCCTCATTTTATAAAAATTTTGAATTTCATTAAGTGTTCTTTCTTCTCTATTGAGATTAGACATTTTCCCAATTTAATACAGTGAAATACATCGATTTGATTGTAAAATGGCAAAGTAATCTTGGATTCCTTGATAACCTCTACCTTGCTTTAAAAAATGTTTGAGTTGTGCTTACAGGTACTTTTCCGGCCAATGTTTTGTGCCTATTTCATGATGGATGTTGATCGAAACATTTTCATAAAGATTTTGCCAATTCTTGATATCAGAGTACAGCTGTCTCACAAATCATGCTGGAAATATCTCTTTCCCAGACAGTTTGGAATATTTATTAAGTGCTTCTATTATATCTTCACCAACTTGGCAGAATTCATTTTTAATACCATCTAGCTTTGGATTTTCTTGTGGAAAAGTTGATAACAAATCAAGGTCTTAATAGACCCAGGACTGTCAAATTTATCTGTCCTATCAATGTCAATTTTAGTAAATTGCAGTTTTAAAATTATTTATTTTGTAAGTTGCTGAATTTATCAGCATAAATGTGCCCCTGATCTTTCTATACTATCCTATTAACGTCTTGACATTGGCTAGAGGGTCTGACCACAGTGTGATCAAAGCGAGTCTCTGAGTACATGCTGTGGCTTCTCCAAGGTTCTTGAATGCATGGTGATGTCAGTTGAGGAACTCGTTGGCCTTGGCCCTTTAACTATTGCTTGGACCTGGTTTTACCTTCATCACCGGGTTCTACCTTTTGTTTTCAAAAGTAGAGTACCCTACCATGTGCACCAAAAGTTCTCTTTCCCTAACTCTGGAGACACTTCCCTTCTGTGGAGATCCATGACTTGCTATGGCTTAGTTCATCTAAGTTTATTATTTAAGTGGCTTTTTCTAGTTATTAGAACAGAAATCTACTATTACTTTCTATAACATTACCAGAAGCAGAAGTAAAGTATGTATTTTTCTACGTAAACATTTATCTGTAAGATTTTTTTTAGTACTGAAGATGGAATCTAGGGCCTAACCCTCAGCTCTGTAAGGTTTTAAAAAATAATGTGTTTTAAAAACTGTACTTTTCTAGGAAGGCTAGACAGAGTGGAACTATTCCCTCTGACTATTCCAGAGGTTGCTCAGGGCCTTACTTCCCATTTATCTCTAGGTCTGGACATGAGCTTAGAATCTAGAATGTCCCTCCCTGTGTTCCTGGTAAAGACCCTTCTGGAAACCTATCAGGGCCTATAGTTGTCCTTTGCACCCTTGAAGGCTTCAGTGTGTCTGGGCAAGATACCTCTCCATTTGGATATGCTGTTTCCTAGAGGCTGGCCTCAGGTCAGGTCTCCATAGCAGCACAGGTGCACATCTCCCACTCTCTGTTGCTGGCACGCATCCTATTGGTCATGGTCATGGATCCTCTGGATGAAGGTGGCATTTTGTTAAACATATAAGCATTTTGTGTGAGGTTCTCTAAGACTATGCAAACATCTTCTTTCCTCTGAAATTTATTGCTCGGATAACAGTTGCAGGACTATTATGACCCACTTTGATAAACGGAACTCAATTTGTCAGTGGAGGTCTAGGGTGGCACCACACCTCTTTTCACAGGACTGCTGTTTCTTGATTGCTTCCTGACTCTTTGAAGTGAGATATTCTGGCTCATCTCAAACTTTCTGTGTTCAGCTAGAGTCTCCTCCTCCTCCTCCTCCTCTTCTTTATTTTATTTTATTTTATTTTATTTGTTTGTTTGTTTTGTTTTCGAGACAGGGTTTCTCTGTGTAGCCCTGGCTGTCCTGGAACTCACTCTGTAGACCACACTGGCCTGGAACTCAGAGATCCGCCTGCCTCTGCCTCACAAGAGCTTGGATTAAAGGCACATGCCACCAAGCCCAGCCCAGTACACTCCTAGTAGAGAAGGCTCTCAGAAAATACAATGTGAGTACTGGCTGTGGCTTGCTACAGACGGCATTTCACTTCTTGCCCCTCCTAGGCCAGAAATGGGGAACACATTTATGTGCACACTCAGATACATGCATACTCAGACAACACATGATTATATCTAGACTTTATTTCCACATACCCCGATTCATTTTGGGTATAACATGGTTTTCTCCAATTCCAGTATGAGTCAGTTTAACATGACTGTCTCTCTTGCAAATTAGACTTCTCTGACATTAAGATACCAGCTGCCCTCAGCACAGGTCCCGCCTCATCAGGCTCTCTGGATGACCACACTTCCATTTCTCATGGGCCATGTGCTGTTTCTGTTCCCTCTCCTGGTATGCTCTGGCTCAACTGTGCAGAGCATACCTCTAGGAACCATGTGCACAGAGATCTTACACTACAGTAAGGCTACCTGACCATAAGTAAGTTGGAGAGTCAGTGGCACCAAGAACCAGTTGAATTAAGGGCCCCAAACAGGATGGGGAGTAAAAGGGCCTGAAAAGAGCAAATGCTCTGGGGGGTGTCTCAGAAACCTGAGGAGGAGTTGGGGCTCTGTGGACACCCTTTGCTACAGCCCCCATAGGCTGCTGACTTGAATTGGGTGTTATCTGAAGTTTCTCTTGTCTCATGTGGTGCTCCTATCAGGGACCAGAACACTCGATAAGAGCCAATTAAACCCTGCTTCTTCATCCACGGTTATTTTATGTGACAGCAGTAACTAATCTCTGTGGACAGGTAGCCTTTTATCTCCCAGGACAGGGAAGTGGGCAAAGGCTTTGAACTCCTGCCTGGAGGAAGTGGCCTGCTGCTTTGTAGGGAGATGTCTTGAGATGGCAGGAGACATGGGCTGCCTAGAACAAGGCTGGGCCTGTGGTCAGTAAAGCGGAGGGTCCCTCTGATAGCTATAGAGCAGCTGGGTATGTGCCTTTTCAGATCAGGATTACCTGTTGAGAAACTCAGGTAGAAACTCAGCCTTGTGGAGCATACTCCCCAACATGTGGACATGGAAGTCAGACAGTCTATGTACCCTTGTTCTGCTGGCCTGTCTGGTGGGTAGTGCTTACCCCCAGGCACTTTCTGGCCCAGGCTTGGGTCCAGAGCTTTTCCATCCTTGGAACAGCAGTGGGTACTCAGTGGTCAGTCTACAGTGGCTCTCTGTGAGGGTCCCCTTCCTCACCACTGCATGGACCTTGGTGGCTCTTCTCTCTGTCCTAGGTAAGCAGCCTGCATGGGCTTGAGGTTTTTGTTCTATGTTCATTAATAGAGCTTTATCTATTTCATGTTCTACTTTCTAGGTACCATGAATAATGTAGTAGCCTTGTTTTTCCCATATAGGAATGGGCCTCCAAAGCCCTGGTATGCATATATTGGCCCTAGTCACTCAGTGATCTTCTCATAGCTTCATAGAGACCCAGATGCCCTCTGGGCTCTCAGTCCACACAATCTCTCAGCTGGTCAGGAAAAAAGAGGCTATGCTTTGAAGCCTGTTGTATTTTGAGGAGACACTGAAGTGAAATGTGTTCTGACTACACTGGGTTGAGGTAGCCCCTGAGTACATACAGATGCTTATAGCAATCCCTTATCCACAGTTGGGAAGGAGTCATATGCCTGACTGCTGTCCATCCGTGTACAAGCTGCACAGATAGGAACATGTCCCTTGCATGTGGTCAGCTGTCCCATCTAAGTGCTTGGTATCTTCCTTAGATTTGATGCCACCTATGAAAAAAGATTGAGGTTTAATACCATTGTCTGTACCAAACCATATACCCAATGAGTAAAACTACACAGAATTGATAATTCATCTCTAAGGCAGAATCTGATTTAGGGCTGTTGTATCTAACTAAATGAGAGCTGACCACTACCTGGAACGATCAAATTAAGATGAGGAAAACAGAGTGTTGGGGACAAGATTCTGATCTTTTTTAGGAGGACCCTGTTGCTTGAGTTTTCCTGCCTGGCCCACAGTCAGGGCAAATCTCTCTCACCTGCCAGTCCCACAGCCGCTCAGACCCGACCAAGTAAACACAGAGACTTATATTAGTTACAAACTGTATGGCCATGGCAGGCTTCTTGCTAACTGTTCTTACAGCTTAAATTAATCCATTTCTATAAATTTATACCTTGCCACATGGCTCATGGCTTACCGGCATCTTCACATGCTGTTTCTCATCATGGTGGCTGGCAGTGTCTCTCTGACTCAGCCTTCCACTTCCCAGCTTTATTCTCCTCCTTGTCCCGCCTACACTTCCTGCCTAGCCAATGGCCAATCAGTGTTTTATTTATTGACTAATCAGCAACACATTTGCCATACAGAACATCCCACAGCACTTCCCCCCCCCTTTTTTTTTTCAAAAAGGAAGGTTTTAACCTTAACAAAGTAAAATTACATATAATTTGGGAATTTGGGCATAGCTTCTCTTACTACTTCTTGCTGGAGGGGGGTGCTGTATCTTATGGGGATACAAAGAAAATTTTAGGATTATGGAATAGTCCATGAGGCTGTATTGTCTGAGCCAGTTGCCTTCAAACCATTCTGGATGTTGGATCATCTGGGCCTTGGTGTTATCAGAGACCTTTCAGGGGGTCTTGGCTGGTCAAACCTGATGTATCTTAATCCTTCTTCAAACATTCTAAAGTATCTGCATTTGAGTCAGCTAATAAAATATCATCCATATAATGATAAATTATAGATTTAGGAAATTTTTTTACATACCACTTCTAATGGCTGTTTTACAAAATATTGGCACAAAGTTGGGCTATTCAACATTCCCTGTGGGAGAACCCTCCATTGAAATCTTTTAACCGGTTGAGAATTATTATAAGCAGGCACTGTGAAAGCAAATCTTTCTCTGTCTTTTTCTTGTAAGGGTATTGAAAAGAAACAGTCTTTTAAATCAATAACTATGAGAGGCTAGCCTTTTGGTAACAGAGTAGGCAAAGGAATTCCAGATTGTAAAGAGCCCATTGGCTGAATTACTTTGTTAATTGCTCTAAGGTCTGTTACCATTCTCCATTTACCAGATTTCTTTTTAATAACAAATACAGGAGAATTCCAAGGGCTGGTTGATTCTTCAATATGCTGAGCATTTAACTGTTCTTCCACCAGCTCTTGTAAAGCCTGGAGTTTCTCTGTTGTTAAAGGCCATTGCTGAACCCATACAGGCTTGTCTGTTGACCATTTTAAAGGTAGAGTTGTTAGTGTTTTTGGAAAATTATCAGTTGTTGTGCCCTGTTCTTGTATGACATGGTTTTAATTTTCCTTTCTGTCCTTCTGGACCTATACATTCAAGCCATCTTGCACTTTGTTTCACTTGAGATAATGTCCCAATTCCTAACAGTTGAACATTTACCTCCTGAAGAGGCCAAGTTGAATGCCAAAATTCTGGTGCAATTATGGTAATGTCAGCACCTGTGTCTACCAGACCAGACAACAAAACACCATTTATCTTTATTGTTAGTTTTGGTCTTTGTTCATTAATAGAAGTTTGCCAAAAAAATTTTCTTTATGTTTTTTCTCTGTTTCATCATCTTGACTAACATGATTTATTCCAATAGACATTTAGTTATTTAGTTGCTTTGAGTAGGGGTTTCCTCTACAACTGCAGGAAAGGTTTGAACTGGATTTACTGTGGGGGCCTGCCTGAGGCCCCTCTGGGAGTTTCCCGAAGCTCGAGGCAGAGGATTACCCTGTCTGTCCCTTGTTGATCTACATTCGTTGGTCCAGTGTTTTCCCTTACCACACCTTCTGTATACTCCAGAAGGAAGGGGCATTCTGTTGCCAGTGTTCCTTGAAGAAACATTATTTCTAGGAATGACCTGTTTACAATCCCTTTTCAAATGTCCTTGCTTTCCACATCCAAAACATCTAACATTTCTCAAACCTTTTGAAATTGCTTTTCCTACCCACATATCATCATGGTCATAAGCCTCAACATTAACTGTATCTCTAATCCAATCTTCCAAAGGTGCAGATCTTGCCTTTAACGGCCTGATTATTCTTTTGCATGCTGCATTTCCATTCTCAAAGGCCAAAGATTCAATTATTATCTGACTAGCCTCTGAATTCGGGACCATTTTCTGTACTGCTGAAGTCAATCTTTGTAAGAAATCTGTGAAAGATTCTTTTGGGCCCTGTATAACCTTTGTAAATGACTCAGTTTTTTTTCCTGGTTCTTCAACTCTGTCCCATGCATTCAAAGCTGCCGTTTGACATAGAACTAGGGTTTGGACATCATATAAACATTGTGTTTCTACTGAAGCATATTGGCCTTCTCCAATAAGCTGATCCTGGCAGACTTGTATTCTGCTATCCCTCCATTGTTTTTCTATATTTTTAGCCTCATTATTGAACCACATTTTCCACTGGAGATTTTGTCCGGGTTCAAGAACAGCCTGTGCCAATTCCCGCCAGTCCTTTGGTATAATCCTATTACAAGTTGACCAGGTGTTTAACATTTGCTTTACATATGGGGAGTGCATGCCATAAGATGCTATTGCCTCCTTAAATCTTTGTAAGTCTAACATTTTAACTGGAGCCCAAGTATTTTGTTCATTCTCTTCATCAGGTAGCTGCTGTACGGCTACCGGATAAATTAAGGGTGATTGTGTGAAAACTGGCTTTCTTTCTGTAACCTTATGATCCAATTTTGAAACAACTTCACTATTTATTTCTTCTGTCTGAATTTGAATTTCTCTATAATTCATCTTTACTGGTTTAACAGGTTTTTCTAAGACTGTTATCCTGGCACTTAAGTTGACTATCTTTTTAAATAGTAAAATGAGGATAAGAAAAGTAATAAACTGAATAATTCGATCAATATTAATCTTTTCATATAGTTGTTCCATTGTCAGAGTGCCTAAAATTTCAAACAAAGCCCAATTTTCTTCCAATGTACACATAAAGCCCATTTTTTTAATGTAGAAAAAAATTCTCTTTTAAATAGATATGTTAATTGACTTACCAAGTCTGGGTAGAACAGTAGAATTCCAGGGAATTTCAAAACAGCCACCTGGTGTTCGAGGTGTGAATCCAGAGAGAGAGAGAGAGAGAGAGAGAGAGAGAGAGAGAGAGAGAGAGAGAAAGCGTAGCCGCTTGAGCCGAGTCAAGCCTTGGGTTTACAGGCAGGGGCCCTATTCGGCAGAGCAGGCCTGAGTTGTTTGTAGCAGTTGCAAGTAACTCCAGCTGCGGGTCAGTCAGGCCTGGGCCAGAGCTAGGCAGCCGGGCCACCCAGGCCGGAAACCGGACCTGCCGCCAAGCCAAGCCAAGCCAAGCGGTTTTTAATGGATTCTTGTCTCGTTGGGCGCCGAATGTAGATGTAACAAACCTTCTTATTAAATAAGAAACACAGAACCAATGCAAAGAAGAAAGCCAAGAGGTCAGAGCTAAGAGCTAAAACTTACCCTTCCTCCTGCGGTGGTCCTACCTCTCCGAACCAGAGCTACCCCTGTGTTAAAGTCTTTATATAGAGTCCCTGTTCTGCCTTCTCATTGGTTGTAAACCCAACCACATGACCGCCTCCTCACGGCCTGTCTGTTTAGGCCTCCAGGTTTTCCATGATTGGTATTAAGACTAAAGGCATGTGTATCCAATAATGGCTGTATCCCTGAACACACAGAGACTTACCCAGCTCTGCCTACCAAGTGCTGGGATTACAAGAGTACGCCACCACTGCCCTGTTTTCCTATGGCTTGCTAATAGCTCTGACCCCCAGGCAACTTTATTTATTAACATACAAATAACATTTTAATACAAATAAAATATCACCATAGGACCCACTGAGCTGGGACACTTCTTGGCAGTCAGTGCTGGTCACTCTTATTGGCAGCAGATGCAGGGGCTGGTTCAGCCCCACTTGGCCATTAGGTCTGTTGACACATTAAAGAGTATGTGAAGAAACGGCATGTCAAGTGGAAGCCTGACCTGGAAGCCTGACCGAGACCAGAGCTCCTCAACAGAGAAGTCATCCCCATGACTGGGGCAGCCTTTCTCCACTCCTCCCCAGCCAACACATGCCCAGCAACCTTACATGTCACACACCTGGGGAAAATGAGCTCACCACACAGAAGGTAGGAACTGCCCTCTGCCCTCTTAGGAAGAGGGAATGTCACACTACTGTGGCCATGGTCTCCATCCTCTTGGAGTTCCGTGTGTGTATGTGGGCGTCATCTACCATAACCGAAGAAACCTAGGCCCTCCTCACCCCTCACATGCCCTTTTGATACCCAACAACCCTGAACGGGTTTTCACAGCTTGGATGCAAAGCCTGGGTGAGCTAATGCTGCCTTTACTTCTTATTTGCTGCAAACACTCCAAGTGAGCAAGTGGGTTCCTGGTGTCCCAGAGCCCACTGATAGGACATGTGGCAGGACTCAGGAGCTGGATTTGGGGATTCAGGGCATTGGAGTTACATTCTAGTGAAGTATTCCTTCAGAAGAACACTTACAGGAAGAGCTTGGAGATGAGAGTCATAAGAGGGTAGACCTTGCCCCTCTGAGGCGGGAAATCAGCAAAATACAGCAGGCTAGAGCTGAGGCCCACTGGTCCTTAGGCAAGTGGGACACTTAGCAGGAGAATCTAGCTTCCAGGATGAACAAAATAAACATATCGAGCCTGAGGTCTGGCTGATGGCCTTCACAGGGCCATGGGCACCACCTCACACTTCTCCCATGTTCTCCTTGTACCAAGTTCTTACACACCTCCTACAGTTTCCATGTACCAATGTCTCATACCCTTCTCAGGTTTTCTTTGTGCCGAGGTCATACGTTTCCCAGGGTTTCTGTATGTCAAAGGCTCACAGCCCTCTTGTGGTTCCTGTTTACTAAGGTCTCATACTTCCCAGGGTTCCGGCATGCCAAGGAATCATACTCTTCTCAGGACCTTTGTGTGCCAAGGAGTCACAGCCCTCTGCAATCTTGGGGCCTCATTCTTGTCCCAGGGTTCCTGTGTGTGTGCTCTAGACAAATAGATGAATAGCCCTTGACTACAGAGACTCCTTCTGGAGGGGAAACAGGCCCATGGCAGAAGTTTATTGTATAGATGGTGAAGAAACTTGAGAAGCAACTGAGCCTCCATATAGCCCCAGGAAGGTTAACTGGGCTGCTGGGACCTTGAGAAGAGGAGGCTAGAGAGTATCCCATAAGTGGGGAGGCCTAGAGGAGCCTAGGGGCCATCCTGTGGCCACTGTGAATTGGACTCTCCATGTTAGGGGAAAGATACTGTGCAAGAAATACTCAGAGGAGTTGGGGAGGGAAACTTGCTCTCTGGCTTATTCTAAGATGGGAGGAAGTCATAGAAATTCATACATTGTAGGGGTCATCTACAGGAGAGGAGGCGAAATGTGGGTGGGAGTGGAGTGGCAGGAGAGGGAGCAGTGAGTTTGTAGCAGAGGTGACCTACACATTGGGTGGGAATATCTCCATCTTGCCTGGAAGGAGGATGTAGGTCCCCAGATGAGATGAGTGGTTAAAGGCCTTGGAGGAATTTCTCTCTATTCTGGGTGCACAGAGCAGGCAGAGTGCCCAAGATCCATGTAGGTAAGGAACAACCTGTAGAGAAGGTGTCCAGAGGATGAAGCAGAAAATATTGGTATGCCAGGATCACAGCATGAAGTTACAGAGGAAGTGGACCGGGAACACAAAGTAGTAAGGGAAGCCTGGATATTAAGGTGGAGCTACCGAGTGTACTACAAGGACCCCACAGAGTTCTAGGACTAAGAAATCAAAGCTCAAGAGTTCTTTGTGAGTTTCAAAACCACCAAGTCAGACAGAAACCAACGTAAAGGCTCACAATGAACTAGCCTCTAACGTTTCAGATGATGAGTGACCTGCCAGGGGTGGTATCATTTGACCTGGAGTTTTAGGGAACAGGGATGAAATATGGTTTAGAAGCAGTGGGGAAGTTAACAGGTCAGGAGGAGGAGGAGGAGGAGGAACTGTGTGTGAACCGGATGTAAGGTCAGGAGGAGTGAGGAGGAACTGTGTGTGAACCGGATGGAAGGTCAGGAGGAGTGAGGAGGATGCCAGTGTGTGAACCGGGGTGTGACTTGTGTCTGAGACTTCCTGGGGCTGACATAGCTGGAGACAAAGAGAGGAGGAGCCCTGGATAATTTATCCAAAAGAGAAACGAGGCAGTGGTGGGAAGTGTCTTATTCCTGGATGGGGTACATCCTCAGCTATGAGCAGTCTCATTAGATCCTATGGGATGGGGGTGGGGGAGATAAGATCTAGGGTGAGCCTGCCGGCCAAACCACCTGACCTTAGGGCTTGTTACTCCCTTAGCACAACTCAGCAGAGCTGCTCAGACCACTGCAGTGGCAGATGTCTGTGTTCTCAAGGATGGAGACATAGACCCTGTCCTGCTGGCATTGGAAGTGTGAGCATATAGGTCTCTTTAGTGCTGTGCAAAGGGTCAGGGGCTTTCAGAGGTAATCTGTAATGAGTCTGTGGACAGACATTTACTATACTCCACTGAGCCTGCTCCAGCAATGCTGGGAGATGCACTCCTTCTACCAAGCCGTGCTGATGACTGTAAAAATCTGCTAAGACAGTGAGGCTATAGTGACTTTCTCATTATGCATGTGGACACTGGACTTGGGCAGGAATTGCCCCAACTGGAGAAATCTCACCAAATCTTCCCATGAGATGGGACTCCCTCTAGACCCACATCCTCATGTACTCCTGACGTCATCTGGCCTTTGACCTGTGGACCTTCTGGTGGCATCTCACTTGAGTTTAGTTTGCACTTCCTACTACTGATGAACCGAGTGCTGTCTTATTAACAACTGGTGGTTTCTTTTCTGTGGCACACCTCTTTGAGTCTTTGGACCACCTTCTTCCTCTTTTTTGGGGGATCTCTTGATATGATCTAGATCTTGTCACTGAGGTATGGCCACATTATTCTCAAATCTGGGTGTCTTTCAGATTCCTAAGTTCATTTTTTTCTGTTTTGTTTTGTTTTGTTTTTTGATTAAACAGGAATTTTTACTTTAATGCAAACTTACAATTTTTTCTTTGTGGTTAATATATTTGTGTTCAATTTAAGGAATCTTTCCAATGATTGCCTATTTTTTTCCCAGACAGATGCCCAATTGTTCTAGCACCTTTGTGTTGACTTTCCACACCTTCTAGAGAGAGTCCATTACTATGCCCATCCCCATATGGTCATATGTGGTTTGCCACGCTCTGAGTTTCTACATGAAACTCATCTTCCAGTTTCATGCTGAACTGGGCTGTCCTACTTGGTAATATTGCAAATCCTCTAAGGTTTGCATATTCCTGACCTTCTTGTCTTCTACACTATTCTGGATTATTAGGAAGGACTCGTGCAGGTCTGTGTACTATTTGGAATGAATTCCCCTAGTGTGGCCTAAACCAACTGAGATTGCACTGAATCCACAGATGAGCCTATTCTTGCACAATCAAGTCTTTGCTCCCAAGAATCTTCCATAGTTTGCACCAAGTGAGGACCCAGCTGAAGTGCAAGGCCTTTAGACTAACCAACCTGCTATTAGCTTTCCTTCCTATTTCATCTCCAGCAAGGAAGCTCCTGGATTCTAAGAAGTAGATGAGGAGGAGAGGGCCTTACTCTGGAGCATCATCCAGCCCTTGGTCATGTCCCTTTCTTTAGGGGAAGTTAAAGGGCTGAAATGGATCGTTTTACTTCTGTTTATTCAACTGAGTATATGTTGCACATCTTTAAAGTTTTGCTAGTCAAGGTATGACTAACAAACTTCTCTACAAGTTTCAATTGTGAAAACTGACTGATTTTACCTAACTTGCAATGAAGAATTATTGATACCATCTAGCCATGTATTATCTGTCTCCCAATGTCTTTCATCATAGGACACGCCCCCTCCCCCCAATCCCAATCAGTCCTGTGCACACTGATGTTGCTTCTGATGCAATGAGACTCAGCCTGCCCCACCCCCCAACATCACAAATCTCATTTCCTCTGAGTCCTGGTACACTGACCTTCCATCTGTATTGTCTGCAGCGGATCTGCAGTGGATCTGCACTGGCTCCCCAGAAACTTCATCTCTCCTTTGTGGTGGCAGGGCATCACAGCAGGAGCAGGATCCAAAGTCAGCGGAGTTCCTTTTCAGAAGTCATTCACATTTTGGTCTGTAGAGATAGCTCAGTCAGTAAAGCGTTTACTGGACAAGCGTGAAGACCTGAATCTGATCCACAAAGCCCACGTTCAAAAGCTAATGTGCTCTTGTAACTGGAGAGGTGCTGTAGAGGTGGAGACAGGCAGACCCCTGGGGCTCACTAGTCAGCCAGCCTACTCTAATCAGAAAACTATAGGCCCCCGCTGAGAGGTGAGAGACACTGTCCCAAAACAGGTGGATGGCCAACTTAAGTTGACTTCTGGCCTCCTCCACATTCATATATGCACATATACCTGCACACACATAATAAACACTATGATCAAAGTAACTCAGAGAGAAAAGAGTTTATTTTATCTTACAGTTGTTGTCCATCACCCAGGGAAATCACAGCAAGGAACCTGGGGGCAGAAACTGAAGCAGAATCTATGAAGGAGTGCTGTGCACTGGCTTTCTCCTCATGGCTTGCTCAGTTTGCTTTCCTGAACCATCCAGGACCACCTTCCTAGGTAGCATTACCCAAGGCGGTGGGCTGGACCCTCCCACATCAATCAAGGAAATGCCTGATAGACTTGCCTATCAGTCAATCTTATGGGGTGTTTTCTCAGTCAAAAGTCCATCTTCCCAAATAACTCTAGCTTGGGTCAAATTGACAAAAAAGTGACCAGAACACATAATTTCTTTGAAAGTGATCTGTAAATACCTTGTGGCTTCTTTGGAGACAAATTTCAAAAACTATTTATAAATGGAATGCAATTCCAATCATAATCCCATTGGGGCATATGAACACAAATTGGCCAGTTGGACTGAAATTTACACAGGAGGGTGAGCACTGGCTCAAGAGTAGCAGGAGATCATAGCATGTCCTTACAGAACTCTGCTCCCAATGTATGGATCTTTGTTCAGTTTTCTGAGCTGTGCTCAACTTCTCCTGGTCAGTAGCTTTTGTCTGAATTTTTTTCCTTGAGAAATGTGTTAAAACATGAGATTAATCTGCTGTGAAGCTTTTCCTTTGTGTCTTTGCGTGGTTCAGTGGTACTTTTCCACTAACCTACCTCCCCTGAAACCCACATGGTTCTTACTAAGCTGTTGTTTTAACAAGTATGCATATGTTTGTTCCATTAATGATAAGCTAGTGGGCCATTTTAAAGTATGTGGAATGATGCCCTTGGAGGGCCTTGTTTCCTTCCAACTGTGTCAGGGACCCAGGACCTCCCTACACTCTGTGCCATTTTGGAGGAAGTTCAGGGCCACAGAGGATCACAGAGCTGGGTCTCCTGACTTATAAAATTACTAGCAGCAGCCTCAAGTGTGCTCAGGAGGCTCATGTGTGTATAAAGAACTGTGCTTGACACAGAACCGCCCAGTGTAGGAGGTGACTGTGGTGAAGGGTGCAGGCAGTGTCACTTCCCTATCAGCCCAGAGCACAAGTGTGCTGTGGGATGTCTTGTACAGCCTACGCAGTAGCCTTCCCAGGGGAAGTGAGGGAAGGAAATGTGTGTGTTCTGGGGCTTTGATCCTTCCTATCTTTTAGCATTTGGCCTCCTCAGGGAGAGAACTCTGTCCTCAAGCCATATATATGGAACCATACTAATTTTCTCTTCCTCATCACTCCATTTAAGCCAACTGAACACCAACATTTGGGGACAGCCTGGAATATCAGAGAGACTGCAGAAACCATCATTTTACTGGTGGTCTCAGGTCTGCTCCCCAACCACCCCAGTTAGGGAACAAGAACTGCATTTCAAGGATGGTGACTCCTCTGAGGGCTCTTGGTCACCTACCTTGAGGTCCTCATTAAGTGTACACATTAGTGGCATTCTGTGTGATATTTCCACACATGTATACAATGTGTACTGATCAAATCCAGCCTCCCATCATTTCCCCTCCTTTGCTCCAATCTCTAATAAATACTCCTACATCCAGATTGACATTTTTGGGCTGTACACAAGCAAGAATAGGTACACCTGTATCTAGCTCCTCTCCCATTAACATGTCTTGCAGCTTCATGTATTTTGCTGAAAATGTCAATATTTTGTCTTTCTTTATGGCTTAATAATATTCTATTGTGTGTGCATATATATGTATATATATATATTTCACATTTCATTTATCCATTTTTCTATTGATGGATACCTACTTAAGCTGATTCTATATCTTGGCTCTTGAGAATAGTACAACAAATGCAGGTATGCAGGTGTCTGTCTAGTATGATGATTTAATTTCCTTTGTATATGTAGGCAGATGTGGAATCATATGATAGTTCTAGATTTTGTGTTTTGGGGGCCTCCATAATGTCCTCCAGTGGCTGTACTAGCTTACACTCCAGGCAGCCTTGTGTATGAGTTCATTCTCCACACCCTCTCCAGTATGGTTTTTATATGCCAATAACAAACTCACTGAGAAAGAAATCATAACATCAATCACATTTACTATAACCACAAAAAATAAGTAAAATAAAACCAAGAATAAATTTAACCAAGAATGTGAAGGACCTCTACAATGGTAATTATAGAATTCCAATAAAAGGAAATAAAGAAGCAAAAGGGTGGAAAGGTCTCCTGTGTTAGTGGATTAGAAGTAATACTATTGCTAAAATGTACACACTACAAAGAAATCTACATATTCAACATACTCCACCATCAAAGCACCAATGACATTCTTCATATAACTAGAATAAATGATTTTAAAATGTATAAAGATACTTAAATTCAGAATAGCCAAAACAACCAATCCTGAGTGAGAACAGCAGTGCTGGGGATGTCATAATACCTAATCTCAAGCTACATAACAGAGAAAGAGTAACAAAAACAGTGTGGAATAACATAAAAATAGACATGTAGACGAATGGAGCAGGACAGGGAATCCAGGAATAAACCCACCAAGCTATAGACAACTGAATCTCAACAAGGGCACCCAAAATATACATTGATAAAACAGGATCTTCAACAACTGATGCTGGGAAACTGGGTATCCATATGTATTTGAACACCATCTCTCATCTTGTCCAATAATAAATAAATAAATACATAAAGAAAGAATAAAATTCCTAAGTGTAAGATCTAAACTCAGGACAGAGGCTGTATCTGGAAGAGCACCTGCCTATCATATGCTAAGTCCTGTATTCTATTCTTAACACTGAAAGAAGAGGAGGAGGAGGGGCGGAGGAGGAGGAAGAGGAGAAGCAGAAGCAGAAGCAGCAGCAGCAGGAGGAGGAAGAGGAGGAGGAGGAGAAGAAGAGGAAGAGAAACTAATTACTAGGGGAAAACACAGGGAAATGTTTTAAGATATTTATATAGGGCAGTGGAATTGAGTAAAAATTGAAAATGAGATTGCATCTACACTAAAGAGTCTCTGTACAATGAAAACAAATCATGAGAGAAAATCTTTGTCATGTATTTACCTGACTGATACTTGCACAGGGGTGGCATCTGTTCAAGCCTGGAGTCAGGGCAAGGCTTGGTCTATACAGGGCTGGGTTTGTGCATGGTAGAGTCTGGAAATGCTGGATCTGGGGTGGAGATTTGCCTCAATATACACAACAAAGCCTGCCATATTCTCTCCACAGCTGTCCCTCACATCTTAAACTACCTGTGAGCAACCAATGGCTCTCCTTCCAAGGGCCTCTACTATACCCCAGCCAGCAGGGGGCAGGCAGTCACCTCTTCAGGGCCACCAGCAGTGAGCTCAAGGGGACTCTGCTCTACTAATCATTTTTTATTTGCCTTGGAATCATATGTGCTCATTTTGTTCTCCTCCCCCTGTATTTAATTTTTATCAGAAATAATGATTAGAAGTCAGAAACCACAGCTGAAAAAAAAAATCACCCTTGGGAAAGGTGGGGCAGGTTAGGGATGAGAGTCTGTTGCCTCTTCCTCAGTCCCACCTCCCCATTATTGTAGGCCCCAGGAAACAGTAGAATATAAGGGGCCAGGACTTCTCAGAACTTCTGTTTCTGTGGTCCCTGACCCCCAGAAACCTCCATGGATGTAGCTGTAGATACCACGGTGGCTTCCTGGGCTGTGCCATCTCCTGCCTACAATGCTCTGCCTGGCTTCTCTGTCAGGGATCGGACAGGATGTGTTTCTAGGTGCCATGCTGAGGTGGAGGTTTACCTGGCCCTCTTCGGTCACTATTTGAGGCCTTGTACCAATTTTCAACATTACTCTAGTGTTGGAGATTTTTCTAGCACTGACAAGTTTCTAGGTTGGTGTCAGAGGTAGTAGAACAGCAGAATGGCTCATGGCTTAGTACTCAGGCACAGACACAACCTGTGGCTCCTTTGTGGCTCCTGTTCCTCCAGGACTAACAAGCACTGGCCTGTCTAAGACTCCTGTGGTTCAAGCCTCAGTCCAGGGGCAGGTTAGCACACAGACTTGCCCACGGTTCCCCTGCAGAGTGTGGCAGGGCCAAAAACGATGCTCACACTGGTGTGAAGTTCAATCTTGTGCTCTTTTCTACCCTACTAGACAGTCCTGAAAGATTCCAAGAGGTTGGGACCCTCATTTTCTGGTGGCCCAGAAACCCTGCAGAGAGAAGGCTGCCCCACCACAGGTATTTCCCCAGTGGCCCAGACCCAGCCTAGTTCAGCACATGGCTGGCTTCCTTTGGCCTGCGGCTGTTTCTCACTACAGATCCTGAAGCTGTTTTCACCTTCACATTATGAGGGATTTTGTTGCTATTTTGAGCCTTTGTTCTTGATTTTTGGCTATTTATGTCCGTGTGTGTGTGTGTGTGTGTGTGTGTGTGTGTGTGTGTGTGTGTGTATACCTGAACATGTGGAAGCCAGAAGTTATGTGGTTACATTGGGTATCTCCCTTTATGGCTCTCTATCTTAGTTTTTGAGACAGGGACTATCACTGAACCTGATTGGCTAGACTGGCTCGTCAGTGAGCTCCAAGCCTGTCTACACCTGGACTCCTGAGTGCTGGGATTACAGGCTCATGCCAGTACAACCAGTTCGCATGTGGGTGCTAAGCTCTATGCTGATGTTCTTATGCCTGCCAAGGCAAGGGGTTTACTGGATGAGCCATTTCCCCAGCTCCTGGACTCTTTTCAGGCACAGTCTTGCTATGTAGCTCTGGCTGGCCTCAGACTCACTCTATAGACCAGACTGACCTCAAACTTTTGGAAATCCTCCTTCCTCTGACTCCCAGGTGCTGGAATTATAGGAATATGCCACCATATTGTCCATACCATTCGTTTGAGACAGGAGCAATTGAAGCCACAAGCTAGATTTTATGCTTCCCTTCCCCTGTAGGTCCTACATGGACACATCTAGGAGCCATGCTCAGTTGAACTTGGCCTTTCCCACACATAATTACCTTATACTGGACTGGTAATACAGGGGCCACTGATGATGTTTCTGCCTGTACAAAGAGCCCCTGTCATTGGAGGTGAGCAGAGGTTTGGTGAGAGTTTAGGGATTCACGCCTAAGGGTCAGGTCCAGGATCCCTGGAATCAGAGCTTCTTTCAGCATGGCTGGGCATCTGGGTAGAAGATCCTGCTTCTGTTCCCCAAGCAACCAGTGGATGCAGGTTCTCCCAGAGGCTCTATCAGTTTACCCTCCTTAAGGGAAAAGACAATTCCTTAAGGGTCTCACTCTCTGGGGTAAGTCACCAGCCTCCCCAGCTGCTGCACATTAAGATATGGCTCCTGAAGGCAGATTGCCCAGTTGCCATGCCTGCCCCGTGCTGACTGGAATTGCTGTGCTGATTATTCAGGAGATAGCAATGTGTGGAGGCAGCATTGTCCCAGGCTGTGCATGCGGAAGCAGAGCCTCGTAGAAGTGCAAGGTCACCCAGTGAGGTAGCCACACGTCATTTCAGAGACCACTCCAGTATTTGTCTTCCGTAACCTCCCAGGCACCCAGAAGAGGCTGGCTGCTGAGTTTCTTTTCTATTTTTAGTTATGTTGTTCTATGCTGGGGATGATTTTATAACTTGCTTGAAATTTCTTTGGGAAGTAGGTAGGGGTGTACACCCTAAATAAATATGGTGCCTTGTGATTTGGTGAAAGATAATATTCGTTTATTTCCCCTGTTGTAAAAATGCTCTACAATCTGAGTGAAGCAAGAGTTGACAACCTGGGAGATGCCCCAGGAGGTGGAAGCAGTACTTGCTGATGTGCATAAAAAGTCAAAATGGAAAGAAAGTTCTTAGGAAGAGTAGAGCAAGGCTGGATGCCCCTGTTGCCTGATTTCCAGTTCTTCTTTCAATGTGTCTGGCCAGCCTCTTCAGCTTAGCCATATGAAGAATGAACAGGAATCCCAGGGGGAAGGGTGCTCAGAGGGCAGCACCTCCCAGATGACATTTCACTAACTACCATCAGCAGCTTTGCTGAGGTTATGCTGTGGTTTTCCTACCAGAGCCCAGTCTCCTCTTTCCCTAGTGATTTTTCTCCTCCTGCACACATAGCTTAGGAGGAAAGATGTAAAGACTTGGACCTTGCACTAGAACAAGAATGAGCAGACCTTTATTCTGGCAAGGGTCACTGGGAGCTGCATAGCACTGGACTGTGGAGGTCATTTTTTTCTAAATATAAGAACTGATATAAAGTTCCTCACTCACCCACTTTTTATTTAACAGCTTTACTGAGGGGCAATTGACATACAATCAACCCCATAAAGCATCAATTCGATGTTCTGACATGTGTCTCCACTGGAGAAAGTACCACCATAAACAAGATAAGAGATGTCTCCATCACCCATAGGTCCTTGTGTCCCTGAAGTTCCCTCCGTGTCCATACCTCATCTCAGCACAGTCAAACTGGCTCACCCTGTCACTGATACCTAGTTTTCATCTTCTAGAACTCTCACAGAAATGTGATTATACATTGTTACTTTTATTTATCTATTTTTTTTGTCCTTCTGCCTTCACTCCGAAGAACTGTTCTGAGATCCAGCTCTGATCTGAAGCACAGCCGTAGTCCTGTTCCCAGGCCAGTTGTATTCCATTGTATACATTGTGTACACAACCTTTCATCCTATTGTGCTCTCTTGAATTCTTTCCAACTTTGACATGACTTTAGCCATGCTCACTTTCTTTGATTAGCACCAACACAATGTGGTTTTCCTCCCAGACTCTAATTTTATCTTAACTTGTGTTTTTTTTATTTGTTGGTTTTCCATTTTTTTTTTGTAAGAAGCAGATAATTGGGCCTGAGATGTCCCCACCTCCAATCTGACACTCCTTTTTTTGTAGTGTTTAAACCGTTTATATTTAATGTGATTGTGAAAGGTAGAGTTTAAAGAAGTATTTTTTTGTTTTGTATTTGTTCCATCCACTCTTTGTCATCTTTTTGTTTTCTTTTTTCTATGATCCCATTCTATTTCCTTTAGAGTCTGGTTTTGTTTTTGTTGTATTATAATCTATGATGCACATCTATGATTAATCATAGTCTACCTTCACGTGACAACATTGAACTGAGGATCTTACAACTGTTTTCCATTTCTTCCCTCCTGGACTTTGGGTCGTTTCTGTTACACGCTTTTCCTACACACATTATAATGATATTTACTATATAGTGATAATTTGCTTCCCATATATTAGAGATCATGCTTCACAATGCCTGATGTCCATTGTCTTGAAAGCTTTTGCTTCATGTCTTATTTCTGAGTCTATTTGGTTCAGACCACTGGTACTGTAATCCTGGTCCTGGCTACTCCTTCTTACTTGGAAGAGGCCTCAGCTAAAATAGTTGTTAAAAATAATCTTTTAAAATAACCTACTTTAAAAAATTTTTTCTTTGCTCCCATGTCATCTGTATTCAATATAAAAAGAAAAAGGAAGCTTTAGATAAAAAAGTAAAAGTTAATAAAAATAAATACAATGTATCCTAAATCTCAGCTTGCAGTGTACAGTAAGGCCAGACTACATGTCTGCCCAGATACTTTTCTGCACACATCTATTATATGATATTACTTTTCTATTTAATAACAATCACAGTGAATGTGGGTCTGAGTTTTTTCTCCTGACATCACATAGTTTTCCATATCCTTAAAATTCAGTTATAGCATTGCTTATTTATAACTTTTTATTTGCTGAGTTCACCACATAAGGGCCCATACTGACTTCAGGTACATGGTAAGTATGGGGCTGATGTGAAAATAGGCCAGGAAAGAGTTAAACTCCAGAAATAGATGACCATTTATGTGGGGACTAGCCTGTCACAGAAGTGGCACCATAGATCTGTGGAAATTGGATTACTCTCCTTAAGGTGGTGTGGTTGTCAGCTGGCCATTCAGAAAATATTAGGCAGGGACCACACTCCATTCCTTCTGCTGAGATACACTGTAGATGTGTGTAAAGCCATTGGATTGCCAGGGTGGCCTTTCCCTCCCCTTTATTTTAACAACTCATACCCTCTAGAGCATACCTGAATTTGGGCACCCACCTTTTGGGATCTGTGAGAAGTCCTACTGCCTGGGCAGGTGCTGCATCAAGTTAACATGTTCCTGAACTATGAGGACATTGACCCAGAGCTTTTCCAGAGTGAGCACTCCATCTTTTCATCTTAGTCTCCACCATCATCAAAGCAGAGGTCTGTCTACTGCTGAACCTCAGCCTTACCACCTGACAGCCAAAAACTCTGGGCTGTGGCTGCCAGACTGACATCCAGTGTTGTGTACTAAGCTTGGGGCATGAATGGGCTCTAAGGTGTTAAGAAAGTGGGGCCTGCCTTAGTTACCTGGCATGCAAATGAGCCTCATGCCAGTGATTCTAATGTTTAGTCTGTGAAATACCCAGAGCTCTAATTCATGGCAACTCTCTCCTTCCCTAGGTCCTGTGGCTCTTTAAAGACCCCCACAGCAATGTCTCCTCTGCCTTCTGGACTGGTCTTGTTTCTCCTTGTGGGCTGAGGACCTCTAGCTGAACCCTTGGGAGCCTCTTGCCTCTCCACACAAACCGAGGTCTTAATCTGTTGTAGATGAAGGCAGATATAGGCAGGTGCTGTGCTCTAAGCATTGAGAGGGCCTGGGTCTGAGGAGCAAGGTTACACTGTGAAGGGACCTTTCCTGCCTTATTTCAGGAGCAGGAAGTTTGTGTGGCTGTCTGAGCGGCAGGAATAATCAGATGTCACAAAGTCCAAGCCTTGTAATTCTGTGAACTTTATTAGTAGGAGTGGCTGTCTCCCGACATGCTTACCCCATCCTAAACTCATTGAGGCACGAGCATACAGTGTCCCAACCCAGAGCAAGGCTGATGAGTGCATGAGGCTCTGAGCCTTGGCCTCCAGTAAGGGAAAGGGCAGAGTGAACAGGAAGACCTTGAGGTCTGGCTGCCTGGGACTGGAGCTGCTGGTATGGGGGCGTCCCATTGGGACACTGTTACTATGCGGTCACTATGTGACCCAAGGTCCCACTGGCACACCCATACTTCAGACTAAAACCCCCAGCAAAATCATAGGGTTTCTTTAATGTCAAACTTGGGGTCATACCAGGACAGGTGTGGCCTTGAGTGGACTTTCCTCCTGATAAGCCCCTGGCAGCTGCTCTGGCCTTGGCAGGGGCCAAGAAAGTGACTTTCCTATACCTCCTCTTTCCCGGTATCTTCCCAAAGCTGTCCAAGCTTTCCAGGAACTATAGAGGCTGGACAAGAGCATAGACTTACAGTTCTACTCGATGACCAGGGGCTTATGAACCAGTTCAAGCTATAGGCATAGACTCTGTAAGCTCCATAGATGACTGTACATGGATGGGGTTGGGGAGGGCAGGGTGCTTGCAGCTTGAGGCCTTGGGCATAGCTGTAGTCCCTGATCTTTTCCCAAGAGGGAAAGAGACTCCTCAAATTCCTTTAATAGAAAGTTAGTCTTCTGCCTCACTCCTGGCCTCAAGTAATCTGTGGTTATCTTGATTTTGCTAGTAGGTAGTCCAAGGAACACACTAGCCTTAAGTCATCCACAGAGTGCAGGCCCTCTGACCACTTGGGCAGCTAGCCAGTGATGACCAGTGGTTATAAGACTATTGAGCTACTTTAAAACTATAAACTGTAAAACTACTTTCAGAGGCTATGACAGGGCGTGGATGATCAAGGGAAGGGGTAGAAAAGTCTAGGACTAGATAGTAGAAGATTTGCTAGTCTGAAGAGATTACTGGAGCAGATTTTTGAGGCATGAGAATACATGTCCCAACTCAGAGCACTTGCTAATCCTCCATTGTGAAGCAGAATCTTTCACCATAAGGCAACCCTGGGTGCCCACAAATGGCATCATGCATGAAAGAGACATCTGGGCAGCTATCCAGGAGCTTTGCACTGTCAGAGCTCCATGCTGATCAGGATCCCTCACCAACCAGGGCTGTCAATGAGCTGATCTGGTTCCTAATCACCAGGGACTAACTCTGACAGGGGTACCCAAACAACCACACTTCTAGAGAGGCAGAGTTGGGTTGGGGTTGGGGAGGTAGCTCAGATTATAAAGTGCTTGCTACACAAGCAGGGGGACCCAAGTTTTATTCCCAGCACCCAGGTAAAAAGCCAGGTGGTGGTGTGGGCTTCTAATCCTAGTGCTAAGGAGGCAGAGACGGGCAGATCTCCAAGGTTCTCTGGCCAGCTAGCCTAGTCTACTTGGGGAGACTCAGGTCCCAGTGAAGAGGTCATTTATTAAATAAAAAGATGGACAACTTGTGAGGATGATGTCTGTTTTCCATATACATATGCACACACGTAGGTATACTTGCACATATACAAACACATATGAAATACAGCAGAAAAAGAGAAAGAGATAGAGGCATAGACAGCAAAGAAAGGGTATAGAAAGCTAGGTATACCTAGAATCCCAGCACATGGGAGGCTGAGGCTAAAAGATTGTGAGTTTGAGGCTAGCTTAGGATATGTAGAAAGATCATGTCTCAAAAAGTCAAACAAAATATAGGAAAGAAGGACAAGGTCTGCTTATTCATTTATGGTTTGTTTGAGGGCTTGAGATTTTGAGGAAATATTGCAATAATCTCTTTATTCCAGAGGCTAGTGGCAGAGGAAGAAAGAGTGACAGAACCAGCATGCTCTAGGCAAGGACTCCTCTACTTGGCCTCAGGTTAGACTCCTTTGGTGTCTTTTGGGCCCTATCTAGCTTGTGTGACAGCTGGGACTTCCCTTATGGCCTAGCTAGATAGAACCCTGGGAGGAATCAGTAACCACAGTCTTGATCACATAGCAAGAAGCAACTGCCTTTCTTTGGCTGGCAGTTCACTGCTTTGTGGTTCACCAAGGGCTACCCACAGCCCCACCAAGAGCACGTCTGTGGGAAGGAGGCTGATCCCCAGGAGGACTTCTAAGCACTCGGCCCTGTTTGCTCTCCTCCCTAGGATCCAAGGCCCAAAGCCCAGCTTGTGATTTCAGCCCAGCTACAGGTCACACCGCCCTCTGGCTCCACGAGTGCAGTTTAAAAGCAAATAAACCTAAATGACGCGAGGAAGTGGAAGTGAGAGGCCCCCACCCTCTCTAGGCCTCCATGTAGCATTGGCCTGTTTGGCAGACCTGTTGGCTTCCTGGCCCTTCACCTTCTCCCAGTGTGAAAGAGACTAAAGGTGAGGTGGTGGAATAATTCCCAGTTTCCTGACTTTACTGATAGTAGTCCTGCTGGCTGGGAATACAGGTGAGACTGGATGTGGCTTTTGAGAATGGCCCAGTTCCTGGAAGGGAAACATTTCTCTTTTACTGATTAGGATTCAGAAGACCTTGAGAGGCCTACAGAGGTTAGATCAGTAGCTATTGGTCTCCTCTGAGCCCTGGACAGGGTCATTGAGGGGAAATCATCACAATTCCAATCACAAGCTTCTGTCTCACACTCCTGCTCTATCCTGGGCTTTTACCCGCCTGAGAGTGTGAGGGGAACATACTGGCCAGTAGGAGGGTCCTCCCTGCTCTGATTCCCTCAGAAGGGGCAGGTCAGGGTGAACGTTTTATTTCTCGAAGGGCTGTAACAGGAAAATGACTTGGTCCACCTTTTAAAAGGATAGCTCAGCCTCCTGCAGGGCTAGAGAGGGAGCAACAGGAGTAGACAGAGGGGTCATTAAAGCAGTTGCCCAGAGTTCCCTTAAGAACAGGCACACTGGCATCTCAGATAGCTCTCAGCTCCAAGAATGTCCATTATGATGATAACCAGTCAGAGCCACTATCCCTGATGCTTTGTGATTAGGGACCTGAGGAGAACAGTGTACATGCCTCCAATATCATGGAAGCTATCGTGGGCCATGTTCCCTGATTCCTTCCCCTGGCAGCTTGGCTCCTCTTGCCTCTCTCAGAGAGCCTCTATTCCACTCCAGGTTCATCTCCACATCCTGGTCACCTATGCTTGGGGTCCCTCACAGAGGTAGTGTTGTATTTCTTACTTTTTCTCTTCTTGGTCCCAGGATCACCTGCACTGTGGATGGCTCCCACTTGACTCCCCGTACTCTTTTCCCATTTCTCTCAAAAGACAGTTTCATTGCATGCCATGACCCACAGTTCCTGGAAGAATCCTTCAGCGGTGGTGGTGCCTTCTCTAGGCACCTTATCTTTCTAACAGTCACCACAGAACCACCTTCTCTGTGTTCAGGATTCTTCCATAAGTGACCTTGGAAAATGAGTATTCCTGACCTCTGCATCCTCGCCAGGCTACTGCACACCTGACCGTGGCCTGCCTACCTCTGCTTCAGGGGCTTGAGCTTGTTCCTCCATAATCTAATGACTATGTTGTCACCTGTGAGTGCATTCTGTGTCTTTCCTCCTGAACACACCACACACACACATACCTCAGACACTCCCACATCTCGCTGGAAGGCTCACCTAGTACTCTAAGCTCAGCCCTTCTGGTTTCTCCTACTCCTATTGAACCCAGCTCCATGGAATACCCTTGTTACAGTAGCATTGCTAGACTGCCCTTTGTATAACTGCTCTGATCTTGGGTCCAAGGAGGTCAGTTGAGGGACCTGCCACCAACCTTAGGCTGAGGACTGCCCAGACTTAAAGTCAGGCTTGTGATTGGAAAACAGATCCTCTCCAGGGTGGATGGCAGATCCCAAATCACCATATGAGAGTCTGGGTCATCTCCAATCTCAGTAGGACGGGGTAGAACCAAGGTGGCCCTGGGACACTCAGGTTGTTCTCATTGCCTTACCGGTAGCCAACAGCAATGCATACTTCAGTCAACCCAGGAGAGACTATGCCCAGTCTTGATGCTGCTAGAGCCCTGAACCTCTAGGCCCCACCCAAAGGCCCACTGTAGCCCAGAAGGGATGTTGGTGAAGGAGCATGGGTACAGAAGGATGGGAGGGACCCAGGGCTACACAGCAGTGAGGGCTCTGCTATCCAGGATGGACCTGGCTCTGGGCTTAGCCTCTCCTTAGATACCTGCTTCCCACAGAGTGAGGCTACCCAGGAGATGAAGTCTACCACTGGTCTTAAACTTGGTCCCAGACCCTCATTTAGGGATAAGCAACAGACAATAATAGTCATGTGGGGAAGCAAGGGCAGTGTTGCCACAGATTTAGACCTTCTGGATTCCTATGAAGTGATAAGAAGCCTGGAACACAGTCCCACCCTCTGAGTTCTGAGAAATGCATGCTGCTCTCCAGTATGAAGTTGGGATTTTTGTCAAGAAAAAGCTATCTAGATGCAGCTCTGCCCTGATGAGTGTATATGAGGTCTACAGACAGAGGTCCAGGCTTTCTGGTTTTCTGTCCCACCTCTTTCCTCCTTTTACATATCTGATCCCCTCAGTCCAGCATGCCTTGTGGACTGGAAGAATACCAGGAAGCTAAGATAGAAGAGCCTGATCCTAGCCCTGTCATAGTACCCATATATGACTGATTCTACGGACAAATTTAACAACCACAAAGGTCAGCCCAGGTAGGTCTTACCCCTGCAGACACTGGGCTGTGTCTAGTCCGTCGGAGAGCTATGCCACAAAGTGGGCACACACCCAGGTTTGCTGTGGTATGGCCTGGCAGCAGGCAGCAGGACCTGTGCCGTTCACAGTGTGCTCTCCTTTGAAAAGGCTGGGGACACACCCCTAGAGTCCCTCCCTAGGGATACTAGAAGCTTCACTGGAAGAGAAAAGAAGCCCTAATGGAGAAGAGCCAGGGTACCTGATGATGGCTCAGTGACAGACTGGTGAGGACAACCCAACTACCTTTCAGCATAATCTCATCCTGTGTCACAGTCTGCCTCTGTAGTCTCACCTTGAGGCTTCTCTCCCTGGCGGGCCTGGCTGGAACTTTGGAATTCACTATGCCAAGAAAAAATTCCTTGTAAGCTGGGCCCATAGGTAGTTTCACCATCTGCATCGCACGCTCTTGGAAACTGAAAGCTGTGTTTTGATGAACTGGAGGCCTGATCACAGAGGCAAAATTCTCAAAGGGTGGTTGGTGATTTAGCTCAGTAGTAGAGTGCTTGCCTAGCAAGCGCAAGGCCCTGGGTTTGGTCCTCAGCTCCAGAGGGGGAAAAATTCTCAAAGGTAGTGCATCTCCTGGAGAATCCCTTCTTGGTGGTTCCCAGCACTAGGCCATCAGGACATCAGTGGGTGATCCCCAGCACTAAGCTTCCTCCTTTAGAGTCACTTCTATTCTAGTGTTCCCAGACTTCCTCAAAGCCAGGCAGTGTATGTCCCTATACTGGTGACGTTCTTGTCCCTTGGTAGCCCCCTGACTTTGATGTCTAGCGTACCTACCCTGAGGATTCCTGGCCTTCATGGTCATACTTGGCAGCTGGCTTCTCCTCAGTCAAGGTCACCCTGAGGCTTCCCAGTATGCACCTTCCTCACTCAAGCTGTCCAGGTCTGCAGTGCGTCTGGGCTCCTAGAAGTGCCCTTTGCATGGCCACAGCAATCTGCAGTGTTCTGTGGGGCCTATTCCACAGCTTGCTTCACTGAGTTCTCTTGGGGCATTCTGTGTTGATCTCCAAAGCTCACTCTTGTGAGCAGCTCACTGTTGTCCTGACCTACTTAACACAGACATGACTGCTGTCTTCATTATTGTGGATGAAATCTTATCATGTCTGGATGAATCTGGGATCCCAAGAGAGAAACTGGAGTATTTGGAAGAGAGGCTGGGAGGGTCCAAAGGTTAGAGGATACCTCTGGAAACTGAGACCCTTCATCAAGAAAAGACCCTGAGGCCTGAGAGATACTGTTTGGAGACCATGAAGACAGAAGCGTCCTTGGTTCCATTGGAAGTGGAAGGCGGGCAGGAGGTAGAGGGCAACGGAATCTTGCTCCAGTGGTGGGAGATGGCAGCATGGAAACCACATGCAACCCTGAACAAACTGCTTTTGGAGAGCTTGTCAGAGAGAATTGGAGGTGGAGACTGAACACTTGCACAGAGAGGGGAGGGGACCATTTGTAGCTGGTGTCATGGTAAATGAAATAAGTGAGGAACTTGGGCTGGGTTGAGGCTTTTCTTTCCACTTCAACCAGACCCTTTGCAGGGTTAGTGTAGAGACAGTGACTGGGTTCAAGGTAGTGGCATCTCCACTGCCCAACATTGCTCAGAAGTGAAGCAGGGAAGGAATCTGAGGACAGCTTCATGGGAGCTGAGGGAGGCCTCTGGTGGGGAACCTCAGTCAGCCTGGGAGGCCAAGGATTATAGAGGCAGCTTTCCAGGCTGGCTAGTCCTATGGCCCAGGAGGGTAAGAGAGGTGCTGGTCACCATTGAATGAAAGCTGTTGTTGTGGCTAGTGGCACACAGCACCCTGTATCATAAACATTAATTAGAACAAGTTAATATATAATTCCACACCCTTCAGTATCTCATCAGTGCCAGAGCTATTGTTCGATAAGGATTTAATGAGGAGAAGGAAAGCTGATAAGAGCCTTCTCTCATTGTGAGATGCCAAGGTCATGAGGGAAGGGAGCCAATGACCCCTGACAACACACCAGGGAAAGGTGTGGAGTTACCTAGGTCTTGCCCCTCTCCTGTCTGTACCCACCACACTGGGGGGCCCACTTTGGGATTCTTTGGACCTGGCTCTATTGGAAACTCTTCTGGGAGTTGTATTACTGACTTTATCTCATTGTCCACCTAGTCTCAGGCCACGGTGAAGTACTCATTTATATAAGCAGCCACCCACCACAGGAGCCCAGGCTGAGTCAGGATCTTCCTGCCTAGAGAAGCCTTTTTTTTTTTCTCATCACAGCTATTCAGTTCCTGAGTCAGTAGCTCCCTTCCTGCAGGCAGGTTATGGCAGGAATATAGTCTGCCATAAACTGGGTCCCTCCCAGACAGTCCTGAGAGTATGGGAGATGATAGAGTGCTATGGTAGATGTATGGACTATGGAGAGACCTGGCTGCCAATAGAGAAGTAGAGGCTCTGGGGGCAGGTGTTCTGTCCCTTCCCAGGGCACAGAAGAATTAATGCGAGGAAAGGGAGCTGATGGGAACTTTTTTCAACTCTGCCCTTCTGTCATGATCATTCCATCAGTGAAGTCACTTTGTTCCTTGGGAAGGCAGGCAGAGCCCCTGGTAGAACCCTTTGAGCTTTCTATGAGCTGATATAGGAGGGAAAATTGTTCAGGCAACAACAAATAAAAGGAGAACAGACTCATGAGCCTGGTACCACAGAGTCAGCTCCTACCTGAGGTCCTTAAGCTGAAGAGGTTGAAGCAAAATTCCTGTCTGCACCCTAGATCATACTTACACCAGCACACATATGCTTTAACTTATTCTGTTTCAGACAGCAAGTCCTGAGAAGGACAGTCTCCATGCAGATACAGTTGAGGATTGTGGCTCCATGCCCTGTCCTATCCCATTACATCTCTGAAAAGTTTTTGCACCCCAGTAGGCCAAACCAGACCAAATCAGACCGAATTTAGAAAAAGCCCCGGTTTAATGGGTAAAGTGTTCTCGGGTGATTCTCCAATCCCATAGGGAGGAGATGGGGATGAGAGACCAGAAAACCACGAGTCTGTTTTCTGGGATGCAGTTTAAATACCCTATGAGTGTGGTCTTGAGCATCTCTAGGGGAGGGTCCTTGTTTGGCAGGCTTTGAGGGGGCAGGTTTGGGGAAATAGATGGAGGAGGGGAGTTGAGGTGGACCTTCCACCAGAACATTCCAGACTCTTCGGGTATATGGATGCCAGGGTGCCAGAGGCTGGGGTGGAGCTTCCACCAGAACAATCTCCTGTGCTCAGTCTAGTGATCAAAGCTGCTTGGAGGAGCTGCTGCACAACAGGGAAAGCCCCATCACTTGGTGTTGGATGCTCTGATATCTGGCCCAGTTGACTGTAGCCATATTATGGGCTTCATGAGCCTAGATTTAGGAATCTCTGAAAACAAACCTAGAAGAAAATATTCGGTGCCCTGTAATCACCAGTCGATCAGAACCACAGCTGCCACAGCCTTGAAACATGGATTGTAGCTTGGAGAACTTGTGGCATTAACAGAGAAACAACTTTGCTCTTCAGCAAATATTTAGTCACTTGGCCAGCCAGAGCCTGAAGGAAGTCAGAAGAAGCTGTGGCCTGTGTATAGCTGTCCTTCTGCCCATGCATGCCTGACAAGTCAAACCCTAACCCAGACAACAACATCACAAAGGTGTGTGTGGTAAACTGATGACCCTGCTGCTCTCCATGTATGTCCATATGCTGCTCAGAGACAACCAAGACTCCTGGACCCTTACCCCAACACCCAACAGGCACCCCACGTAATGTCTCGAGCATGCTGACTACTGGTTTGAGGAGCATGAACCACTGGTGGCAGGGGACTAGGTAGCTCTGAGTTGAGAATCTGTGCTGAAGCTGGGGACAATGACCATGGTCTGTGTCTTAGTCATTGTTTTATTTCTGTGAAGAGACACCATGACCAAAGCAAGCAACTATTAGAAGAGAAAGCACTTAATTGGGGGCTTGCTTACAGTTTCAGAGGTTTAGTCCATTATTATTATAGTAGGAAGCATGGCAGCATGCATGCAGGTGCTGAAGCAGTAGCTGAGAGCTACATCCTGATCCATAGGCAGAGAGAGAGACTCTGGCCTTGGCATGGGCTTTTGAAACCTCAAAGATACCACCAGTGACATACTTCCTCCAACAAATCCACACCTCCTAATCCTTCTAATCCTTTCAAATACTGTCACTCCCTGGTGACTAAGCATTCAAATATATGAGCCTATGAGAGCCATTCTTATTCAAACCACTACATTCCACTCCTGGCCCCCATAGGCCTGTGACCATATCATAATGAAAAAAATGCATTCAGTTCAACTTCAAAAGTCCCCATAGTCTATCACAGTCTCAACATTGTTTAAAAGTCCAAAGTTCAAAGTCTCTTTTGAGATTCATGGCAATCTCTTAACTGTAACCCCCTGTAAAATCAAAATAAAAAAAACAAATCACATACTTCCAACATACAATCACACAGATTATGCATTCCAAAAGGGAGGAAAGGGAGCATAGTAAGGAAATACTGGGCCAAAACAAAACCAAAAAACAGCAAAGCAAACTCCAAATTCTACATCTCTATGTCTCATGTCAAAGTACTCTTCAGATCTCCAACTCCTTTCAGCTTTGTTGGCTGCAACATATTCTCTCTCTTAGGCTGGTTTTATACCCAGTCTGCAGCTTTCCTCAGCAGGTATCCCATGACTCTAGCATCTCCAACATTTTGGGATCTCTAACACAATCAAGGCTTCATCTTCGCAGCTTCATGCAATAGCCTTTCTGGGCCTCCATGCAGAGATACCCCTGTCACACCCTGACCTCAACAGTTTTCCTTAGCCATGGAAGGAGAATCTGTTAAGCCCTGTCTTACATTTTTGACAAAGCCAAAACCATGTAGCTGAAGCTGCCAAATTCTGCTGCTTGATGTGGTGCTGGAACTTCGCTCTTTTGCTCAATTGCATTTGCATCAGCTTTCTGTTGTTGATGGTTTCCTTCACTGATTAAGCTTTTCTTTAACTCCTTTTCACAAGTTGGAAGCTTAACTGGGTGGGGGTCTTGCCCTGAGGTCACCGTTTCCTTTATCCCATTTAGTATCAGGCTTTTCTTTATTTTTTTTTTTTCCTTGAGCACACGATTTGGCTCCAAGATCACCTTTCCTGGTGTTCCTTTTCTCCTCAAACTGTAGATTTTTGTATTTCTCTTTATTCAGCTTGTTTCTTTTCATTATAGATCTGCATAAGAGTGATTACTAACAACCACAGGACAGTGTCAATACTAGACTCTCTTGAAATCTTCTCTTCCAATGTCATTAATTCAAAACTCTTCAATCTATTCTTAGGAAGATTTTTATGAAGGGAAAAAGTAATCACATTCTTTACCAAAATATCACAAGAATGGTTTCTAGGCCATTTACTGATATTTTTTTCCTTCTGAAACCTCTGGAGCTGGGCCATTATAATTTATATCACTCTTAGCACTACTGGTTTCCAAACTCCTACTAGAGTGGCCCATTAACCCAGCCTAAAGCATTCAACCACTTTTCTAGTCCAAAGTCCCAAAGTATTCCCTATTCCTCCAAATGAAAGCACAGGCAGGCTTATCACAGCAATACCCCACTCCCTGGTACCAACTTCTATCTCAGTCACTGTTCTAAGTATATGAAGAGACACCATGACCAAGGCAATTATTAGAAGAGGAAGCATTTAATTGGGGACTTGCTTACAGTTTTAGAAGTTTAGTCCATGACCATCATGGCAGCGAGTATGGTAGCAGGCATAGTGCTGGAGCAGTAGTTGAGAGCTACGTATTGATCCACAGGCAGAGAAAGAGAGAGAGACTCTGGGCTTGGCATCATGAGCTTTTGAAACCTCAAAGCCAACCCTCATTCCATGATACACTTCCTCCAACAAATCCACATCGACTAATCCTTCTAATCCTTTCAGATATTACCACTCCCTGGTGACGAAGCATCCAAATATACGAGCCTATGGGAGCCCTTCTTATTCAAATCACCACAGTCTGTGACCAACCAATGACTAACAGAACATTGCTGTCAGAGCTATTGGAATAAATAAACCAATTCATTGTCCCAGTCATCAACTTCTTTAATACCTTGCCACCCTTGTCTACCAGCTACCTGCAGCTCAGCAGGGTGAGTGTGTTATACTGACCAAGCTCCATATTAGCCTTGTGCCTGGAAGGTGGTTTGTTTAGGTTCATTACAAATAGCCTTCTGTGCCTATAGAACACCCTTATAGGACTTATACTCAGGGTGCCATTTACCTACATTTGCCTTCACTGAGCCTGGATTCTTGACTTTTTCCTAGAGTAGATAGCTACAAACTTGTCCTTGTATATGGCAAATGTGGTGTAGATTCCACAGGCCCTTGGTATGGGCAGAATCTCTGCCTCTTAGTGAAAATGTCCAAGGCATAAGCAGCAGAGGGTGGGCATCAGGGCTGGATGGGTGCAGAACACTGGTTCTGTGATCCAGCGGCCCTAGGCCAGCTACCAAAGCCTTCAGCTTCCTGGCTTTAAAATGGGATTAGGAATACAATGTGAATGCCAGGCCAGCCTGCCTTCATGTTTCCCAGGGGTATCAAATGAAATCCAGGTGAGGGTACATAAGGGGGTGCCAGCTAGAGGCTGTTGTTGTTTTTCTGTGTATATAATACCAGTCTCTAAATAGGGAAACTCATAGACAGAACAATGAGTGCATTCATGTGCAGACAAGCACAAAGGGCCATCCACGTGGCCTACTACAGGGGCCCACAGCAGCCAGTGCTGTAGGAGACAGGGAGCACTAGTGGGTGTTCAGTTCAAGGAGGGCACATTCCTTCCCAGTAGTCCCTTCTATCTTGTGCAGTCAGAGCACCCTGGCTGTGCCCATAAGGACAGATGCTGAAGAGAGACCCTGAGAGATATTCTTATCAGGGAGGTGCTGCTGAGCTAGAGTGGAAACCAGAATCCATGCGATGTGTATTCAGACACTCTGACATTAGGGCAGTATGGCTAGGGTATGAGTGATGTGTCATCTTGCATCTAAAGCTGCCAAGAGGCCACTTCACTCAGGGAGGGGAACATACCCCACACCCATGTCCAAGGAAAACACCCTTGTTTTCACAAGCTGAAATAGTGGAAGCATGAGATTGATCTTTGAAAATATTATTCCTGAAATATAAACTCACAGCTGGTGTTCCTGGCAGCAAGACTTCAAAATCTGGTTACTGGTGCCCCCCTCTCCTCAGCTAAAGCTGCTGGGGGAGATATTTCTGAATGATGTCTTGCACAGCAGATCTTGAAAGAGGTCTCTTCCTCTTCCCTCCCAGTTCCCCTTGCCCAGGTGGGCTGCCCAGGTGGGGAGAGGCTCCCACACCCTCTCCAGGGCCACTAAAATGGTGACTCAGATGGTGCTGGCAGCCTAATCCTCCCTCGGGATTACACTCCATAAACCCACAAATCCTGGTTCTAGGAAGAAGTCAGGGTTTATGCCCAGCACGACCATGTCTCCTTTATAACCCAATTGACCTAAGCCCAGCCAGGGCTGGTCCAGGACAACCTGTACCCACCTGGGGTGACAGTATGGCTGAGTTCCTCCTGCAAGGTCTCAGGTGGGTCTGGGTGGGGCTGCAGAGTTGCACTCCTGATGGAATAGGTCCCCTCCTGGTGGAGAAAGAACAGTGGATTGGGGTGAAGCAGGGTCTCAGGAAGGGCCAGCTCCAGCTGAGCTGTGTGCATCCCACAGGGTTCCCAGGCCCAGCTCACAGGGAAGGCTGGCTGGCAGCCCACTTGCTGTCCCCTGGAATGATTGGCTCAGTTGGCATTCCTCTCCTTTCCCTGCTTGAGTTGGGCTAGTATGTGGAGTCCCACGTCTGTAGTCCTTGAATGTGATGACAGATTTAAGGGAAGAGTCTGTGGGGTTGGAAGGAGCCAAGGGGCCCTTATGTGCTGGGACACAGAGTCCTTCCCCAGAAACTATTCTGTGCCACCAGGGTCTGGCATGAGTGACATTCCAATCTGAAAGGCTAATGTGTGCAAATGAGTTGTATTCTGGCCTCTGCCTAGGAATTCCCCATCCTTCCACAACTGCAGATACTCCTCTCTGAAAAATTTCCACCGTCTGTTGAGCAACCTTGATGCTGCCCTGCTTTCAGGGTCCAGCACTACCTTCGGTTTAGGTGATGCCTTTTCTCTTCCATGTGGACAGAGTCCTTGACAGTAGTGGCCAGGAACATAAGACCTGGGGTTTTCCCTGAGGCCCTTTGTCTGATGTCCTCTGCCTTTGGAGTGCAGATCTGGGTCAGAGACTGTTAGTAAAAGTCCTTAATCTCTTTTCCAGTATTCAAAGAGGCCCTCCAAGCCAGGTGTGTGGACAGATTTCTTCCTAGTCTGATTGCTCTGGGCTTGGTGGGCAACCAGTTGGCTCATTTACTCCTTGTGGTTCCCACCAATCCAGATCGGCTATGTTAAAAGCAAAACAGAGGAGGCGAATGTGGTGTGACAGCGGCTGCAGCTTGTCATACCCACTGCAGTCAGCCCCTGCCTGAGCTTCTGATGGAAAAGTGGGGTCCACCCTGCTTCTGGGGGTGGCCACTTCTTACCTTCCAGAGGATAACTTTATTGCCCCAACAAGTCTCCCTGGTACCAAGGGAAGTTGTCTAACTGGGGGCTAATTTTGACTCCTGGTTCCCTGTGGATTTGCAACACACTGTGATGTGGAAGCCTGCTGACAGACTTTAGCCTCTGCTGTACTTAAGAATGCCACTGGTGACAAGTGCATGACCATTTTTTATAGCATGCTACTGGGATCTCTGGACTTGTTCCTATGAACAAAAGTATCATTCATCAGGGAAATTCCCCAGCATTCTTAAGAAAGAATATCAGGAATAATTCTGCAAACAAAACTGTGTTTGCTTGTTATGAGTAGAGCTCATCCCAACATCCAGGGGTCCATGCTGGGCCCAGAGGATGGGATCTCTTCATGTGCACAGTGCTCCAAAGGCAGTGCCACCCTAAATCCTTCAGCACACACCATATCAGACATAGACAAAGTCCAGCAGCTTTCCTCTGTTGCGCCTATTGTCATCCAGCTTTTCAAGGCTTAAGACCATTGATCTCTAGACAAGGCAGGGGCCCTTGACAACTGGGACAGCTGCACTTTTCAGGCCCAAGGAGACTTGGCCATTTTCCAGCACCCTGGGTTGTTCCCGTCTCTGGAGCTTTCTCCTTGGCTGATAGGGGAGTTGCATGTCATTCCCGCTCCAGGAGGTCTGAAGTACAGGAGTTGGATTGGCACTGCCTGCTATGGGTCATGACTATGTTGTCAGGCATCTTCAAGGGGTACAATACAAATGCAGAGAAGGCCTCTTGGTTTACTTGTTGCTGCTCATGCAGGTGAAACACAGACACATGGAGCAACTAAAGCTGGTGGATAAAATCAGATCTTGTCTCAGACAGGTGGGATCTGAGATCAGCCAGGTCCAGAGCACTCTACTCTTATGTTAGGCTACTGTTCAGGAGTACCTGGGGACTGCCCTCCCTTTCTGATTCAAAAATGGAAGTCCAAAGAGTAGCCAAGGTCTCAGATTTTCTCCAGGAGGGTTAGAATTGCACAAAATAATTAAATTAAGATTGGTTGAATGGATGCTCCATTAACAGAACCCATCCAGAGCGGAGAGGCTTGGCTTGTACTAGTGACCAAGTGCTGGGCCTCTAAAACCGGTAGGCTGTCTGAGAGCAACCGAGACAGTAGGCTAAGCAGACAACACCACACACAGGCTGGTATCCAATAGTAAACCTCATGAAGATGTCAAGGACTCCTCATTTTACAGAGTGGAATAGGAAATGCAGAGAGGTGGGACATTTTCGTGATACCCCTCCCCTGAGACACCAGGGCTGCTTGTTTTCAGTCTGCTCCTACCAGATACACTTGATTATGAGTGTTTGTGGGGGCCTTGAAGACCATGAGATGGTTCTGGTGTGTCAGCCAAGCCCACAGGTAAAAGAGCTGTCTTGTCTTCAGTGTGATTCATGACACCCACCCCCCCCCACCTACAGGAAAACATTAGAAAAAAATCAAGATCACAGTTTCTGTAATGAGGCAGATGCACAAGCTCAGCATGCAAGATTGGCCTGAATCTGGTTGAACACACTCCAAAGATCCTGAGGGTTCCGAAGGGAGTCAGAGGAGAATGTCTGGATGATCACCCAAGTGTGTGACTTGGGGGACATAAATTACCACCAATATTTGTGTGAACAAGACCTAGAGCACATCAGTGCAGAGAGGAGAGCCAACCTGCACGGCTGAAGGTGGAATTTGGCTTTCTGCAAACATCACAGTGTGTCCATACCAACTAAGCCTAAGGTGAAGTCATCAGGCCATATAAACGATGACACACTATAGTGTACTGGGTCCCCATGTGGTGCAAGTTGTGCCTGCATGATGGTGATTTGCCTGTGAGTTCTTTGGAATTTGGTCTATTCCCTTCCTTATTCTCCAAGTGCAGCTTTCATAACAGGAGGTTCAACTGAGACACATGGATGCGTAGAGTGCTGGAGGTACCTACGATGTCCCCTGTTCTCATGCTTCCTCTGCTGCTCGGAGGAAGTTCGTCTTCCAGCTGTCAGGTTGGAGGAATTATTATTATTTTTTTACAGTTTGCAAGCTGTCCTGCCTGCCTGCCCAGCTTGGCCACAGCTTGTTGAGTTTTTCATCAGCTGAATGCAGTTTGGTGACTTTGTGTCACAGTTCAGTCTACAGAATGTTTTAGGCCTTGTTCTTTCCCATAGTGGTTAGCCTGGGGACAGTCGGGCACCCTGCTACCTGGGGTCAGGTTGGGAAATACGGGTCCCAGGCCCATGTGATCTTTTTCTATAAGGCTGTCAGAGTCTTGGCTGCACTACAGGGCTTGTGCACGATTTGTGGAGTTCTCTCCCAATAGGGGACCATACAGGTGGGGACCCGGCCCAGGGGCCACGAAAAAGAGGGGTACATCATGATGGCCCTTGAACTGGGGCACTAAATGTAGGAATCAGATCTAGCAAGGAAGAGAGCTGAAAACCCCGTGAAGATGATCAAGAACCAGGAGACTTCTCAGGAAACATGAAGCCTCATGGAGTGGGCGTAGGTGGGTGACAGGTGACAACTGGGAGATTATTGGGTGGGTGACAGGTGACAACTGGGAGATTATTGGTGACAGGAAGAGCAGCGCAGGGCTAGGAGCTGTACAAGTCCTGGTCCTGAGACCTGGCAGCCTACTGGCTCTAACCCTTACTTTGGAATGCAATGCAGTAGAGACAGAGCAGCCTCTAGCCTCAGCTCCCACCCACTGAGAGCCATCTGGGATTGGCAACACAGCAAACACCCTGTTACCCTGTAGTGGCTCTGTTGCTGGGTTAGCCTCTGATGTGCCTAGCCTTATCAGCTCCAAGGTTTCCAAGGATCCAGAGCCACAGCACACACCGCTGTGACAGCAACCTGACTATCCCAGGCCTATATAACACAGGCTGGAGAAGAATACAGGTCAAGTGTTCGGAGTGACTCTCCTGCAAGTTCCAGACTGGGCAAAGGCCCGGGCTTGAACAGGGAATGTTAAAGGCACCAATAGGCAGACTCAAAAGCATGATGCTCATTTGTTTTTGAGAAATGCAATTTGCAATTGTATGTTAGCAACCAAAAAAAAAAAAAAATTAAAAAAAGTAACAATAACTCTGCCTTGAGTGGTGATTTGGGTTTTGGTTCCTGGAAGAGCTCCCAGGTGGACCTCTTCTAACTCTAAGTGCCTGCACCCGTGGGCACCTTCAATACACAGCACAAGATGGGAGGCAAGGGCAGCTCTCTAACGAACCCTTCTTCCTCCAAGCTTCTTCTACACCCAAGGTGGTAATCTGTAGGCAATGTGTGTATAAGGTTCTCAAACCTCTTGAATTTATGCTGAAAATTAACGTTTTTGTCTTTCATGTATTGTCAACAAACAAGTAGATTTGCAACCATTAGCCACTTTATACACAAGTTTTCACAAACCATGCAAATGAACTTCATAATCAGAAGTTAATATGTCAAACGAGATGTTGTGCACTTTCATTTCCTTAATTTTGAAGCTCAGGGGCTTGTGGGTTTATTAGTTTTCTTGGACTGCTTCTCAATATCTCTGAGCTCCAGTTTAATCATGGGCCCTCCAGGTGTGTACAAGAAAACGCCCAAGAGCTCCAGAAGGTCTAGGCCTCAAGAAGGCTACACATGCCAGCCTGAGCTCAGGAGGAGGTAGTCAGCAGCTATCAAATCACCACAGGCGTCACTGTTCATACGGTTTACCAAATGTGGATGGGTGCCTGTGGGATGGCTTAGGCTTTCTAAGGCCACAGCCTTGCAGAATAAAAGCAGGCCATGAGAGCTGCCTGCATCCTGGCCCCAGTCCACTGATGAGATGCAATATCACATACCTATCATGACAGTTTTTTACCATGGCTGTTGTCCATAACTCTTTCTCAGTCACCGGAGTGTGGGAACACTAATTACTGGAGCCTTCTAGCAAGCCTGAGGCATATGTCCATTTGTTTCCAAGTGCCCACAAGCCCTGCCACATAGCCAAGCTCTCACCTGAGCAATGGGTAGTGGGTTATGAGGGTGCCTTGCTCTTCTCTGTGACATTGCAGGGGCTCCTTGCTTTCTCTGCCTCCATTAGACACACTTTCCCTTCTCTTAGACGGCTTGTAGTGTAAGTGGTACCTCACACTAATGGTCAGGGATGGAACCAATGTTCATCTTGAGTTCCCATATGTGCATTGTAATGCTGTTCAGCTTCTGTTTGAATTGTGTGGGCTCTTGGCTGCAGGCTCTCAGGTTAGGCAGGAACAGATAAAATCCTTGGAGGGCCATTTGACATCATGGACACACTATTGTCATGGGATCTGACTTTCCTGTGTAATACAAGGAGAGCATTTCGAAAGTATGCTTCACCTTAGGCTTTATCCAGGAACATCTGAACTGTGAATAAGACTGTTCTCATTCTTCTAGCTTTCCTCTGGGACAGGAGGCTGAGAATGTGACTAGGAACAGCAGGTTCAGTTTGACCACAGGAGCAATTCCAGAAACTCACCATACAAGATACCCAAGTAAGCAAACCTGGTGGCCAATTACAGAGTTGTGATGCCCCATTCTATACCAGGCCCTGTGATTGGCTCAGTCCAACCACCCATCCTCTGCCCCAACACTCATCACCTACCACTTAACCCTACCATCGTTCAAGCCAACACCCATCAGCATAAAACAGGGAGACAAAAACTAAAGCCACTCAGCCCAGTACTTCCCTCCTAGAAGCCCTGATCTGTATGCTTTAGATGCTAAAAGGTAGCCCTGCCTGTCCTGGGTCCAACCACCAATCACTGTCTAGTCAGTCTCCCATTCACCTACTCAGTATTTCATACATGGTACTGTAGACCAGACACTATTCCAAGTCCTGGGGATCAGCCTTGCCACTGCTGCAGCCCCTCACTTATGAAGTAGACATTCTACAGAGAGGACAGACAGTCCATGGATAGACAGTCCAGCAGCTGATGACTGAGCTAAGCTGAGGAGCAGAGCTGGCAAGGAGTCAGGAGCCCAGTATCAAAACACTAGATACTAGAGCAAGACCTCAGGGAGTCCAGGTAGTGAACATGAGGAGGGATGTCTGGAGCCTCAGAGAAGGGTGTTGCCTACCTGGGCAAGTAGGGGGGCATCAGCAAGGGACTATGGTCTGAGGGTGGACTGAATCCAGGGAGAACTGGACCTGTCCTCTGGGTTGGGTACCCCAATAGAAAGTCCTAGAATATGTCTGAAGGTCCTGAAGGGTGTCTAGCCAAGGGTTTCCAAGGATTGAGTGTGGTTGGAAAAGGAGCTGCCAGGGTCTATGGTTGAAGGGTAGGCTTGGGAGGGGAGAAGGGGTTTGGAAAGTCAGCTCTCACAGGGAGCTAAGATACACAAGTAAGCACCTAGATTGCAACCCTGACTAAGGAGGGATTCTAACGCCCATGGACAGAAAGGACAGAGGGGACAACGGGAGTGTGCTCTGTGGTCACAGGCCACAGGTAAGGATTGCTGTCATGGAGAGCAGACTCTCAGGCCACAATACACAGGACTTAGGAGCTGATAAGCACTGCATTGTGTTACAGAGTGTAAGTTGGCTGGCAACAAGGGCCGGAGGCACAGCATCTGTAGCTTGAGAACTCCACTCAGGTGAAGTTGGGCTTCTTGATTGTGACAGAAAGAATTTTAGAGAAAGTCCGTGTGAAGCAAAGCTGTAGTTTATTAAAAGATTGTAACAGATTTAGGCCTAGGGGTTAACAGAAAAAGGAATTCAGGGAAACAGACAGCATATGTACAAAGGACAATATAAGTGTATGGGTATGGGGTTCTCAGGAGTCACTTTTAGAGTGTCTTGATAGTAGCCACGTATATAATTTTGGTGGTGACTTCTGAAGTTATATTTTAAGGGTTGCTATGAATTTTTTTTCCTAAATGAGATTGTGGGTGGGCTCTAAGGTGCACTGAGTAGGGTTACAGGTGATTAGGATTGTGCAAGGGGGTTAAAACACGGCTTTTTGTTGTGTCTCTTCCAGTCAGGGTCTCGTGTATCCCAAACTGGCTCAACTTTGTTACACAGCCAAGGCTTACTTTGGACTCCTCGTTCACCTCCCAATGCTGATATCACAGCCATGCAGCACCACACTATGACTATTTTTCTTCTTCTTTTTCTATAAACAAAGTCTACAATCTTATTTGTGAGATTTCCAGAAAATTGCAGGCTTATATCTGGGAAAGGGATTAAAGTCATATATGCTTGGACATTAAACATGGTTCACTGCCATTTTACCATTTTTTTAAAAAAAAAATCCCTATAAAAGGAATATTGTCTGTTTATGCAAAGTTCACAGCAATTTTTAATTGTGATGGAATTCTTGACTTTCACTTCGCCAGAGGCTTGAGGATACTCTGGAATGAGAAGCCCCTTTCCTGTCCCATGTCCACTTCATTTTCTCTGTCTTTCTATACTGCTTCAAGTTTACTTAGATGACAAAGTGTGATACCCACAGACTCCAGGTTCTCAATGAAGAGGGGCCTTGCTGTGTGTATATAACAGGATGCAGCGAACAGCGAAACTAGCGAAACCATCCGGCTGCTGAGGGAGCCAATGTAGGAGAAGCAGGTCCCATTTATCAGGTAGAGTCAGTGGGCTGGGTACCGCTCGACCTTGGGGGCGAGCGACCTCGAGGACATCGAAATCCACTGGTCCTGGTTGCTAGCTCAGGAGTCCACAGCACCCGGAGAGCCCACACTTCCAGGCAGGGGCTCAACCAACTCGGTGGGTGTGAGCAGGCTGGCGCGAGTGCCTCTAACGCTGAACTGTTTGCGTTCACGTGTGCGCAGCGGGGGCGGGAAAGCCCCGCCCTGGCGCGGGAGGGGGGCAGCGGGATTAAAGGCCACCCGGCCGGACCGGGCCGGGGGACCTGACTGTTGCCAGCTCCCGGATCGGCGCAGAGCGCTGCGGCAGAGAACGCAGCAGGAACTCACCACGGTATGCCTGTTGGCTCCCAGAGCTGAGCAGCCGCGATGTGGCACTGGGTTCTGAGACCAGGCTGGAAGCCGCTGCTGGTGCTGGCACTGACCAGCCTGCGAGGGGCGAGGGCTGCTGAGGAAGAACCGAGCGCAGATGGGACCTTCCAGGTGATTACCTTCAAATGGCACCACGTCCAGGATCCATACATCATCGCGCTTTGGATTCTCGTGGCAAGCTTGGCAAAAATCGGTAAGTGGCCTGGGGTTTTATGGATCATGGTATCTCATGACATGCCCTTAGAGTCTGTACCACCTGCCTTTGCCCTTGAATGTATCCCTTTCTGGGGAAGAGGCACATCCAGGGAGAGTTGGTGCTGGTGTTGGTTGGAGAAGCACACCAGCTAACTGGAGGAATCACACTCCGGTCCTACAGGGTAAACGTTGACCCCACAGTCGCAGACTCATGGCCCTGTTCTGCCCCAATCCTTCTCTAGCTGCTGCCCTACTGGGTACTTTGGGGCTTGGTATTGCACTGAGAGAACTTACTTGTAAATGGCACTGGCATGAAGTCTCAGTCCAGAGTAGTAAAAATAACTAAATAACTAGCTTTTGATTAAATCCAGGGAAACTCATGACCTCCTGTCTGAAGAGGAGGATGGTTCTCCTCTCTCAACTGGCTCAGTGAATCTGGGAAGTGGGATTGAAGGAGTTCCTGGCAAGGTGAGAGGAAGGTCAGACTTCTTAAAATTTTTAAGAAGATCAAATCTTCATAATCTTTCTGGAGGTGGTGAGGATGTGGTCCCTGTGGAATTCACTAGACCCCTGTGTGAGGAGAGCAAGAACAGATGTAGAGATCCCTAGCCTGCCAGTTTCCATTGGGGATCTGGAATAGAAGAGGCCCTCCAGTGACCTGGGATGGAGTGTGCCTCTTTAGCAGAGCAAAGGGAGGGGTGAGCTATGGAGAGAACATTTAGAGAGCTCAGACTCAGAGCGCCTAGTTAATGAAGGCTTCTTCTTCTTCTTCTTCTTCTTCTTCTTCTTCTTCTTCTTCTTCTTCTTCTTCTTCTTCTTCTTCTTCTTCTTTTTCTTCTTCTTCTTCTTCTTCTTCTTCTTCTTCTTCTTCTTCTTCTTCTTCTTCTTCTTCTTCTTCTTCTCCTCCTCCTCCTCCTCCTCCTCCTCCTCCTCCTCCTTCTTCTCTTCCTCTTCCTCCTCCTCCTCCTCCCCCCCCCTCCTCCTCCTCCCATCTGTTTAGCCTGTGGATCTGGCACTTGCTTCTCCTTGCATATGCTGTCTGATTGGGTTTTTTCAGTAAGGTCGGTGCTGTCTGTTGCTGTGACTAGACAGTACTGACTTCTTCATACAGAGTGTTTAGGAAGGTCCAGGAGATTCCAAGAAGGCCCTTACATCCAGCTCACTTGCTTCTCCATGGGCTGCAGCATCCCAATGTTGAGTGGGTGTGTGCCTTCTGTGTTATCTAGGAACCACTCTCTGTACCTCTGGAGTACAGATTTGGAGCTTAGTGTCTCAAGTCAGCAGCAGCCAGGTTTATCTGCCATGCTTCATATTGGGTCAGCACACTGACTAACTAAGGGGTAGCCTGATCCCTAAGGGCTATAGCTCTGAGGGTCTCTAGGGGACTTGAACTTGCCCCCAGAAGGACTGGCCACTAGTGTTAGTCAAGAGGATCACCAGTGGACAGGCAGCTCTGCAGAAGGACATCTCTATCTTAAGTAGTCTAGTGGGCCCAGGTGTTCCCTGTCATTCAATTTTACCTCACACCTGAATTCTAGAACTTATGGAGACAATCCTTCCCAGGTCCCCAAGGCCTCCTGGTGGCTCTTGCTGATCCTTCCAAGCACCCCCACCAGACCCTGCTTTGTCCTCCAACATCCTTCCCTGCTTAAACCTGCAGGCGTTGGCCCTTGCTGGCCAACTCCCTGCACTGTACTGCAAGTCACCGGCATATTCAGTCAAGACCCTGGCACTGGGGATTTTTCCAAGGAGGTTCCTCAAATATAGCTGCATTCCAGGGAGCAGACATCTCCTCACCTTTCAGACTCCACCAGTCCACAAGACCCTCTCCTCTAAGGACCAAAGCCTCTGTCCCCAAGTTCCATCTCTTTCAATCCCAACCATAGGCAACTGCATCACATCGTCACCAGTACTAGCTCTTAGGGAAGATTTACTCTAATCAGACCCCACCAGGCACCCATTGTCCACCCTGGAGGTCCACTACAGAAGCAAGAAGAGAGAGAAGCTGAGAGAAACAATCTGCAGGTTCAGCTCTACCCTGCCTGGCTTTAAGAACCAACTTCTTGGTAACAGGGACTTCCACACCTAGCTCTTGCCTTATAACTCTTCCCTCAGCTGTGAACTCTGGATTCATTCAGATCCCTGCTGACTTTGACTTGTTCTTCAGAAACCTCCCAGATTCCCTCTCTGTATAACCAGCCTCAGATGCCCCATCATAGACCCCTCACACACAGCTCTGTCCTGAACATAGGCCCATAGCTGATACATGTGTGAATTTGGGTAGTATAGCTAACTCCTCCACAGCTCCCAGACAAGGACATGGCTCTCACTGGTTAAATACTATGTACTTTAAAAGTGTTCAGGACTGTCCACACTACTTCATCCTCAAGTTGTACAGGAACTACCTTCCAGGAGACAATGGGAAGGCCTTATACTGATGGGATTCATGTTTTCTTCTGATTGTCTGTAACTCCCAGCCCAACCTTGTGGTTAGGAGGTCATAATTCTTCCAGCTGGTGTTGACCCAGCTGGGGAGTAAGACATGGACCCTAGAACACAGGTAGTGTGATTACTGCAGTAGGGGACTGAGGAAGGCCAAGGGCAGGGATGTCAAGGCCAGGGTACCTGTCTACAGCACAGGGGTGGTAGACTGGGAAGGTCTGATTGTCTGTGGTGGAAGGCCAGAGTTCATCCTCAGTGGGTGAGGTGCTCCCTTCTCTGTCCACACACTCCCATTTGGGAGTCCCTAACCTATGGCCACAATGTTGGGACTCAAGGCTGGGTAGGTGCTATGCTACAAGGGTCCATGTCAGGACACAGGCAGCACTCGGTGTCAGACTCTACCGAGGGCGGGCCTAGGCAGCTTCAGGAGCATATAGGAGGAAGCTGTCCTGCAGGAAGAGAAAAAAGAGAGAAGCGGAACAGGTAGGGACTGAAAGGAGGGTAGAAGGAAAGCAGGGCAGGAGTCTGAAGGAATGCCAGGGGAGTTGGTGGAGAGATTGGAAGGAGGGTAGGGAAAGCAGGGCAGGAGTCTGAAGGGATGCCAGGGGAGTTGGTGGAGAGATTGGAAGGAGAGTAGAAGGAAAGGCTAGTGGGAACTTCTGGAAAGGCTGAAGAGAGACTGAAAAGAAACTGGGAAGAGGCCAAGACAGTGCTGGGGAAGACAACCAACTTACCTGCAGGCTTCAGAGGACTTTGGTCCCTGCTGAGCTGTGTAGTGGGTGGGCCTCAGTCATGACTGGCCTCTCAGACCACTGCTTTGGTTGCAAGACAGAATGTAAGACCAGAGAGGCTGTGGGGAGAGCAATCAGAGCTTCTTCTGGGCTTCAGGGAGGTGAGGAGTTTGCCCAGACTCATGGAGAGGAGAGGCTACAGCAGGGTTTTCATCACACAGCTCTCGGGTCCTTGCTGCTGTGCTGGGAGCAGTGCCGCCTCTAAAACTGGGGAAAGTATGGGAGGAGGTCATTGTATGGCTACAAAAATGACATCCCCTAGGTCCTCCAGAGGTGCTCGGTGAAGGGGATCCAGTAATAGCGACCAACCCAGCTGAGTCCCATCAGTAAGGAATCGGGAGCCTCTCAGACCAGAACAGAATGGTGTGAGGGCTATGTCAGTGAGGCATAGGCAGTAGGGGGAGACAGCCTAGGGGCAGGCCATAGAGCAGAACTCATGTGGCTGAGGGGATTCTCTAGAATCTGCTGGGAGTCACTGACGGTATAAAGTCTTATTTTGGGAACTGTCCCTGGATAGTTGCTTGAGCTGTCATACCATGCAGCATTTGAAGCTGAAGGTTCCTAAGGAAAGAGAGAAAAGGTTAGGACGTGCTGTAGCACTGCAGGGGTGTGCCCTGACTAGTCCTGCCTATGTGTATGGGTGACTATGCCACACTGCTCCTCCTGCTGCCACCTAGAGAGAACCATTAGGCCTTCTAGGACCCTTGTCCTGGAAAACCTCACTATGGGGAACAAGTACCCTTCTAGCCCTCAACAAACTGCTCACTCTAACAAGCCAGGCTGCTACAATGCACCTCTGGGCCCAGATAACCTAACCATTCAGGTGGCTTCATGTCACGTCATGGCTGTGGGATTCTTCTCTATCCCTATAGTCTGTCATCTGTTGGGACTTTCCTTTAGGTTTCTTTGGGAACAAGGGTCTTAGCTTGGGGTACTTTATAGTTAGGGTTCCCATGGATATGCATGTCCTGAGTCTTCCATGGGGTCCTCAATGTGTTTGGGATGAGTCTGCCAAGGTTAGGATCAGCTCAGCTGTCCTGTCTCCACCCAGCTTTGGAGCTTCCATTAGAGAAAGGCTTTTTATCTTCTGTGTTGTAGGATATAGAGGTCCCTGGGATTATTGTGCCATGGCTTGTAGGGTTCAGGGCACCATGTTTTAGGGTGCCACATCTCAGTGCTGAGGCTGAACAACACCCCTCATCTCCTCTCAAAGTTGGGGTAGGTGTGGCTTCTCTGATCAGAGTGGGCAGCTGGGAGTTCCTATCCATTCTCCTGGTTACCTCCCTACCATGAGGAGCTAAGAAGGCCCAGCTGCCTGCCTGAGCTGCACCTTACCCTGCTGTCCCTCATGCCCCCTAACCTCTTTCCCTCTCCTCTCATCTCCTTCTCCTTCTGCTCTTCTCTAGGCTTTACTCTTCTCAGGCCTCTAGCCAGGGATATGGATGGGCAAGTACTGGTGAGTTGAGAACATTACACAGCTCTTCCTAGCCTGGAAGTGGAATGCCATCATTGAGGGATAGGAGGGAATAAGGGGGAAGGCTGCCAGTGAGTGTCTCATGGCTCTGAGCTAGGTGCCAGCTGAATTTCAGTTAAGTCTTTCTTCAGCTCCAGCTGGAGTCCAGACTACCTCCCTCATTCCTAGCCTTATCCTTCCATGCCCGGCTTCCTACTACCCCACCTCTTCCCAGCTTAGAAATCTCTAGGCTACTCCAGCTCTTGAGGAAGGTATTTCTCAAGAAGGTATTCCCTAACTCCAAGCTCTTTTGACTCAAGCAAGTGTGCAATTTTCTTCTTATTGAGTCTCTGGTGGCTAATCTGTCTGTACCTAGCAAGGCTTCTGTAGGTCTGGGAGTGAATGCATGCGAGATTGAGCATAAACAACTGGTTGAGTACATGGATATGTTTATGCATAGATGAGTAAATGACATGCTGATGAACCTGGCTTCCTACCTTAAGTTCCCAGCACCCCTTTGGTTCTGAGTTCAAGGAAGAGATTCCTAAGTCCTTAGTGAAATTCTTCCCCAAACTTCCACCCAATTTCCTGTGCATGGCATCCTTGATGACATGTTTTCAGGCATGGCAGTCAAGGGGCCATAAGCTTAGAGTAGTATGGGTGTCACATCTGAGTGTCAATCTAGCATCTGGACAGGTGAGGTCTGTCAGGCGTGTGTACATTGGCTTTTGCTTCTAGATGGTTATTCCTCTTGTCCACGTCTGTCACTGAGTGTCATTTCTCTAAGAAGGATCTCCTATCTGAAGAAGAGCCCTCAGACTGCTGGCTACAGGGGACAGAGTTCAGACTGAGGGGCTAGAGAGCTGCTAGAAATTCAGAGGGAGTAGCTCATCTTGAACACTGTAAGAAGAGCTTCAGAGTAAAGGGATTAGACACGAGCTCAAGCCCTAGAGACCCAAGAAGTAGGGGCAGATGGGGTAAACTCTGAGAATATCAGGACCAGGATCATTGGGGTTGCATTGTTGATTGGAGGAGGTGTGGTCAGGGACAGATGGAGGCGGCTCATTGTTGGGTAAAGGGTGTGGACTTTGCCTGGGGCCCCCTGAAGAACACTCAGCCCTTGAGAAGGAGGCGTTTAGGAGCACCTGCCAGGCTCACTTCCCTAGCCATATATCCTGAAGGCTTGTGTGGAGCCAGCAATGCAGCTCTGGGAGCTTTCTCTAGATGAGGGCAAAACCAGCATCATTTCCAGGTCAGATTTTCAGGCTCTCCCTAAAGAGGGAAGTCTCCAATGAGGTGGAGTGGCCTGGTCCTCTCTCCCCTCCTGGGCAAGTTGGGAAACCTGCAGGATTTACCACCTGCTGAGTTGATGTGCCAAAGTCCAGTTAGTTTTGTATTCTCTTCTGGGAAAGAGTTTCTTTCAAGGCAAAATGGGAACATTAAAAAGCCTGTTTTTAGGGACTTTTTGAAGAAAAGGAGGAGTGGAAAATCACTAGTTGCTGAAGGCTTTGTTCTTAGATTTGGCCCAGGCTTGTTCAGGGGACCCATAGCAGCTCTCCTGCTGTTCTAGGGCTGATTTGTCCTTCAACCTGAACCCATAGAAGTTAGTATCTTAGGCCTTTCTCCTAGCCCTCTCTGGGCCTCCTGAGCTCCAACTTTGGGGTAGCTGCCCAAGAGACAGTGAGGCAGGGAAGTGAACACAAGTGAGGACCCTGGAACTTGGGGAGCCCCAACTGCCAGGTGGAAGCAATGTGGCTTATCTTAGTCACACAAGAAAGACTGGGAGAACTGGGGATGGAGGATATAAGCTAGCCAGTGAGATGTGGATCCAGGAGTCCATAGGCCTCTTAGGAAGTATGCCTGTGTGTGCAAACAGCACAGACCCATTACTGATTATGCTGAGCATGTGAGTGCACACACAGCCACCTGTGTGTATATAAGTGTGGGTGATTTTGCGTGTGCATATTCATACTGCTCACATTCTTGCCCCCACACCTAGACTGTTGAAGGAATGTATAAGCATACTTTGTCCAGGTAGTGCCATCTCTGGGCCCCATTTCATCACCTCATCTAAGAGACCAGTGGTTCCCCATCCAGTCAGTCCATGGAGGTGACTCCAACCTCTAGAATTAGAAATCCTGAGAGGAATGAGACTTGGAGTAAAGTTCCAGGACTTCAGGGAGGGACAAATGAAGATAGATGGTATATTCTCCAAGGAAACACTGTGCATTCAGGCTCCTGGAAACACAGATGTCAATGAAGTGCCTCCTACACCTGAACTTGGACACTGCTGGTTCCTACCTGTATATGTCACAGCACCTGAAAAGCACTCACGGCAGTCTGGTTAAACTGTCTGTACAGGGACAAGCTCTTCTCTCCCCAATGCTTTAGGCTCGTCACAGGACATGCGCCAGCATCTGCATCTCTCTATGGAGAAGTGGTAAGAAATGGGCTCAGCAGATGAGATACTTACAAGGTACCTGGTATCTGAGAGGGTTACAGAACATAATGGCAGTCAATAAACAAAAATGCCAAGATAGACACACAGTGGATAGAAACGCCATTCCCAAGCTGGACACCATATGTATGTATGCTAAGGAATGTTTGTGGAGGTCAGAGAACAACTTGTAGGAGTCAGTCCTTTCCTTCCCCTATGTGGGTCCTGGAGATTGAACTCAAGCCATTATGCTTGACAGCAAGTACCTTTACCTGCTCACTAGCCCGGGTTTTAAAAAGACTGATCACCTGAGTTCCATTCCTGGAACCCAGATGGTAGAAGTGGTAGAAGGGCAAGAACTGACTCTTGGAAGTTATCTTCAGACCTCTACATGCATGTCCTAGTACACACACACAGTCTCTCTCTCTCTCTCTCTCTCTCTCTCTCTCTCTCTCTCTCTCTCTCTCTCTCTCTCTCTCACACACACACACACACACACACACACACACACACACACACACACACCTCCCTTCCCACCTTTATTTCCTTTCCTTATTTAATTTTTTTAAAACTCACCCAGTCCAGATAGTGCTGCCTGCAATCACATGGATATAGATCCATCCACCAGAACCCGGCCAATCTACCAGTGCCCATACCTTTGAAGAAACATGACTCCAGCCCCAACAAGCAGCCATCAATTGCCAGGTGGTCCTCAGTTAGTAGGTAGAGCACCCATAGCCAGGAAGCAGAGAGAGATGGATGCTGATGCTCAGCCTACTTTCTCCAGCCCTTGGAATAGTGCTGCCCACATTTGGGGTGGGTCTTTCCACCTTGGTTAAACCTCTCTAGAAAGACCCTCATAGACACACCCAGAGATACGCCTCCTAGGAGATTCTAAATTCCATTAAGTTGACAATCAAGATTAACTATCACACCACATGTTAGAGAAGACATGTCCTATTTGTCCTTCTGTGTCTTGATTATTTTATTTAATATGAGGATCTCCATCTATTTTCCTCCAAATGATTTAATTTTTTTAATGGTTGAATGAAACTTCATTTGTTTTTGTACCACATTTTCATGACTGACAAATTTACATCCCCACTAGCAGTTAGGGTCTCTTTCCACAACGTCCTCTGAAGTGTCTGTTGCTTGTTTTCTTGACTACCATTCTGAAAAGAGAAAGATGGAACCTCAGTGTAGTTTTAATTGTGTTTATGGCATAGTTAAGGATGTTGAACATTTTTTAATGTGTTAATATTTATTGGCCACTTGTACTTCTTTTAAGAAGTTCTTTTGCTGTTTTATATCTTATATATTCTAGATATTAATTTTTGCCAGGTGAATAGCCACAGATTTTCTCCCAAGTTTTTAATTAATTTAATTGGGGCTTTTGTGTTTTACTTTCATGTGTTTAGTCCATTTTAAGTTAGTTTTGTTGTTTTTTTTAAAAGGCAGGCTGTAGGATCTGTGTTTAGATTCATATTTTCACATCTACATGTCCAATTATTTCAGTCCTATTTGTTGGAAAACCATCTGTTTCTGTTGAATCTCCCTAAGTGGTATTTGCAGGTGTCTCTCTGCTGTCATCTTAGGTAGTGATCTGTCTGCTCTCCCAGCACTGGGCAGTTCCAAAAGCCCAACTGCATCAGGTCTGGCCACTGTGGCGTCAGTTTTACTTGTCTTCCTTCAGCACTGAGCATTTGTTTCCAGGCTTCTGCCTCTCCAGATGAACTGCAGACCAGGATGTCTGACTACACAAAGTAACCTGCTGCAATGAAGTGGTGAAGAACCAGCATTTTGACAGAATTCAGACTTCTAATCCACAAACATGGAACACCCTAATTTATTGTTATCTGATTTATTCCATCAAAGTTTATGGCTTTTTAAATGTGTATCTTCTCATTTCAGAGGAGAGTGATTTATGTTTCAGTTTGTGCTAAGGTATATAGCAGAGTGTTTTAAATTTCAAATAGTTCTTTTGCTGTTGTGTAGAAAAGTAGTGGATTTTTTGTATGAGTGTTGCGTTTTGTTACCTTGCTGAAGTCACTCATTAGTTCCAGAAATCCTTTGTTGATTTTTTTTGGACTTTCTACATAGGCAAACATATCATCTGTGACACTCTTGATATCAGCAAACAAGGCCTATAGGGACTTGGGTGTAGCCTGTGGCTTTGCTGTGTGTTAGGTAATTAAGTGTATTTTGCCAAAATATCACATATGAATAAGTAAATGAATGATCTTCCCTCCTGGGAAGGAATTTTAATGTGAGCCCATGAGATAAGAAGATGGTGCTTACAGAGATGGGGGAAGAGAATCTGGCCAAAAAATACAGAAGATCTGGGTTAACAGGTGATGGGGTCACAGATACACAACACAGATACAGGACAGTGGGAGCCATAGGGAATCCTGGAGTACTGTAGTTACCAGAGGAAGTGGCATGCTCTACGATGAAACCTCTTGATATACCCTACCACCATTGGGCCTTTCTGTACTCTTCTCTACACATTTGTTTCTCTTGCCTTGTGTTTTTCTGTTTCCCATCAAGCTGCTGATCCTTTATCCCATGGCTTCCTGCTTCGGTCTTCATTGTACTGCATGTACCCTCAGGGTAGGAGAGGGCCCAGAATCTCTGAGTAAACACTACATCCTGCAAACTCTCATCAGCTAGCAGAGTGCTGCTAGTACAGCCGCTGTATCATCTTTTGGCTATCAGCACAGAGACTCAATCAATTCTAGAATTTGTTTGGAAAGAGGCAGCCTCTGCACTGCTTCTTTGTCCCTACTTCCCAAGATGACTAAGTAAGCTTAGGACAGAGTGTCATGTTCAACTATCCTCCTGTCCAGGTTGATTTTGGAATGCTCTCTGGCTGCCCAACCCACACTATGATCTTGGGTCTTCTGTCTTCCATTACATTCTAGGGGTGTAGTTACTCTAACTGCAAAATTCTCCACAGTAATTGCTTCTCCATTGTCCATGCAGTTTTCTGTTTTACCTGAAGTTATTGGGCCTCTTTTTGTTATTGATGTAATTATATTTGTGTGTGCATACACACGTGTGCAAGTGCATGTGCTCATGCCATAGCATGTGTGTGATGGCCAGAGGACAACTTTCAGGAACTAGTTCTCTCCTTCTACCATGTGGGTCCCAAGTATCAAAGTCAGGTCACTTGGCTTAGTCGCAAGTGCCTTTACCTGCTGATCCATCTGACCAGCACTGTTGGCATCATTTTCTATGTGCTAGTCAGGGAATTTTTGCTCAAGCCATATGCTGCTGTGCTCTGCTTGAGTTCTGAGGCTCTCATTTTCTTCTTTAGAGATTCAGAGCCTCCTTGCCCAGCCTTGCCTGGTCCCCTGGCACTGTCCCGGTTGACCTGGGCCATCTTTGCATCTTATGCTTTTGTACTGAGGTCCCTCTTTTTAATGTATGTTCTTCTGCAGCGTTCCCTGAGCCTTCTAGTCAGGGCCACAGGTCCAGGGCTAGGAAGCAACCTGGTGGTTATTGAGATGTTATAGCCTGGCCACTCTGGGGACAAAGAGGTGCAGTCTGTAAGCGCTTTTCTGTGTGGAGTTGGAGATACTGCTTGGCTTCTTTCATGGTTGATTTCTGACCTTGGAAGCCTTCCTCAGCATTGTTTGTACAGGGATTCCTCTCCATGATGTAGTATCCGTTCTGTTTATAATAGTATCTTGGGGGCAGGTCTACTTGCTTTATGGAGTCATGTATTTTCTGCCATTTAGTCTAGAAGCATGGCTCTTCAACATATGTATTCTCTTTCTTCTATTTTTCTGATAGAATTTCTTAATTTCATCTTTCAGGTCTTCTGCTGATTTTTAAAATTACTGCTCTTGTGTTGTTTACTTTTAAGAGGTCTCTCTCCCTTCCCCATTTCTCTTTCTCTTCTTTTTCTTTCTTTGATGATCCCTCTGCCTGCCTCCCCATAAGATTACAGGCATGCACCACCACACCCACCCCAAGAGGTCTTGAGTCCCTGCATGTATCTCCTTTCAATGTCACACTCTTCCTCAGCATGCTAGTGTCCATCATTCCTCTACTCTAGCCCTTTATGTTTGAGCATCTCTTGCTATTTCCCAAGAGTCTTAGAGTCCGTCCTTGGGAAGGGCCATGTGCTGGAGGTACAAAACTTCACTGGAACCTGGAACAGGGATATGTCAGTGCTGTATCTGTGTGGAGAGCTCCCTACTTCTTTTAGGCCCATGCAAAATCCTTGGGAATAAAGACAATAAATAAGCCCTCTGGCCTTTCATTTTCTTTGGGTTCAAAAATAAAGTAATGCACTTGCTCTTTGGGGATCCAGTTTTCATCTTCACAACATCCACAAAAGATGAGATTGTCATCTTACACCAGGAAACCAAGTCCAAAGATAGAACTACCTATTAGGTAGTGAACAGGCAAGTCCTGGGAACAGAGAGCCCTTAGGTGTGCAGGGACCGTGCCCTTCTGGCTCCACAGATAGGGGCTGTTTGTACCTTGCAGGGTCACCTTGTCCCAGGGAGGTAGGTGTTGGTGGGGGCCCTCAGGAGGCCCCTATGGGCTCTGAACCATTTGTCTCAGAGGAGCAACTAGCTGAAGGGTGGGCTGCTGACATGAAGTCTGCCACCAACCCATCAACATTTTCACGTACCAATGCCCAGTGTCTCAAACCCTGCCCTCAGTGAGGGCCTGTGCTTCTGGGCCACTCTATGGCTTTTTTTTTTTTTTAGTCTTCAGAGTTCCAACTTATCATCTGCCTGTGCCATATGAACAGCAAAGCTCAGTAGTCCTGATGAGTTCCTGCTTTGTATCCAGGAAGTGAATGGTGACAAAGTCCTGACTTTGGAGACAAGTTGTAAGCTCCCAGGTGGTAGTGACCATGACCATGTGAATGGGCACAGGCCCAATGAACAGCAGCCTTGGGACATTGCCACACAGTTTATCTGCACAAAAGAAGTTTTCAGAGAAAATGCTTTGCTGGAATTTTTCACATGAAGGTATGAAGGTCAGCAAGGTTCATACCTTCTCCCCCACAGGGAGTATGCTTGTAAACTCTTTGTAGCTCTTAGAACATCCACCTGTGTCTCCTGTCCTTTAAGAATCTTTGCTTTAGTGAATTTTATGTCGATTTGACCTTGGGGTTACTCTTCTGTCAGGCCCATGTTCCTCTCACAGTGGCTTTCTGTGATATGACAGACTCTGTTCTTGAAAAGGAGGTGGCCCTGGCTTGCCTGGCCTCTGGCACTTTTCATGGTTTAGGGAAGTCCTGGGTGGTGCCAGGCCACCTGTGTTGGCTTAGTTGTGAACTCTGCTCCTCCAGTCCTCATGTATGTTAGCTGCAGCCATCATAGCTGGGCTCAGTTACCCTGTCTCAATGCCACTATGCACAGTTACCCTCCTGTACCGACTGAGTCTTGGTGTGCCTTGCCCACTGCTTACCCCTAATCTCCAACCTGACAGTGGGTTCCCTTCCAAACTTGAAGGCCCTGGACTCAACCTCACAGTGTCACCTGTGTAAAAGAACCTAAGACTACATTCTCTATCCAAGATCCCTACCAGGTACCCGGTGAGTCAGTTCTGCCCTTAGGGAGCTGATGGCCAGATAACTCATAGTTTGTGAGGTCCTGGTAGGCACAGACAGGACAGGTTTGGAGGTCTATGTGAAAAGAAGACTAGGGACCTAAGGGCTCTTCTCTGGGCTTCAGGGACAAGGGAAAAAAGTCACTCTGGCCATGTCTCATTGCTGTCTAGGAGCTGGTTGTATCTTCTACTTGCCTTTCAGTCTCTACATTTAAAACATGCAACCTGGTCAGCAGTAAAGATTGAAGTTCAGGTCCTTGAGGTCCCCAAGGGATCTGCTTCAGAAAGCCAGGGCTTGTCCACAGTTCCCACCCGAGAGGCTTCCTTCAGTGCCATCTCAGCCCATCATGATAAATAACAAGGATCTCCTGGAGGACTATGGGCTCAGGGAGGACCAGATATGATAGGAATGAGGGCAGAGCTTACAGTTGTGGAGGCTACACAGAACCTCTCATTGCAGGGACCTCCTTGATGGGTGCCTAGCACATTGAAGCAACATAGGAAGGCACAGCCCCACTTCTCTACCATAGATACCTTAGCGAGCCAAAGCCCAGTCCATCCTACATGTGTCCAGCTCCTTAAGTCCTCTCAGGTAACCATTTGCTCAAGTGTTGAAGGAGAAACCAAGATAGTGGAGGTACTTCTTGAGTGCTGCCTCTGCCCTCAGATGACACTGTGTGCCTGTCAGTATCCCAGCCACCCCCAACTTCTCCTGAAATGCCCACTGTTTACAGGAAGTATAAAAAATATTTCTGCAACATCATAGAGATGTGGGTGCCCCTTGTGTGGAGGGTGCCCATGTCTGAGGTCCAGCCACTACAGGATGTGCTGGCAATGACCTTCCTACAAGTAGCATGAGGGACTTTGTCCTGCTCATCTGCAGCTTCAACACAGCACTATGTGGTTGTTGATAAACCAAAGGAAAAACAGAATTGCTGAGTGTTTGTGATCAGTTAGAACATCATTCATGGCATCTGCTTCAAAAGCATGATGTTCTAAAAGTGTAGTGCAGTGGAAAGTGAAATGAGGAGGGGTCCTGAGGACATCTGATATGTCAGAGTCAGGCTCCAGGCCTCTGTAAAAACTATCCTGAAGACAGATGATCTCTGAGACAAAAGAGGTAACAGTGTTGGTAGACTTACAACAGACCTATGTTCTTTTCCTGTCCTTTGATGGGATAAAAACAAAAAGAAACAGTTATTTGTATTTACTATTTTCTCAGTTTTGGTTTTTAACTATTTGAATTTAATGGTCCTATAGAGTGTAACTTTTAAAAATTTACACTGTTTGAAGTTGGCAGAATTTCTCAACTCCATAAGCATGTCTCCTACCAAGCTGGGGCCATTTTCTACTACTATTTTTTTTTTCAAAATTCTCTCATTGCTTGCTTTTCCCCTCATTCTAGAGCCCTACTACACACATGCATTAGACTTTTTGATACCGTCCTGCAGACCATGGCATCTTCCTAATTAACAAAAGCATGTTTTCTCCTTCTACCTCAGGTTGTGTCATTTCGACTGGCATGCCTTCAAATTGCAAACTCTAGCTCCATTTCTATGCTGTGAAATTAGTCTACACTTTTATTTCAGATATTGCATTCTTCAACTCCAGAATTTCCATTTGAATTTTTTTGATAGCATATTCTAGGGGTCAAGAAACCATGGTCCATGGACCAGTCACCTATTTATTTAAATAAAATTTTATTAGAACAAATCTTCACAGCCTTGCCCTTTTGTTTGCATACAATACAGCAGTGTTCTGCAGAGCTAATCATTTGTGAATCCCATGAATCTTGTGACATTAATATTTCTCTTTCAAAGAAAAATTGCTAACCTATATCCTACTCCAATTCTCAGATTTTTTTCAAATAATTACATTTTCTTCGAATATTTTTACTGTTTTTAAAGCTGTTTTAAAGTCCTTATTTGATAGTTCCAGTGTCTGCATCACTGTGAGGTCCTCATCAGTTGTTTTATGGCTGGTCCTATTTTTCTACTTCTTCATATGTCTAATAATTTTTAATTGTGTCCAAGACACTGTGACTTATACCCTGCAGAGACTGTGTGCTACTATGTCCCTCTGGAGATAACTGCTTTTTAAGGTGATGGTCTGTTGTTCGAATCTTAGATGGTCTTACAATAAAAAACTCAGAGCCAGATATCAGGGTGAAAGCTGAAAGATCAGAGAAGCAGAACAGCCAGCCGCTAGTTCTTACCTCTACTAAATCCTCAGCCTAAAGAGAGTGAGTTCCTGTTTCCTCACGCCTTCTATACCTTTCTCTGCCCTGCCATATTACTTCCTGGGATTCAAGGCATGTGTGCTTCCTAAGCAAAGGCATGAGATCTCAAGTGCTGGGATTAAAAGTGTGTGCCATCACTGCCTGACCTCTATGTCTAATCTAGTGGCTGGCTCTGTCCTCTGATCCCCAGGCAAGTTTATTAGGGTACACAATATGTCACCACAATGGTCTTGCCAGGCAACTGACCTTTATGTGGACTGAAACTCCAAGTACTGTCTGTTCCTATTCTGACTGATATTTATTCTGCTTTTTAGCTCTAGTTGACAGCATGGGACCCACCATACTCCTGTGTGATTCACAGGAGATTACAGGAACTGACTGGTGGTTAGGATTTTTCAGTGACTATGAGGTTCCTGTATCGGGCTCTTTCCTTACTGAGCTTTGCTGCTCTCTTTTTATTTGCTGCTTGGATCTTTGTCTCCTAGCTTTCTAGCCAGTGGCCAGAAGGTTTCTGGTAGGCTCATCTGGTTGCTCAGCTGTGGCTGGGACCTGTGCTTAGGAAGATTCAGGATGGCATGGAAGCCTCCAGGCTGTTCCTTCCTTAGGTCTGACTGTCCCCCTAGTTTCAGCCTGTTGTTTGTATGTTTCTCTCAACGTTTGTAACTGTTATTTGTGGGTGAATTGGAACAACAGAAGCTGCTCCAGCAACCAATCATTAGATGTGATTATTAAAACTTTTCTCTCAAGTTTTAAGTTACAGTCAATTGTGAGATCATAAAGTAAGCTGTGAGGCTGAGGGTTTTGTAACTAGAGGTAAGCTAGTGGCTGGCTGTTCTGCTTCTCTGATCTTTCAGGTTTCACCCCAATATCTGGCTCTGGCTTTTTTTTTTTTTTTTCACTAAAAGACCTTGTAAGATTTGTGTTACACTAAGCCTGGAAACTCACCATCTGTTGTAAGTGGTGGATTATAGGAGTAGCATGACCTCAAAGCAGGCTGAGGGTATGGTGGCTCTTGGGAGACACTTTGGAGAGGATGGGCAGGGCTGATACCTGGCTGGCTTCTGACTATACCGCAGGCCCAAGCTGTCCCCACTCTGTACACTTAATAAGCAGTTACCTGTCGCTGTTAAGGCACACATTTGTGGTCAGTACCATTAGAAACAACTGCGAAGTGGTAGATGCCTGCCATGTTGGTAGGCAGTACCCTGGGGCAACAAGAGGAGCACAGGATGAGGCACTAGCCATGGGTCTCTTACTTTCACCTGACTCTGACTAGACTCTGATGAACTACTTTACCTTATATTCTGTTTGAGTCAATACCCTACTCCAATCTTGTGTTGTAACCCTCAGAAGCCACCAAAGGCAAGCAGTCTCCAAGTTTTCAGCTTGGAGCAGAATTTTGAGTTAGTTCAGGTCACAGTGGTTCTTTAAGGAACTGTACTTCAGCCTATCTGAGCAATTTTCCACAAAAATATTAGTTTGAGTAGATGTAAAATAGAGCTGTATGGTAATGAGGATATAAAATAAGCCAAAATATTAACTTCCATAGTTGGTAGCCAATAAGGAGACCCTACAAACACATGAAGGGCTCTGGAGCCATCTCTCAGTACAGATCTGTGGGGCTGCAGGAGAACCTTGCTTCTGTTGCTTGCCATGGCTTAGAGCAGAAGGAGACACTGCTTTCCTGGAAAGCCACCGACATTTTACCAATTTAGAAATGAGCAGTGTTTCCCTAGGTTTTGTAAATGAACAGTGCTGAAAATACCTTGCCATTTGTAAGCAGCATGGCTAGACTTTAGAATGTTGTTCTCCAAACTTATCAGGCCTGAAGAAGGCCTGGCTCATAGAGGGGCTCCCTGCCTACAACAGAAGAAACCAGGTCCACCCTGACCAGGGTGAACTTCCAGGTACTTGCCTAGTGGGATGCAGGCAGGAGGAGGAATTGGCTAGACTCCAGGTGAACTATAAATATCTTTACCTCCTGCCCTGGAGCTGTACCTGACATACTTACTGAAATTCTTGCAAGGTGCCCAGTGGGCTCAGCTGAAAACAGAAGTAATATTGAGGTCAGAAAAACAGGGTCTTCTGTGTGCAGGCGAGGCAGCTGGTCTGACTTGCTGGCTTTACAGTAGACTCTGGCCCTTTTCCGTGGTTCACTTGAGGATCTTATGTCTAGTGTGTGAGTGTGCTTATGCCATCTATGTGCTTTTCTCTATGTACCCACGTGAGCACAGGAAACTGCACATGCATGTGTAAGCTCATGTCTGACCCTGACCTGGTCTGCTGCACAAGGAGGGGGCCCATGTCAGGCGCTTCCCCTTCTTTCCTCCGGGCAGATTTTCACTGCTCGGTCCAGTTGCTCTGTTAGGCAGAGTTTAATTCTCTAAGGCTTGTACCTGTTAAAGTAAAACCAAGGGATTTACTGTGCTGCTGCATTTGCAAGGACTCAGCTAAATCTGCCTGTCACCTTGAAAGATCCTTGGCAGTGGGGCTGACTCTGGGCCTGACCAAGGCCTGTCCCCAGCTGCATTGCTAAAGTGTGAGGGGGTCAGGGTCAGCTGGAGACCCTGAGAAGTGTCTGCTCTTCCTGGTGCCTAGTCCCAAAGTATCTGTTTATGAATGCTTAGACCTTTCACTTCAGTCAGAGAGTGTAATTATAACTAAAGCATTTGCTGTCTGTTGTCACCATCAGATGGCTGTACCATTTTGTGCTTAATTAACTGTGACTCTGAGCCTCAGCAATAAGTTACTCGTGGGCTTGGATGTCCCTCTATTATACCTGCCCAGTGGAATATCCTCAGCTGACACCGGGGATCAGGACCCAACTCTATCCTCTCTGGTTTCCTTGTTCCTAGAATATTTTATTTGTTCTCTAAGAAGACCCTCTCCCTGTTGCCTGTTGTTACTGGCTCTTGTTTCTATGAAGCTTGCTTTAGTTCTGGCTTTGGCAGTTACACAACTGAGCCCAACCCCAGTAGAATACATTCTGATAGATTCTGGACCATTGTCAATCCCTGGGACAGCAAATGCAGCAGGGTGTTTGCTCTTTCTGTCTCAGGGTCTCAGATATCCTCTGCTGCTGTTCTGGTCAGCTTTCTATCACTATAACAAAAGCCTGAGATGAACTACTTACCAGGATAAATAACTTATTTAGGTTCGTGGCTCTGGAGGTTCCAGACCCTGCTTGGCCTATTGCTCTTGAACCGTGGCAACAAATCTTGACAGAAACATGTTATGCAATCAAGCAAAACCTCTAACCTCATGACTAGGGCCATAAAGAAACAAAGGAGAGGGGCTAGAGAAATGGCTTAGGGGTTAACAGTACTTACTGCTCTTGTAGAGGACTCAAATTCCATTCCCAGTACCCATATCAGGTAGCTTGAAAACTCCTGTAACTTCAGTTCTAGGGCATTTGGTGCCCTCTGGCCTCTGTGTGGCACACATAAAAACACATGCAGTTACACATATACACATAAATGAAAGTAAAACAAATCTTTAGAAAGAAAGGAAAAAATAAAGGAGAGTAAGCTGTCATAAACTCCCTCAAGGCTAGACTTCCCATGATCTAGGCTTCTACCTTCTACAAGCTCTATAACAGCACCATCCTGGGAGCCAAGCTTTTATCTCATAGCCTTTGGGTATGTTTAGGATGTAAAGCCCAGCACAGCTCTTGTAGCCTATAGGTCACACTTTCCCTAACAGCTTGTAGACTTGAGAATTTCAGTGTAGAAGGCCACACTACATGCCTAATCCTCATGTCAGTTACCCAGCTCCTGTCCTGTGCAGGTAGATGGGCTGTGTGTGTGTGTGTGTGTGTGTGTGTGTGTGTGTGTGTGTGTCTCCCCTGTGGGGAAGAAATTCTCCTTCCATTCTGTACAGCATCTCCATGCTCCCAATACTGGGCTTTCAGGCAACATAAGGACCAGTCATACACAGATAAAGACCATCATTGTGAAGAGCCACTGAAACCGCTTCCTTAGGCTCCACCAGGTCCTCCTCCTACCTTGCTTCCTCAAAAGCCACAATGCAGGGGCAGCAGCACCTACTTCTCAGATTGTACCGGTGCACCTCTGGTAGACACATCTGTGATATGGGCAGAGGGTACAGGAAGGAAGAAAGGCCTGGTGTATAGTGTACGTTTCACCAGCAACCTGCAACCTACATTGTCATCCCTAAGGCAACAGACCACAGCAGAAATGCACCCAGCACCTTGCAAGATGCTGGTCCAGACCCACTATAACTCATACTTGAGTCATACAGGCCCTTCCTGTATGTGAATGACATCAGACCTGTGTGGCCAACTACAGATCTTTACCCTTACAGCACCAGGAAGCAGGTACTACTTACTGTAGGATTGCTCTGCAGTAGCTGGCTTACTAATTTCTAAAATGCTCATTATGTCTGTAATTGTTGAGCTACTAGCAAATTGCTACTTAAAGCCTATTGAACCTCTGGCTTAAGTAGCTAATTACAATGCAGATTGCTGCTTAGGAGGTAGTCATAGGGACACACAAGAGCCAGCACAGACTAGGCTGCTCTAGGCTGTGACAAGTGGGCCCTATGGGCCCCAATCCAGGTATTCTACCACTGAGTGAGGATGATCCCAGCCTAGAGCAGATGATTAATTGCCAGCCCAGGGCCACTGAGGCCCAGAGCAAGATCTCTGAGATTTTTGCCCTATGGTCATGGCAAAACTGGCTACAGAAGAATGAGGAGTAGAGGAGGCATCCAGCCCAGAAGAACACACAGGCCCCAGAAAAGGTGGCTGAGGTCAGTAGAAAAACTGTTCAAGTCCAGCAAGAACACAATGCACAGAGATTGCTCAGGGGCAACTAGTGACACCATGAACCAGGAAAGTTTCCAGACCCAGGGAAGATGAACAACACCCCAGATTCACCAGATCCAGAGTCAGAGTGTAGATTCCAGAACCTAGAGTCCATTGCTAGACAAGATAACCTGGGTGTGATTTCAGAGCCTTGAGAATGGTGCATGAGCCCACCAAAGTCAGGACTGAGAAATGAATGAGAACAGCAGGAAGCATCGAGAGATGGCTCAGCTCACAGAACTGCACGGTGAACGGCGTGAGACTTTTCAGTGAAAATGAGATGATCAGAGGGACGCAGGGAAGGAAGCCTGGGACTGTCCAGGTGTGGATGCCTGCTGCTCCATTTCATACCATCGCAGGAACTGCCAGTACCTCCACTCCACCAGTTCATGGAGAACTACCAAAGGTCATGGAGCCAGCCACCTGCTCTGGAGTTCAGGAAGCTCCCTGGAAATAGAAGAAACAAAAACCACAGGCTGATAGTGGGGGCATTCATGTTAAGATCTGTTCTCAGGTCATTCTTAAGGATGAAACGAGTCTTTTACAGAAAACTTGTGACATTGAAAATAAAATGAGCAGAACAGACTGACCTGATCCCTTCCTGAAGCACCAGGAGCAATGTCCACTTGAGGTTCCAGGAACAGATATTACCCAGAATACATCAAGGCAAACCCTGATAGGACCAGGACACATCAGGCCTGCACGGGCATGCTTGAAAGGATGGTTGTGGGCAGTCAAGGAAGGGATCAGGATTTTACAGCTCAGTTTATGAAAAGAATTAGCGCCCAAATGAAGAAGCAATCAAATTCTGTAAATAACAGCTCACAGACAATAACAGGAAGTATCTTAAACATGAAAAGATACCCAGCACCCACAAATAGTAAAAGAAAGCAGGGTTCAGTCCCCAATGAGGTATTGGACTATGAGGTAGGCAGGGGGCAGCAGCACTCTTGAAGGAGACACTTTGGACCTAAGAACATATAGTCCATCACTCTTCTGGCTTCTTTCATGTGTGGAAATGTATATTAAAAGTTGGTCCTTCTATCACAGAGATGGCAAAGGACAGAGGTACATCCCATCTACACCACACATAGATGGATGTTCAGAGAAATAAAGAGGTTATCATTTTCCTGGGATTTTTCAGGACCTACTTCCAAAGAAGAGCAAGTGATCTGAAGCCAGCCTGTCTTCCATTTACCTGTACTCCAGTTGTTGAGATCTTACAGTGACCAGCAACCACACTGGAGGGATTAGCTGATAGTGTCTAAAGGGCAGACTTGCCTTGTTGTTCTAGAGATAAGAATGACTCTGGTACCTTCCCTAGTCTCAGCTGTCAAAGGGAACTCCACAGAGGTGAGAGATTTGTGGTCTATATTATGGAGAGAGGGTGTAGGAAAAGATCAAAGTCCTGAGCAGAAGGCAACCTCACAGCTTGGGTGTGGTCAGAGCTCAGAGGTTTTCTGGTCCCTTTTCATGGCCCTTCATCAAAGAGTCTCACACTTTAGTGACTCAAAGGGACAGGCCACCAGATTTCTCAGTAGGGCATGGCAGAAACATGACCCCCCAACTGGAGCCAGTCCAGGGTGTGAAGAAAGGCAGGACATGCATATGGACTCTGTGGCTTCTACACAGCTTCTGGTACACATGGGTCTTGTGGGATTGGAGGACAGAGATAAGGTAAGGCATGGCTTCCACCCTTGAAAAAGAAGTTGAACCACAACCAGAACACTTGGGAAGCTATGGTCATGGAGCAGCTGCTGCCCATCTTTGAGGAAACAGGGGCTCCAGACATTTCTGAACACAGCCTTTGGACCCAGAGCTCAATTTTTATAGTTAGTAGGAAGACGACTCAGGGAGGTGGAATGCCAAGGCATAGGTTCTTAGAATTCCTCTGGCATCACAGTCTCACCCCATTGTCCATAGGAACTCCTCAGCACAACTCCTTTGGGTCTAAAAATGCAGAACCCTAGGACGGTTCAGGACCCGCTGGGTCTGGGAGTCCCAAGCTGGTTGTCAAATCTTGCTGGAATTCTTGGGCTGCCCTTGCCCATAGCCATAGATAGGGTCCAGAGTGAGGAGGCAAGCTTTCTGTATGCAGATGGTGATGCCACACATATTTGTCCCCAGCTCCCTGGGGGGACATATTTAGGATCTTCTCATCCATATCATGGCCTCTCCTTGGAGTAGAGACAGTACCAGACCTTCCAGATATTTTCCTGCTTGTGGCCCTGGTACCTCAAAAGACTGGATAACCCTGGGCAGGGCCCCAAGGAATCAAGAAACTTCCCTGGGCAACCCCCCTTCAGCAGCTTCCCTCATTCTGAGCTGGTACCTTCTCTTATAGACTTGTCTCAGGCATCCAGCATGGTCTGGACATTACATCATGTTTGTGGGCTTGCCCAGCCTTTAGTTACAGGACAGGCCCTATAGTTAACTCCACCTTGTATTAGTGGAAACTCTCAGAGGGGAGAAGAGAAACTTGATTCAAATTGGTAAGATGTGCACCTGGGATGGGGAAAGCATCTGTGGAGCATAGGCAGACAGTCCTTCAAACCCCCAAAGCACAACCTACCTGTCTATGCCAGCTAAAACCTGACCTTCCCTGGAACTCAGAGTCTGGACTGGTGACTACAGGTGGTAACCAATGATGTGACACAGTCTCTGTTATGTCGGTGATTTCTGGTGATAGGCTAGAAGGTTGATATTGAGGTGCCAACCTGATCTCACACTTGCTTCTCTCCAGGCTTGGAAAGGGCTTAGACATCATTTTATGTAAGGACAGTAGCAACCTCCACCCCACGGGTGGAGGGGCCCACCTAATCCCTGCAATCTCTGCAATCATCTGTGGAGAAACCAGCCAGGGAGCCCTGTCCAGGCTATCCAGTTTAGAAGGGTGGGTCCAAAAACATCCCGCAGGCCCCACCATCATCAGACCAATCAGGAAATGCTTTTTCTGAGGTCAGACTCTGGTTGATTACCATACTACCTGGCCTGAGAGGGATTTTGGATGTTTGCAGGTAGGGGTGGGGAGTGGGGGGCTGGGGGAGCACACACATTTTTTTTTTTTTTAGATTTCAGAGATATTATCAACATAACAGCTTTGGTGAATGAATTTGATTATACAAAACATTTCTTAAGCCAAAGGAGGCAGCCTTGTCTGTCAGCATTCCAAATGTGTTAAAATCAGGCTTAGCTTAGGAATTATAATCACCTTTCCTTTGAGTACAATCAGACACAAGATTCACGGGAATTGCTGTGCTTCTTTACAGGGCGGAGCTGAGCACCTGTCAAACTCTAGCAGGGTTGATGATGGCTGAGGAGACTGAGGGGTCTGAAGGGCTTGAGGTGGGTGGCCACAGGTTTCCTGCAAGCTTGAATATCAGGAAGTCAACCAGTTTCTGCCTGGGGTTCTGGAGACCCTTGCTGTAGGAGCTGCTACTCCTAAATGGCTGTGACCCCAAAGGAGTAATGGGGGACATGAGGAGCATGGGTCTCCTAAAGGTGACTGCAAAGGAACAGCCAGGTCAAATTGGAGGGGGTTCCTACCTGGGAGGCAAGGGATGTCCATCTGTCCAACTTAGGTCACTTCCTCTCAGTTGCTATGTAGCCTCCACCTGTGGAATCTGTCATGGGGTGGGAGGTTCTGTCATCCAGTGCACAAACTTTGTCACCCTTGTGTGAACATGGAAATTCCAAAAGGTAGAGACCTGGCTTGGTATGGCTGAGCTCTATCCAGCTCTTGGCCTTGGCTCTGTCTATGTGTGCCAGCTGTGGGTGGGAACAACTCATCTCCAGAAGGACCTTCTCATCATCAACATTGCTCTCATCCACCATCAGCTGTGGGTGGCTGGGGAGACAGAAAACTTTACATTATCCAGGTACCAAGGAAGAGGTCCATCTATTGCTGTGGTTCTCAGCCTTCCTGATGCTGCAGCCCTTTAATACAGTCCTCATGCTATGGTTGGTGACCCCCAACCATACAATTATAGTTCTTGCTACTTCATGTAGCATGAATCTTAAAGGTACTTATTAATAAAATCAAACCTGGAGCCGGTATTGGGGTGAACGCTGGAAGATCAGAGACGAAGAACAAGCCACAGCTGTAATTTTACTACTTTATGAATTTAATGTAAATATCTGTGTTTTCTAATGGTTTTGGGGGTTGTGACCCACAGATTGAGAACCACTGATAGCAGCTCTTACAGGAAGGGTCTTCAAAACCCTGGGTGGAAACTAGTTGGCTTCTTGATAATCAAGCTTGCAAGAAACCAGTGACCACACTGATCTCATGGATACCTTGCTGGGGTGTGTGTATGTGTGTCTTCCCCGACCCCTCCCATTCCTCTGGGGGACTTTGTCTCCAGATCTTCTCTTTGCCATTGTGGTCCCTTATAAGCCCTGATCTTCCTGACCCTCTTTCCTTCCCACAGTCTTTCACCTGTCCCACAAGGTCACCAGTATCGTCCCTGAGAGCGCTCTGCTCATCGTTCTGGGCCTGGTGCTAGGCGGCATCGTCTGGGCAGCTGACCACATTGCCTCCTTCACACTCACACCCACGCTCTTCTTCTTCTACCTGCTGCCCCCTATTGTGTTGGATGCTGGATACTTCATGCCCAATCGACTCTTCTTTGGTAACCTGGGCACCATTCTGCTATATGCTGTCATTGGCACTATATGGAATGCAGCCACCACAGGATTGTCCCTCTATGGTGTCTTCCTCAGTGGCCTAATGGGTAAGTCTATATATTGCCCTCTGGGTGAGTTCAAGTTACTTTGCTGAGCCAAGGTAAGGGTGCAGATCACAGATGTAGAAGGGTTGGGTCTAAGGATGATGGGCATTGTCTCTGGGAACTACTTATGTAAATAGCCTGGTATTTGTAAGAAGGTTCAGTTTATAATTAGCTTCCTTGGGACATCTGCAAGCTAAAGTTTTTGTGTCATGTTCAGAACAGATTTGTGACCACACAGCCTAGTAGAGTGGGTAGGTATGCATAGGCAGCTGCTCTTACTCCTGTCATAGTTGGCAGAGTGGTGTAAACCAGCAGAGATGAAAGTGGACTGTTCCTAGACTCATGAGTGAATTACAGAGTAGAGCACCCCAAAGTCTTGAGTGGTTTTGTGCTGTTTCTGCTCAAATTTGCTAGTGATTACTTCACTTAGCCTTGGTTACCTCCTGGGAACCCCCCACCCTCTGTGCTGAATCTTTGTTCAGCAGGAAGGCAGCAGGTGATGCCTGAACAGAAGTGAGTAGGTGTTCACAGGAGGACTCAGAGTCGGGACTTTCCCTTTGGCACATTCACTGAGTGAATGAGGCCCTTGAAATCCTAGAGACCAATGAGAAACAGGGAGCAGTAAACCCAGGAACTATCAATTTCTTGGGATCTTATCATTTTAGGGAGCTCCCTTGAGTCTCTGCTGTCCAGCATCACTAGATACCAAGGGTAAGGACCTGTCTGGCTTCTAAAACTAGGCATCTTGCTGTGGGGTGGGTACTGCTGGTCACATTGGTGATGCCATAAGGTGATGGGACACATCTAAGATGGCTGGATGCCTCTGGTCCTGGAGGATATCTTGGGATACAGAATGGGGACTTCTGTAATCTAATACCCACACCCCTTCCAGGGTCATGCTGGCCCTCTCTTGACAGTCCTGTCACCCACAAGATCCCGGCATGTGATGTTCCTGGAGCTGTTTTTGGGGTACATGGAGAAGCCTCTAGCAGACTGACTTATGGTATAAGCACAGGCCTTTAAATAGGTGACTGAACCTTGGCAAATGTGCTTACACTAGAAATTACATGGTCACCAAAATCTAGAGCATTTTAATCTCCAGGGACATCTAGGCCCATCTTCCTACTACCCCATAGCCATGAAGAATTGTTATACCACAGTGTCTTTTCATAACCAGTATTGTTGTACATCACTGCCTACAGACACTCCCATGATAGACACAGGATGTTGACCTGTGTTCCACCTTTGGGACCTAGCTAGTCAAGGCTGACCAGAAAGATCATACTTAGCCCATGAGCTCCCTTTCCTCTGTGACTTTGGCTGATGGTATAATACCCAGGTTTGCCTAGGCAGTGGCCAGTCTCTGTAGTCAGCAGCTCAAGGAGGGGCTCACTCACCCTTACTGGGAGAGTCAGCTTGGACCAGCTATCTTGTAGGTCATTAGTTCCAGGCATAAGGTAAATGTGGGCGCACTGTCCAGGCAGGGAGGCCAGTCCTGATTCAGTGGATTGTATATCTGTGGGATCCAGCTTATGTTTGGAATGTACTCTGGTTCAGTCAAGATTCTAGAACAAGAGGCCAGGCCTGCAAAGGTATTTCAAGGCTGGCCCAGAAGCTAGTTTGCTCTGGAAAGCTGGGCAGGGCATATATAGTGTGGCAGTCAAGTGTGTGGTCCATTTCTAAATGGAAACTCCAGAAGGCTCTGGTCCTAGCTGAAGGCAGCAGAGTTTAGTAATCATAGACATATGGGGCTCAAGTCACTACAGAGATCACTCTGTCCTGTGCCCTCTACTCTTTTCTGGGGCATACTGGATACCTGGGGCACTTACTTCCCAAGGTTCATTCCTTGGCCCCAAGGGATGGCAAGTTCTGCCCAAGCTCAAAAAAGTACTACATGGGGAACTGTGTAGCTTTACACATTCTGAGGTGTCTGGCTGTGAGCTCCAGTCTCTGAGATTCTCTGTCACTGGGTGTTCCTGGGAAGAGTTGTGCCAAGCCTTTATTCCTGATGCCTCCGATCTCCTAGGGACCTGGTAGATGTGGGATTTGGACAGAGGGAGCCAGGTGGCTAGCCCTTGTCCCATGGTCCACATCTCTTGCAGGTGAGCTGAAGATTGGACTACTGGATTTCCTGCTTTTTGGTAGTCTCATTGCTGCTGTGGACCCAGTGGCTGTGTTGGCTGTGTTTGAGGAAGTCCATGTCAATGAAGTTCTTTTCATCATTGTTTTTGGAGAGTCACTGCTGAATGATGCAGTGACTGTGGTGAGTGATGGCAGGGTCCCTGGGGTAGCTTCAGAACATTTCACTTGCTTGGAGGTTCTAGAATACCCTGACAAGTGGGCATTACCAATATGCCTCAGATAGATAAGCTAGTAAGAGGGTCACTAGCTATACATGGTCTCTCATGTTTGCAACCTAGGATGTCCGACCCTTGCATGGTGTGTCCTTCATCTGTCCCTTCTCATTGGTGCAGCAGCATTGGGGTATAAGTTGGGGGGCAGGCTCTGACCTTCTTCTGGCTTCCTAACTCAGCTCCATCCAATTTCTCTTTTACAGTCTTAGGCCCACCCATTTCATGCCTTTAGAGGTAATGCTGCCCTGTTGAAATACCCATATCCACCTCCCCCAGAGTGGAGATCTATAACGTTGGACCCACACTTGCTACTACACACTATTTCCTAAGAAACAGATGAATAAACAAACAACAAAATCTTGCAGGAATTCCATTAATCTATTGGGCCCACCATAACAAAATACCAGAGAAGCCTGGGGCTTAAACAGTGAGAATTTATTGTCTCCATGCTGAAGGCTGGAGGCTGAGAACCAAGCATGGCAGCTGGCTCTGGAAGCCTCTTTCCTTGGCCTACAGATGCTATCTTCTCTGTGTCTTCACATGGTCATTCTCTCTCTCTCTCTCTCTCTCTCTCTCTCTCTCTCTCTCTCTCTCTCTCCTGCATTCTTCTTATACACCAAGATCTACTCTATTGATCTCATTTAACCTTAGCCTTAGCTTCCTCTTTGAAGACTTCCTATCAAACAGCTGCATTCTGAGGCCTTGTGGTCAGGACTCTAGGAGGAAACACATTCAGCTCCTCCAGTGAGTCAAGATTCCCCTGATGGCATCTGGGGCTTCTCAGACCCATGCAGTGGAGTAAGCATAAGGTCTCCACAAAGATGAGGTTGTGTTTATGCTGGAAACGAGAAGCATGTTCATGAAACATGACCACTGCTGCTGCTTCAGTGCAGCCCTACCTGTCCCCCGATGGACTACAGGTCTGTGGGAGGGGATGAGGGATTAACTGGTAAGAATGGACCCAAGCACTTAGCTGACACCTGAGGAAGTGTGTTTGGTTTCTTCTGCCCTCTGAAATTGCCTGTAGTTCCTAAGAAATTCCCCATGTCTTATGCTCCCTTGGAGTGTAGGAGAACTTCAGGGTGCATTGTATCAGACTTCTGTGTGTACAGGAGGCTCTGATGGCCTATTTGAGACCTAGTCTGAAACTCAGAAAATAGCTCTCAGCATTCCTGAGCCACAGTGGCCTCAATGCCTCCTGTGGACCAAGAGTTACTCCTGCCCTCATGGTTCATGCCTTGCCTACCTTCATCCTTATAAACAAGCACAGCTCCACAGAGGGCTTGCTGAGACTCAGTGCCCATCACGGTTGTGCTTAAACAGTCTGCACATCTGCCTCAATGTTCCTTGAACACATCTGCAAGAGCATAGAACAAGAGTCAGAGATTGGGCCTGTTTCCTTGGATCTGGGACACTCATCTGTCTGCACATCCCATTTGCTGGATCCTCTGATCCTTTCTTGTTGAACATTGTCACTTTGTGCTGGCTTTACAAGTGTTTTTAGTTATTTCAGGTGTCAACTCTGGGGCCCAAATCCAGAAAAGTGGGGGCATTGGACAGGGAGGGATCAGTGTGGATGCAGGGCTGACCAGATGTGTTCCTGTCTTCTGTACCCTTAGGTCTTGTACAATGTTTTTGAGTCTTTTGTGACGCTGGGTGGTGACAAGGTGACTGGCGTGGATTGTGTGAAAGGCATAGGTACGTATTGGGAGGGTTCCTGCCTGGCCTGTCTCAAATCTAGTGGTCAGAGAGTACAGAGGCTTGTTTCCTCTCCAGAATAGAATCCCTAAGGCTTCTGCTATCCTGGGGTTTCTAACCTATGTTCTGGTTACTTACCAGGCTGGGTTCCTTTCCCAGAACACCACATAAACACTACTGGATGAAGGTCCTGGGGGATCCTGTGTGTTCTCCTGAGAAGGGATATGGACAGTCAACCCAGGTCTCCCTAGGCAAGGACAGATGGACAGTGTATAAGGACACAGGGTTCAGACCTTGTTACTGACCCAAGCCTGCAGAGATGTCAAGGCAATGCCCCCTACCATGGGATCCTGTCTCCTGTGTACCATGCCTCTGTCCTCTGCCTCCTGCACTAAGCTTGGAGACAAGACACTCTCTCCATAGAGAGCAAAGTTGCCTCATTTCCTAAACTTTCAGCATTGCTGTGAGCAGTTACCAGGAGCCCTCCATGAGGAATGACCAGCCAACCTGGTAAGCTTCACTCAGGTCACCAGCCACAAAGGACCATTCATTCCTTTCTTTCACAGTGTCCTTCTTCGTGGTGAGCCTAGGGGGGACTCTGGTGGGTGTTATCTTCGCCTTCCTGCTGTCCTTGGTGACTCGCTTCACCAAGCATGTGCGTATCATCGAGCCTGGCTTCGTCTTTGTCATTTCCTACCTGTCCTATCTGACCTCCGAGATGCTGTCCTTGTCAGCCATCCTGGCGTAAGTCTCCTCAAGGAATAACCTTCTGCTGTTGGCTGGGCTGGGTATGTGGCTTTCTAGCTGGTGGTGTGCCAGAGATCCCCTGCACTCAAACCCTGGCAGGAGGTGCCACTGTGAGCAAAGGGTATATTGGGTTTCTTGCCATCATCCTGGTGAAGGGGTGGTGGGAGTGAGCCTGGTCCCTGCCTACTGTCTCCTCCTTGGAACAAGATCATTGTGTAGTTTCCACTTCCATGGCTTTCATAGTTGGGTAAAAGTCATTGGCAGGGGCAAAGAAGTCAATTTAATTTTTGTTTTTTGTTCTTTTGAGACAGGGTTTCTTTGTACAGCTTTGGCTGTCCTGGAACTAGCTCTGTAGTTTAAGGCTGGCCTTAAACTCACAGAGATCTGCCTCTGCCTCCTGAGTGCTAGAATTAAAGGCATGTGCCACCACCACCCGGCTCTAATTTTTTTAAAATAAGAAGTTGATAAGTCCTCAGAATTGTCCTTGGCTAGACAGGTGCCTACTGAGAGGATGGGGTAGGTGTGTGCTGTGGCTTGTGATTCAAGAATGATCTGTCCAGAAACCCCATCAGAGCCTCTGCTGGCATGCAGCCTCACACTCAGGCAGAAGCCTCCTGACCCCAAAGTTGGCCCCAAGCTTCTCCAAAGGCTAATATGACCTGGTTACCAATCAGCTACCAATAGGCTCACAAGGCTTGAAGGCTGTTTCTTCATTGAAACTTCGCATCTAGTCTTAGAGCATGAGAGCAGCTGGGTAGACCCAGCTCAGGGCATTGATCTCAGGAAGAACAGGGTTCACACAACACAGGACTGTCCATTATAGATTACATTCTGGGATGCAAAGGCCTATAATGCCACCCGAGGAAGTAGGGATGGCAGGATCTGGGCCTGGAAACATCTAGTCTGAGGCATCAGCCTGCCTGACTAGCGGCAGGAAAACCTCACACTGCCCCTCCTCCAGCATCACCTTTTGCGGCATCTGCTGTCAGAAGTACGTGAAGGCCAACATCTCAGAGCAGTCGGCCACCACTGTGCGCTACACCATGAAGATGCTGGCCAGTGGAGCAGAGACCATCATCTTCATGTTCCTGGGCATCTCAGCTGTGGACCCCCTCATTTGGACATGGAACACGGCTTTTGTGTTGCTGACGCTGGTCTTCATTTCTGTATACCGAGCCATTGGTGAGGGTTAGGAGCACTCAAGGAAGTGTCTAGGCTCCCTTAGTTTAGATAACAGATTCGAGGGCCCCAGGGCAGCTCAGTAACAAGTCCAACCACTGTAAAAGGCCAAGATTTCTTAGGGTGCAGCATGGGGACCAATGAGGTACCAAGGCACAGGATCAAGGAATGGGAGATAGAAGCTGTGGTGAGAGCAGCACTGTTGCCTTGTCCTACAGAGGGCCAGTGGTGCCCCTGGGGATAGACCCACTGCCCAGGCCTTCACAGTCAGCCAAGGGTCAAAAGGACAGAGGGTCAAAAGGCTTTAGGGAACCCTGGGGAAAGCAGCCATGGAGCTGAGTGACCTCTCGCTACAGGTGTTGTTCTGCAGACCTGGATCCTGAATCGTTACCGCATGGTGCAGCTAGAGACCATTGACCAGGTGGTCATGTCCTATGGTGGCCTGCGTGGGGCCGTGGCCTATGCCTTGGTGGTACTTCTGGATGAGAAAAAAGTCAAGGAGAAAAATCTGTTTGTTAGCACCACCCTCATCGTGGTCTTCTTCACAGTCATCTTTCAGGTGTGGCTCAGTTTGCCCAGGGCATTGCTGCAGGGTGCCGAGCCTTGATCCTAAGCAACTGGCCCTACCTCAACCCTGTAGGTTGATTGTTTCCAGATTCCATACTTTAATTGGTTTTTGTAATTTTAGTAATTAGGAGCATTTTGTAGGTTTTCATGTGGCCCCACAGGGGACATAGCATAATTTGTCCTAAAAGTGTTACTTTCTGGCCAGGACTTATGAGAACAGACCTAGTTACTTCCTGACTGCTGATTGGTCAGGCCCTAACAGGCACCTACTACACCTTTGCATCTGGCTGGTCAAAGTGACAGCAGGGAGGTTCTGATGTCCATACGGACGCCCACAGCACAGGGGCTTTGGGGCATCTTTTTATAGAGCAGTGCCAATGGATTCACACAGGTCCCTGTGCTGTCTACAGTGGGAGAAGAGATCTAATGTCTGTCTGGTTTGGGGTTAGAGGGCTCTGGGGAGGGGTACGGGGATCCTGCCTGGCACCAGAATCAGTGGGGTGGTCTTTCAGGGCCTGACCATCAAGCCCCTGGTGCAGTGGCTAAAGGTGAAGAGGAGTGAGCAGCGTGAGCCGAAGCTCAACGAGAAGCTCCATGGCCGGGTAAGGAGAGGGTGGACGTGAACAGCCTGGGCAGGCTGGGGTGAGGATGGAGGCCAACTGGTTTCTTTCCTCTGAAAGGCTTTCGACCACATCCTCTCAGCCATTGAGGACATCTCAGGACAAATTGGACACAATTATCTCAGAGATAAGTAAGTAGCCTAAGCTGTAACATTCCTTCTTTTACCAGTGACCCCTCAAACATAGAACGCTGGGTCCCAGACGTACAGACAGGGCCACTAAAAACACTGGAAGCCACAAGTCAAGAGCCACAAAACACCATTTCTGGAGGACCTCTCCATTCAAAAGAGCCAGAGACAAACTGTCTGGGTCGTAGGCTGGTCCTGAAGTGTTTATGTTGGGGAGAAAAATGAACAGAGGACAACGTATGGACACCTTCTCAGGTCCCCATTCCCAGGTTAAGGGCTTAAGTGTGCACTAGACTAGTGGGTGCAGGCAAGTGAAAACAAAGTTAATACTGTCTGAGAGGACAGAGCAGTCACCAATTCAGGGACCTGAATCTTATTCCTGATGATCTTCCCAGGCATAGAGATACTCTTTTACTGACCAATTAATGCTAAACTTAAATAATGTAGATATTAAAAATCAGGAAAATAAATCACTTCCCTATTTCATTCACAGAGGAAAGGTGTGTTTATTGATACTTAAAATTACCTTGTTTATGAAATAGAAATCACTCATTTATATTTTACTACAACATAAAGTGGTACTTAAAACTATATGACTAAAGCAGTTAATTGACACTTGTTAATACCTGTTTTGAGATAATTACCTAGAGTCCATGTGAGGCTGCAGAGTTAAGTTGAGTAATGCACCCTAGACAGTGATGTGTCAGGAGTTGGAACTATAGCTGCTGTTGTCTTAATCTTGGTCCTGTCCTCATAGCACTTGGAGGGTGAGGTGGCCACTTGGAAACCTGATCATTGTGTCACTCGAAAATGGCATTTAGTTCCACTGCCAGCCTCTGTCAAATAGGAGAAAGCAAAGAGTAAGACCTGAGGTGGCCTGACAACTTTTCACTTTAAAACTCACTTTCCGGTTGTTACAAAAAATAAAACCCAGGAGAAAAAAAAAAATGGCCCCATGTTGGGCCTAGCTCTGCAGACATTTGTCTGTTCTGACCTTGTTCTTGTCCATGTGGGGCAAGCAGCCCCAGACTCCCAGTGCTGATGCAATCTTTTGTCCCCCAGGTGGTCCAATTTTGATAGGAAGTTCCTCAGCAAAGTCCTCATGAGAAGATCGGCTCAAAAATCTCGAGATCGGATTCTGAACGTTTTCCATGAGCTGAATTTGAAGGATGCTATTAGCTATGTGGCTGAGGTACTAAAATATCACATTTGTCCCTTTGCTACAGTTGAGAGCTAAAGTAAGACATACCTGTGGTCTAGGGCATGGGCAGAGGGCAGTGGTGAGTGACCCTTGTCCTCTGTGCCTGGATGGCTTACTGCAAAGGCTCATGTGAGGCTTGGAGTTGTACTCTGGGAACAGGGCATGTCAGAGTGCTCTGTCACTCAGGCATCAGAGGCACAGGCACAGTGACTATATACTGTGGTTTTGGTGGAACTGAGCATGGTGACCAGGCTCTGGAGGAGTGTGAATGCCTGGATTTTCCCTAAAAAGAATGGAAAAGGTTGGGAAATAGACAGTAATGAGCCCAGGTCCTCTACCCATTCACACGTGTATGCTGTACTCAGCAACAAGTTGGTAGATACTTCCTACTGGCTGACAACCTTAAGGAGCAGCCTTACATGTGCATACACATGGCTGATATATACACACCCAAATCTATAGGAATGCTCACATAAACATATATGAACACACACATACCTGGGTATATGTGCACTCATACATACATACATACATATGTACTTAGGAACACATGCGTATACATAGATACAACACAGACACACATTATACATTCATATTAACTCCTCCAATGACATACATACGACTATCTTGTGGCAAGTGCATTCATGACCCACCCACTCCTATCTGGGCCCCATGGCATCCTTCATCAATAGACATAGGTCAAACAAGGCACCATATGACCCCATGGCCATTGCCACCCAAATAATATTGTGGTGTTCAATCCAAGATGCCTCCAGTCTTAGTCAGAACTTACAAAGAATTCCAACCTTTTATGACCCTGGGTGACCTTGGCACCATGACATGGATGGAGGATAAGAATGAAAGGGTGGGCTGAGGTCTCTGGCAGCATTTACTTGTCACTTTCTCTCAGTCTCTGAGAGGCTCTTTAGCTCTGACTCCACACTAGTCAGGGCCCTGAGCCTCACTCCTGTTCCCCACTGCACCAGCCAGAATGTCTTGAGCTTTGTGCCATCATTCCCATCACTGTTGGGAGAGATGGCTCCAAGTCCTACATGGGTGGTTTGTCTATATCAGTCCTGTGATTCTTGTCTCCATTACCTTGACCATCTGTCCAGGAATCCCATCACCATTTCAGCCCTAAGCCTCTGCCCTAAGGGTCACCTGACTTCTTTCCTGATATCCCCTTGGGGTGGGGAGTGCCTGGCATCATCGATGACATGGGAGAGATGACTGTCCACACCTGAGGACGATGAGTGGCAAAAAGAATACAAAGAACAGTGGATTTGGAAGAAAAAGACCCAAAAGCCCCAGCCCATACCAGTGATAAGTCAAATACCCTGGAGTAGGTAGTCCAAGCCAAGTCCCAAGTCCTATCACCAGGATATCTACACAATCCCACCCTCTTTGAAGGGCTCCCAAGGGAGAACCTCACAAACTATAAAGTGCAATGATGTGTTGACATGGTGAAGGATGGAACACACCTGACACACCAACACCCTCCTAACCCTGGCACAAGCTGTCCCTTAGGGACTCTACCTGAGGCCACAGTGTACTGTTGTCTGTGACCCTCAGAAGCAGCTCACTTTGCGGATTCAGCTTCTCTATCCTCCAGTAATTCTGCTTCCTATCCAGCTCTGTTCTGTGTGGTTTTGACTTGCATCCAAACTAAGGCCTGTGGGTTGGTGGCTCTGGTGGGGACAAAAACTCTCTCTCCCCAACCTTCAAGTGGGGGTGGTACACCCTAGACTTTTCAGTGTCCTTTAAGAGATTCTGTTTCTACCTACTATTTTGTCTGCTCAACTCTAAGGCTCTGCTTCTCGAAAGTGATGCTCTGATGACCTCTACATGAACCTAACCCTAGCTCCTACTCTGCATCTTGGCCCTTGCTGAGCTGTGAGGTGTCCCTTGACAGTAGACAGGGTCCATCTCTGCCTCCCAGAGCCCACAGGCCCTTGAGCTTGGTCACAGGATTTTTTGTCTTCTATGTGGCAGGTGCTGCCTAAGGGTCATACCTGAGTACTAATGAATCTATGTCCTCCTTGTAGGGAGAGCGCCGTGGGTCCCTGGCCTTCATTCGCTCCCCAAGTACGGACAATATGGTCAATGTGGACTTCAGCACACCCCGCCCATCTACTGTGGAAGCATCTGTCTCCTATCTCTTGTACGTGACCAGTTTATAAACCGTGGGAAAGGGTACTCCTTAAAAGCATCTCTCTCATGACTCTTAAGCCTACTAGCTCCTTCTGCAGGTCCTAAGGCAACTGAGTCAGGACAGTGTGAGTGGACCAGGGTAGGAGACAGGTACAGAAAGATGCCTGCATCCCCATCTGTGGGAGCAAACCTTTATTTAGCAGTCAGCAGGACTGTGTTTGTGGTGCACTGATATTAGAGAGGAGAAGGGCAAGAAGGGATATCAGCAGATGCCATATCTGGTCCAGCATTTCATGCCCTTTGCCCCTGGGAACTAATGGCCAGTTCTTATGATGGTGGCTGTTCTAACTTTCTAGTGCTTAGGAGAGGCTGTGGGCCTTAGGACTCATAGTTGGGCTGTGGAGGGGAATGGGTGGTAATGGGGTTCAACCTAACAGAAGTCTAGAAGGCATTCTGGGAGACCATCTGAGCAGTGTGGGAAAGGACTACCAGGTATCTAGGCATGGCAGGAGACCTCTATGTAGCTATTCCCCTGGGTTCAATGCTGGTCCATGCAGGAGGGAGAATGTCAGTACTATATGCCTGGATATGCAGTCATTCTGGGAGACCATCTGAGCAGTGTGGGAAAGGACTACCAGGTATCTAGGCATGGCAGGAGACCTCTATGTAGCTATTCCCCTGGGTTCAATGCTGGTCCATGCAGGAGGGAGAATGTCAGTACTGTATGCCTGGATATGCAGTCCTTGGAGCAGAGGCGGAGAAGCATCCGTGACACTGAGGACATGGTTACCCACCACACACTGCAGCAGTACCTGTATAAGCCTCGGCAGGAGGTGAGTACCAGGGGATGAACCACCTAGAGCCCTCCTATCCCACAAGGTAAGCCTTTGTCATCCTTTCGTGTGCTGTGGCTGGTGGAACCAAGCCCACACCTAGAGCAATGTCTGCCTCCTTCTCAGACAAGGGGTCTACAGGGTTGAGCTGGAGACTTTGTGACCCACCTGGGCCATATAGGCCCAACTGACTGCCAGTTGCTCCCACAGTACAAGCATCTCTATAGTCGGCATGAGCTAACACCCAACGAGGATGAAAAGCAGGACAAGGAAATCTTTCACAGGACCATGAAGAAGCGTCTGGAGTCCTTTAAGTCAGCTAAGCTAGGCATCAACCAGAACAAGAAGGGAGCCAAGCTGTACAAGAGGGAGCGTGCACAGAAGCGGGTGAGGGATGGTGGGGACAGTGGGGGCAGTGGTTGTTGGTGGGTTTCTGAATACTGGGAAGGGTCAGGGAACTCTCTGTGATCCTGCTGGCCAGGCAAACTGCCAGGTGAACAGCAGAGTAGAAACCCTTGGGGTCTAGGACAAAAGACAAAGTGCCAGCAAGTAGGGGTCTGGTTGTCGGTACATCTGTAAGAGCTCATACTTGTCCACAGAGGAACAGCAGCATTCCTAATGGGAAGCTGCCTATGGAGAACCTGGCACACAACTTCATCATCAAGGAGAAAGGTAAGACCTGCTTCTCTGCATGTGCTTCATTCAGGAGAGACTCCAGCCTCTACCGGTGGCTGTACCCAGGGGTTCTGACATGGGCCTCCATGCATCCCTTGTTGGGGGTTACAACTAGGCCAGACACTCTTAGTGCTCTCTTCTGACCCTCCTGTTGCTGTACCGTAGAGATGGAGAGGCAGCTCACTGGTTAAGAGTGGTCGCTGCTCTTCCAGAGGACCCAAGTTCAGGGCCTACCACCCACATACGGCAGCTTAAGCCACCTGTGACTCCAACTCCAGGGAATCTAACAACCTCTTTTGGCCTCCATGGGCACTCAACACACACACACACACACACACACACACACACACACACACACACACACACACACATCTTCTTTAAAAGTGGTCTTTCTCTATCCTTTTCATTGAGGGCCTTGAGGTCCTTGCCCCTCCTATCTAACAGACCTTCCCAAAGGCCATGTATGGTTGGGGTCACAAAAGGAAGCCATAGGAGTGGCTCAGGCCTTTGCACAGCTGACCCCAGCCACTTGGACACTGGGCTGGCCAGGTGCTGTGAAAATCCACCTGTGTGTGTATGTGTGTGTGTGTGTGTGTGTGTGTGTGTGTGTGTGTGTGTGTGTGTGTGTGTGTGTGTGTGTGTGTGGCAGTTAAGGGAGGGATACCACCAGCCATAAAAAACTTGAGTTATCCTTACCCAAAGTACTTTTTCCCTCTGCTATCCAGATTTGGAACTTTCAGAGCCTGAGGAGGCCACCAACTATGAAGAGACCAGTGGGGGCATCGAGTTTCTGGCCAATGTCACCAAGGATGTAACCTCTGACTCTGGGGCAGGTGAGATAGGAGAGGCCAGTGGGAGAGATGTCCCTGCTGCCCCAAGTGAGTCACTGGAGAAACCAAAGGCCTGGGAGGCTTACTATAGGTCTAGGAGGTGTCACCTCCTCACCTAGATGTCTCCCCAGAGCAGATGGCAAGTTATCTGGAAGAATAGGCCAGCTCTGAGAGGAAAGATGTTGCCCAACTTGTCTAGACTATATGGGTCTCAAATGTAGAGAAAAGGTATGGGATGAGGGTTAAGTGACTAAGTCTGACCATCCAGGTTACCCTGAAGGTGGTAGCCACAAGAAGAGTTGACATAGTCACCCAGTACAGAGCCTATCCACCCAGTCTCCTACTGCCCCGGGGGTAGTTCTCAAAGGTTGACCACCTGCCCTTTCTCTTAGGAATTGATAATCCTGTGTTCTCCCCTGACGAGGACTTGGATCCAAGCATCCTATCCAGGGTGCCACCTTGGCTGTCCCCTGGGGAGACCGTGGTGCCCTCCCAGAGGGCCCGTGTCCAGATTCCCAACTCTCCCAGCAACTTCCGCCGTCTGACGCCATTCCGCCTCAGCAACAAATCAGTGGATTCCTTCCTGCTGGCCGATGGCGCCGAGGAACAGCTCCAACCCACTTCCCCTGAGTCCACACACATGTAACTGGCTTCTTCCTCTAACGCTGCTCTCTTCCCAGCTACTGCCTCCAGGCCTCTCTCCTGGACCTGCACTTCTTCAGACTCCAGCAGCTTTCTTCACTCTGTAGACTCTGTCTTAGTCCTCTGTCCTGCTGTGTGTTTCTTAGGAGACTGATGGAGGATTCCCATTTGAGTCTGCTTCTCTAGCTAATGTGCAGCAGCCAGATACATTTGAAGCCTGGCATGGTGGTGTATGCCTGTAACCCCAGCATTTACAAGGGATAGGTAGGAGGACTAAGGGTTTGAGGCCAGCCTGGGCAACAGAAGTATCCTGTGGTCAGGTCTCATGCTCATTTCAGATGAAAATGAAAATTTTTTTTTCCGTCTGGTAGACATTTGTAGAAGCTTTTTATTAGTCTAGTGGGAAATGAAATGAAGCACACTCCTTCACAATTGGAAATTCTGGCCAGCCCTGCTGGCCAGGCCTGATAGCACTTTACATGGGTGTATATATAAACAGTGGCTCTTTCCTAAGAAAATCCAATTTTGAAATGATGTAGCAGGGACAGGAAACCTGCATGGCTCCAGTGCTCTTCCACCTGCTCCTTGTTTCTGTCTCTGAGCACCCTCCACCCCCCTTTTGAGACAGGGTTTCCCTGTGTAGCCTTGGCTGTCCTGTAACTAGCTTTGTAGACCAGGCAGGTCTGGAACTCAGAAATCTGCCTGCCTCTGCCTCCTGAGTGCTGGGATTAAAGGCCTAGCTTTTTTCATCATTCTTAAACCCTACTGTTTTGAAGCAGAGCCTTGTGTGCCTAGAAGCTTGTGATAGGTTTCTGGGGTAGAGCAGTAGTACCCAGGGGGTGGGTATGACACTGATGCCCCTATAGAGGGGATTGCTATCAAGGGCAGGGTTTGAAAGTGTCAGAAAATCGGGAGTAATCCAGATCTGCTGGCTGCATGGTGCACAGGTGCACAGCTGCCTAGGAAGGTTCATTGACACTGGCTAGAACTTCCTGCAGCTCTACAGTAGTGTACAACAGAAAATGCCCCATATGGTGTGGAAGGTCAGGGGTCCCTCCTCGCACTTGAGCCGGCACCTAGTTTTGGGCATGCCACAGGGGAACAGCAAAATCAGGCGGAAGGGAATCCTGGGCTGAGTACAGGTTTCCGTAGGTCAGTGTTCCTCTGGACTGGGAGCTACTCACACCCTGTCTTCCCGCAGGTGACACGGGCTCGGATACGCCGCTTACCGGAAGCTTGTCCCCACGTTGGCCATCCGCTGCGGCCCAGCAGCTCGTGCTCCCCTTACGGCTGGCTAGCCCACGTGCCCCGAGCCCCGCCCCACCTGAGCGCATCTCGCCTGCCAATTTTGCCTCTGGTGAACCCGGGACGGGTCCAGAACAGCGGGCCCTGCCCAGCGCGCATGCTCGGTCTGCGGCTGCGCGCCGTGTACACAGTCGGCGCTCCTTCCAGAGGCCTCGCCCACGCCGCCGCCCTGCCCTGCTTAAGCTCGCTTCTCTTCCGGGCTCTACAGAACTGCCGCCACACGCTCTGGAGCAAGAAGAGACGCCGTTGTGATCGTTGCTTGGCCGGCGGCCAGCTCCGAGGGTCTCCTTAGTGGTCCCTCCCTCAACCAGCTAAGGTTTCTTAAGGTCCACTGCTCTCTGGGAGTCTTATGACCTAGGAAGAACTTTTCATCCACCGGGCATCCCTAGGATACCACACTGCCTCCGCCGTTTTCTTGCCCTGGTTCAGTCCCTACTGCTCCGAGGTGCTGTGCCCCCAACTCCACACACACATACACACACACACACACACACACACACACACACACACACACACACACACGGCCCAGGTGCTGTGCCCCCAACTCCACACACACACACACACACACACACACACACACGGCCCAGGCGCGTACTTGTTAGTGTTGCCCCAACTCCACACACACACACACACACACACACACACACACACACACACACACACACACACACACACACACACACACACACACACACGGCCCAGGCGCGTACTTGTTAGTGTTTGCAGGAAGACCCCTGAGAGGCCTGTGGCGGACCTCTTATCACTGCTGGTACAAAGGTCTAAAAATTAAGACTTGTGGAAGTTGCACCGCCCAGATCAGCCGCACACTAAATGGACAGCAGGTTCTTGTGCATCCCCAGAGATACATGCTCCCGAGGCCCCCCTCTCTGACTCCTTCCAAATTAGTTCTCCAGACTGCCCCACCACCTTGTGGCTTGTAGGATCAACTGCAGAAATATCTGTTCAGCCCCTCCCACCCTGAGCCTTGCCCGCACAAACAAGGTTTCTCGCCTGAGCTGTCCCTAAGTTGGGAACACTGCAGATGGCCCGGCTGCCTGAGCTAGAGGACTACAGGGTGTCCACAAGAAACTTTGGTCAGAACTATAGCTAGCTCTCTGGCTTCATCTACTGATGGCAGGGGAGAGCTGGGGACATAGAAGGGCTCTACATCACCCAGGAGGGGGCATACAGGAACCCATTGTCTGGGCATTTTCCCCCTGCCTCCAGGACTTCAGGGCCTCAGTCTTAGAGCACTGTCCCTGTGGAGTGGTAAGAGGGCGGGCCCTCATCCCTCATTACCTTTCCTCAGAAGTCCAATCTTGAAGAGTCACCTGAGTTTTGCTTCCAGGTCACTTGGCCTGCACCACAGGATCTCACTTGAGGGAGACTGAGATGAGGCTAAAGGTGGACTTAGGGACTTCCTGGAGACTTCTGAAACAAACCACGCAGCTTTCTGCTCAGGAAACTAAATACTGTGTCTCAGGAACAAGGCTGACAGTTCCGTTCACAGGAGTCACAGGAAGGTCCGTCAATTTGTATTAATGCTGCAGTTGAATCATGGCTAGGAAGAGTGGACAATTTCCTGTTCACAAATTGAGAAGTGAATGAAAACAAAGCAAGTTTGCTCAACATACTGCATTCTGCTTCAGAGTGTTGTTCCCTAACTGAACCTGTCAGTACACTGTTGACTGGCTAGCTCAGACTCAGCCATTAGATGCTCAGCATCTGATTTCCACAGCCCTCTCCCTTGCAGCGTTTTGACTACTTCTGAAATGAAGTCCAGCCACTGTAAAATGAATGCTGTGGCCAGTAATTCCACCAGACTGCTCTGGAGCTGCCACTTGAGTACCTCCTAGGTAGGCTGTGCCTGGCTACTGTACCAGGGGTGTTCTGAGGGGCACCTGCCAGCCCCTGCTTTGAAGACAAGTTCCTCATGCCTGTCTGTGCCAGGACACTGCCTTAACACACCACCTGATCTGTTGGACCTGGGGTCTAATTCCTACTGCAGAATTAGAAGCCAGGTCTGACTAGACAGTACCTCAGCGGCTGTCACCTTGCAACAGATACCCACAGATACCAAAGCTAGCAGCCAGGTGATGAATCTTTGGACACTCTGTCCCTGTGTTTGAGCTGTGCTCAGGCCATGTCCTTTGAGCTTGTGAACCACACCTGGGCATAGCCACATGGAATCAGTTTTGACAAGAAAGCCTCATTCACAAAAACCTGTTTCCTGTGCTTAGATGACACAGTGGCTCCATTTCATAGTTGAGGACCCCCCTGTTCCTGTCATTGTTGTACAATAGAATGTAAAATCCTATGAATGTATTTCCTTAGGAAAACTGTTGTAAAAGTTTTTTATTAGGAGAGAATATCTATTTATTTAATACTGAACTTTCACCTACTTTGTGGTACTGCAAAGTATACAAATTTAGGAAATTTGTATTTCCACATCTGTATTTTCTTGAAAATAATTTTATTACAGTGTTCAATATACTATGTATTACTGATCTTTTTGTGAAAGGAAATTTAAAGAATTTCATCAAAACTAGAAATATATTTTGAGTGGTTAAAAATGTGTATTAATGTTGTGAACATAACCATCGTTTAACTTTGTTTAATTCTGATCACAGAATAATGTGCCTTAAGATGCCCCTCCTGTGCACTGGGCAGCATCTGTACAGGAAGTCCATCAGCAGAACTGCAGTGACTGCTTGTCTAAGTCTATTAAAAAAACATTTCAAGGCATTCTGGGTGCAAACTTTGTTTATAAATGAAAATAATATCCAGGATAATTTAGGAACAGTTTGTTATGCATTAAAAATTAAGATCAACAGATGGTGTTTCTGAGGCCACCCTATTAGGGGTGGGAAGCTGTTGAACACATCTATGGAAAGCCCCCAATTTAGCATCTTGCAGATATAAAATAGATCAGAGACTTCTGATATTTTGAATCCCCAGTAGTAGGTTTCTCTGCCAACACAATAAGCCAGATCAAGCTGAATTAAAAGTCTAGGTTTAATGAGCAAAGCACTCTCTGGTGACTCTCAAGCCCCCCAGAAGTGAGGTGGGGGAGGGAGGAGGAGAAATCCCATGGCAGTTCTATGGACTGAGTTTAAATACCCTGCTTGGTGGGCTTTCTGAGGGGCAGGGTTTGCAGAGGAAGAAGGGGGACTGAGGTGGAGCTTCCAACGGAACAACTTCCTGTGGCCGAATGGGCAGTGGGTGGTGGAAACAGCACCTATCATGGCTGAGGCGGTGGCTGAGGTGCTAGAGACATCAAAGTGGGTGAGTGGGAAGGAATGGTGAGAAAGGGCACCAAGCCTGGTGGCCAAGGAGGGTCTCTGTGGGTTGAGACAAGACAGTACAAGGCAGAGATGTGTGGTGGAGCCTGTTAAACATTAGGTCTAGAGGTCCCGCAACACATTTTTATTTTAATTTAAAGATACTATTTAAAAAATTGCATATCAAAGCAGAATCCCAATATTGGCTATCTACAAGAGGAGTCTCAACTGTTAAGTTTACAGTTATCTAAAGTGGATATAATGGGGAAACTAGCAAAGAACACAGACTGGGCAACTCATAGAGTCTGTTTCATGCCATAGAGGCAGAAATCTGAAGTCCAGGGGTCGGAAAAGGTCTTGTCTTGGTTTTAAGGGCTGCTGGCATCTCCACTTAAATACATACACTATTCTCATGTGACTTTATAATACCTTGATATACATCACACTTGTAATGATTCTACTTTCAACCCAAGTCTGACTCAAGGTTCTAAGGTTAAGACCTCATTTCTTTCTTCTTAGGGATCACAAGTCAGTCCATTGAAGTAAGAAAGGAAGTGAGCCAGGGTGGCTCTGCTTGTTCAGCTTTTCCTGCACTCTAGATTAAAGGCCTGCTGAGGTGGCCTGGTTCTGGCAACTTGCACCCAACTACCCAGGATGCCCATCCTTTCTTTCTTTAGAGGAACCTCACCCACCAACCTGAACTGTGCATCAACAGATATAAGGAAAGGAGGATGAAATAGCATCCGGTAGCTGTTTCTCCACCTCACTGGGTACCCAGCATGACCTGGGACATCTAATCATTCTGGAATCCACTAAATAAAATAAATGTGGTGGTTTGAATAAGAATGGCCTCCATGAGCTCATATATTTGAATGCTTAGTCACCAGGGAGTGAAACTATTTGAAAGAATTAGGGGGTGTGGCCTTGTTGGAGGAAGTGTATCATGGGGTGGGGGTGGGCTATGAAGTTCCAAAAACCCATGTCAAGCTCAGAGTCTCTCTTTCTCTCTGCCTACAGACCAGGACACAGCTCTCAGTAACTCAGAGCACCTGACTGCATACTACTATGCTCCCCACCATGATAACTGGATATAATGGGTAAACTAGCAAAGAACACAGACAGGGCAACTCATAAAGTCTGAAACTGTAAGCAAGTCCCCATTTAAGTGCTTTATTTTATAATAGTTGCCTTGGATCATGGCGTCTCTTCACAGCAGAGGAATCAGTGATTAAGACAGTCAACAATCAAGGGACTCTGCTAATTTGGAAGACATTCTTTCATGGGGTAACAGCTCATTTCATGGAGGATGAAACCAATACCTGGTGAGTGTTCTCAAAACACTTCCCTGTTAGCAGATGGCAGCCCTACATCCCTGTTCAGGAAGCAGACATCATAAACTTTGGTATATATACAGCCACAACCCACTCACTGGAATAGCCTATCCAATCCTGTACATGGGTGTCCTCTAAAAAGGTTCTCCGTCCCTGCCTTCCCCTGGTATCACAATGGACACTGTCTACCCAATGGTACATAGCCTGGTATCACCCCTTGACTTTGAACAATCCCTATCCTGTCTCCATGATCCTACTACCCACTGTTCAGGAACATGATTTCCTCTGTCCTCTGTTGACCTCCAGGGCCAGACAGACAAATGGGCTTAACCACATGGGCATTCAATGGTCATCCTAATGTCTACCCTAGACAGCAGCATCAGCCTGCAGTGAGAAATTTGTCACTACAAGGGTCACTGCTATTGGTCAACACTTCTCAGTGCACATTTAATAAGCACTGCCCAGTTGTCATTCACATTGAGCAGACTGTTCAGCAGGCCCTGGAGCCACACAATACCAGCCAGACCCTCAGGAAATCCATGTTTCTTCTGAGTTCCAGAGGAATTTTTACTTATTTCCACTTAGAAAAAGGGTTATTTGTGAATTTTTCATACCTTGTAAGAATTAAATAAAAAAAGAATATTAACATTGCCATCAAGAGTAGAAAGAAAATACAGCATTAGCCCACACATTCAAGGGTGGCCATGTAGTGCAAGGCCCGGCAGATAGACAGGTCCTTCCAGGCCTTCCACCAGTGTTTAATTTAGGTAGTCCCTGGAGCTCTGGAACAAGGAGGAAAGGACAACCATCTATGTACACGGAGAGCTGTGGACAAAGGAACCCAGGCATTACCTTTCCCAGGTAACAAGTAAGCAGACCACCCTCTGCAGACCATGTCCACAAGACATGGGGCCTAAATATAGAACTATATTTATTCTGAATATAATCCTATTAATTAGCTTAAAGTTAATGTGCAAAATAATGCCACCACTGAAGGCCAACACTTGCGGGCTAAATTAGGGAGAGGACTGTAGTGACCTTGGCTCACTAAGCATGCTATATAGATCTTAACACATATTTTAAATACTCATTTTCATATATACCTTGAGCAAAATTTTTACTTATGACAATTCTCATTCTTCTGGTATAACTGACCAAGATGGCACTCAACCCATATGAGGTTGTGCTTACCTGGGTAGGGATCACTGGTTCAGCAGGTAAGGTTTTTGTTTTGTTTTCCCCCCGCCAAGAGGACTGAGCAGCTGGTCTAGGGACAGCCAGAAAGGCAGAAAGGCCAGGGTAGATCTTGGCCCCAGAGACTGCTCAGGACTACTCACAAGTCAGCTGAGACCTGATAACCTGTAGCTTCTAGACATGGCAGCATCACAACCAGTCAGAACAACCTACAACTAGGAATGAGAAGCTCTCTGGCTTTCCTTTCCTTTAATTAAGTGGCAGAGGTTCAAAGTGTGTTGACTAAGCAGAGCAAGACTTCAGCAGGGAAGAGCACGTGACATCCATTACACATCTTTTCACAATGACAAGTCACCAAGAAGGTTTCATAGTAGAGAACAGTATGATGCCACAGAAGACAGGCACATGACACTGATGTTATACTGAGCACCCAGAGAAGGACTTTTGTTTTAATACATTTGCTTCTTAGGGTGGCAACAGGAAGACACACAGCGAAGACACATGAGGCAGTGGAGGACAGGGCTACTTAAGGAGTTTTGCCACATTCAGACTTGGCACAACGATCTCCTTGAAGATGGGCACATAGTTGGGGCTTGCTTGCATGGGGCCCTGTTCCAGTGTCTCCATGATAGTCTGTTTCATGTCCCGGCTGGCATCTCCTCGCACCGCCAACAGTGCACCAATGTGGTCATCTCTGTGGGAGAGAAATCAGCATGAGCCTCCATTTTCTCTCAGCTCCTTCAGTCTCCACAGGTGACATTCACAGGGTGGGAAACTGACAGCCACAAAAGGCCTCTCTTCTTTTACAGAAGAGAGATATCTAAAATTTCATCTTACTTTCTCTCTGCAACATGCAAAGGACATTTTAAATTCTGCTTTTCTAACTATTTGTGTCAAGAATGCCTAACCAGGGAAGGATGACTCTGGAGGGTTTAGGACTCTTGCTCTTCTAATAGTGCCAATGAGACAATTTAGCCATGCTCACCCTTAAAGGAAATGGCAGGTTCCTAGAATGGAGATCACAAAGGCATGGCCTGAAGCCAGCACAGCATGTAGAAGGACATGGAGCAGACACCCCTTCCCTCAGCCTGATACTGAGTACACATATATTTGAGGAAGTCCTGGCCACACACAACATGTCACTTTCTTTCTTTAGATCATAGGGTTTAAGATCACCTTTCAGACCACTCCAGTGATCACAACCTTCCCCACTCCACTCATCAAAGATGCAATACTCAATCCTTCCTGTTGTGGTTGGAAAGAAAATGGCCCCCATGGGGAGTGGCACTATTAGGAGGTGTGGCCTTGTTGGAGTAGTTGTGGCCTCATTGGAGGAAATGTGTCACTGTGGGGGTGGGCTTTGAGGTCTCCTATGCTCAAGCTACACCACCCAGTGACATAGTTGCTTCTGCTGCCTGTGGATCAAGATGCAGAACTCTTAGCTCCTTCTCCAGCACCATGTCTGCCTGCATGCCACCATGTTCCGCCATGATAATGGACTAAACCTCTGAAACTGTAAGCTAGCCCCAATTAAATATTTTCCTTTTAATAACATGGTCCTGGTGTCTCTTCATAGCAATACAACCCTAACTAAGACACTTGCCAACACTACCTAACTTATACCATTAGGCTTGCCTTCTGACCTCCACTCATTCAGGCACAAAAGCTTGGCTACAAGGCTACAGACCTCAGCCAGATTCTGCTAACATCAGGTAGGGCTGGTGGAAGGCTACACAGACCTCACCACTACAGCCCTGACAACCTTTCTCTTCGTATCTAGTTGGCATGCATGTACTGTCTAACTCCTGAAGCTCACAGCTTATCTCCCTGAGGGCAGTAGGAATAACCTGTTGTGCTACTTGCTGATGAAGATGCTCAGCCTTTACCTGATGTCTGGATATTTGCTGACCAGAGTCGAGACTTCTAGATAAAGCAGAGAAGGGTCTGTGAGCTTAATAACCTCTGCCACTGCAACTATTGTATCACAGTGTCCATCCGCATCTTCACCAAATCCCTGGAAAACAGTACCAGTGTGAGGGACAGCCCTAAACACAATCTTTTGCACTAGTCCCAACTTGATCTTGACATCTCCAAACTCCTTTTCAGGCTGGGCACCTTGCTCTTCTATGTAAACACCCCAAGATTCATTTTGACCAAGGATCAGGGGCCAATCTCACAAGGTGATTTGGTCAGTCACTACTTGGTCTCTAGCCAGGAAAAAGGAAAAAGGCCTGGTGGAGTAGTATCAAGTCATGGCCACTCGAGCCAAGGAGTTATGTTATTAGTTAGGTTACTGAGTTAGGAGTTAGGCAACTAGAATCTTAGAGAGCAAACAGGTGAGGGCAGACGGACAGGAAGAGATGAGTTACTCTATGAAGTACATATGGGCTGCCACCAGAAAAGTCTTGAGAGTTGCCTTAAAGTGTCAGCCTCTGTGGAAATTTATTTATCAGTTGTGAAGCTGGGCAGGCTCTGGACAAGACTCTCCTCTTGACAGACACAACTAACTGTCTACTGGTTCTTGATGCTGCTGGATCCCATAAACTGGCCTAAACAGTCCAGGCATAGAAACCAAAAGCAAGCTATTGGACAACACAACTCTGTAACCTGACATCCACCATCCTGGAGCTTAGCCCATGGCTTCAATACTCACAGATGCCAGCTTCCGGAACAGAAAGCGGAGCTGTTCAGCCTCTCTGACCATCTTCTCAGCACCCTCCTTGCGCTCTTCAGCACTTCGAAAGGAGATACGCTTCTGCATGACAGCCCGAAGGTATTCTACCACCACACGCCTGTGTGCCTCAGCTGTCATCCTCTGTAGAGAAACGTGTAGTCAGTTGCAGATTACATGGTGCTAAGACACACATATGTTCTCATCAAACCTAAGATGACCTGCAAACAGGCTGGTCCTGTTCAACAACTTACTTGGATTTTTTTTTTCTGTTGAGACATGGTTTAGCTATATAGTCCAGGCTGGCCTCAAACTCACAACACTCCTGTCTTAGCCTCCAGAGTACCACACCTGGCCATATTTTTGGTGGGATTTTAAAGTAAGTATATTAAGCCAATTAAGCATACTTGAATTTCACCATAAAGTTTTGGACTCTCCTGGCTGCACATGGTGACAGGAGTTATGATAGGCCAACTGTCAGCACAGCATGTGCACAGGTGTTGTGGGATATTTGTACACTGTGTGAAGATATACTGCTGTGATTGGTTTAATAAAGAGCTGAATGCCCAATAGCTAGGCAGGAAGAGGTTAAGTGGGACTTCCAGGGTCAGAGAGGACTCTTGGAAGAAGAAAGGCAGAGAAGCCAGCCAGACGCAGAATGAATCAGACACACAGAATGAGACAGAGGTAAAAGCCACATGGTAGAAGATAGATTAATAAAAATATAGGTTAATTTAAGTTATAAGAGCTAGTTAGGAACAAGCCTAAGCTATAGGCTGAGCTTTCATAATTAATAAGAAGTTTCTGTGCCATTATTTGGGAGCTGACTGGCAGGACAGAAAAAGACTCGTTACACACAGGAGCAAAAAAGGACTCACACATGGCCTGTGCAGTCTTGATGCTTACATTCCATCTGAAAATCAGACGGACTTAGGAGAACTTGCCTCCAGCATCATTATTCTAGGGACATCCTATCATGGACAAAGTGACCCTCGTTAACAGACACCAGGCTAGTACTTGCTTGATGTGTGCCCTAGCCTCAGGGCCAACTCCTTTGGAGGCTCCAACTCTGCCTGCCCCTGAGACACTCAACCCAATACAGAGTAGAGCTGGAATTGAGGAACTGCCGGAGTCCAACAAACTTTGGACTCATGGACTGACAGGCTGGCTTTAGCAGGAGGAGCTTAGCTCCTTAGTGGTACCTCATCCATAGGCAGCCTCAGATTAGTAGAAAAACCAAAACAACATGTACCTCTGCTAAAACAAAACAAAACAACCACAGAATATCTTATGAATCTTTAGGAAAGACTCAAAGGAGAAAAGAAACCTCTGGAGCATTACAAAGCAAAGGAAAAGTCTAGAACCAACACGGGTAGAAGTACGAGAAAGCTGGCTTGTTAAAGAGATCAGACTCCCTACACAGAGGTGATGGAGCCTTACTGAAGGAGATACTTAAGTCAGTCAGATCCCTTAACTGTACAACCACTGATGTGATGGTTGGTGGCTGTAGCTTTTGTAATGGAGTCTGCTCTCCACGAATGGGGTGGGCTATTGTCCCTGATTCAAAATGGAGAATCACACATAACCATTAGACCCACAGGCTTGCTATCACACTGGGGAAGGGCTGCACAAGTCTCTAAGGAAGACAAAGGAACATACATCATCAACTAAATCAAATTGTAAGGAGGCCAAGACTGGAGCTAAGACATGCCTGGGAAGTGCATATAATTTCCCCAGATAATAGCCTTTTTCCTTAACACCCATCATCTACACATAAAATAAAAATCAGAGATCACAAACATACCAGGAGGTAAAGACGACTGGCAAAGACAACAAGCTCTAACATTGGTAGAAACAAACCAACAAGCCCAAAGACTTTAGACCAAGACTGTCAGACACCATTATGTTCCTCAAAAGAACATTCCAGTCTTTACCCAAGCCCATCACCACACCTTCTTTAGATCACACGAACATTGGCGTGTTATCGTAAGCAGAGAGCTATTTTGACATTGAATTATAAACCAGATGGGAGGCAGGCTCCAGTGTGCTACAACCCATTTGTTTACCTTTTTATATGGCTTTTTAATTTTGGCAAAGTCATTGAAATAGTCTTCTACAGTGACACAGATGATGTCCACAGCATTTGACCCCAACAGCCACTTCTTTGTCATCAGCTCATTCAGATGTTGCTGAAAGGCACAAAGTGATCATATAAATCTTCATCTGGCACAATGCCCGGGGTCACCCCTCCCTGAGAGTGGCCCTCCCACTGTAGCTTAGTACAGATGCAAGGGAACATCTCAGCTCACACATCGCTTCTACATGAGGCAGGCTACAGTGTAGCCTGAAGAAGAGCATGAGACCACCCCATGCTCTAGCCCCAGGAGTGGAGGAGCCAAGCCCACCTCTAAATCCAGGAAGACTTCCTCTAGTAGACTGCTGCAGCCTTCCTTAGCAATAGCATCTAGAATCCCATCCATGCTTGGCTGACTCAGACATGGGCCCTCCTCTGCCTCAGTTTTTAGGTACTTCCTTTTCAGACTGACGATGGATTCTCTGCAAGGAAACATCAAGGGCTCAGGAAAGTAGCGACACGTTTACATGCTCTCTGTCGCACTCTGTTCCACACACCACTTACTTGAAGGTCTGGCAGTTGTTGATGATGGCAATCATGTACTGCACGTAACAGTGTGGGTGTTGCCGGTTTCTCAGGTGTTCTTCTTTGTAAAGCTGGGCTTCATCTTTGTATCTGAAATCACATTGGGGAACCCCAAGCTGTCTCTAGTGACAGGTAGACATCATGTGTGTCAGGGAACTCATATCACCACTTTTAGACCAGAGGAGTCTTTAAACATCAACATACTTTTAGATGGTCCATATTAATGGTAGAGTAGAGAGTCAATCATGTTAAATGAATTTAAAAAATAATTTTGTAGCAGGCTTTGAAATAGGGTTTGGTATTCTGACATGAAGATATTCTGAAACATGTAACTAAGAAAGTATCACCTTACTTTATCTCATGAACAATTCATTCCACAAGTTATGTAACAGGACTAGAGAATGACTCAGTAGGTAAAGGTCCCTGTCACAAAAGCCTGTCCATCTGGTAGATCCCTGGAACTCACATAAAGGTAGAAGGAGAGAATCAACCCACACAGTTGTCCTCTGACTTCCACATGTACACCATAGTACAATGCCCCCAAGCCACTCCTCCACAAAACCCTCAATGGTGTGAGAAACACTATCACACACTTGATAAGATTTCCCTTTTTAAAACTCTATAAAGAAATGAAACAAAAAAAATAGTAACTGGATTCCTGAAATAGTTGGAAAACAAACACCTAGGATGCCACTCTTTCATTTTTTAAGGAGAGTCTTGAATACACAGTGGAACTCTAATACAAGATATCAGATACCCACTGTATGATTGATGCTGTTGTGGTTATAGCAGAGAATTTGGGACATGGATGGCAACATCTGGGAATTGGAGTGGTAGAAGGGAGTCACAAAAAGGGGACAATAGGATAACAGAACAGGGTGACTTAGAAGAACTTGGGCCAATAGGATGGGAGAACAGATTTCATGGTATTCTGTCTAGGCTTGAAAATCTTTATGTGAACAATTTACAGGGAAAGGCCCACTGGGACACAGTATGTCACATGTCCCATCTGTTTAGGATGTTTTCATTTTAGCATTCTTTTCTTTTTCTTCTTCTTTTTTTTTTTATTTTTTTAAGATTTTTTTTTATTTTTTTTATTTTTTTATTATGTATGCAGTGTTCTGCCTGCAGGCATGTCTGCACTGCAGGCCAGAAGAGGGCGCTAGATCTCATTATAGATGGTTGTGAGCCACCATGTGGTTGCTGGGAATTGAACTCAGGATCTCTGGAAGAGCAGCCAGTGTTCTTAACCTCTGAGCCATCTCTCCAGCCCTTCTTCTTCTTTTTAATATTTTTGTATTTTTGGACAACAAAAGGGGGTTAATCTTTTAATAATAGTATACTAGAATCAACAAATTTTGCTCTCAATTTTAAAACACATAATTTGTAAGTTAGATCAATGGCAAAAATACATACCTACTTAGGAAAGAATTCATTTGCTGAAGACACAAAACCAGTACCTTTGTTTTCAAATCTTCACTTATTTGAGCAGCAACCTGAAGATTCTGTTCAAACATCTAAAAATTGAAAAATTTAAGAATCTGAAATAGTCTTACAAGAGTACAGAAAAATGTTCACCATTAATAAAATTCTACCTGGGACATCCTTCTCCAAGGTCTACCTTGGTGAATCTGCCTGACTCTTCCTGCTCAACACACCCTTCCAACCTGCTGAATCTAGTCTAGATCCCTCATCCAGGGCCCTGGCCTAGTCTAGCCAACCCTACCTCACCTCAACCCACCTCTAGCCTTCTCCTATGACCCACCCGGCCTGTTCCTGACCCACTGGTCCCTACATACCACATCCAACCTCTCTTCTCAGCCAGATCTACTCCTGCACTCCAGGCTTGGACCAAGACACACATCCTGCACACAGACCAGTCTCCTTTGTCCGCCAGCTTTCATTCCTCCCTAGCAATTCCAACCTCCAGGCCTAATCCACCTGCATATTCTCTCTTCCTTCCCCCGCAACCTGCTTTGTCACGTCAGGCACAGAACTAACAAAGAAGTCCATATGTCACAAAAATACAAACAATATGAAAGACCAAGCCTTGATCTCTCCTCCAAAATCTACCAAACCTTATAAAAATGTCTGCCACTGAGGATTACCTAGATGAACCTCAAGAAACAGAATTCAAAAGAACACATAAAATTCATCAAAGAATTCAAGGAATTTAAAGAAGACACAAAGAAGCAGCTGAATGAAATTAAGGAAAAAGAATTTAAATCTGAATAATGCCCAGGAAAATACCAATATAAGGCTGATGGAAATACTGAAGATAACCCAGAACTTGAAAAACAGAATTCAATAAAAATTTTAAAAAAATAAAAGAGAAGATCCAAATGAACAGAATCAGAAATGAACAAGGAAACATTACAACAGACACTAAAGATATTTAGAATATTATAAAGGAATACTTCAAAAATCTGTACCCCATTAGGTTGGTAAACTTAAAAGAAATGGATGAATTTCTAGATTTAGCAAACCACCAAAATTAAATCATAACAAATGAGGATATTGAAATAGTAATAAAAATCTTCCAGCTTAAAAAAAAAAAAAGGCCAGGACCAGATGGAGTCACAGAAGAATTATTTATACCAGACTTTCAATAAAGCTCTACAGCCAATCATTCTTTTTTTTTTTTTTTTTTTGGGTTTTTCGAGACAGGGTTTCTCTGTGTAGCTTTGCGCCTTTTCCTGGAACTCGCTTTGGAGACCAGGCTGGCCTCGAACTCACAGAGATCCGCCAATCATTCTTAAATGGTGTGTGTGTGTGTGTGTGTGTGTGTGTGTGTGAGAGAGAGAGAGAGAGAGAGACCCCGAGACCCTTCGATCAAGCCAGTATCACTCTGAGACCAAAACCAGGAAATGACAACAAAAACATAAAAAATAAAACTAAAGGCCAAAATATCTGATGAACACAGATTCAAAATGCTCAATAAAATACTTACTTAAGAAACCACATAAATGGATTTAAAGACAAATATCATATGGTCATCTCAAAAGAAACAGAAAGAGCCTTTGATAAAATCCAACATGCCTTCACGATAAAAGTCCTAAAGAATGGGGGATAGAGGGAACACAACAACATAATAAAAGCTATATATAAGAAAACCACAGCCAACTTCATCCTAAATACAGAAAAAAATGAAGCAATCTCACTGAAGTTGGGAATGAGATAGGGCTGTCCATTATTCCCACTTTTTTCAATACTATGCTTGAAGCAGTAGCTGGAGTAACAAGACGAGAGAAGAAATTAAAGCTATACAAATAAGAAAAGGAGTTAAACCATCTCATTTGCAGATGACATAGTATTATATATTAGCGATCCAAAAATTCTACTAGAAAATGTCTAGAAACAATAAATTCATACAGAATCAACCTGAACAAATCAAGAGCTTTTCTATACACCAACAACAAATACACAAAGAAAGAGATCATGGACACATTCCCATTCACAATAGCCTCCAAAAAACAAAGTATCTAGGAATAAACCTAACCACGGAAATGAAGACCTCTACAGTGTGACAGGAGGGCTGACAAAGAGCTGGGGCCTATGATGATAGTTATGTCTAGTTATGCATGAAGACTCTAGGCAGCCTGACCATGGCAAACATGGCTCTGACAGGCCTTGCCCTTCTCCCCCATTCCCTCCACCTTGCTAAAAAACTGTTAGATTATATTCCTAAAGCTAGCCATCAAGGTCTGTTCCCTTATTTGGCCACTTCCTCCTGCTGAGGCTAACTCCCAAGGTCCCTAGTGGCTGCCCAAATTAACCTGTCCAATCAAAATTAAACACCTCATCCTAATACCGGGTTTCCCCTTTCACCTTTATAAACTGCTATTTGTCCAGAGACCATGTCTGTCTCCTCTGTAAGCAGAGGCAGTCCTTTGTCCCCCTGGGACAAATACTCCTCCCCACCCACTTATTCACATCCCCCCTTCCCTAGTCCTTTATCTCCTGCCATTGTTTCTTATTCCCTACCCCTTGTATCTCTGGGGCAAATAAATCTTTGGGCCAAGAACTTGATCTTAGGGTGTCTTGGGCCAATACAGGTCCCTTCAATACGAACATGGACCTAATATCCAGTACAGTCTAGTGATAAGAAAGTATCTTTAAAATGCTATACAACTTCCCTGGATTTCACCAGATTAAACTCAATTGTGGCATTCTGAAGACAAGACTTGACCTGTTACCAACACGGAATGTAAATAAGCACAGAAATGGGAGCACTACGCACAACCAACACATAATTAGCTTCCAGTTCAGACCCAAAAAGATCTTCTGGAAAATCTCCAGTGATCCTGGGTAACATGACTTGGTGAGTACAATCCTGAGCCTCAGTTTCTTTAGCTCCAGAAAGCAGAGATAGAGACGTCAGGGAGAGGTGTTCTTGACATCTTTGCTACATTGTAAAGACTGAGGTATTCTCCGCCTATGAAACCAACAGATCCTATTAACCACATGGGAAACGGAACCTTCAAATTCAGGGCCTGTACCTGGAACACAATGGCAGGCAGTGTAGTCTGATAGTAGCCATCCTGGTCTGCTTCTGGCTCTGTCTCTTTGCTCCAGTCTTTCTTGTCTGTTTCCAGTGCCTTCCGAAGCCAGGCAATGATGTTGGACTAGGAGTTGGATATCATGGAAAAGGAAAGAACAGGCTCTGAGTTATATCTAACACTTTTCTACACAGCACTTACAGTTGCCCAGACCAGATACAGCTTTTCACAGCAACCCTTGCTCCCAAGCATAGAGCCTGCTAGAGCAGGCTCCTCACATGCAATTCACTAGTGTGTGGTGCTCATACTGGTCTCTGCATATGTGGACCACCAAAACCCTAACTGCAGATAAAGAGGGGAAACAATCAAGAAGGCTATGGATGAACATTATGCTGGAGGACAAAACCAGATGTCCAGCATCTGATGGTTAGGCCCAGGCCATTAGAGAACAGACTTGGCAGCCCAGTCATCTCAGGCCACAGCAAAACACAGGTCTCCAGACCCCAGGGACCCTCAGTAGTGGCTTAGATGCCATCTTGTTGCACCTTCCATCTTACTAAGACCATCTATTGGTTGTGAAACTGATGTCAGACTGGCCCCATGGTCCCCAAATTGCCACCCCTCATTGGAACACAGTGCTGAAGTGGCTCATGTTACCTTAGACATAAGCCTTGCCAGCCAAGTGGGTGGCACAGGTTGGCTCCTCCAGCAGAAGAGACTCGCACATTTGTGAAATGCATTCAAATGAGCTCCAGAACCAGAGTCGGGTGTCCCTTCTTTAACAGAAAATGGACATGACAAGACCCAGAGGAACAGCTAGTCTATTGAGGAGAGTTAGCTCAGATGTCTCACCACATTTCAGATAGACAACCACTAAGCACTTTCTGCTCTACTCACCGTGAGAGTTGACATGTATGTGTCAAGCAACTCAGAGACCACATTTGAAGAGAGTAGAGGCTCCAGGGCATTAACGTCCACTTCTGGGGCTAGTTCCACATTCCCCATCATCTCTGCACTACAGTGAAAACCAGATGTAAAGGACAAACTACAACAGAACACTCTCAAGTAAGTCTACATGTCTGGCTTGACATGTAAATGCACTATCCTAGAGATCTGGATGCTAACACTTCTACAACTCCACAAATCAGGAAGAGCAGAGGTCTCATGGAGAGCACAGAGTGAACTGTCAAGGATTTGGAGGTCCCTCCATGATGTCACCATGCAGGCTATATAGCCACTTATATAATCTCAATATGGCCTCATCATACTGTGCCAGATGCACAGGGAACTTTCACTCAAATGCAGGGAAGAGTCCACAAAGGTTTGTCTGTCTTAACTCACTGTCTCCAGAGCTGAGACCAGGACCAGACAAATAGGAATTGTCATTGTCACACTCATTAAGTAAGAAGATAATGGACAAGTACTGTTATTTGGAACACTAAGCACTGTCATAAAAATCACTAATCTCTATATGAAGGTGAGACTAAGGCAAAGAATAAATGTTACTGAAGGAAACATGTCTTCAAGGAAAGAAAGACAACATTCATTTTACTGTGCAGAAGGCAGGGAAACAAATACTAAACTTCAGAGAAAATGTATTTGTTCATGCAACTGGGTTCAGAAAAGTCTAGGACACCTGACATACTATGGTCTAAGCTATGCAAGGTGAAAGACTATAGAATGGAATAATGGAGACTACTTGGACCTCCCAACAGTGGTTAAAAACTAAGGTCCAGGACTGTACATGTAAAAGTTATAAAATAATGGGGCCGGAGAGATGGCTCAGTGGTTAAGAGCACTTGCTATTCTTTCAGAGGAGCTGAGTTCATTTCTCAGCACCCATGTCAGGTAGCTCACAACCATCCGTAAGTCCAGTTCCAGCGGATCCAACACCTCTGGCATCTAAAGGCACCTGCACTCACATGTACATAACCATATGCACACATTCATAACTTCATATAATTAAAAGCATTAAAAAATAAATCTTTTAAAAAGGGTATCAAATAATGATCATCATCCATGCCTGACAATTTCATTCTGTTCACATTTTTCCATATTGAGGTAAAGAAACACACTACTCTAAGGAGTTAAAACCACAGACAAAATAAACCTCACTGTTAAAAGCATACTTTCTTTCTCCACAGTAACAAGATGGGCAAAAACAAAGAAATTTCAGTATATTACTCAATATTGTTTTCTACCCATAAAACCAAGCAAAGTTAAAATTAATAACCATTTTAATTACCTAATCTTAAAGCATCTCATAATAGCTTCCCAGTGACATTTTTTCAAAGTCCACCTTCAACTACTTCATGCATAAAGTGGCTCATGTTCTTTCACATAAAGTAATAGTCTCAAGCTGCAATGCAAAAGGAATAGCTGATTTTTCTATATATGGTTTACATATTTTTCTATATATTCTTGTTGCTATTTCTTTATTTTTGAGATAGGTCTTGCTATTCTGTCCGGGTTATGCTCAAACCATCTTTCCACTCAAGTCTCTGAGTTCAGGAACTACAGGTATGGACTACTAAGTTAGTGTACAACTGCTTATATTTGGATGATTAACTGTTGCAGTGGACTAGTAAGGAAAACTAAACTTGGTGATTTCTTCACCAGCCTGGTGACTCTGAACAAGTCACTGAATTTCCTAGGGCCACATGCTCCTAATCTATAAAATGTTCCAATACTATACCTGTGTCAGGGAATCACTGTGAAGAAGCAAGAATGCACACAGTGAGCACAGAAAATAATGCCATGGCACACAACAGAGTGCTCAAGGCAGACAGCAGAGACCATTTTTTCCTTCCAGTTTTTGGGCCTCCCAGGAGGAACAAACCCAGTTTGCTTTTTTCGATCAAGTATCCTGTAGAAACAACTGTAACCACATGTGGTTCATCCTCAAGGGTAATCCCCAACAGGCAGAACAGAAAGACTTTCACAAACCAGAAAAAGGCACCAGTTCAAAACGCATGTGACTGTTTGTAAACTGTTGGTCAGTGTGCTTTTAGAAGTTCTAGATAAAAGAACACATAAGGCATGAAATCAGTTCTACCTGGTATAGGTATTTAGGACCCATGTCAAGAGGCTCACGATCTCATTGGCCTCAAGGTCCTCTGACGCGAGGTCCTGCATCCGAGTGCTCAAGGCCTGGTGGTACATGCTCAGGAGGTTCTTAAAGATCTCATAGTGGGGAGGGAAGCACTGGACCATCAGGTTCTTAGCAATGATGAGATCATCCAGGACATACTTCCTGATGATCTCCAGGTGACGCACAAGCCACATCTTGTCAGACTCTCTGGTGTCTGCCTGTGTACCTTCAATTCTAGTTGTCACAGTTCTGTCCAAGACAGCAAACATTTTTTCCTTCCAGTTTTTGGGCCTCCCAGGAGGAACAAACCCAGTTTGCTTTTTTCGATCAAGTATCCTTCTGTCAATTTTTTCTTCCCTTTCAATGATTCTGACAACAGAAACCAGCAAGGTGGGATCGCGGCGGACAGTGACCAGTGATCTTTGCAGCACCATCCACAGCTGCTTAGCCAGCTCATCAGAGAGCCCCTGTGTGTCACCAAAGTAGCTATGAATGAGGGTCATGTCCCGTTTATTCCCACTGTCCATGCGGTACTGCTCACACATTAGCCCATCCCGTGAGCACTCCAAGTCCATTAGCTTCCGGTGGGCCTGCAGGAGAGCCCCTTGCTCGATGAGATCTTGGGTCTCCCTCACAATCTCAGGCACTAGAGAAAGGTACAAGTTGACTCAGTTAAAACGCATAAAGGCTGTGTGTACACATAGAGATGACAGCAGGTAAAGCAGGAGGCACCTGACATCTATCTCTCTACTTGCAGCCCAACAGACCCTAATGGTTCTGAACGCTAGAGTCTATGAAAGGCTAGTAACTCCCAGGAGAAGGCCTAGATGGAAATTAAATAATTATGGTCAAGTCCAGCTACATGTGTTTTTTTCTAAGCCAGTGAATGTCATCTTTCCCAAGCTAAGGTGGGCTTCAGAAAAAAATCCCATGCTTTAAGTATGGTGATCCATGTTCTGATTATTGAAGGCTGCTTCTAACTATTTTATAGCTACTATTTCTGATGTGAATTCCAGGAAATAAAGAGGATGACTACCTTCCTTTATCTCTTTGGAAGTCTATCAGATAAGGGCATTCAAAAGCGCGTACGCACAAACACACACACACACACACACACTATATACACACACACACACACACACACACACACACACACACACACACACACACACACATATAGGACATGTCAGAAAAATCACTATGCATACTCAGGCATAGGAAAAGGCTCAGAAAAGACATAAATGGATCATGTGTAAAACAATCCAAAACCAGAATTCTGGCAGATCCCAATATCCAGGTTTATCATGTTAGAATCAAATGCCTGAAACAGAACACACAACACACTACCAGCATGCCCCATTCAAAGGTTTAAAAAAAAATCAATACACAGTGCTTCAAAAAAGACCGGATGGCAGGTCTACCAGACATAAAAATTAAAACAACTGTTTTATTAAAGTAGGTGCAAGGTGAATTTGAGCAGGCAGGAGATGGGGCCAGAAAATGTTAAGAGAGGATAATGAAAATTATCAGGAACAGACAGAAAAAGGCTAAAGGAAGTAGACAGAGCCCAGATGAACTCATGGACCGATAAGTCAGACCATCATATATATTGTAGTAACCTCAAAAGAAGAAGAGAGAAGAGGGGAGAGACCCGTTAGAGAAATAATGGCTAGGAGCTTCCAAAGTTTGGTAGAAGACATTAATGTAAATATTTTAGAAGCTCAATGACCTGTAAGAGGGGCAAACCAAGAGATCCATACTAAGATGCAATACAATCAATCAATGAATGAGGGAACCATGAAAGCAGTAAGAGAAGAAACTTATCACATAAAAGGACTCCTAAAAAATATCATTAGCAGATATCTCATCAGAAATTTTGGACACCAGATGTATTTGGGGATTATATACTGAAAGCACAAAAAAAAAAAAACTAAAACCAATCAAACAAACAAACAAACAAAAACAACCTAGCAATGGTTTTTCTTTTTCCTCTTTCTTTTTCTTTCTTTCCTTTTTTTTTTTTAAAAGATAGGGTCTCAATCCATAGCCCATCCTGACCTCAAACTTGCAACAATCTTCCTGCCTTAGCCTTCAAGTGCTAGGACTACAGTGGTGAGCCATCAAGCCCAGTTTTTACCAAGAATCTTTTATCTTTTATAGCAAAACAATCCTTCAAAAGTGAGAGAGAAATTAGAATTCCAAAATTAAAAAAAGCTGAAAAACCTTTATTTACAATTAGACCTGTCTGTAGGACATGCTAGAGGGAATCCTATGAGAGAAATGGAAAGACAGACAATAACTTGTAAAAAGACAATAACTGGGAGTCATGAAGACATTTCAGCTAGAAATGGTGACACACACCTGTAATTTAGGCACTTAGGGGATAGAGGCAGGAGGATCAAGAATTCAAGTTGTATTTAGCTACATAGCAAGTTCAAGACCAGCCTAAGCTACATGAGACCACCTAAAAATCAATAAAAAATCAATATAAATACATAAAATAAAATAAAACCCAAACAAATAAAAAATGAAGTAGGGAAAATCTCAACAAAAGTAAAAACAAGAGCAAGCATTTAACACAATTTTTTGTTTTCTATATGATCTGAAAAACAAATACAGTGTCAGTTTTGTTTTGGACATATTCAAGGTATAAAGAAGAAACTGAAGAAGGATGGAATGAAGTTATGTAGAAATAAAGTTTTTTAATGTTAGTGAATTTAAGATCTGAAGATGGAACAGCATGCATATTCTTCTTAACTGCACAGGAACAGACTCCAGGTAGACTGCATTTAGGTAACAAATTGAGTCTCAGTAGATTTTTAAACATATAGCTGTACAAAGTATCTTCTTCAAAGAAAACAGATAAAGTTAGAAATCAGTAACAGAAGGAAAACTGAAAGATTTACAAATTCTGTTGAATTAAACAATGCTTTTAATCAACAGAGAAAAGAAGAAACCCTAGGGAAACTGAAAGGTATGTAGAAAAGAATGAAAATAAAAATATAACAAAACTTAGAGGATGCAGCACAGCAGTGGATACAATGAAAAACGTGTTTCTAGAGCAGCTTCCATTAAGAAGAAAGATCTCAAACCAACAGCCTAACTTTACAACTTAAGGAGATGAAGAAGAAGATGAGTTAGAGAGATGGTTCAGTGGTTAAGAGTACTTGCTGTTGTTACAGAGAACCTGATTCAGTTCCCAGCACCCACACAGAGGCTCACAATCACCTACATCTCCAGTTACAGGAATATAATACCTTTTTCTGACTTCTGTAGGCCCTAAGCATGCATGTGGTACACAAACATAAATGCAGGCAAACACTCATATACATAAAATAAGCAAATCTTAAAAAAAGAATAACTAACCCCAAAGCTAAAAGGAAGGAAATAATAGAGATCAGAATAGATGAACAAAATAGAGAATACAAAAACAGAAAATAAAAATCAATAGAGACAACTTGGTCCTTTGAAAAGATCAAGGAAACTGGCAAACCCTTAGCTCAAATGGTCTAAGAAAAAGGATTCTAATTAAGATAAGAAAGTAGGAATATTTGTACTAATTTTTCAAAAATTGATAAAAAAAAAAAAAGACTGTAAGAGAGAACAATGAAAAACTGAATACCAAGAAACTGGACAACCCAGATCAAACAAATTCCTGGAAACAAAACCCTACCAGACTGAGAAACAAAACAGTAGAAAATCTGAACAGATCTCTCTACAAAGAAAAGCCCTAATCCAGTCATATCACTAGCGAACTGGCCAATGTTTCTCAAGATTTTCTAGATACTGAAAAGAGTTCATGACTGGAGACTGCTGACATGGATGAGCTGTGAAGCATTCTGCATTCCCTAACACAGGTAGCAAAGAGATAGCTCTGGCCAGTCAGTCAGTCAGTCTGCCTCTTTCCCAGGATTCTCCCAGCTCTGGCTGTTACACTGAGACTCCTACCCTGCTCTCTTCTACCCACCTGGCTCCCATCCCACCTGCTCGCTGGCCTGTGCACTTACTTGCCCTAGCTTAAGAACTGCTGTTCTCCAGGTCCTCTCTTTCAGGGCCTGTCTCTCATCCTACCCAGTCAGCTACCCCTCTACTCTTGTACAGACCACTCCTAGACACTCGTCCACAGCCAAAAGCACTGGCTGTGCACTGTACCACCACCTGACACAGAATAGTGTGCTCTCTACTGGTCCTTATTTACCTTTGCTCAGCTGACCCTTTCCAATCATGTTCAGAGAAGTTATCTGAGCAGGCAGAATCGAGCTTACTGTGCACTCGAGGATAGGCCTAAAAAGTACATTGCAAAGAAGTGCTGGTGTGCCTCTGCATGTCTCACAGAGCTCCCAGTGTGTGTAGGAAAAGCAGGTATGTGTCTGGAAAGGTACCATCATAGTGTTCTAGCAGCCACCCCAATCCTCCCCCAACTCCCCTCTACTATCTGCCACTCACCAGAGAATATATTCTTGAGGTTCTCCACAGCTGCGGCCAGCTGGCTGTGCTGCACCACTGCATCCTTTACATCTCTGAGGCTCTCAATGGTGTTGATGCTCTGCCTCCAGTCCTTGCTGACATCCGCCAGTGACTGCTGGATATCCTTGACATCATTCAGGGCACTGTGGAGCTGGCTCAGGCCTGTGCGTACCCCATCTAGCTGTGACTGGATTGCGGCCTAAGGGAGACATCATGCAGGTAAGCAGAGCCAATGACAGCCATATACGATTTCCTAAGGAATAAATTTTCCCAGGGAGAATCAAGTTCAGAAAGAATCATTTAAGGAGAACAAAAACCACCCAATTCAAAAAAAAAAAAAAGGAGTAATTTAATGGACTCACACAGGAATTTTTTTTTCAATACTGCCTGGGAACAGAACAATGTTACATTTTAAATGATACTTTACATTTCAATGATACTTAAAAGAATCATGGGAGGAGGAATGTTTCATTCAGGAGAGTACAGTAAAGAATAAATTTAAAAAGTAATAGATTAACAAAGGAGAACAAAGATTCTATCATATCCAACTCAGTAAACCAGCAAAACTCTATCTGGCTAGGGAGAGAGCAAAGACCAAACATTAATTCAACTGCTCTCAATAACTAAATATAAAATGGCTTTAATTTTCCAATTAAAAGATGCAAACTAACTGACTGGATTGAGAAAAGAGGATCCAAGTATCTATTATCTACAAGAATCAAGCCTTACTGGCAAGGATATGCACAACGAGAATGACAGGACAGAGGTTGATTTACCAAACAAATGAAAGCTGAAAAGGTGACTTAGCTTTTCTGAAACAGGATAAAGTAGACTTCAAACAAAAATTAGATCACTATTCTGAGATTTGATAAAGTAGTCTTAAAAACACAATTAGTCAGAAGATATAAATACAGATGCATATTAATTAAGGGAACAATCCACCAAGAAGGTATAACAAGGCCAGTCAGAGAAAAGAGGCCGACCTGCCCTCGAGAACCCTCCTACACCCTTGGTTCCGAATCCTAACGACCCACCCCACTTACACCCCTCCCACACCACCACCAGCACCCGCTGCTATGCTCCCGCCCGCACAGGCATATATTAGCTGCTCAGGCACAGGCCACACCATTCAGAAGAACAGATAAGCTAACTCAAGCAGAGATTCACTACCGGACCAGAGACCGTGTGGGCTGCCAAACCCCAGATAGGTGGGCCCATCCCCAGAACTACCACTCTCTCAGTGCCCCTGCCTACTACCCCCAATCCCCACTCTCCTCCTCCTCATTACCATGTCTCATCCCCTAACTCAGGCAGAGACTTCCTGCTGAACCAAAGACCAAGCTAGCCACCCGAATTCCAGCCCCCAACTCAGATGGTGATTCCCTGATAGACCAGAGGTCATGCCAGTCACCAGAAATCCATGCCACAAAGACTAGAAGACGAAAGAAAACAGAAACCAAAGAACAAAACACCTATTCAACAAAGACAAACACAGAAATCAGCACCTAGATCTACAATCATCCCAAACCCAGATGCCTAGACAACAATGTAAGAACACAATCAACAACAGACAGGGCACTATACCACCACCAGAGCCCAGCCATCCTACCACAGCAAGGCTGGAATATTCCAACACAGTGGAAGTGCAAGAAAACGACCTTAAAACCAACTTTATCAAGATGGTGGAGGAAATGAATACCCTTAATCCCAGCACTTGGGAGACAGAGACAGGTAGATCTCTGTGAGTTCAGAGCCAGTCTGGTCTACAAAGTGAGTTCCAGGACACCCAGGGCTGTTACAAAGAGAAACCCTGTCTCAAAAAATAAAAAAATAAACAAAACAACAACAAAAAAGAGGAAATTAATAAATCCCTTAAAGAAATCTATAATGAGTTCTGGTACTCTCTTCTGACGTGCAGGCATACATGTAGGCAGAACACTGTATACATAATAAATAAATACATCTTTAAAAAAAGGAAATCCAGGAAAACACAAACAATTGGAAGAAATGAATAAATCAAAACAGGTGAAGGAAATGAATAAAACTGTTCAAGACCTGCAAACAGAAATAGAAGAAATAAAGAAAACGCAAACTGAATGAATTCTGGAAATGGAAAATCTAGATAAGCGAACATGAACTACAGACACAAGCATCAGCAGCAGAATATAAGAGATAGAAGAGAGAATCTCAAGCACTGAAGATATGATAGAAGAGATAGATACATTGATCAAAGAAAATATTAAATCTAAAAAATTCCTGACACAAAACATCCAGGAAATCTAGGACACTATGAAAAGACCAAACCTAAGAATAACAGGAACAGAAGAAGAAGAATCACAGCTCAAAGGCCCAGAAAATATTTTTAACAAAATCATAGAAGAAAATTTTCCTAACCTAAAGAAGGACATGCCTATAAAAGTACAAGAAGCTTACAGAACACCAAATAGATTGTACCAGAAAAGAAAGTTCCTTTGCCACATGATAATCAAAACATTAAACATAAAGAACAAAGAAAGAATATTAAAAGCTGCAAGGGAAAAAGGCCAAGTAACATATAAAGGTAGACCTATTAGAATTACATCTGACTTCTCAACGGAGACTCTAAAAGCTGGAAGGGCCTGGAGAGATGTCTTGGAGACTCTAAGAGACCACAGATGCCAGTCCAGATTACTATACCCAGTAAAACTTTCAATCACCATAGATGGAGAAGACAAGATATTGCACAAAGTCAAATTTAAACAGTATCTACCCACAAATTCAGCCCTACAGAAGGTACTGGAAGGAAAACTCCAAATCAAGGAAGTTAACTACACCCATGAAAACATGGGAAATAAATAATCTCACACCAGCAAAGCAAAAAGAGGAACACACACACACACACACACACACACACACACACACACACACACGTACCACCACCACCACCACCACCACCACCACCACCAACAACAACAACAACAAAATAACAGGAATTAATAATCATTGGTCATTAATATCTCTCAATATCAATGGACTCAATTCCCCCAATAAAAAGACACAGGTTAACAGAATGGATATGAAAACAGGATCCATCCTTTTGCTGTATACAAGAAACACACCTCAACATCAAAGATAGATATTACCTCAGAGTAAAGGGTTGGGAAAAGATTTTCCAAGCAAATGGACCTAAGAAGCAAGCTGGTTTAGCTATTCTAGTATCTAACAAATAGACATCAAATCAAAATTAATCAAAAGAGATGAGGAAGGACATTTCATACTCATCAAAGGAAAAATCCACTAAGATTATGTTTCAATTCTTAACACCTATGCCCCAAATGCAATGGTACCACATTTGTAAAAGAAACATTACTAAAGCTTAAATCACACATCAAACCTCACACATTATTAGGAGGAGACTTCAATACCCCACTCTCACCAATGGACATGTCATCCAGACAAAAACTAAACAGAGAAATAAGGGAGCTAATAGACATTATGAACTAAATGGACCTAACATATCTACAGAACATTTCACCCAAACACAAAAGAATATATGTAGCTTGAGTTTTCCTGCCTGGCCCACAGTCAGGGCAAATCTCTCTCACCTGCTAGTCCCACAGCCGCTCAGACCCGACCAAGTAAACACAGAGACTTATATTGGTTACAAACTGTATGGCCATGGCAGGCTTCTTGCTAACTGTTCTTACAGCTTAAATTAATCCATTTCTATAAATCTATACCTTGCCACATGGCTCGTGGTTTACCGGCATCTTCACATGCTGTTTCTCATCATGGCGGCTGGCAGTGTCTCTCTGACTCAGCCTTCCACTTCCCAGCTTTATTCTCCTCCTTGTCCCGCCTATACTTCCTGCCTAGCCAATGGCCAATCAGTGTTTTATTTATTGACCAATCAGCAACACATTTGCCATACAGAACATCCCACAGCAAATATACCTTCTTCTCAGCACCTCACAGAACTTTCTCCAAAACTGACCACATATTCTGTCACAAAGCAAGTCTCAACAGATACAAAAAACCTGAAATAACCCCCTATATCCTATCAGACCACCATGGATTAAAGCTGGATTTCAACAACATCAGAAACCACAGAAAGCTTACAAACTCATAGAAACTGAACAACTCTCTACTGAATGGCTACTGGGTCAAGGCAAAAAGAAAGAAAGAAAGACTTCCTAGAATTCAATGAAAATTAATGTACAACATACCCAAACTTATGGGACACAATGAAAATAGTGCTAAGAGGAAAGTTCACAGCACTAAGTGCCTTCATAAAGAAATTGGGAAGATCTCATACTAGCAACTTAACAGCACATCTAAAAGCTCTAGAACGAAAAGAAGCAAACCTACCCAAGAGGAGTAGATGGCAGTAAATAATCAAATTGAGGGCTAAAATCAATAAAATTGAAACAAAGAGAGCAATACAAAGAATCAATGAAACAAAGAGTTGGTTCTTTGAGAAAATCAACAAGATAGACAAACACTTATCCAAACTAACTAGAAGGTAGAGAGAGAATATCCAAATTAACAAAATCAGAAATGAAAAGAGGGATATAACAACAGACACTGCGGAAATCCAGAGAATCATTAGGTCAAACTTCAAAACCTGTACTCCACAAAATTAGAAAACATAAAAGAAATGGACAGATTTCTTGATTGATACCACATACCCAGATGAAATCAAGACCAGAAAAACAATTCAAATAGACCTATAACCCCTAAGGAAATAGAAGCAGTCATTAAAAGTCTCCCAATCAAAAAAGCCCAAGGCAAGATGGTTTCAGTGCAGAATTCTACCAGACTTTCAAAGAAGAGCAAATACTAATACTCCTCAAATTATTCCACACAATAGAAACAGAAGGAACATGGCCAAACTCTTTCTATGAGGCTACAATTACCCTGATACCCAAACCACACAAAGATTCAACAAAAAAAAGAGAATTATAGACCAATTTCCCTCATGAACATTGATGTAAAAAATACTCTCAAAATAAATCCAAGAACACATCAAAAAGATCATCTACCAGAGATGCAGGGATAGTTCAACATACAAAAATCTAACAATGTAATTCATCATATAAACAAACTGAAAGAAAAAAACCCCCACATCTCATTAGATGCTGAAAAAGTCTTTGACAAAATCCAACATCCCTTTATGATAAAAGTCTTGAAGAGATCAGGGACACAAGGGACATACCTAAACATAATAAAGGCAATTTACACCAAGCCTATAGCCAACATCAAACTAAATGGAGAGAAACTCAAAGCAATTCCACTAAAATCACAAACAAGACAAGGCTGTCCACTCCCTCCATATCTATTCAATGTAGTGTTTGAAGTTCTAGCTAGAGCAATAAGACAACTAAAGAAGATCAAGGGGATATAAATTGGAAAGCAAGAAGTCAAAGTATTGTTATTTACAGATAGTATGATAGTATACATAAGTGACCCCCAAAATTCTACCAAGGAACTCCTACAGTTGATAAATATCTTCAGTGAAATGGCTAGATACAAGATTAGCAAAAAAAAAAAAAAACAAAAAACAAAAAAAACCTCTCCTATATACAAATAGCAAACGGGCTGAGAGAAATCACAAAAATAACACCTTTCACCAATATCCACAAATAATATAAAATATCTTGGGGTAACTCTAATCAATCAAACTAGACCTGTATGACAATACTTCAAGTCTTTGAAGAAAGAAATTGAAGAAAATCAGAAGATGGAAAGATCACCCATGCTCATAGATTGGCAGGTTTAACATAATAAAAATAACCATCTTATCAAAAGCTGTTGTGGAATATTAATTTAAGACGTGTCAAGTGGTGCACGCCTTTAATCCCAGCACTCAGGAGGCAGAGCCAGGCGGATCTCTGTGAATTTGAGGCCAGCCTGGTCTACAGAGTGAGATCCAGGAAAGGCACAAAGCTACACAGAGAAACCCTGTCTCGAAAAACCAAAAAATAATAAACAAACAAATAAATAAATAAATAAATAAATAATAAAAAGATGTGTCACATTTGTGTATGCTGTGGAATATTTGTTTAATGATGCAAGGATATGTTGCATTTGTTTAACTCTGTGAAGCTGTGTTACTTTGCCTAACTAAAGCACCTGATTGGTCTAATAAAGAGCTGAACGGCCAATACCTAGTCAGGAGAGAGATAGGCAGGGCTACCAGGCAGAGAGAATAAATAGAAGGAAAAAAGAGAAGGAGGAGTGAAAAAAGGAGGAGGCCAGGGGCTAGTCACCCAGCCATACAACCAGTCACAGAGTAAGAAGGAAAGAAAAGTATATAGAATAGAAGAAGGTAAATGCTCAGAGGTAAAAGGTAGACAGGATAATTTAAGAAAAAATGGCAAGAAATAAGCCAAGCTAAGGCCAGGCATTCATCAGTAAGAATAAGTCTCCATGTATTTATTTGGGACCTGGGTGGTGGGCCCCCAAAGAGTAAATAAAACCAACTACAAAAAGCAATCTACAGATTCAATGCAATCCCCATCAAAATTTCAACACAATCCATTACAGACCTTGAAAGAATAATATTCAACTTCATATGGAAAAACAAAAAAACCCAGGATAGCTAAAATGAACCTATACAATAAGAGAACTTCTGGAGTTCCTTGATTTTAAGCTGTATCACCATCCCTTATTTTAAGCTGTCCTGCAGAGCTATAGTAATAAAAACTGTATGGTATTGGCATAAAAAACAGACAGGTTGATCAATGGAATCAAACTGAAGACCTAGACATCAATCCACACACCTATGGACACCTGATCTTTCACAAAGAAGCCAGAAATAAACAACAGAAAAAAATAAAGCATCTTCAACAAATGGTGCTGGTCTGACTGGATGTCTGCATGTAGAAGAATGCAAACAAATCCATATCTATCACCCTGCACAAAACTCAAGTCCAAGTGGATCAAAGACCTCAACATAAAACCAGATACATTGAACCTGATAGAAGAGAAAGTAGGGAATAGCCTTGAATGCATTAAACAGGAGACAACTTCCTGATTAGAACATCAAAAATAAATGGGACCTCATAAACTGAAAAGCTTCTATAAAGCCAAGGACATCATCAACAAAATGGCAGCCTATAGAATGGGAAAGATTTTCACCAACCCCATATCTGACAAAGGGCTGAAGGAAAGACTCTTTGGAAGAGTTAGAAGAGCCTTTTCCTTTAAGAATTAAACCCAAATTCTAACATAAATAGATCCAGAGAGGATTGTGAAGAGCAACATTCTACCAAGTGTCTTTTTAGGACCCAATTAAAAAATAAAGTCAATGAAATGATTCCTAATGCGGTTCTGCTATACTCATAGACTAGAGCCTGGCACAATCGCCATCAGAGAGGTTTCATCCAGCAACTGATAGGAGCAGATGCAGAGATCCACAGCCAAACATTAGGTAGAGCATGGGGAATCCTGCAGAAGAGGGCGAGGAAGGACTGTAGAAGCCAGAGGAGTCAAGGACACAACAAGAAAACAGCAAACAGAATCAACTAACCAGGGCTCCTAGGGGCTCACAGAGACTGGAACAACAGTCCCGGAGCCTATATGGGTCTGACCTAGGTCCTCTGCATATATGTAGTGGTTGTGTAGCTTGATGTTCTTGTGAGACTCCTAACAGTGGGAGCGGGGGAATGTCTGACTTTTTGCTTGCTTTTGGAACCCTTTCCTCTTGCTGAGTTGCCTTGTCCAGCTTTGATATGAGGATATGTGCCTAGACTTGATATGCTATGTTTGGTTGATATCCCTGGGAAGCCTGCTTTTTTCTGAAGGGAAATAGCAGGAGGAGGGGAGCTGGGGGAGAGGAGATGTGGTGGGAAAGGGGCTGGAAGGAGAAGAAAGGGAAACTATGGTCAGGATATAATATATGAAGAAGAATAAAAAAGAAAAAATTTAAAGTGAGGCATAATAACAACATAATTCAAGATAAATGAATAAAAAAGATCTTAAAAAATATGAAGATATAACAATTGTAAATATATACACACCAAATATGGGTCTCATAATTTCATAAAATACTACTGGACATAAAAAGGCAGACAGGTCCTAATACTTTAATAATGGTTTAATCAAAAATCCCACTATTATCAATAGATCATCTAGACTAAAAATCAATAAACAAATTTCAGTGTTAAACTATACTACAGATCAAATGGACTTAAGAGGTTTTCTATACACAGGCATGTCTAACCTATTGATACCGCAACATGATATTGTTACCTACAAAGTTTTTGGTCAACAACTGCACAATAGGATTTTTTTTAAATCTCATGTTTTAAGTAAGCTTATAATTTTATGTTGGGCTGCATTCATAACTACTCATTATAACAGTTCAGACACACCTGGTTCTACAGAGTATCCTATCCAACATTTGAATAATAAATATTTTTCTCATTAAGCGATGGAACTTTCTTCAACATAGATCACTTTCAGTCCATACAGTAAGTTTTAACAAAAACAAAAATTTCAAATAATTTCTTATATCTTATCATATCACAATGGAATAAAACTAAAAATCAACAGCAAGAGAAACCACAGAAACTATAAAAATAATTGGAAGACTGAAAAAATTCTCTTGAATGATCAGTAGGTCATTAAAAACATCTGGATAGAAATGTAAAAATTCTTAGTAAGTAAAAATGAAGGCACAATTTATCAGAACCTTTAGGATACAGTTAAGACTATCTTGAGAAAAGCTTTGAATGAACCTGAAAAAAATCAGAGATCTCGAACCAATTAGCTAAGGATCTACCTCAAGGTCTTAGAAAAACAGGAACAAGAAAAATTAAAAAACAGTAGACATCAAAAAATAATAAAGAACAGGACAGAAATTAATGAAATCAAAATTAAAAGGATAATACATAGAGTCAATTATTTAAAGAGTTAGTTCTTTGAAAAAAAACAAAAAACAATAAAACAAACAAACAAACAAAACCAAGATGGGGATAAAAGGCCCAAACTAATAAAACTAGAGATGACAAGGGGGACAATAAACACCAATGAAATCCAGAAGCTCTGAAAGCTTATGTCCCCAAACTGAGTAATCATCAATCATACTCAGCCGTAAACTCAGTGAGCTACAACAATGATTGGCCTGTGAAGACATGTCTACTGGTGCAGTCATTGCACAAACACCATGGAAGTAACCAACTACTTTCTGCTTGGATTTAAACCCAGCTCCACAAGATGAAACCTATACCTGGCATCATTACTGGGCCAAGAACCTATGGTTAAACAGTTCATAGGACTTAGAAGAGAACCTACTATTATTTTGCTAAAGGGACACAGTATTAAATTGATTACTAATTGATTTATCATTTTACAGATAGATCAATGCATCACTCAATCCTCATCTGAGAAGCTTCTATTTTCAGTAGATGGTCTTTAACACAGAAACTCATGACTGGCCAAGGTGCAGAGAATAAGAAACTGCTGAGCCGGGCGGTGGTGGTGCACACCTTTAATCCCAGCACTAGGGAGGCAGAGCCAGGAAGATCTCTGTGAGTTTGAGGCCAGCCTGGGCTACAGAGTGAGTTACAAGAAAGGCGCAAAGCTACACAGAGAAACCCTGTTTTGAAAAACCAATTTAAAAAAAAAAAAGAAAAAGAGAAAGAAAAAAGAGAATAAGAAACTGTAGAATGCTCAGCCCTAAAGGGAACATATCTACTGTACACTGCTCCTTCTTCCCCACAGTGTTCAATCAGGGACCACTGTGGAAGAGGTGACAGAAGTATGTAAGAGCCAGAGGGAGTGGATGACCACATGGAAACATCTTTTGGATATAGTAGGGAAGCTGCACATTTGAACTCATAGTGGTTTTGACAGCCTACACAAAACCTGTGCAAGCCCAAACCAGACCAAATTCCAGCATAGTGAGGGGAGTTGGGCACACAATCCCACCCCTAGCAGTGGAACAGTTGGCAATTGTTAGCTGCTGGGAAAGGAAGGGTCAGTTTTCTCTAACAGCATTGCTCTTGGTAAGTTGACCACACTCCAGCGGAAGACCACACATCTAAGAATATCTGGGCAGCACAAATTGGTCTTGGAAAGTTGTTGCTTGTTTGTTTTTGTTTTGTTTTTTCTTTTTTTTTTAGAAAGACACAAAGTTGGCTGGACAGAGAAATGAGGATGGGTCTGGGAAGAATTAGAGGTATGAATATTATCAAAACACATTATGCGAAACTCAAAACTTTCAAAGAACTAAGAGATATGTAAAAACAAAACAACAATAATAAAAAGCAATCCTAAAATTGTTACAGAAGCACAAGACTTCAAAATAGTCAAAGCAATTCTAATCAGGAAGAACAAAGTTTGAGGCATTACAATTCTGGATTTCAAATTATACTACAAAGTGAAAGAAATAAAAACAGCATGGTGCTGACACAAAAACAGACCCACAAACCAATGGAATAGGCTAATAATGATACAGGAAAGAAAATAAATGCATTATAACTACAACCATTTAGTTTTTGATAAAGGTATCAAAATCACAATTGGAAAAGGCAGTCTCATTACAAACAGTGTTGGGAAAATGCAGTATTTACATGCAGAAGAATAAAACTAGATCCCTACCACTCACCTTGCACAAAAATCAATTCAAAATGGATCAAAGATGTATGTAAAATATAAGACCTGAAACTTTGAAAATGCTAGAGGAAAACAGAGAAACACTGTAAGATATAAGCGCAGGCAAACATACACTGAAAAGAACTCAAACAGGCTCAAGAAGTAATAATTAAGAATTGACAAATAGGACAGCCAGAAATTAAAAAGCTTCTAAACAACAAAGAAAACAATCAAAAAAGTCAAGGGACAGCCTACAGAACAAGAGATTTTTTTGCCTTCTCTATATCTAACAGGGGATTAATATTGACCATCCATAAAGAACTCAAAAATTCAACACCAAAAACCCCAAATCATCCATTAAAAAACAAACAAATTAAACAGACAGCTCTCAAAAGAAGAAATACAAATGGCAAAAAACCAAAAACAAACAACAACAAAAAACCCAAAAAGTTCAACATCAGCCTTCAGGAAAATGCAATTAAAACTATACTCAATGTGGATGTGATGACTGACACACAACTGTAAAGTCAGCAGTCAAGGCCCAAAGCAAAAGAACTACTGTGACACTGAGGCCAGTCTAGTCTACATAGGGAGTACAAAGCCAGCCAGAAGTACATGTCCAAAAACATCACACACACAAAAAAAACAACAAACAAAAATAGCCAAATAAAAGATAAAAGTGCACTAATATTCTATCTCATTCTGATCACAATGGCTATTATTAAAAAAAAAAATGCTGGGAGCTGGAGAGATGATGGCTCAGTGATTAAGAGCACTTCTTGCCCCTGCAGTCCTGGCTTCAGTCCTCGGTACCCACATGGGGGCTCACAACCATTCATAACTCTAGTTCCTGAGGACCCAATGCCCTCTTATGACCTCTGCAGGCATCAGGCAAGCATATGGTACACATACATAGTTGCAGAAAAAACACTCATACATATAAAATGAAATAAATGAATCTAAGAAGAAACGTTTTTCTTTTTTAAACTGAAACAAATGACAACAAATGATAGCAATGGTGGGGGTGGGGAAGGAACCTTCTTTATACATTGCTGGTTGTTCTATAAACTGGTATAGTCACTGAAATCAGTATGGAGGTATCTTCAAAACATAAAACTACCATACAATCCAGCTGTATCACTCACAGGTATATATCCAAGAGTCTAAGTCACATACCAAAGAGATAACCATGAGCACATCAGTGTTTATTGCTGTACTATTCACAAGAGCCAAGACACAGAACTGGCTTAGATGTCCATCAACAGATGAATGGATAAAGTACACAATAGAATTTTATTCAACTGCAAAGAAGGATGAAACTATGTCATTTGCAGGAAAATAGATGACAGAAACTAGAAATCATTTTACATTAAATAAGTCAGATTCAGAAAGACAAATATTGCATGTTTTCTTTCAGAAGTGCAGAAACTAGATTAAGTACACACACAAAGATAAACACACCATGAAATTTAAAGGAGATTAGCAGGTGTGAAGAAAGAGTCTGAAGCAGCAGTTTTCAACCTTCCTAACGCTTCAACCCTTTAATACAGTTCCTCATGTTGAGGTGACCCCCAACCACAAAATTATTTTTGTTGCTACTTCATAACTGTAATGTTGCTACTGTCATGAATCGTAATGTAAATATCTGTGTTTTGCAATGGTCTTAGGTAACCCCTGTGAAAGGGTCATTCAACCCCCAAAGGGGTTGTGACCCCCAGTTTGAGAACTGTTGGTCTAAATGAAAGGAACTAGAGAAAACAGTGAGAAAGAAGAAAGACAAAAATACCATGTTTTCTCTCATATACATAATCTAGATTTAAATATATATACACATAATATATATTATATTGTGTTGACTAACTTTCATGTTAACTTGACACAAGATGGAGTCATCTGAGAGGAGGGAACCTCAACTGAGACAAATATCTCCATAAAATAGGGGGCTGTAGGCAAGCAGGATAGGGAAGAGCAGAAACTTAAGACAAATGACTCTGTCCTGTGATTTCTATGTTGCCCTACCTTTAGCCTTGCCTCCACAGAAGCCTTCTTCCGAGCCTCCCTTCTGCGATACTGCTCCACTTTGTCCAGCTGGTCTGGGCGCTGAAGCATCCCGGCAACCCTTTGGACTGCTGTTGCAACAGCCTCCAGGTCTGTCTCCTTCATGGTCAAAAAGCAGGCAGAGTCTTTGCACATATCATACCACAGGTACACTATGTACACAAAGGAGAAGGTATGTTAAAAAGGGTGAAGTGATGGGCACCAAACTGACCATGCAAAGGTCACGTGATCACAGTGCAACTAAAGGAGAATTTCTATGATATTTAAATCAGTACACAGAAATAAATGCTGAACTTGGGTCCTAAACTTAACAAAACCACAAATCTTTGGAATTCAAGTGCTGGGAAGATTTTACCTTAACAGAGAGAAGCAGGGATATCTCACAGGCACGAGAGAGGCACACACACAGGATATTTATACAGGGACTTAAGACTATGTCAAAGGCATCTCCATCACAAGTATTCGTCCTATAAAAGACCAACTTTTCATTTCTGGAGCTGTCACCCCATTGCTGGCCATGCCCATTGAGTAGTCACTGGAAGACAACGACTATTACATACACCTCAGCAGCCCAGTGGGCAACATGAGTTCTATGACTCCCCCTTAGCACTGCTCTGGGTACCCAAGATTCCATTTCTTACTTTTTAACACCTTTAAAATAAAGTTAAGACAGCAAAAGGTACATACTCTCCTTACTCAAGTAGTTTGCTCCCCTAAGCACTGATGTTCAGCTAGTAGGTCAATCAGCCTTCAATCTGAGATCCAATCCTACCTTAGTCATGGACCAACACAGGCTATGTGCTGAGTATCTAGCAAATGAGGGAAATTAATAACATTGTTTCCTTTGATTTCAGCTACTCAATATTCACAGATGTGATTTAAAAAAAAAACAAACCCTCCTCCTGGAGCTTTTCACTCTCCATTCCCATGTAGTCTCAGAAAACCACTAAAACCCATTGTAGATTTTCAGTCATGTAACTTCTCCCTGTGTATCTCTTTGCATTTCTCACTCAAGTGGAACAGCATTGCAAATACTATCTTCATCTTCTGATTATAAAATTATATATACTCAAATAGAAAATCTGAGCAGGCAATAGACATAGGATTCTAGAGGCAACCACTTCTAACAAGACTATTTTAATTTTTTCTTCTCTATTTCTTTAAAAGTTGAGGTTCCATTGTAAAAATAATTGCAATTGCAGGTTTTTGCTTCTTGCTTTGACATGTTATTCTCAGCATTCCCAACGACATTAAAACCTATATTCTACTTTAAATAATTTTATTTACAGGGTTAGGTGTTAAACTCAACATCCAACCACTCCTGCTGGCACAGTGTCACCCACTCCAGCTGACAGGTGAAAGGCAGTCCAGTGGCAGTGGTACAGGATGCTTAAGGAAAGCGGACAAAACCTTTGCAAGAAAGAATACACTTATAAACCTGAACACAGAGAATCAGACGGTAAGAAATGACACGGGATCTCCATCAAGCCTGGCTCCAATGGCAGCCTGAGGACGGTCAGATTTGGGGCCACAGGGGCAAATGGGAACTAACTCAAGGGTTGAAACAGCCCCGCCCAAGGGGGGACGCACATCGAGGACAGACCCAAACCCGCCCAGGGCGCCACACCAAAGGCCGCCAAAATCGTCGGACAGTAGGGCCCCCGCCGAAGTACAAACCCGCGAAGGGGCCCACTATGCCAGCCCAGAACCCCGCCCACAGCTCAACGACGCGAGGCCGTCAGAACTGAGGTTCCTCACCGTCCGCGAAGTTGCTTCCACCTCCCGGAGCCCGACCGGAAGTGTGCAGCGAGGTCACTTCCGTTTCCGAGGTTGGGTCGGAAGGACGGGACCAGGGTAGCCTTGAAGGCTGTTGCTGTGCGGGCAGTTCTTCGGGAGTCTCCTTGGAGGCATGTCCTGCCCCTTGTGACAGACTCAAAATGACCAGGGATTGCGGATCCTGGCCTGGCTCAGCCTTCTGACCTTTGGCCCTTTCCCGGCCCTCTCTTCTGATATAGCATCTGCTGTACCCACCCCTTTTCTCTGGATTCACCTCTCACGTCTGCCCTTGCTCGGTTCCTCTCCTTAGCCACCTCGGTCTCTCCACACCTCTCTATCTCTTTGCTGTGTCGTGTGTTCAAAGTTGCACTACTTACACTTCGTATATTTGTTTCTTCTTGCTGACCTTGCCTTCACCTGTCCTCCAGAGATTTCTGACAGCTGGTAGATTCAGGCGTTCAAGTCGATGGAGGCACAGAGAGTAGAGTGCTGTGGATAGCTTATAGTTAACATAGCCCATAGCAGCTACAAAGAAAACAAAAACAGCTGGTGGGATTCCTCCAGCTGAAGCAAGCAAGGAAGCATCAGGTTGCTTTGGCAACTAGGAACAGCCAGAAACTTTTTACGAGTTTCCCTACCTCTGCAGCCACAGAGACTTTCATGGGAAAGTCTGAACTGGTATGAACTTTTAGTAAATTTTGGCGGGTTTAAGTTCTTCCACTAACGCATCAGGTCTAACAACTATGCCCTGACAGGTCTTACTTTTTCACCTTTTCTGCATACACTCTTATTGAGTAGCACACCTACCCATAACACCACTACAAAGTCTGGATCTCCTAAACCAATGGATGTCAGGGCAGATCTTCAGTAAAGGAAGGGCCAATGTGGGTAACCTGTCATAACTACAATGCAAATGATATGATGAAGTCAGTCTTTTGAAGATGCAGACCCTCCTTTAGTGCATAAGTTGAGATTGGGAAAGTGCTCTGGCCCCTTAGTTTATGATATATCAGGAAGAACTTCAGCTTCATGGATGTTTAATGCAAAGTCAGAAGGCACAGCTACCAAGACAAAGCTGTAGTTTTTCTTGGCTACCTTATATCTAACTCCTAATCCACTGCTGCCTACTATGTGGTGGAGAGTTTAGTCATGATGCTCCCTAACAGAGTCAGTTAACTAGCCTAATTAGAAGCGAACTGCTTCAGTAAAGGATTCAACTCCTGTTTCCTTACAACTCAAAAAACAAATTAAGAATCTTTCTTGATTTCTGTTTTTGGCCAGCCACACAGTGACAGAGCTCAGGAAACACTTGGGGTCACTGGATGAATGTACTAAGCATACTTTCTAATGTAGAGGTGGATTCATAGGCAGGCAGAAGAGAGAGTACAGAGTATCCCAGCAAGCAGAGAACGTGGGGAAAGGGAGACTTGATCATACATAATTGAAAACAGAATGGGAAATAGAAATGTGCTCAAATGAGCACAAATAGATAAATTAAACATGGTGAAACTGTAATAAGAGAAAAATTAAAACATAAGAAAACAAAAGGGTTAGTAGTGGAGGAAGTTTCTCACAATGGCCAGTTAAGCCTGAGAAAATGTGTGGGTGGTGACATCAGCATCAAATTGCCTAGGTTTTGTCAAAAGCCACAGATGGAGACTGTTGTGAACATACAAAATGCATAAGATGTAAAGAAAAAGCGTTAAAGTGTGGTAACTATTGTAGGATAAAAATATCTCTGGATGAAAAGATCCCTCTGTCATGCCTTCCTCACTCTTCACAGGCAGTGTGAGTGTGGGGTGTCCTGAGGGCACATGAGGGTCCCAACCTTCAGTGAGAGCAGAGGAGGGCCCAACCCCAGCCCTCAACTCCAACTTTTCTACTTTTACATTTATTCCCTTCTGCTGTCCTAAAATGTAAATCCAAAACACACTCTGAAGAAAAAGGCACACAATCTTACACTAAATACATGGAAACATGAGGTTTATTTTACACAAGTTTTGCAAATTTAGTACAAACCACAGTATGAGAGATGCATTTGGATTCGCTGTTAAAACAGAGCACCGAGCAAACAGCACAGAAAGCTTCACTGTAGTATATCTGTTTAAAGCTCATTGGGCCAGTCTAGATCTTGAGGACTTTCTTCTAGTAGAAACTGCAAATATAAAGGACACTTTGTATTTATTCCTTCTTAGCCCATCTCTCATTATATTTGATTATGATTTTTTAGCCATATGGGCAAAAGCTAAATATCACCAGAAGTGTGAGCCTGTAGTTAGTGTAGATGGTGAAATCCTAAAGCAGGAGTAACCTCTGTGCACCTCCCATGCAAGCTGACTGGGGATTTGTGATGAATGAGCAACAAAGGTGCAGTGTAGGAGATTTGAGCTTCCTTGGACAGTGTTGGCACCAGGTATCCAAGCTTGGATACAATGTGATGTGGCATCCCTCCAACACACAAAATCTGCAGAACTGACATCCAAGTGCAGAACTCAGTGTCCACAAAGCCTGACCTGCACAGAAGTCCAGGTCCCAGTTGAGCTGACCACACTCCACATTTGGTAACTCATCCCAGCAGCAGTCCAGATGAGGTACATCTGAAAGTTCAGAGTACATGAACAGAGACACCTGGGCTTTGGGGGGAGGGGGTACAGCTTTTCTTTGGTTATGTAGCAAGGGGATGGGGATCTAGCGAAAATGAGTAAATATGTAATAATGCATTTTATTTTATTTGAGAGGGATCTCATGTAGGCTTGAACTGCTGATCTCTTGAGTGCTGGAATATACATCACCATGCCTAAATATGTCTCTGAATTCCCTCTTCTTGGCCTCTTTTCCCAGGCTTCTTCCACTGGCTCCAGGATGCTTGGGAAATGTTGTATACATTGGAACATAACAGTCTACTGTGTTCTCTGCTCCTTGTTTAAGAAGCATATTGGATCCTGAGTCTGTGTGAGGATAGGAACACAGCTAATCACATTCAGAGAGAAATACTAGAATTTCAGACACTTGAGTGGTTTGAGCATGTCCTGTCCTTGGGAGCTGGGCATTGGTTAGAACAAGAAGTGATGAGGAAGACTCAAACCCTACCTGTTGTTATTCATTAATAACCACAGGGTAAGCTATGCTTGGCAGAAATGTGTAAAGTGGGACTAAGACAGTTTAAGTAAAGGAGGGAGACAGGTGGCTGGGCATAGGGCACAGAGCTGGGACACCATCCTGACTTCAGGCTTCAGGTAATGGAGAAGCTGGAGTGAAGGTATGAGCATGCCTCATATCTCCTGTCTTGCCCTTTGATTTTTTTTGTTTGTTTTTGTTTTTTTTCGAGACAGGGTTTCTCTGTGTAGCTTTGCGCCTTTCCTGGAACTCACTTGGTAGCCCAGGCTGGCCTTGAACTCACAGAGATCCGCCTGGCTCTGCCTCCCGAGTGCTGGGATTAAAGGCGTGTGCCACCACCGCCCAGCCTGTCTTGCCCTTTGAAAAGCCTCTGTGGACTGAGGGACAGAGAGATCACAAGTCCCCAGGCTCTCATAGTGGGTATTCTCAGTTCTAGATCTTCATATCCCTGTCCCACAGTGAGTCCTCTTGAGAGCCAGACAGCTCAAAAGCTGGGCAGAGGACCTGGTCCTGCCCACCCAACTTGCTTCTAACAAGGTGATAGGCATTTTCCAGACAGCTTCTTCACAAAGCCAATAGCTGAGCAATGGTATTCTGGAGCCATAGGTAAAGGAGAGAAAGTCTGTATTGAAGAGAATACCTAGTAGAATTAGCCATGAGCTCCAGCAAGCATTCTTAAGACCTCAGGGGAAGTAACGTCAGAGGTGGATGATCATCACCGAGGAAGACTATCTGTACCATACAGGCGAGCAGAGCACAGCAGGTCTTTTTCCTGTTAAGTGGACCCTGTGCTAATAGAGCAGGACTTCTGGTCTGAGCCCTTCCCTAGAACACACACCTGCACCATCAGTCATAAGTCATTTGCCAATGGTTTGTGGTAACCCATCCTTTCTGTTTTTTATTTGATATCCACATTTCCTACAATCAGAGTGCATTGCCTTTACAATTCAAAACAAATACTAGCTGCCTTCCTTTTCCCTAAGTCTCCCTGGGCTAGGAACTGTTGCCCTTACCTGAAAGCCCTATAGACAACAGGGACAATGCCTCCTCATCAGTGTGGCTCACCCTTTTCTGCATGTTGTGCTTCTCTGGTTCCTGGCCTGGACACTATAACCTCTACCATGTGATATGCGCAGGGACACAGGTACATAAACCATACTCAGAAATCCACAGAAAACACCAAATGGGATGGGATGTTTCCCCGACCACCACTATGCAAAGTGTGCCTTCAGATTTGACTCAGAGCCTCAGAACTTCTGCTGCATACAGGCAGGAGATGTAGCAAGATTGGGCACCAGGGGCACATCACTTTGACACATTAGTTGGGGGTTGCCCAGCATAAAATACTATTGGCTACTTTCTTAAACACTTTAATTTCTCAAAGAGAAATGCTTTCCACTTGAACAGACTTAGGTTTATGCATGAGAATCCTCTGATGCTCTATATGATTCAGGTGCTTTACTTCTCAACTACACACAGGGAATCAGCCTCACTCGTTGAGTTCTGTAAAGAGCGTCACTAGAAGAATCTCTGATCATATTGTATCATCCAATGACTGAGATTTCCATCAGAGCAGCAGCTCTAGGGTAGGAAAATCCCATCAGAGCATTTGGGTGGGATCACAGTTATAGAGGCACTCTTAGGAAATTCCCTGGGGATAGCCACTTGGCCAGGAGCAGCCAATGATTGTGAGTCCAGGGGCTCACGCTTAACAATAGGAGCTCTGCAGTCTTGGCCCAAAGAGGGGTGCTGGCTTTCACTGTGGCCCCGCATGAAGAGGTGGTGAGGAGGCTCTGGATCCAGGCATGTGCAATGTGCAGGAAGGAAAGGAGCCTGCTCCCTGCAGGATCCAAAAGTATCTCTGCTGTGGGGATTAGTTTCCAGCATATCATGCCCAAGGTGTGGGGTACAGACCTGCTGCCTATAGTCGGGCTCTGTTTTTAGGTGCATCCTTGAAGGGAAACTGACCAGATGTCTCCTGGCCATGTCGCTGGCTCCCAGCCACACCCGGCTAGTTGTGCTGGCATCAACTATATCCTGGGACCCAGATTCATTTTCCATCTTGATCGGTACTTCCAGTGACAATACTGGATTACATGGAGTGTCTATGGTCACTGGCAGACTGGGCAATTTTGCATCCTCTGTAGAATAGCCCCTGGCTGTGAAGCGCTGCATTCCAGGCAGAGGGATCCTGGATCCCAGGCTTCCCTGGGGGATATGACAGGTGGAAGGATGTACCTGGCCCTGGTGGATATCTTGCAAGGGTCTGTTCATTTGGCTGCAGTAGGCACCAGTGGGATGGTCTGGTGAATTTTTGAAAGAAGCCATATTGCTGGCACTGAACATGCCCTGACTTCCAGGGTAAGGCATACAGGAACCATGGGGCACTGGACATGTGGATGGCTCATTCTTACTAGGCTGCCGAGTCAGCTTGGTAGTGACCTCCTGACTTCTCTGTTCTGTGTTCCAGTTCAGGTGCCTCAAGTGTACTGGTGTTTCCAAGCCATAATTGTACTTGTGCATCTCCCTCTGCCCCCGGGCACCAGTGGACCTCCTTGGTGCATGCTTCTGGTCCTCTTCTTCTCTGTCCCTTCAGGGAAAAGATAGCCATTGAACATAACAACAGAAGTGATATTCTTACCTCCTTAGGGGCCTCGGCCTTTCTATGAGAGGGTAGCAACTTAGTATGTACCCAATTAAATCCCAAGGGCAGCTTCAAGTCTTCCCAGACCACATTGGCTTTTTCAACCACCTATTGTCAATCCAAGGGAACAGTGAAGAGCCTTCCTTGTTCTACCTTGCCTGCTTTGGCCCCTAAGTTCCCAGGCAGCATGCTGCTTTCCTTGCTCCAGGGAAGCACTACTGGGGCACAGGTGAGTATCCTCCATTAGCTGTATGATCATGACTAATAAAATACTGTAGGGACCATCAAATTAAAAGAACAGTCCTGTGGCTGACCCCAGGACACTTTGTGGCTTCAGGACTAGCACCTGTGTGATGAGAGATAAAGAGGGTTCTACCTAGTAGCCAATTTGATAGGGACCCCTGGTTAGGATGGGGTGAGAGGGTGGGCAGTGGCAGGTGGCAAGTGACAGAAGGGCTGTGACCTGAAAGGATTTCTGAGCCAAACACGCTCTTCCCTGACGCCTTGCTGCGCAGGCTGAGAGGATGTCTACAGGCATATAGGTGTCAGGGCTACAGCCACTATTTCTTACCCATGCCTATCCCATCCTTTCACTCTGATAACCACAGTGACTTAACCAGGGGCTGGGACTGTGAAGCCTGGTACCACTTACCCTGAAGCCCCCTTGGGGTCCGGGAGGAGATCAGGACCACCCCTGAGGCACAGACATGAAGGCCTGGCTAGGGCCCGGGCCCAGTGGCTCCTATCTGTTTGTCCCCTGAACAGTGAAATGCCATTTTCTCCATTACTCCTTCCTGTTAGAATTTAGAGAGGAGAAAGATGTCACAATGAGGGCTAATGGGAAGGTTTTTTTTTTTCTCAGCAGTGACCAGGACCAGAGTGACACAGCAGGCAATTATCTCAGTGGTACTCCCTGGTGGCCCTGTCATCTCCAGGGAACACACAGAGTTCTGCAGGCGTGGGGAACTCTCTCAGGGACAAAAGCATCTTGCCATAGAGAAAAGATGAAAACATGAAGTTTTAGAAGTACCTGCTAAGTAATTGTGTTTGGGATGCAATTCTGATTCACACAGACTTGTAACAGCTTTTGCCCTGTGAAGACCAGATAACAGCATTAATGTATGTTAACAATATGACAATGAAAGGGATTAGCAACACAGATATTACTGCTTTCTCAAGAGAAGATAGAAATAACTTACACCTTTTAATCTTTATATTGCAGAGATTAATATAAATGCTAATTATATAAATATAATAATTACTTTAGGAGGTAGATGGCACGTAGGTGGCTTTAGAGATTGCACCTTCCTCCCCTCCAGAAGGCAAATACAATTGACTCCTGTGATTAAAGGAAATTATGTTCTATACCATCATTTTAACAATGAACTAGTGATCACAAAGCCACTATCCCCAGGGTAAATATGGGGGTGTAGTGTTGGGGTGAGAGTTATAACAGGCACTTGGGAGCTGTTTTTATTAAAAACCAAATTCCTCACTTGGGCTCAAAAATTATCTAAAAGCAGGATGAAAATCTGGCATCTCTACCTTCACTTTGCATCTGTGTCCTTTGCTTTAGGTCACCTGCTTACCTATGTATATAGGTACACTAATCATTCATGGAGCATCTAAGTTCAGGTTATTGCTGTGATGAAGTATCATGACCAAAAGCAACTTGGGGAGGAAAGGGTTTATTTCACTCACAGTTCCATTTAATAGTTCATCATCAAAAGCAGTGAGGGCAGGAACTCAAGCAGGGCAGGAACTTCTAGGCAGGAGCTGATAAAGGAGTTTTGCTTACTGATTTACTCATCCTGTTTTCTTATAGAACCCAAGGATCGACCACTAGCCCAGGGATGGGGAGGACCCACAATAGGCTGGGCCCTCCCCTATCAATCACTAATTAAGAAAAGGCCCTACAGTTGGATCTTATGGAGGTATTTTCTCCATTGAGGTTCCCTCCTTTTCAGATAACTTTAGCTTGTGGTTGACATAAAACGATCCAATACACTATCTCATTCGTCTTCAAGGATTAAGACACAAAGATAAAAATAATGGAGGCATCTTATTGTCAGCTTTTTACTGCATCCTGTTTCATATTCTCAAAGGGTGACTAAAGGTCTTAGTCATTTCCCCAAACCTGAAGACACCTTAGATTTCAGCAACAGGAGGGCCTCATAAGACAGACTGTCCATGATGGTAGGGCTGTAGCTTGAAGAAACACTAACCATCTCCTGAGACCCAGTTTATCTCCTCAAGCAATAAAGACTTCTTCAGACCACTTTGCAAAACCAGAAATGAAACAATGATTAACAAGATTACCATGCCTTGACCGGAACTGCTTAATTAAGCATACTTCTTACTCTTACCCCAGTTCTGTCTCTATTCTAGCCAGACGCTCATGTAAATGCTCCAAAGATGGGGCCCTTTCATATGTTCCTGTCTCCAAAGTACTACCATCAATGTCTCCCTTCTCCGCTTTCATCACTACTGGTCTCTTTAGTGGACATATTTGGATGGGTGGCCAAGCTGGCCTGCTAGGGCTACTGGAGTCATGAATTTTTCCCTTAAATTCTGTTTAGAATAATTTTGGGTCATCCTGATAAGGAGCCATTTTGCTTTTGGGAGGAGAAATTTAGGTGGTTTGCCTGATGATGCCTCTTTGCTGAGTGCCAGTGCTGGACTTCAAACTCTATCTACTGAACTCACCCCAGAGCGCTCTGTGCTCTTTGTACCTGGGGTCTGTAAGGAGCTGAGACTGAGAGAGAAGGAAACCTGGCCTGCTGGGGCACTGCTGGGAATGTGTACTCTCTGAGAATCCTATTTTCCCCACTGTGTATCTATGGACAATGACAAAACTGTGGCAAGGGTTGATTTGGGGATTTGAAGTAAATTTTAGCAGGTAGGTAAAAGAACATAGCAGGTTGAAGAAACAAAGAGGAACAGCCAACACAACCCTGGTTAAGAAAGCTGTGAGGGACAGCAGCTGCTCCTGCAATACCATGCAGCTGCTCTCAGAGCCTGCTCTCGGGGCCTGGTACCACCATCTCTGCGCCCGCAGAGAATGAATTGTGATGTGCTTGCTGAAAGCAGTTCTGAATTTAGGTCAAAGCAGAGGGGCAAGAGTCCTGAACACCAGGTTCTCCCTAAGAGTCTGAATAGTTTACACGGTATGGCACCTACTTAAAGGCCTACTGTCTTCAGAAATCCTACAAATCCATCTAGGTGTCTCCCTGAAGTGGGGTGGCCTATGTACCCAATCTTGTGCCCATCATACCTAGAAAACAGAGTGAAATGGCACCAGAAATTGCATTTTCCTACTTGGGTCCCAGGGTGCACTAGAGGTCTCTCTCCAGGCCTAGCTTTGAGCACAGCATTAGTGTTCCCAGAGCTTTGTTTTGGGGCTAGAAAAGCATTTGGGAAAGAGAAAGTTTGTGGGAATCTCTGTTGAAAACAAGCCCAATTACCCTTTAAAAACAGGAAACTCAAACAGTGAACAAAGGCAGAGTACTCCTTTAGACTGATATACACTGATCTTCCCCTGACCCTGCACAGGTGGGGTCTACCCCTGCAAACCAGTGGGCTCTGCAGACCACTGGGCTCTGGCTGGCCAGGTCATGGCATTTAAGTATTTTCCCCACTGGCCTTGCTTTTCTCTCCTTATATTTTATATGCTATTTCTTTAATTTAAAAAAATGAGGAAGGCTGGGCGGTGGTGGCACACGCCTTTAATCCCAGCACTCGGGAGGCAGAGGCAGGCGCATCTTTGTGAGTTCGAGGCCAGCCTGGTCTACAGAGTGATTTCCAGGAAAGGTGCAAAGCTACATAAAGAAACCCTGTCTCGAAAAACCAAAAAAAAAAAAAAAAAAAAAATGAGGAAGTACACAAACTTATTTTTAGAATGTTCTAGAAGTCTGATGTTATCATCAGTTTGCCGGCTCAGGTTGGGAACCTCCTAGGCCATCTCAGTCTCATCCCTGGAGGCTAGTTCCATATGCCCTGCACCCAGGGGACAATGGGGGTGCAGCTCTGGCTTCAGTGCTGGGAAGGCACTGGACAGCAGAGTAACGAATCTAGGAAATCAAAGCACAGAAAGGAAAACTTTATGTGACTGTTGTTGTGCACATATCATTTACAGAAGGTGGAGATGAGTTACAGATGCGGTGGCAGGGTGACGCCAAACCCAACAGGAGAGAGGCAGGCTTCAGGTGCTTGCCTTAAATGCAACCACTGGCATTGTCTGGTAAACAAGCCAGGTTCTCCACACTGGCTCTCACAAGATATAGACACTCAGTAGCTGGACATCAGGGAATGTCTAGGCACTACATCCCACCATCTGGGATATAGCAGGTAACTAGGGGCTAAGCTGCAAGACCCTGGTGACTGTGAAGTTGCCACAACGACAAGGCAAGTAGGTCAAACAAGCTGACAGTGAAGGTGCAAATGGCAGTATGCAATGTGGAGTCCTTGAGCCTTCCAGGATGGGTACTCAGGGCCAGTCCAGGTTCAAATCTGAAGAACAAGATTTAATGCTGATGAAAGAAGAAAAGCATGTCGGACCAAAAGACAAACTAGAAAGCAGAGAGTGCTTCACATATCTATATAAGCAAGCAACAGAGACCACCACTGAAAATGGCAGGACAAGCTTGCCACTGGTGATAGTATTCCTAAAGGTAGATGGCTCAGCTAAGGTATGTGACTACCTGCATTCCACCTGTATTTCTGAGTCTGTTGTGAATGTCCTTTGTCACTGTATACATCCATAGGAAAGTTGTCATGGTTGGGAAATATACAGAAAGCGTGATCCAGGAGTGTGGTGGTCTGAGTGTAATTGGCTCATAATCTTACGAGGTGTGGCTTTGTTGAATGGGTATGGCCTTGTTGGATGAAGTGTGTTACTGTGGGGGTGGACTTTGAGATTTCTTATGCTCAGGATACCACCCACTGAGTCAGTTGATTTCCTGTTGCCTGCAAGATGTAGGATTCTCAGCTCCAGCACCACATCTGCCTACATGCAGTCATGCTCCCCATCATGATGATAATGGACTGAACCTCTGAAACTGTAATGAGCCACCCCAATTAAATGTTTTCTTTATAAGAGTTGTCATGGTCATGGTGTCTCTTCACAGCAATAGAAACCTAACTAAGACAAGGAGCAAGATGAACAGACAAAGGCACCCAGCTAAGAAAGAAAGGCAGAAACAACAGGGGCCAGATTTCCACCACTGGCTGAAACATTTGCTAACTGCATCTTCTAAGTGTACATACTGTATGTGGTGGTGAGCTCTGTGTCTGTGGTTTGTGCAGACTTGACAAATTACTCCTGAGGGTCAGTTAACAGACCTGTATTCATGTGCTGAATTGGTAACCTGCTGAGGTTTTCTTTCTACCTGGTGTTTATTGTCCTGCAAAATGGGAAGGCAGCAGACACTTAGGTCAAACAAGGGGCTTCTCTAAGAGCGATTACAGGGAACCAAGGCCATGGGCTAGGACTAAGCCACAGAGTGGTCACTCAGCCTTAGCTGCAGCAGAGAGACCACGAAGGGTGAGAGAAGGGATCTGGTGCAACAGAGCAAACAGGATCCCTTCCTTTTCAGCCAATAACCCAAGAGAGATCACAGAGTAGCTCATGGATGAGGAAGGGCTCATTAGTGGCACTGTCCCAGGATGCTTGCTTGGGGCATGACATCCTCAGGTCAGGATGGGGAGGCCAGTAGAATGGGCAGTGCCTCCTGAAGTGGCCTGATAAGGCATTTAACTGCCCTCATGGAGGCTGTACCTTGGAGGGAACAAGATTGATGAGGAAATGGTGGTCCCAGAGGCTCCCTCCCCAGCACTCTTCCAGCAACCAAGGCCATAGAAGAGCTCACAACTGCCTCTATGAGAAGAGCACCATGACTCAGGTTAGGGCCAGGGTCAGGGTTACAGCTGAAACTCCTGGTTCAATTTTAAATAAATGGAGAGCCCATCTCAGCTTTAACTATTTATTCCAAGCCTTTCTGTCTTGGCTAATGCAACCATAGCCTGAGACCTAACTATGCTCTGGAGGGGGTGATGGGCAGCTTGGTTCTGCTTTAGTCACCAAAGGACATACAAGTGTCTGGGAATTAGGGTTGTTTTGACTACTACTATTATAGTAGAACAGGAGAAAGTGTTGCCTACAATCTAGTGGAAAATTGTTGTGTAGCAGCTTCCTCCTAGATTAGAACTTTTCATCTCAGAGGGAAATGCCTTAAGACATAGGATGCAAAAGAAATAGTTAATGTCAGCATGTTTACAGGGAAGTAAAACAAAACAACAGGATGTCCTAAGGAAGGCAAAGCATTCAATCATGCATGGAAGATCATTAAGACAGGAAGTAAATAACTTCAGGAAGTAAATTACTTCCTGAAGTAATAGCTTCAGGAAGTCCCTGAAACTAAATAGATTCACTAGGCATCTCCCAAGAGTGTATAAGCAGCAAAAACTGCTGATAGTCTCGTCAAACTGCCTAGAAGACCCTCAGAGGGGCTGAGGTTCCTAGAAAAGGCTCAGACCAACAGAGCCACCAGAAAAGGCCACTCTCCAACCTATTGAGCTGCCTGAAGGATAGGCAGTATGCTCCAAATTTCCAGCTTTTTTGATCTGTCACTCATGTTGGAGTGGGCTTTAGATGTAGCTGTCTTTGAGTCATTTCTGTTCCTGTAAGTGACCCCTCATCCACATTCCTATAAGTAACCCTAATAAAAGTCATTAGTTTATCAAGTTGGACTTTGTGATATCCATGCTTTGATCCGCCTTTGAAAGGACCAAGCAGATGCCATAACAGGCTGCTCAGTCTTCTCTTAGAGATCAGGCCTCAATTTCAGTTTCCTGAGACTTGAACAAGCAGTTTCTGGGAAGGCCATGAACAAAAGACTTAGTCCTTGCAGTAGCTTTCTTTCTGCATGTGTTCTGACCAACCAAGGTTCAACCAATTGTTTACCGTTTGGGACCCCTCACCAACTTAGAGCTACCGTACATGGGTCAATGTGAGAGTCCGGGCCACTGAGCCAGTCCCCACAGTCAGTACGCGCTAGGCCAGCCAGCCTTCATGGCAGCTCAAGGACAAAGCCTGGGACTTGTCCAGGCCTGCCCAAAAATGATAACTGTAACCACCAACTAACCCTAGCCAATTAAAAATTACTAACATGATTGTCACTCACATAAACCAATCCTGAGTCTGTTCCTATGAAGTCTGTAGACCCCAAGCCCCCCTTGCTTTAAAAACCCTGCCCCATTGCTACTTGGGGTCTCTTCTGCTCTGGTGCTGCATCAGACTGATGGAGAGTCCCAAGTTAACTCACAATACAAAGATTCTTTGCTTTTGCATCAGATTCAGTCTCTTGGTGGTCTTTGGGGGGTCTCTGGGTACAACATCTTCAGTTCAGTATCTCGGGTGAGTAGACATTTGTTCATGTCTCTCCAGGAATAGTGTCACACAACAGAAACCAATTCAGAACTGAGGCATCCCTGTCTCCCAACTCCCTCTGACCTCATACTCCCATGTCACTATACCAGGTAGAAAATAGCTTTATATGCATAGCATTTTAAATCTCTCCTGGAAATGAATCCATGAATCAATCATAGACATGGCCCAGAAAACTAGGAGTGTTCTCTACTCTTGAAAGTTGAGAAAATGCCATAGGACTGGCCAGATGAGGGCCTAGAGAGCTGGCACAGTCCTGACACTAACCTTTGATATGCCTGTGTTTGCTAAATATCTATCTGTGTTGTGCCCTACACCAACAAACTGAGGAGGAGGCAGGGCCCATAGAGTGACAGGCCCACTTTGGCCTCTCTCTGGGGGCTTGCTTACTCTGAGCCTAGAGGTTAAGGGCAGCTTTAGTGTAGCTGAAATGAAAGTGTGTGATGCTACAGTTTGCACCAATTTTGAAAAGATACTTTTCCCTAAGAGTAGTCAGGTGCATTGTGTAAGGGTTTTAAAATGTCAGACTTCATGTTTATTATTTGCTAGGAAAAATTAATAGAAATTACAACATGTAGGACATTTTGCTATCATAGTTCAATGTTGTAATGTGATAATTCACGCTCACCTTGAGTCCACTGTAACCACAAAATCTGTCCTGTGCTTCGCCCTCAAGAATGCACTTTTCATTTTCATCTCAGCTACAGAAGGTAGGACTGGCACCACAATGCAAAACAACGAGAGTCGAGGGGGAAGGGCTGTTCCGGATGGTGCCTTCTTCTTCTGTCCAAACAGGAATTTTAATTTTCCTTGGAACTGCATAGTCTGGTGTTTTAAAGACAGAAGAACAGTTGTTCACAGAGTTGTGAAGGTAACTTTGTAGCAATACCATCATTCTAACACTTTAGGAAACCCCTGCTTCCCCTACCTTAGTGACTCTCAGCCTCCTGGATACTAGCTCTGCCCTAGGGCTACAGTTCCTTCACTGGCAGTCTGGAGACCATTTATGGATAGCATAATCTCACCCATGCACATGTTGACACCTCCCCCGCCCCCATGTGTGTATATAGAGAAAGATATAAGTACACATCTACCCGAGTTGTCACAGACATATACCCAGCCATCAGCCATGTTTTGCAGGAGTTCCCTGAGAGCTGACCTAGCTTTGACTTTCCATTTCCAAATTAGTATTTCTCACTTTTAATGATTAGGCAGGGACAGCTTAATTTTATTAATCTAGAATATACAGGGGCCAGGCAATGGTGGTATATGCCTTTAATCCCAGCACTCAGGAGGCAGAGGCAGGCAGATCTCTGTGAGTTCGAGGCCAGCTGGACTACAGAGTTCCAGGAAAGGTGCAAAGCTACACAGAGAAACCCTGTCTTGAAAAACCAATATATATATATATATATATAGAGATAGATAGATAGATAGATAGATAGATAGATAGATAGATAGATAGATATTCATATAGGGAAAGCTGCTATATCACTGAATTAGTTCCCAAGTTCCTTCAGGGTTCTCCTGCCTTCAGATGACCTAGCAGCATGGACCCATACCCTCTCTATCCCTTTATGCATCCATCTTCTCTTCTTCCATCACTCTTCCCTTCTTCCCAGCTCATCCATGCCTGAGTACATCCATGGGTTGTGGAATGAACAAATACTTGCAAGGATTCACTTAGTGTCAATCACATACATGGTGTGGGCAATTTTAGGCAGTGGTGTACTAGGAAACATTCAATGCCCAGCTCCAAGGAAAACAATTCTAGATTTTCAGTGTTTGTCAGTTTCTTTGATATAAATATTCCCACTATTGCTGATTTAGAATTATTGACACAAAGTCAATCAGATCTCAATGTTCTAACAATTGATCCTGGGCAGGCAGCACCCTCCCCACCCCTGCCTAGACTTTAGGATGAAGTGGAAAGGGCCTGTGAAGTGCCTATGGATTAACCCAATGTCAGTGGTTCTTTGTGAATTGGTATGAGATAATAGATTTGAATGGAGGCATAAATCACACCTTTTTCTTTTTTAGTTATATTTTTAATTTATTATTTGAAAATTTAATACATATATAAAACATATTTTGATGATATCCACCCTGAATCTCCCTGTTAACTCCTATGGGCAGGCCCACATGCAGGGAGATTCAAGGTGGATATCATCAAAATACGTTTTATATATGTTTTAAATTCTCAAATAATAAGCTAAAAATATAGCTAAAAAAAGTACATGGTGGGTGGAGGGAGGGAAAGTTCCTAAGTAACATAAGCTGTGATCTTCTATCCTGTGTGTTTTTCCAACTTACCACAGCTTGTGGGTAGCTCACAGAACCATGGATGCAGAGCTGGGTAAAGCTGGTGTGAATTGGAAAAATCTTCACCAATTATGATAGAACAAGAGGGTTTACTGAGGCTCTAGGCAGAACCCATACAGATTTCCTTAGGGCTCTTTCCCAGGTGTGCAGTAAGCCTGCTAGGAATTGTCAGCTCAGCCTTTGGTGGATGCTCTGTAAGGATCTGCAACCCCCAGGGCTTGACTTCTGGGGCTCCATAGTCCAGGTGAGGGAGATAACCCCTTCTCCTGGAAACTCAGTTCAGTTGGAGGAGATGGGACCTTCCCATGATCCTTAGTCCAGGTTGTGGAGATGGGAATCCCTTGAGAACCTTTGTCCAGGTGAGATATATGGGGCATATATGCCAGGTTTGTTCTAGGTGGACCAGAAGGACAATATGCAGTGGTCACAGGATCTTATGGTCCTGAGTCCACAAATCAATCTAGGAAGCTGAGCTCATTAGGAAGCTGACCCGTGGGAGCTGAGGTCAGTCAGAGGACTCAGAGATGAATACTTGCTAAGACAAGGTAGGGTGTCCAGGGACTCTCAGACAGCTGTGACTGACCGGAGAGGGAGGTACAGGGACCAGGGGCCAAGGTTCTAAAAGGGCAAATGCAGTGTGGCCTGGCAAGGTTGGCAGGTTCCAGAGTCCTTGCTCTGCTAAGTCCTGAGAGGATAACCTCCTCTTCTTTCCATATGGAGGTGGAAGAAGGTCAAATGTAAAAAGTGTAAACCTAAAGCTGGAAAGATGGCTCAGCATTAAGAGCACATACTGCTCTTGCAGAGGACCTGGGTTCAATTCCTAGCACCCACATGGGTTCAAAACCATCTGTCACTCCAATTCCAGGGGATTCAATGTCCTTTTCTGATCTCCACGGGCATGAAGCATGCACAAGGTACATACTTATATATAAGCAAAACACTCTCATGTAAAATAATAAAATATATAAATCTACTAATAAAAAATAAAGAAAAAAATACAACATTTTTAAAATGGTGGAGACCTAAGTATTGTCAGGGGGAAAGGGCTGCAACTAAAACTGTGGACTCAGCTATGCCATGGTGCACATGTGGAGATCAGAAGGCAGCTTCCAGGAGCTGGCTCTCCCCTTCCACTATATGGGTCCTAGAGAGCAAACTCAGGGGGTCAGGTTTGACATCAAGCACATTTACCCACTGAGCAATCTCATCAGCCCTACTTTTAATCTTTATTTACTTATTCAGAGACAGGGTCTCATGCACCCCAGGTTGGCCTTGTACTTGCTATGTAGCTGGGGATAATTGAACTGATCCCACTACTTCCACCTTCCAACTGCTGGAATTTTAAGTGTGAGCCACCATATACAGTTTATATGGCACTGGGAATCAAAGTGTGGAAATTATTCTGCGAGGGAAGTATTCTACTTATTTACTACATCTCCAGCCCTAGAAAAGACTTTTAAATGAGTTTTAAATAAATGTACAACTAAACTAGAATTGAAAATTGTCAATTTTTAAATATTTCATCTGCTTTTCTTATAGTCCTCCAGGGCCTTATATCATTTTCTCCCCATCTACCTGTCAGCGAGTGCTATCAAGGTCCAGCTCTGCCAGCTTACTTACTTAGAGCCTCCATACAGTGTCCACTCTGTCCCCACCTTTTCTTCAGCAGGGTAGAATGTATCCCACATGTGCCTGGCATCCACCCACTCACCAGAAAGCCAGAGGTGCTGTCCAGCAAGCAGCGGACGCGACAGATGAAGCAACGTGTCAAGAAGGCTGAGTACTCTGACGGCAAGCCCTTGCCCCGTTCCTGGGCCCTGAGCAACTTCCCGAGGATGGTACTGTCTGACAAGATAATTCAAATAATGCAAAATAAAATATGATGATTAGGCTGGAAAACAACAAACTAGACCTATGAAGACAGTGGATAAGCACACAGGAGAAATGTAAGTAGCTGCCATGAAGCTTGTAACAAACATGCCACTCTGTTTAAAATGCACATCTCTCCACGATTCCCCAAGCCTTTGTCACCCCTATGTCTCCAAGAGACAGTGCTTTGATGGATTTTGCTTTCATTGGCGCTACCCTTAATGACGTTGATTTTTAGCACTGATGCATGTGTGACTAAGGTCACCCGCTTAGTGTCATTGGAGCTGCATAAATGATACGACATGAAGGCACCTTAAGTCTAAGGTGAATTATTCTGTTGGATGCTAAGGTTGGGTGGAAATTTTTCTTTGTATTATTTAAAGTTTCTGTAGGAAACCATCATCTGAATGAACTCCTGGATGAAGTCCACGACCCACATGCATCTGTCTCCTTCAACCCCATGGTTACCTACTACTTACGGAAATATTCTATGCACAGCGCATCTTTATCAATTGTGTACAATGAATTTGTTGGGGAATGATTTACAGGGTTCTAGTGCACAAAGTATAACTACTACTGTGGAAGGTTTTGTTTTTGCTTTTCAGTTAAATGTAAATAGGTCCAAAGAAGCTGCCTGCAAGGTAAGGGGCTTGAGAGGGTTTGTGAAACAAGTGACAAGTTCTTAGGTTCTTAGGGAGTGTTGAAAATACCAAATATGGCAGAGCCTGGAGTTTGGATCTTGAGTATCCTCCAAAGGCCCATGGACCCCAGCTTATGGTGGTGGAACTTATAAGAGGCAGTGAGAGGTGTTAGGGCTTTAGGGCATGTTCTTGAGAGGTATTATGGGACCCAGTTACAATTTAAAGTGATATGTTTGGGTGTTAACATGACAAGGGATAGATCTGTGATTATTAATCTTGATTATCAACTTGATAGGCTCTAGAATAGCTCAATAAACAAACCTTTGGACATGTCTGAGGGAGTTTCTAGACTGGATTAATTGTAGTGGGAAGATCCACCTGAAACGTGGTGACACCATTCCATGACCTGGGGTCCTAGGCTGAATGAAAAGGAGAGCTGAGTACTAGCAACCATCTCCGTTTCCTGACCGTGGGTGCAATGTGACCAGCCACCTCATGCCCTGCAGCCATGGCTTTTCTGTTATGGTGGGCTCTATCTTCTAACAGTGTACAGAAATAAACCTTCCTTCCTTAAGCTGCTTTTGTCACGTTTTTGTTGCAGCAACAGCTAAAGTAACTAATATGGACCCAATTCCCTTCTTTTTCCTCTTTGAGTTGGATGGCAGATAAGGATTTTGCCTCAACAGACACTCACTATAATGTGCTGCCCCTCACTAAATGCCTAAAAGCAAAGGATCCACAGTTAATGGATTGAAGCCTTCCAAACTATGAAACAAAATAACCTTTTTCTCTCTATGAGCTGAGTATCTCAAGTATCTACCGTAGTGAAAAGCAGAAGAGAATGGAGCAAGTGCCATGATGCAAAGGTCCCCAGTAGCCACACAGAGCCTAGGATGGACCAACTGCTGGCTGCAGGAGTATGGAGAGGAGGGCTCAAGAGAAAGTAGAACCTGAAGGAAATTCCATGTAGATATAGAGGAAAATGTGGACGTCATTGAAATTGACCTACCTGTGTCGGCATGTGGGGACTGTCCAAACACCACCTGTGGAGGGTCCATGGCCCAGTGCAGCTGTCTGCAGAAGTCCTGTCGGTCATCCACATGGATGTAGTCATAAATGTTTTGGTGCATTACATCAGTCTGAAATACAGAAGCAGTTGCTTTAGCCTCATCCTGAATTTATGTGTTCTGATGGTTAAGAATCACATGATCCCCACATCAATCATTCAAAGGCAAGTCACATGTGAAAAAAAACAAACAAAAAAAGCTTTGAGAAAAAGACAGACCTTTAATCTTGAGGCTCCAACAACACTTCCTGGCAGGATGTGCCTCCATGGTCATGTCACCCCAGGGCATCTTCACTCTGTGACCCCTAGGATCTGGCCTGCATGGTGGTATCATTATGCCCCTCAAGCAATGGGCACTCAGTTGTCCCCTTTCCTAATTCAACTCTGGTCCTTCAGGCCAATTGTGTCATATACTTCCACCTACACAGGCCTATGAAATGCCTAGGACCCACCAGATCATGACCCTCTCTCTGATCCTCTTTCCTCTAACCTCCTTAAAGAAAATCAGACTTTAGAGGAAGCCAGTTTTTCAGTTATTGGAATTCTCTGGTATCTGCAGAAACTTTGACCTACAAAGCTGACATTAAGGTTTTGACTATGCCAATGTACAGATAACCCATGAACTTGGAGAGGTCTTCTATGACCCTTACCATCCTCATAATGAAGAATTTGGCTTATTCTTTGCACTGGGAACCCAGCCTATTAATGCCATCAGGTCCTGCAGCATCTCTATAGGGCCTCTTGGGACACCCCTAAATTATGGTTTATGTTACACACACAGGTTGAATTCCATACCAAAGGAACATTGGATTCTTTGGAATCTATCTTTCTGCCCAGTATCACAACTGTAAGACTGGTCTTTGTGTGACAGCAACATCTTCATATGGTGGCATTTTTTTTTTTTTTTTTTTTTGGTTTTTCAAGACAGGGTTTCTCTGTGTAGCTTTGCGCCTTTCCTGGAACTCACTTGGTAGTCCAGGCTGGCCTCGAACTCACAGAGATCCACCTGGCTCTGCCTCCCGAGTGCTGGGATTAAAGGCGTGCGCCACCACCGCCCAGCAAACAAATTTCTTTTTTTTTTTTTAAGATTTATTTATTTATTATGTATACGGCATGTATGACTGAAGGCCAGAAGAGGGCACCAGATCTCATTACAAATGGTTGTGAGCCATCATGTGGTTGCTGGGAATTGAACTCAGAACCTCTGGAAGAGCAGTCAGTGCTCTTAACCACTGAGCCATCTCTCCAGCCCTATGGTGGCATTTTATAATGTACCCACTCTTTCCTCCTATCTTTGTCTTGCTTTCTCTAAAAATGTCTGTGATACAAAACAGGAGATAAGTGTTTTCTCTGGCTTGGATGACTGCAGGAGTGGATGTTTTCATAGGTCCAGGCCATTTGTCTCTGAGCAGTGCTGTGGGATGGTCTTTCTGTACGCTGAGAATATGTGTTGCTCTCATTGGTCGATATAAAAGGCTGTTTTGACCAATGGACAGGAAGAATAAGGTTAGGTGGTACATTCAAACTAAAGACAGGGAGAAGAAGGGTGGCCAGACACTGCAAGACGCGCAAGAAGCAAGATGTGAAAGAACTGGTAAGCCACGGGTCACATAAGGATACATAGATTAATAGAAATGAGTTAATTTAAATGTAAGAGCTAGCTAGTAATAAGCCTGAGCCATTGGCCAAACATTTATAATTAATATAGGCCTCTGGGTGGTTATTTGGGAAATGGCAGGTGGGAGAGAACCGTCAGATTACAGAGCAGTGCTGTTTGTGGGTCTGCCTGACTTTCACTATCCCACTTAGCCCTCTATGCCTAGTCTCTGAGAAACCTATTCCTTGCCATCTGGTAATCCCCTCCTCTCCTAAGAATGTTATTATATTGACACATGCATGTCAATGAAGATTCTAGAATTAGAGTGCCAATGTTCACTCAAAGTGTCTCTGCTTACACTGTAATCCCACAAATTATATAGTTTGATGTGGAAAAGGCTGACATCTTCATGACAGTAATGAGTCTTCTGGGTATGGTATATCTCACCATGTATTTAGATCAACCTTTAGTTTAATTGAAAACACTGTTTTTTCATTTTCTGTGTGGGTGTTCTGTAAGTCATTGAGTGCATTCATCCTTAGTAATTGATGTTTTTGTTGTTGTTTTTACCATATTGCAGGCAGTGCTATTTCCTTATGTGGTTTTAACTAGAGAAACTTGTGGTGATACTGTGTCCCCCAATATATTGTGCACCCTAATAAACTTATCTGGGGTCAGAGAATAAAACAGCCACTAGATAGACAGAGGCCAGAAAAGAGTGGCACACACGCCTTCAATCCTATCACATCTGGAAACAGCCAGGCATGGTGACACACACCTTTAATCCTAGGAAGTGATGGCAGGAAGCAGAAAGGTATATAAGGCATGAGGACCAGGAACTAGAGGCTTTTAAGCTTTTAGGCTTTTAGCAGCAGTTCAGCTGAGATTCATTTGGATGAGGACTCAGAGGCTTCCAGTCTGAGGAAACAGGATTGGCTGAGAAGTTGGCGAGGTGAGGTTAGCTGTGGCTTGTTCTGCTTCTCTGATCTTTCAGAATTCACCCCAACATCTGGCTTCATGTTTTTTATTTAATAAGATCTTTTAAGATTCGTGTTACAGAAACTGCTGATCTGGGCGCAGTGGGCTCCCATGATTCTCAGAGTGAGGGTGCAAGTAGGTGCTGTAGGATGCATTCTTTTTACCTGTTTTCGGGGTGACCCTGAGCTTTATAGATCCATCAGAGAGCGTGGTTTCCAGTGTCCACTGGCCTCCCAAGACTCTCATCTATCATCTCTACATGCCTTAGTTAGTGAAGGGGTATATCTAGGTTGATGTGAGCTGTGGGCCTGCAGGTAACCAGGGCAAAGGGCAGACAAGACAGTGGAAGAGACAGCAAAGCCAGAAGGGAGGACAAAACAAAGCCATATATTTCTATGACAAATTCGAAGAAAGCATGAAATAGTTTTAGATTTAAGAAACAAATTCCTGTTTTAATAACTAATGCCACAGGTGTGGTGGCCCCTTGCCCTTCAAGGTTTCCTAGAGCAGATGCCACAAAGGAAAACCAAGAGAAGTAATGGAAAGAAATGTGAGAAGGGGTGAAGAGGACACAAAAACTAGACACTGCTGCCACCAGGGAAGTAGTCTTTACTTCAGCTCCAAGCCACTATCCATGCAATGGGACACAAAGGCAAGCCTGTCTTTTACAAGCTATGTGTCTGGCAACTGTCATTTTTAATTCTTGGGCAAAGAGTATATGCATCTACTAACTGGACATAGATAGGTGTCCTTGCTCAGACCATAGAGCTGTGATGTTCTGGTTCACTTGATAACAGCTGCCACAGGTCACTGTGAGGGACGACACAGTTTCCTGAATGAATAAGCTTCATAGACCTAAATTTTACAGCTGTGCTGATCTGAAGAAGCTGAACGGTATACTCAGGAAGGAATTGGCTCTTGACTTTTGTGAAGCATTTGATACAAGATGCTAATGAGAGCACAAAGCTATTGTAACACTTTGAAATATTTTGAATAAAGTAAAGACAATGGAAACATTTTCTATGATGAAGGAAAAACTGACTTATACTCCTAACAGTTAAAGAGAAATAGCAGAGCTCTAATAAGTAAAATTCCAGCAAGGAAATTCTACCTTGAATATAAGCCATTCTGTACTTCAGAGCCTCTGTCCTTAACACCCAGCTATGTAGTGAGACCATCAGTTGTGGATAAAGGGAGAAGATCTAGGTGTAGCTAAGGAGTTTATAGCCTACTCACAGAAAAGGATTAAATTAAAGTAATTCTGAACATGTAGAAGGTGGCAGGTGTCTCTTTCTAGCTTTGAATCCTACATACACAAGCAAGAGAGACTACTGGGGACTATTTTAATATAAGAATCATACCACCGTGCCATGTTCTTATCTGCCTCCATGCCCAAATTCTGCACTATCAAGGGCACTGGGAACCTACACAGAGGAACATGAATTCTGGCAAATGGACAATATCTCCATGCTGCAAACAAAGTCAAAGTTGATAGAGTCTGCTTTAGGAAATGTAATAGCTCAAGCAGACTTCAGTCTTCCCTGGGGGCTGTTGTCATTTCAGAGGGAGAGACTGACTCAGTGCTCTAATGTGAGGTCCCCTCAAGACCAGGCTGTCCTGAGCACTGAGATTTAAAACATGCACTGTTACACTTGGTCCCCTGCTATTTTAAATATATTTATTTCCTGTCTTTCCTCAGGTGGGGTTGTTTTTCTTATGTTCTTCTGGTAAGGACTATATTCATTTATTGTCTACTGGCTCATGCTTGCCATCATGGCTTGGCTTCCTGTGTGCTTAGGACTTTGTTGTGAACTCATCTTCAGAGGTGTTGTATGGTATTTTGTTTGTGTTCTGACAAATAAAGCTTGCCTGGAGATCAGAGGGCAGAGCTAGCCACTAGTTAACTATAGGTGCTAGGCAGTGGTGGCACACACCTTTAATCCCAGCACTTGGGAAGAGGAAGTAAGAGGATCAAGATTTCAAGGCCACCCTGGGCTATATGAGATTGAACCATTTTAAAAGAGAAACAGAGCCAGGTGGTGGTAGTACAGGCCTTTAATCCTAGGACTAGGGAGGTAGAGACAGGAATGTGGAGACAGAATCTTGGCCCCCCCATTCGGTCTGAGGATTCATAGAGATAAGAAGTAGTTGCTGCTCTGCTTCTCTGATCTTTCAGTTTTCACCCTTGATACCTGACTCTGGGTTTTTAATTGTTAAGACTAATTAGGTTCACGCATAACAGAGGGGATGTTTTTGTGGCATGGCCTGTTGAATGAATTTGATGTACACCTCAACCACACCCTGCCACTGCCAATTTTGATTCACTGGTGAGCCCATGTTAGTTTCCAGATTGGAAGCCCTACTGTGCAGTAGTTGTTATGAATGTGCTATGCAGGAAACATAAACAAGCATGTTTGTGTCTTTTCACATGTCAGAATTGATTGAATAATAGATTTATGAGCTGTATTGGCTTTGTTGGCTGCTATTTTCCAAATTGTTCCAATTTCTCTTGAAAATTGGCAAATGGAAAACATAGGCTCTTTTATTTCTATCTTAATTACTAACACTAATTCTCAGGTCAGACATTATGCATTACTCAGTAAATGTTTCTATCATCTACCATCTGTCTGTTCAATTGTCTGTCTGTCACCTATTACTAATACTAACTCTTAAATCAACATTATACATCATACAGTAAATCTGTTTATCATCTATCTATATGTCTATCATCTATCTGTATATCTATCTATCTGTATGTATGTATATAGGCTACAGAGTAGATACAAAAGTGTAAGAGAGGCCACAGAAAAATTTAAGGAGTTTAAAAAGGCCTTACTAGAGGCAGAGGCAAACAACTGATACAGATAGAAAGAAAATTTCTTCAGTGCATAGATAAAATATTAATAACCCAACTGGAGAACTGTTGAAGGTGTGTAGAGCAAGGCAGGGTGACAAGACTGAGCTGGACCTAAAATTTGAGTTGAATTGCATAGGCAAAGCAGAGGACCCTGGAGAACTTAGAGATGAGGTACAAGACCAGGTCCATGTGGATAGATGGATGGATGGACAAATGGAAAGGGATGGGCAGATAGCCAATTTGAGTCAGCAGTGAGGGCCAAGTTGAAATGAAGCTCTGAGGATAACTAGGAGTCTTTGTTAGTCCCTAGATGCACACACCAGGTAAATGAAGGGTCATCACTTTTATAACATTAGATGTCCTTTTTATGGAGACCAGGTGTATCATTTACTTTTCTGTTGCCATGATAAAACACCATGACCAAAAGTGACTGACTTATGGAAGAAATAATTTATTTTGGCTTATAGTTCAGAGGGATAAGAGTCCTACATGGCAGCATGTAGTAGGCATAGCAGGAAGCTGATAGATCACATCCTCAACCAAAAATATGAGGCAGAGAAAATCAAACTAGAAGTGTGGTGTGGTAGTTTGAGAGAAAATGGCCCCCAAAGGGAGTGGCACTATTAGGAGGTGTGGCCTTATTGAAGTAGGTGTGGCCTTCTTAGAGGAAGTATGTCACTGTAGGGGTAGGTTTTGAGGTCTCTTTTGCTCAAGCTTCACTCATTGTGACACTCAGTCCACTTCCTTTTACCTTCTGATCAAGATATAGCCAGCACTATGTCTGCCTGCACGCTGCCATGCTCCTCACCATGATGATAATGGACTGAGCCTCTAAACTGTAAGCTGCCACCACAATTAAATGTTTTACTTTATAAAAGTTGCTGTGGTCATGGTGTCTCTTCACAGCAACAGAAACCCTAACTAAGACATGAGGTGAGGCTTATGAACTCTCAAAGCTGCCCCCAGTGACACACTTCCTCTAGCAAGGTTATGTCTCCCATAACCTTCTCTAACAGCACTGCCAAATAGGGACCAGATGTTCAAACATATGAGCCTATAGATGATATTTCTCATTTAAACCACTTCATCAGGTGAGGGAATTGCACCCTTCTTTAGTCTGATGTGTTAAGTTCTTGTGCCTAGGTTTTCTGATAATGGCTTTTATATACCCATATGTTCATATGCTCCTAGTCTACTTTGATGTTTATAGATAATACATTTTTACATTTAATATTAAGTTATTTACCCGTTCATGCCTTGTGGGTAGGGCTGGCTAAGTGGTGATGTCTACATGCACAGTGAGGAGCTCAGATAAACTGCCTTTGCATTTGCCCCCAAATTGGAGCCAAACACTGCTTGTAAAATGGAGTCATTCAGGGAGAGGCACAGCCTGAAAGCTAATATAAATTTTTTAAATAATTTTTTTTACATAATATAAAGTAATTTAAAGCAGAACACAGCCTTATCTCCACAGTAATGCAGATCTGGATTCTCACTTGACCTGGTTTCCTCTTGAGGCTTCTTTCTTCCTGAGGTCAAACAGGAAACACTTCCTTATTCCTTTCTGTGCCTTGAGTAAAAGGTCTTCTTGTAACCTGTTTGTTGATAAGTCAGTTTCCAGGGTCTGGTTTTTGAGGCATCTGGGCCCCAATCCTTTGCCCCATGGGCTAGAATCACATAGCCTGGGGGGCTAAGTCATTGTTCCAATGAAGAATTTGCAAAATTGATAAGGGCATTTCTAGAAGAAATTATGTCTGGAACACACTAAGTATCTTGAGTCTAAGATATGGAATTATCACATGAGATGGTGCTCTGAATATGAGAAGCTAAAGAGTAGGGTCTCAGCCCCTCAGGGTCTCCAAGCACCACAATGCTCCACTGAAGCTGACATGTTACCCTAGACAAAGCTGGGTCATATGATATAAAGATCTTGATCTTAGATAGTCTGAAGCTTTGAAGAAATTGATAAAGGTAATAGAACCCAACATTTAATATATCAAAAGGCTGTTTTCACTTCATTTACCTGATGGAAGCCCAGATAGTCCACAATTGTTGCCGATGCATAAAAGATCATTCCTTCTGCACTCACCACCAGAGCAAAGCCATTGAGAGACTAAGAAGAAAAAACAATGAAATTGAGTTGGCTCACCCAAAATGAAAAGAACAAGAGGTGGTTAGGTCTGCATAAATTTCTCAACATTTCTCCTGTTTTGTATAACCTCTAGAAATGCCCATATCAACTTTCTATCACCTTTTTATAACAGCTCCCCGTTAACAGGAGACCAAGGAAGTTGGCCATGGTTTGTGAGTGTGAAGATTTGGATCTCTCTCCAGGGGTACAACATGCATGTTTAATGAAATAAAAGCAGCATCAGACTGACATAATGAGGCATCATCACAGGAGGAAGCAAAATGGGGACATTTCACTTTATTGTTGAGCCTTCTGTACACTATTTGGGAATTTTTTTCAGCTTTTCTAAGAATTTGTGTACATATTCTCTCCTAATTTTGGTTGTCTATTAAAAAAAAAACAATCTGGGCCCTTCCCCATCATCTTGACTTACTTATTTATGACAAGAGCAATATATTCCTTGAAAGTCTGGTTTACCTTAGAAATCATCCAACTTGGGCACATTTTGGGAGATGATAGGCACAAAGGGCTAGATTTTAATGTTTAATCAATGCAACGGTTATCATTATATTCAAGTTTTAAACATTTTCTTAAACATTCATGGATGCATAATTCTCTCTTACCTTGTTTATAATCATGGAATCTCAGTTATATCCACAATTGTAGGTTCTTCGAAGCATATGGCTATGTTGTGTTTGACTCAGTCTCCTTTTGTTTGAAAAGCAAATCTTCTATGTTCTGCCACAGTAGTTCTCAGAATTATCACCAACAAAAGCGTGCAACATATCCAGTCACTTACTGTCACAATCAGTGAGTATTCTGTGTGTCTGCCATCTATCATTTATTTATCCACCCATCAATCATCTATCTACCCACCTGTCATCTATTCAATATAACATCTTCCATCTGTTACCTCTCTGCCTATTATGTATCTATCAATCAGTTGTCTGTATCTATCTACCTATCTACCTATCTACCTCTGTCATCATGAAAAAAGATAGCAGGGAAGAGGTTCTCATGAGCATCAAGCATGCTAAGTAAAATATCATATTCAATCTCACTGTACCCTATGAAATCAAGAGTCTACTTCACCTGGGCGGTGCAGAATCTGCAGAGTGGGGATCAGTCTCCTAGATGGTGTTATTCATAAATGTAACTTTGAAACATAGATACTTAGAGATCATCTCATTGTAACACTTATTTCCCTTAATTCTTAATATTATAGGTACTCCCCACTCTTTTCAAGTCATTGTCAATTTGTTAGGTGATAAATTATTTTGCCTTTGTAGTTTTCATTTATTTGATTACTAATAAAATTGAAAACATTTCATGCATTCATTGATAACTTGTGTTTTCTCCTTGACAAATGGCTTTTGCATGTCATGTACCAATTTCTCTGTTAGTGTTTATACATGTTAGTAGATGTGGTAAGTCTCACAACATGTAATTGCAGAAAGATCAGCAATGAATCCCTAAAATCTGAAATGGTTGTTACAAAAGAAAGAAGGATAATCACACTTCAGGAAACTGATGAAAAGCCAGCTGTGCTTCATGGAAGCAGAAGGAGGAACAAATAAAAATGAGTGAAATGTCAAGTAACCAAGGCTACCCACAACATCAAAATTTCATTTTTTTCACAATTTTTATGTAGAGTGAAAATCCCCAACAAGAGTCTTCAAGTAAAATGCAAGTTTCTTACATCAGGAATTTACAGACCCTACAACTATTTTGTTGATATGTTTCATATTTCATTCATTTTTGCATATGAATTTCTTTTTTTTTCTTTTCTGTTTTTTATTTAAAAGCTTTTGTTTTTCATTTTCCATACCAATCACAGTTCTCCCTCCCTCTCCTCCTCCCGCTCACTCCCACCTTCCTCCTCCTCCCCCAATCCACTCCTCAGAGAGAGGAAGGCCTCCCATGGGGAGTCAACACAGTCTGGCAGATCAAATTGAGGCAAGACCGAGCCCCTCACCCCTGTATCAAGGCTGAGCAAGGTGTCCCTCCACAGGGAATGGGCTCCAAAAAGCCACTTCATGCACTAGGGATAAATCCTGGTTCCACTGTCAGGGGCCCCACAAACTGCCCAAGCCACACAACTGTCACCCACATTCAGAGGACCCTACAATTTTTAAAAAGATTATATAGGGAGATATTAAGTGTGGCATTTAGAAAATTAAAAATTTAAATAAAACAGGTGGGTTTTTTTTGAAACATATAACTAAACAAAAGTGATTAAAAAACTAAAAAAATCTAACTACCACAGTATGTACTTTTTGTTTGATTTTGGGTGCTAGGGATGGAACATGGCAGGCAAGTATCACTACTGTTAAATACCGATTAAACAAATTAACTTTCTTTTTTTTTTTTTTTTTTTTTTTTTTTTTTTGGTTTTTCGAGACAGGGTTTCTCTGTGTAGCTTTGCGCCTTTCCTGGAACTCGCTTTGGAGACCAGGCTGGCCTCGAACTCACAGAGATCCGCCTGGCTCTGCCTCCCGAGTGCTGGGATTAAAGGCGTGCGCCACCACCGCCCGGCCCAAATTAACTTTCTAATCAAAATTTTCCCACAAAAATATTCACAGCACACTGACAAACAACTTTCCTGAATATATAAATAGCTTTTCCAAAGCAACAATAAAAAGATGAAAAATAAATTAAAAAATATGAGCCCAGGGTTCCCTTGCCCAGCCTTAACACAAAGGGAGGAGCTTAGTCCTACCTCAATTTGTGCCATGCTTTGTTGACACCCATGGGAGGCCTGTCCCTTTCTGAATAGAAACAGAGGAGGAGTGGATTGGGGATGAGAAGGGAGGGAAAGGGAATGGGAGAAGAGGAGGGAGGGGAAACTGCAGTCAGGATGTAAAATAAATGAATAAATTTAATTAATAATAATGAAAAATAGGAGCCCAAACCCAGTTGTTTTAAATGGGAATAATATTTAAGCTAATTCTTTTTTTTTTTTTTTTTTTTTTTGGTTTTTCGAGACAGGGTTTCTCTGTGTAGCTTTGCGCCTTTCCTGGAACTCACTTGGTAGTCCAGGCTGGCCTCGAACTCACAGAGATCCGCCTGGCTCTGCCTCCCGAGTGCTGGGATTAAAGGCGTGCGCCACCACCGCCCCCGGCTAATTCTTTACTGAAGAGAAAGAGTAAGGTCCACAATACACAGTAAAATACGTTCAGGATTACTATCCATCAGAGAAATACAAACCAGAATCACATGAAGATGCCTTTCACACTGGGAGGATAGTTTCAAAGAGACTGAGCACAAAGACTCAGGAACATGTAGGAGACAATTCGGTAAGAATGGAGCCATACACGCACTGCAGCAAACACTTTCAGTTCTGTGGAATCAAGCACACATCCTCCCTAGGGCCCAGACATTCACTCTTGGTACTTTTTACACTTAATAATTTTCTGTTTTATTAAAATGAACATTTAAAATGGTGTGATTAGCTTACTAATGGAATATGCCTCAATCTTTTTGTTTTAAAATATCTGTTTACTTTCTCTAGGAAGGGGAAGTTTTCTTGTAATGGCAGAATGGTCCAGACATTATTGTAGACTTTTTGATCAGACCCCAGAAGCACAGACAAAAAGAAAATTTTTAAAAAGGTGGAATTCTATCAAACCAAGAAGCTTTTGCTCAGCAAAAGAAACAATCAACAGAAGCAGAAGACACAATGGAAAAGTCTATGCAGACTACATTTGACAAAGGATTAGTATCTATAATATACAAAGAACTCATACAACTCAATAATGGAAAGAAAAATAATCTGATTTAAACATGTACAAAGGATCTAATAGACAAGAAGATATACAAATGTCCAACAGGTATACATAAAGTGTTCGGCATCACTGATCATTGGGGAAGACAAATCAAATCACAGTGTGGTTTCATTTCATCTTAGCTAGAACAGCTATGATTAAAAAGATTAAATGTTCCAGGTATGGTAGCCCACACCTTGAATCCCATCGCTTGGGAGGGAGGCAGAGACTGGTAAAGTTCAAGGTTAAATCTTGTCTATATAGTGAGTTCCAGACCACATAGTGGGACCCTGTCTCAAAAAAGACTAAAGATAACAAGTACTGGCAAGATGCACCACAGTTGACTAACTTCCTCTGCCACCAAGCTTGATAATCTGAATCCGACCCCTGAGACTCACATGGTGGAAGTATTTGGGGGTCTTAGGTGAGGGATAATCATCTAGGAGTGCAGTCAAGTACTGTCCATGGAATGGACAAAGAATTGTATGTCCTGGAAAGAAGATCCACTCAGACAGGAAAATGGAGTGAAGGGAGTGTGTTACTAGAGAGTTGAGTAGGAATGTGAAAGCAGAGATCCTGAGGGTGTAGACATAAAGTAATAGTTTCAGATGGGAAGGTAGCAGGCAGAGCATAAGAAACAGTTACAGATTAAGGTGGAATTGAGAAGCCCCAACTACAGAGAGCAAATAAAAGAACAAAAACGACAAAGTTTATTAGAACAGGCAGGAGTCTGCCTGGAGGCTCTCGGTCCTATTTTTATAGACTCCAGTCCCAGACACCCCCCTCCCTGATTTGTCCTGCCCAGGGTGTCCTCCCTCTGATAGGCTCTTTCCTCACCGCTGCCATTAACAGTTTTTAATATCTCAAGAATGGGAGTGGGGTGGAGGCCACAGTATAAAGAAGCAACTCTGGCTGGGCGGTGGTGGCGCACGCCTTTAATCCCAGCACTCGGGAGGCAGAGCCAGGCAGATCTCTGTGAGTTCGAGGCCAGCCTGGGCTACCAAGTGAGTTCCAGGAAAGGCGCAAAGCTACACAGAGAAACCCTATCTCGAAAAACCAAAATAAATAAATAAATAAATAGATAGATAGATAAATAGATAGATAGATAGATAGATAGATAGATAGATAGATAGATAGATAGATAGATAAATAAATAAATAAATAAATAAATAAATAAGCAAGCAACTCTTCTTAAAGGGACCCATCCCTATTACTCAGGTCAGCCCAAGCTGTATTGATACCACTTCAGGAGGAGAGAATTGACTCCTGAATGTTGTCTTCTGACCTCCATATGTCCACTACAGGAACACAAATGCCCACACATGCATGTATGCACACAAAATAAATGAATAATGCATCTAAAGTAGAGTTTATTAAGAAAGACTGGCGATAAGAGGTGCTGTCACTCTTGGTAGGAATGTAAATTAGTGTAGTCATTATGGAAAGCATTATGGCATTTCTTCAAAAAAAATAGAACGATCAAATCTATAGCAACCACTCAATAATCCAAAAGAAACAAAATCAATGTGTCAAAAGACACCTGCATTCCTATGTTCATTGCAGCACTATTTACAGTAGCTTCAAGATGGAAACAGTGACCACCAGCAGACTAAATGGATGAATGTGACACACAGATATGGTGGAATACCACTGACTTATAAAAAGCAATGAAATACTGTCCCTAATTGGGTATCAGCTTGACTAGATCTGGAATCAATTAAGACATAAGCCTCTGGAATACCCTGAGAGGGATTATCTAGATCAAAGTTAGCCTCTGAGAATGTCTGTGAGGGATTTGGTTGATTGCATTAATTAAAGTAGGAAGATACTTCCTAAATGTGAGCTGTAACTTCCAGCTGCAGCCCAGATATAAGGAGGTTGGAAAGAAAGGGGCTTTTACTTCTTGCCTGCTTGCTTTCATATCATACAATGACATTTGCAGCAACCTAGAAGAAACTAGAGATGTATGTCAAGTAAAGTAAGCTGACTTTACTTGAACACTGTATGTTTTTGCTAGTGTGGAAATTTTTAAAAGTTAACTTTATTCAAGTAGAGAGTGAAGTAGAGGTCACTAGAAATCAGGAAGGGAAGGGGATAGAGTAAGGATGGATCTAACTAGATACAACTTTATATTTTATAAGGAACTAGCAGAGAAGGCTTGGAAGATTCTCAACACAGAGAAATGATAAATACTTAAATGGTGAAAAAGGCGTTACTCCAACTTCATCGTTACATACTGTTTACATGTATCAAATGATCACACTGTATCCCATAAATATGCGTGTAACTGTTATGTATCAACAAAACACATGATTTTGTTTTTAGTATTTACCCAAGTGAAATGGGTACAGACATTCATAAACCTATCTGAATAAGGATGTTTATAGCAGCCCTATTCATATTCAAAAGATGGAAACAACTCAATGTCTATGAATTGGAGAATGGCAAACACATTTATGAATAAACATAGAATGGGATATTTTTACATATAAAAAACAAAACAATAAAAAAACCTTATTGATCACATAAAAACATGGTGAAACTTAAAAGCATTTCAAATAAAAGCAATCTAACTCAAAAGAATATGCACTTTATTCATGTAAAATCTGTGAATAGACCAAACATCTACAGTGATGGATAGCAGAAAGTAATTCCCTAGGAGCAGCAGAAAGTAACTGAATTAAAGTGGGAGCAGACCTCTACATAAACAAATTTGATAGACTAATAATGTAAACACTTTTCTAGAGAAAGGTAACTTATAAAAACTGAACCCATTAGTAATAAAAAGCTTAAAATAAGAACTTATGTAGAAAGAATACAGGAAGTGATCAAGAACTACTTCCCTAGGTCTGGAGAGATGACTCAGTGATTAAGAGCACTGGCTGATCTTTCAGAGGTCTTGAGTTCAATTCTCAGCACCCACATGGCAGCTCACAACCATCTATAACTTTGTCCCATGTGATCTGATGCCCTCTTCTGGTGTGCAGACATACTTGAAAACAAAAATAACTAACTAACTAAATAAATATTTAAAAAATAAAATAAAAAAGATATACTTCCCCCAAATGCACCAGAGTACAGATAGTTTTAAGATGGAATTCCACCCAAATATTCAAAGATCAGAAAACAACAATGCTCATGAATTTATCTAGAGATAGAACATAAAGAAAAATTTTAATCCTTTTAAACAAGTATGACTTCAACAACTTAACTTTGATATGAAAGTACCATAAAAAAAGAAAGTTACAAATCAATATTATTTTTGAGGGCTGGTGTAAATGTGCTAAACAAGATAGTGAATTTCACATTAAGAAACAATGACCAATTTGATCAATGATCAACAGTGATCCCAAGTATATTTGCTTCAGTAATGTAAGGTTGGCTCAATATTGATAAATCCATTAATATACATTATAGATCTAAGGAGAAATACCTGAGTATCCTCTACAGAAGTAAAGAAGCCTTCAATAAAATTCAACACTCATTTCTAAATTAAAAAAAAAAGTAATTTCTTAACATGGAGGCAGTTATGGAGGTAGCAATTTATATATTACTCTTAAGGCAGCAACTTACTTAAAGGGGGAAAATTCCAAGTGTCTTTAGTAAGACCAAGAAACAAAGCAAGGATGACTGCTACCACCCATATCAGGGCAGAGACTGGCTCAAGTGTGTCTGCCTCTTGGTTTCATATATAAAGTTTCAAAGACACCATGAAGCTTACTCTGTCTACAGCCTTCTTTGCACTGTGACAGTGGAACTTGGTAATCAATCCACAAATTGGGGGGATGGAGAGAGGGAGGGAGGGAAGGAGAGAGGGAGAGAGAGAGAGAGAGAGAGAGAGAGAGAGAGAGAGAGAGAGAGAGAGAGAGAGAGAGAAAGAAACACTAACTGGGAATGAATGGCCTAGGCTTTTGAAACCTCAAGACTGGCTCCCAGTGACACACCTCATCTAACAAGGTCACACTTCCTAATCTTTCCCCAAACAGTTTAACCAAGTAGGAAGCTAGCATTTAAATATATGAGCCTCTGGGGGCCATTCTCACTCAAACCACCACAGTATCTGAAAAAATGGAAAGGTATCCATCCATGACTCTAAAGAAGGCTCAGCTTTCTAAGTGACAAGTTTTAGGCTTCCTGAAGACCTCTCCAACGTCATAACAAACCAAATTGACAGAATCAGGAAAAGCCCGGGTTTAATGGGTAAAGCGCTCCCAGGTGATCCCCCTCCCCGCCTCAAGCAGAGAGGAGAAGGGGAGGAGTCCAGAAGTCTGTTTTCCTGGATGGTGCTTATATATCCCCTGTGGGAGTCCTCCTGAGCCTCTCTGGGGGAGGAGCTGTGTTTGGTGGGCTTTGAAGAGGTAGGTTTAGGGAGAGGAGCTGTGTTTGGCGGGCTCTGAAGGGGCAGGTTTGGGGAGGAGCAAGGTATAGATTTATAGAAATGGATTAATTTAAGATAGAAGAACAGTTAGCAAGAAGCCTGCCACGGCCATACAGTTTGTAAGCAATATAAGTCTCTGTGTTTACTTAGTTGGGTCTGAGCAGCTGCGGGACTGGTGGGTGAGAGAGATTTGTCCTGACTGTGGGCCAGGCAGGAAAACTCTAGCTACACAAGCCAATAAGCAGCACCCCTCCATGTCCTCTGCATCAGCTTCTGCCTCTAGGTTCCTGCCCTGTTTGAGTTCCTTCCTGACTTCCTTCAATGATGAACATCAATATGGAAGTGTAAGCCAACTAAACCCCCTTCTCCCCAACTTGCTTTTTGGTCATGGTGTTTCACTGTAGCAATAGAAACCCTAACACTCACCATTTTGACTAGACTAATTGGCCAGCAAGCTCCCAGGACCTGACTATCTCCACATTCTCAATATTGGGATTAGAGGCACACACATGTTAATATGTAATGGCTTTTACATGGGTGATAGAGATTTGAAGTCAGGCTCTCTTGTTTTCACAGCAAGAACTCTTACCTACTGAAGCATCTCTTAAAACTCTCATTTAATGACTTTTTGTGAAAGTTAAGTCAGCAACTAAACAGCAATTTTAAAAATCAAACATTATAACACAATACAATCCACAATACTAATTTTATACTTATATGCTGAGAAATGATGTAGGAAAATACTAAAAGATTTTGTTTTCTGTAAATAAACACATTCTGTAAGGCAGAAAACTCTATGTATAATAAAAACACTGCAATTCATAACATACAATAGTCTGAATAGGAGCTGCGGTGTTTGAGGCAGTTTGTTGGTGTTGTGCAGCCTAACAGAAAAGTGTAAATATGTGTATTCAGAATCAAGGCTGCAGTGGGGTTGTGAGATTCAGGAGAAGACAGTGCTATCAGAAATAGCTCAAATTCATTACATGTCTGGTTTTGAATTAATTTTTGGTCACTGAGCAAACATTGTATTCAGAAACTTCTTACTGTAAAATTTTCAAGACTTCTACATCCTGTTACATGATTCCAATGTGGAGTTGCAACCCATAGCAAAATTCTGGATATTTCCACTTGTATGTATTTATTTTATATGCACACCATGGTACTTATGTGGAAGTCAGAGGACAAATTTCAAGAGTCAATTCTCTCCTCCTACCCTGTGGTCCTGGGTATTGAACTCAGGCCATTAGGCTTGGTGGCAAGTGCCTTTACCGACTGAGCCATTTCACTGGACTCATAAACCAGATTCTTTAAGAGGACAGTCTATTGTTTTTAGCTGTATCTTTCTGTGTGTTTGATGCTGGTAAATAACCCAGAGCCTCACATGAGCTGGATAAATTGTCCACTACTAAGCTGTATTGCCAGGCCTATATTTTTAAATTTCAAAAATGTCTTTTAATGTTATGACAAAATATACAAAACTCAACATTTTAAACCATTTTTATTTTTTTCATCTGTTGTGTTTTGTTTTTTGAGACAGGGTTTTTCTGTGTAGCCTTGGCCATCCTGGAACTCACTCTGTAGACCAGGCTGGTCTCCAACTCAGAGATCCCCCTGCTTCTGCCTCCCGAGTTCTGGGATTAAAGTCATGCACCACCACCACCCAGCCATTTTAGCCATTTTTAAGAACACAGCACAGCACAGCACAATGGCATTCATCACAATTCACAATGTTGTATGATCACCATCATCCATCTGAAGTACTTTCTGCCCCCAGCCTTAGCACCCCCCATCTAATCTGCCTGTACTGATTTAATCCTTCTAGAGGTACGTAAGTGAACCCACACGGCATTTGCCCTTCTGTGACTGGGTTATTTCTCATGGCATAACAATCTCAACATTCATCTACCTTGCAGTATATGTCATACATTCCTTTCTTGCTCCCTGGCATTCTACTCTCCCCTTCTATGGATTCCACTTTTTCAGATTCCACAGAAAAAATGAATTCATGAAATGATTTTCTTTTTTTTTAAATGTGGATTATTTTACTGGGCAGTCTTTCAGTTTCACTCATGTTATTGCAAATGGCAAAAAATACCTTCTTTTTTAAAGCTAAATTAATATTCTATTGCATATATGCGCCACATTTTAGAGTCTGCTCATCTAGTGATGGATATGTGGGTTGTTTCCATTACTTGGCTATTGTGACTAGTGCTATAGCAAACACAGGAGTAGAGTATTTCCTCAACATAATGATTTCATTTCCTTTGGATACACACTCTTTTTTTTTTTTTTTGGTTTTTCGAGACAGGGTTTCTCTGTGTAGCTTTGTGCCTTTCCTGGAACTCACTTGGTAGTCCAGGCTGGCCTCGAACTCACAGAGATCCGCCTGGCTCTGCCTCCCGAGTGCTGGGATTAAAGGCGTGCGCCACCACCGCCCGGCTGGATACACACTCTTTAGGAGGATTGCTGGGTCATATGGTAGCTCCATTTTTAGTTTTTGGAGGAACATTCATACTCCCCCCCCCCCCCCCCCCCCCCCCCCCCCCCCCCCCGCAATGGCTGAACTCACATTTTCATCACTTGGGTGAAGTAACATCTCAGAAGTGGATTTGATCTGCACCTCCCTGATGACTAGTGACTAAGCTCCCATGTCTATTAACTTTTGTATATCTTCTTCTGAGAAATGTCTATCTAGGTCATTTACATGTTTTAATTTTTTTTATTTTTTGATTTTTCAAGACAAGGTTTCTTTGTGTAGCCCTGGCTGTGTAGACCATGCTGGCCTCGAACTCAAAAATCTGCCTCCCTTTGCCTCCTGAGTGCTGTGATTAAAAGTGTGCCCCACCACTGTCCAGCTTCCTTTGCATATTTTAATCATTTTTTGATAGTTGAATCTCATGTATTTTAAACATTAGCCCCTCATTGAATGTATGTTTTGCAGATGCTTTCTTTCATTCTGTGATCTGTCTCTGTTTTCTTCACTGTGCAGAGGATTTTACATTGATACAGTCCTGTTTCTCCATTTTTCCATTCATTTGTTGATAGACACTTGGTGGCTCCTCTTTCTGACTTGGTGAAGAGGGCATCTGTGAATGTGGGTGTGAGTTGTGCAGGCCTGTTGGAGAAGGAAGGTATGGAGGGTAAGTGAGGGTCCATTTGACACTTTGCTCTTCCTGCAACCCAGTGGGATAAAAGAAGGTTTAGAAACTTGCAGTGAGGCTTGAATGTCACTCTGCTGTCTTCACAGCTGGCAGGCTCTTCACAAAGGGGCATCTAGTACTTCTGATCCACATCTCTTGTGTTCTGGCTTCAAGTTTTTTGTCCAGAGTTTTTGCTCTGCCTATATCTGATCTTGGTGGGGAATATGTCCAAGTTTGGAAGCCCCTATATTCCTCTGGCTACTGCTTTGCAGGGTCTGGGCACAGCTTGGGTGGGTGAGATCAGAGCTGAGGCTATGGAAGGGTAGAAAGCTGATGCCAGCATAGTTAGGGCTTGGTAACCTCAGCCTAGCCTAGTGCTCAGGCCCTAGAGCTATTATCTCCACCCAGCCCATGCCATAGGAACAGTCAGTTCTGTCCAGAACGGAGAGACCCAAATCACTACAACTTTCACTGTTGGCTATTGTCCATCACCCAACTAACAGGCCACTGCAGGCCCCTATCCAAACAGAGATGAGAGTAATACTGGGTTGCACTTAGGGGTGGTTAGTGAGTAAGGTATCACCACTGCATGAGAACTTAGGCTATTATGTGAGAACAAAACCAACAGGGCAGTAAGTAGTTAAAATGTGGAAGGTAATGTCCTCAACTCTGATATAATGGCCATTCCAGGCAGCAATTGTGGTGTTCGGGACATCTCTTCTCTCTCAGGTGAGGAGCAGATGTGCAGCAGGATAAGCCAAGCATATGTCCTTAGTATTGAGCTCACTGGGCAGACATAGCTCAGTTGTGCTTTCCAGATCCTGCAACAGCTTTTCCCAGCTCAGTGCTTGCCACGTACTCATGATGTCCTACTAATAATAGTTCAAAGACCAAAGAAATTTTCAAGACTTGAGTATATAAAATGTCTTCTTAAAAAAGATTTTATGAGATTAGTCACAAGCAAAAACAATCTTAATTTTAACTCACAAGGCAGAATTTTTTTTAAAGACCATAAAATGCTTTTGTGGGATCATATGGATTCAATATCAGATTGACTTTCTAGTCCAGAATTGTCATGCCAAATTCTTTTACACATGTGGAACCATCTTTCAAATATGCATCATGAATTTTTTTCTTTTCTCTTTTTATTCCTACAAGTTTTTTTCTTAAAAAAACAAAACAAAACAAAAAACCCATGGTACATGGAAAATGAGATCACTTTTCCAAGTGGAAAAAGGATTTAGCCCTAAGGTTAAAGACTACATTTTTTAAGGAAAAAACTACATCTATGTTTAATTAGTAAAAGTCACAGCATGAAGCACCTGCCACTGAGGATGGTGATCAGTACAGCAAGGGTCAGTGGCCTGATGGCCCCTCAGCTCTGCCCTGGCATTCCTCCCCACCCTCTGCACACAGGGAGGCCAGCACTTTGAGAAGTTGTACTTCCTTTGGCGAACCCTGACTATCTTGATTTCTTCCAGTCCCATGGCAGGAAAATAGCCAGCATGTACTTCAAAGATTATTTTTGTCAAGGTCACAGCAGAGGGAAAAAGAAAAAAAAAGAGAGAGAGAAAAGGGAACAATTCTCAACAACTCCTCTCATCTCTCCCCCTTGGCATTAGGGGAAGTTGGAGCAAGTCGCTCCCCCTGGGAGTTGCTGCCATGGTTACTGCACAGCAACAGGCTCCTAGTCACGCGAGCAGTGCTGGGCAGGCATTGGGGCAGCTGGCTGGGCTTCCTGGAGCCAGATCACTCGCAGGGGCTGTGGCATGGAACTTGCGTGCGTGCAAGCACTGTTCTAGCCGGGGGAGTGGAATAAATGGCTGTTTATAGATGCCACAAATAGTAAACTCAGCCTTGAATTTCTTCCATGAAGCAGCTAGAGCACTCGAAGCAGTTCCTGAGAGACCATGCTAACCATGGCTGCAGAGACAGCAGGTGTGGACAGCCCTGGGAACATCACACCCACTCCACTAACTCTGTCAGAAATCCCTTGCTGTGTTCTGTCCTACTGGTGAAAGAGTCTACAGCTAACCTACAGAAAGTTAGAAACTGAGTGGGCAGTGTGCCCATCTCAGACTGTGTATGGTTAGAGGAGTATGCTGGACAGTGCAGGTGAATGGTATAGAATCCTGAGCATCAGAAAAGCAACTGAAAAGAGGTGAAGCCTTAGCCCTAGATATCTGAACCACCCTCTGGGTTAGGGACGAAAGCCACACATCCCAATCAACAGGAATGCTGCTAGGTGACAGAATGTAATGCCTGACTGGCATGTGGAAGACATCCCAACTGGGAAGGTGAGTTTTTGAAGTCTTTCTTTGGAAGAACAACTCCCAAATATTTTGTCTCCAACTCACTGCAGCTGGAGTGCTGGAGGTACTTGAATTTTATGAACTTTCTTCCAGGACTCTGAGGGGTCTGATAATTTTTCCAAAAGTTACAAAACATAGTAAATGACATGGCCCCAGCTGAAGGGAACTGCTCTGAAGTGGGCATCCCTGGGATCATCTGTTTCCGTGGTACAGCTTTCCCATCTATATCTATGTACAGGCTAGCCACAGAGGCAGGTTGCTCCTTCTTGGTGAAAACACTACCTTCACATTCATAATGATATGTATATGTTGAATTCCTGAGAGAAAAAGTACTTCAAAGGCATTGGGAACCAATAGACCCAACAGTTATAAATCTTGGTAATGAAATGTAGGCTTCTCTGTCAGAAAGGCCTAAAAGGAGGCAAGAAGCTCTGGACCATGAGATGAAGTTAGGACATTCTGTAACCTGTTTGTTGAGGGTCCCAAGAATCAAGGAGGGGCATTGGGGAATCCAGAAACCCCCAAAATTCAGATCCCAGTCACATTCAGAGATCTGCCCTGGATTCCTGAACTATGTACTTCATTGCCCACCATTTTAAAAGCCACGGACAGAAAAGGATAGATCTTCTCTACCCAGTGGTTACCAAAGGTAGGTAGCACAGACCATCACCTTCATCTACCAGGCCCTCACACTCAAGCATGGCTCCTCCAGACCTGGCAGGTCTGCCCCGCTCTCCTGGTACATTTCCCAGTGTGTTCCCTTTTTCTGTACCTTGGAGTTCCTGAGTGTTGGTTGTGAGTCTCTAGGATTTTTATACCTTTTCTTTCTAGCCATGGCCTCCTGAGTACAAAGAAGAAGTGGGTAGGAGAGAGGGGAGTCTTATCCTTTCGGCTCCATCTCATATCCCTAACCCTCAGTCTTCCTCCCAGTGACCAGTACATGGTCACACACACAGAACGCAAGTCGAGTGTCAGTCCAGCACATGGGGCCCCAGGAAGATATCCCAGCTGGGAAGGTGAGTTTTTGAAGTCTTTGGAGGAACAACTTGAAAATATTTTGTCTCAAACTTACTACACTTGGAGTATTGGAGGGACTTGAATTCTATAAACCTCCTTCTAGGAGTCTGAAGGGTCTGTGGTAGCTTTTCCAAAATTTACAAAACATAGCAGTGAAGCTCAAAGAACTGCCTGGCACATGGCTGTGGCTTCCTGACATATAAGGTCATCCCACAGCTGTTTCTGTAAAGCATTGCAAGGCAGACTGGACAGAGGGCAGCTAAAAACTGGCAGGCAGCCCTGTGTTCTGCAGGAGTTGCACTGTCCTCCAGAGCTGGGTGTGCTCCTTTCAGGAACTTATGAGATTCCCTTCATCTGAGCACATGATTCAGTGAATCTTTTGTTTGCAAGCCACTTATAACCAGAGGACTTTTGCTATCTCAGTTTGAGGACCCACAGCAGCCTTAGGCTCAACATACAAAGTCATCTACCCAGAAAGTCTCCCAGACTGCTGTTTATTACCTTCATTCATGACAATCTCCTTTGTTCCATTATATATATACCTTCAGTTCAGTCACACCAGGGGAAGGTGGAGACCCATAAAGGCCAAGGGAGCCCAGGCACCTAAGGTTGTCTGGAGTTGGGGTGTGGGAGGCAATCGCCTAAGCTGGGAATTTGACAGTGAACAGCCTGGGAATGGTTATGTTCCTGCCCCTTGCCAGGGTCTTTAGGACCATCCCTGACTGGCGGGGCCTGCCCACAGAGGCAAAATTCAAAGATGGGAAAGTTCATACCACAGAGCTGCTACCCAGGCACATACTATACAAATAGTTCGCAGAATGGACCCCTGCAGTGAAGGGCTCTCTTATAAGCCCCTTTCTACAGGTAATACCCTCACTCAGGAAGCTGGCTGCCCTGACCACACTTTCTTCTACCTCTCCAGCGGACCAGGGGTGGCCAGTGTCCCCAGGCCTAAATCCCTTGTCTGGTATTCCAGGAGCACAAGCGAAGAAACCTATGAGACATCTATGGATCAAGCTAAGGAGTTGATGTAAGTGTGACTATCAGTAGCACCTAAAGAGACAAGGAAGATATTAGCAAAGGAAACAAATGATACAATTATTGAGAATGAAAATACTAGGTATAAAATGTGATAATGTACAGTGTGCATGAACATGGTGTGAAGATGAGCAGTAAGTTCTTGTGCCTGTGGGCACAGGGAAGGGCAGCTGTACAAAAAAATAGAATGGTAGGTGGCTAGCATAGGGACAGTCTTTGAATAATGCCAACTCCTAAAAATAAAACATGGAACAGGGAATGAAGGAATAAAACTTCCAGAACTGAAGATGATAGAGGGCACAGTCAGGGGAAGTAAGACAAAAGGTGCATCATAGTGAAATTTAAGGATGCCACAGGCAAAGGAAAATGTTACAAAACTTTCAAAGAGCAAGTGCACCAGGGTGGAGCAATCAGGCCACCAGGCACTACACTCCTGGAAGATTTCATATCAAGACTTACAGTAGCAACACCCTGAAGAAGCCCTCTGGAGAGAGGCAGATCTGGGCAAGAAGATGGCCAAAGGCTCTGGTTGGTTTCTCAGTGGTCCTGTCAACACAGAAAAAGAAGACAGCAACAAAGACAAGAACCTGTGGTCTACATGAAATCAACATGAGGCCTGGGACACAGTAAGTCTGGGAGCTCTCGAAGGTACCTGAGAGGGCTCCTATAGAAGGCCTGGTAGGTAAGAACAATAGCACATGGAAGACATGTGAAGGCTCCATAGTCAACTGGAGTGTTAGAGGAGACACCAAAAAAAGTGTAGAGAGAAGCAAATACAAATATGACGGCAGAAACCAGCCCAACAAGTAAGAACCAACTAGAGTATAGTCACCCCTAAAAGTAAAGCTCACTTAGGGAAGAGAGTCCGTTGGTACACTGTCTGCAAGAAGCTAACATAGAAAATGATATACAGGAGGGACAGAAAGATACCCTGTGAAGTGAGGAATCAAAATAAACCTGGAGCATAATTTTATCATCTGACAAACTGAACCAAATTTCAAATGTACAAGCCCTTAAGAGATATGTGGAACCGGGTGGTGGTGGCTCACACCTTTAATCCCAGCACTCGGGAGGCAGAGGCAGGTGGATCTCTGAGTTCAAGGCTAGCCTAGTCTACAAAGCAAGTTCCAGGACAGCCAGGGCTATTGCACAGAGAAACCCTGTCTCAAAAAAAAAAAAAAAAAGATAAGTGGAGCCCAAAGATTTCAACGAAGATGAGTACTCACCATGGAGATGGACCCCATAGTTTCCTGCCCTACACAGAATGGTTTTGCGCTCTTCTCATGTCCTTGTTCTAATTCATTATGTGCTCACATAGCAGGCAGCTGCTGGCTCCTTCAGTTCAGTCAGTCACTGCATCATTGAGATCCCAGGCTTGCCTGACACCTGCCACAACATGCTTCCTTCTGAGCCTCTCAATGTCCTCAGTATACTTGTAGAACAGCACAGACTTCTCAGAAGAGCCAGGCCCAGCAGACTCAGAACCCTTCAGTGCCCTGGGCAACCTCTCTGCATAGAGTAAACGAATGTCCCTGTCTACTTCATTTTCTTTTCACTTATCCTTTCACTAATTGTGCCAAGTTTGGGTGTGCCCCCCCATATCAAGTTAAACCTAATCCTACTTTGTGCTGTTGAAGTGGGACCAGGTGAGGCTAATAGGAGGTGATGATGGACCCCAAAGCCTTTTATCTCAGTGGTGGATCAATCGCCCACCACATAATAATACTTTGAACCTCCTCAAATATCTGCATGGTTCCCACTAGCAAGAAGGCTCTTGTCAGATGTGATTTTTTGACCTATGACCCCCCCCCCAGCCTACAGAACCATGAGCTATATAAGTATCATTCATAAACCACTTGGTCTATGAGGTTTGGTTACAACAAGAGAGAACAGAAAGAGACATCTCCTTACCTTTTGAGTTGAATCAACCTTGTGGTTGCATCCTTAGACAAGCATCCTGTCTATTCTAACCTTTCTTGGTGCTTCTATCTCCTGAGTCAGTTGCCTACTGGCAGCCCCAATGTCTCTGCCTCTGGTGAGACATTATGATCTAGGTCCCATACCTGCCTCTTCTGTGTCCTGGATTTAGCAGAGAAATCCTCTGGTGAATTTCTGAACAACATCATAGACAAAATAACCTAGAACTCCAGAATGTCTGGAAATGCCTTTCTTCCCTGGGGAAGAAGGTAATATCATGGTTTCCCCCCATATTCCTTGGTACCTTGCCTAAATTGTAAGACCCTTGCACTAAACCATATGACAATGATGAAGGGAAAAAAGTCTAAAAGAAACATCATCTTTCTAGTCAGGACCAGGAAAACAAGAAGGCAGCAGGTAGAAGGATCTTGAAGAGGAGGCTGTAGGTGATGGCAACCTTCACCTTCTGTGTATGAACTGTACTAACTCAGGTCACTCCCAAGCTATGTGTGAGGCATATGGAAGAAGGAGAGGGATGACTGAGAGATGGATGTGGCAGGAACCATGTTAGGACACATGTAGTGCTGTGGGAGGTAGATCCATGTAACACAAATCCAAACAGATGATCAAGCCTGGATCCGGTGCTCACAGAGGACCTGGATGTGCTGATTGTTGCTAATGCTAACTAAATAAAAAATACTCAGCATTCCCTTGAGGGTCTCATGGACCTAGAGTCTCATAGCACATAACAAAACAAATCCAGGATACAGCCTGATTTGGTTGCATCAAAACACTTTCTGCCTACTCAGTATATTACTGAATATACTAAGAACTAGAATTTGGTATTTAAGGACAATAAAATAATAATTCTCAAATTATGCAAATGGTATGATTGTCAGATAAGATTCTGAAACAGAAGCTATCACTACACTACACATGATAAAGATTAACACTGGGGAGCAGAATTTTTTTTTCATTGTGCCAGGGCTTTATTATATAAAATATTTGTCTATTATTAATAGACTGTTTGCAAGTACAACATAGACTTCTCAAGAGTGTCTCAAATGGATAGCTTTTAGAACACTCTGTTAACATTGTTAGTACATATATTTAGATTTTAGGCTAAAAGAGAAATTGTCTTGGTTTACCATTTTCTTTTTTTTAATTAAGAAATTTTCTATTCACTTTACATACCAACCACAGATCCCCCTCCTCCCTCTTCCACCCCCCAGCCTTCCCCCTCAACCCACCCCATCCCCACATTTTTCAAATCAAGGTCTCCCATGGGGAGTCAGCAGAGCCTGGCACCACTCAGCTGAGGCAGGTCCAAGCCCCTCCTGGCAGCACCAAGGTGTCACACCCTAGGCACTGGGCTCCAAAAATCCCACCCATGCACCAGGGATGGATCCTGGGGAGCGGAATTTAAAGTCAACAGAGAAATATATCTTATAAAATGGAACTTGAGATTTTGGAACTGAGAAATATAGAACATAAATATTTCACTGAATGATCTTAACAGCATATGTAGGTGACAGAAAAGAATTAATAAATTTAAAGACAATTCAACATAAATCATCTAATCTGAGAGAGAAAATATCAGGAAAAACAAATGTGCAGATCCTCAGGGACCCATGGGACAATATAAAAAAGGTTAGTACCTATATAGCTGTTTCAACTGAATCTCAGAAATAGAAGTCACAGAAATAATCTCATACAAATTTTTTCAAGAAAAAGAATGGTTAAAAAATACCCAAATTCGCCGGGCGGTGGTGGCGCACGCCTTTAATCCCAGCACTCGGGAGGCAGAGCCAGGCGGATCTCTGTGAGTTCGAGGCCAGCCTGGTCTACAGAGCGAGATCCAGGAAAGGCACAAAGCTACACAGAGAAACCCTGTCTCGAAAAACCAAAAAAAAAAAAAAAAAAAAAAAAAAAAATACCCAAATTCAGTGAAACAAATAAATGTACTGGCTCAAGATCAGTGAAATAAAAACAGACAATCCCCAGGATCCAAGCCCAGAAACATCATTACTAAGGATCAAAATGAAGAAATCCGTCCTAAATGTAAAGCATTCAGGAACTATTGGAAAGTAAAAAAAGATCGGGGAGAAGCATAATAGGGGCTGTCCAGTTTACTCAAAAGCAAATATGACAAGATTTTTGTTAAGCCAGAGGTGTGTGCATATGGGGGTGGGATGGGGAGATTAAAAGTCATTTGCTGTGCTCTGAATCTCTGGAAAGCTTTAAAGTCCATCAAATGGGTGAAAAGAAGGAATGAAAGACAGGGTAGAACAGATTTTAAAAAAATATTGAAATAGTCCTAGGAGTGGGAAGTTATCTTCCCAAAGTATGCTGTATAAATTTATTCCTTGCAAGGATCTATGACTTCACCTAACCTAAGGTACTACCATCAGCTTCTGGAGAGGCAGGTATGGCTAATGAGAAAGCAGTTGCTGCAGCACTGACCCAGAGCTTGTCGGACTTGAGAAGCCTGATCCAACATAGCAGGCAAGAGTGGGTCCTGCTTCTGTTTGTTAGGCTTAGCAGTCAGAACCAGCTCACATGAGTAAGTACATCAGGAGCAGGGCATGAGATATATGTCTGTCCACAATAGTGCACCAAGATGAGGAAGTAGGGTGATTCATAAAGAATGAATTATAGAAATATATAGTTATGAATTATAGAGAGCTAAATATAGTAGTGCCTCCTGTCCATGCTAGTGCACACCACACTGCTCTGTTTTGTTGAGACAGGGTTTCAAGTAACACAGCCTCAAACTCACAATGTAGCTGAGACTGGGCCTTGAACTCTGTGTTCTCCAGCCTCAGCCTCCTAAATGCTGAGATTAAAATCATGAATCACCATATCCAGCTTACATTGTTCTTTTTTAATAAAAGAGTTATGAACTTTATTATAAAAAGTGCAAATTTTAAAACACTGAAATTAACCCATCCAAAGTATGTACATCTCAATAAACTTCTATACAGTTAAAATAGCCACTTTATGGAACAATTAATGTTAAGTGATAAAATCTTTTTATGTTGTATTAAGACTTTCTATCCGCCCCCCACCGCCTCTTCTTTTCTTCCTTTAGCTGTGGAATCCCAACATCACTTGGTACTTGATTGTAATGAATGACAGTGGACCCCCAAAGATACTGTCCAACCTTGGTTCAATTAGTTCCCAATACAAAACCTCCAGGCCCCTTGAACAAAATATTCTAATCTCTCCACCCAGCCAGATTCTGCACCTACTTCACCAGGGTGTACTGGAAGAGTCTGACCCTCCCCTTCATCAATTTTCATGAAACTCCCAGATCAGCTCAGGTTCCATATTCAGTGTCTCAGCCTAGTCTAGCCACACCTGCTTGTGCAGTCCCTAACCTCCAGGGACTGGTCAGAACAAGCCTCACTTCTCCTCAACCTCTAAGCCCTTCAAGTGCCATAGTCCAACATATTTTCCCAACCAGAGAGAATCCAACTGATCCTTCTCTCCATGAACCTTCCCCAACCCTAAATCAATCCCCAGACTCTAGGCTTAGACCAAGATGTACATCCTGCATGCTAGCCAAGTACCCTGTGTTTACATGATTTTATTCCACCTAATCCATATCCAACCTCTAGGTCCAACCTATCCCACAAATCCTGTGTTCTGCCACAGCCTGCTCTGTCCATATCAGACTCAGAGCTAACAAAAGAAGTCCATATGCCCAGATCTCATCACAAAAATACAAACCATATGAAAGATCAAGCCAGTATCTTCACCCCTAAACCCAATGAGAATTACCTGGATAAACCCCAGAGCATAGTTTCAAAGAACAATAATAATCTTTATTAAAGAATTCAAGAAGTTTAAGGAAGACACAAAGAAATGGCTCAATGAACTTAAATGTAATAAATGGCTGATTGATGTTCAATAAAACACAAACATAGGCTGATGATAACAACTAAAACAATCCAGGATTTGAAAATGGAATTCAAAAAAGAGATAGAAACACTGGGTAGAACTCAAACTGGGATGAAGAAGGAATTGAAAAGTCAAAACCAAAAAGCATAACTAGAAAACCTGAAGAAAAGCCTTACAAGTAGAATTAATCAAGAAAAAGTTAGAAATCAGGACTTGAAGATAAAATAGAGGATCTACACAAAATAATCAAAGAATATGAATATTTTTAAATACAGGAAATGAACATGCAGGAAATATGGGACAACATGAAAAGATCAAGCCACTGAATTATAGAAATAGATGAGGCAGAACAGTCCTAGGTCCATAGCAGAGAGCAGATCTTCAACAAAATCACAGAAGAAAACTTCCACAAATTAAGACATACACATAGAGATTAAAAAAAAAAAAGCACACAGAACACCAAATAGAAAAGACCAGAAAAGAAGCTCCCTACTGCATATCATAGTTAAAACACAAAGCGTACAAAACATAGAAGAAGCACTGAAAGTTGCAATAGAAAAAGACAAGTCACATATAAAAGGAAAACCCACCAGTATAACAGCTGATTTCTCAAGGGAAATGTTGAAAGCCAGAAGGGTCTGAAGCAATGCATTTCAAGGCCTAAAGTATTATGACTGCCAACTTACCTAATGTACCTAGCAAAACTAGCTGACATAGGTGAAGGAGAAAGAAAAACTTTCCATGATATAAAAAGACTTAAAACATTATATTCAACAGACCAAACCTAAAGAAATTAGAGGACACAGGGCAGTAGTGGGGCACATCTTTAATCCCAGCACTTGGGAGGCAGAGACAGGCAGATCTCTGTGAGTTCGAAGCCAGCCTGGTCTACAGAGCGAGATCCAGGACAGGCTCCAAAGCTACACAGAAAAACCCTGTCTTGAAAAAAAATGTATTCTGCATCCACTGATAGACCTAGAACAGTTTGTGGTTGTTCTTCTGGTTTGCACTAGGATGCAAAAGAAAATGCTCCCTGCACTTCCTGCCTGTCTTTGTGGCAGTCCAGATTGAATTGGGGAGTACATGTATATGGGGGGAAAAAAGAAAATAGAGGACACAATATTTCAGGCTGAAGAGAGGAATGAGCAGCCAAGAGACTGTAGAAAGAAAACAAACAAAGCTATAGTTACTGAAACATAAAGACTACTGAGAACATAACACCAAAAATCAGCACTATTACTGCAATTAACACACCTTTCAATAATAAGTTTAAATATTAATGGCCTCAATTTTCCAATGAAAAGACACAGACTGGTTGAATCCATTTGTCTGTTGTTTGCAAGAAATACATCTTATCTTGAAAGACAGGCACTGTTTTAGAGTGAAATAATGGACAAAAGTATTCTAATTAAATGGAAACAGAAATCCAGCAGCCATCCTTTTTCTAATATCTGACCAAATAGATTTCAAACTAAAATTAATCAGAAGAGATAAAGGACACTTTGTTCTAATCATGGGAACAATTAACCAAGAAAACATTACTATCCTAAACATATATGGACCAAACTCTGGTGCACCAAATTTCATAAAATTATCCTCTTGGATTATAGACAAAGATTAATATTGACCCAGTAATAACAACCCAGTAGGTTATTTCAATACCAGATTTTCTCCAATAGACAAAGTCATCTGGACAAAAAATAGGCAGAGAAACATCAGAATTAAATTACATCATACATTAATTGGACTTAACAAGTATCTACACAATATTCCACCTAAACACCAAAGAATACACATTTCTTACTCAGCAGTATATGAAACCTTCCGTAAAATAGACCACATCCTGGGACACAAAACGAATCTTTACTAATTCAGAAAGACTGAAATAACTCCATGTATACTATCTGGCCACAATGCAACAAAACTTAAAATAGACACAAACAAATCTCCAGTAAATATACAAACTGTTGGAGATCAAACAACTCATTACTGAATGATAAATGGGTCAAAGAAGAAATAAAAAAAATTAAAATGTCTTGAAACTAAATGAAAATGAAACATAACAAAACCTTTGGGAAACATTGAAAGCAGTCCTTCATGGGAAATTCATAGCTCTAATGCCTACATTAAAAATGATTAAAAATTAGAAAAGACATAAATGATGTAATGATGCAACCAAAAATTTGTAAAAACAAGAGCAAACCAAATCCAAATTCACTAGATGGCAAGAAATAATAAAAATCAGAGCTTAAATTAATGAAACAGAAACAAAAAAATACAGAGAATCAACAACTCTAAGAGCTGGGTTTTTTGAGAAGATAAATGGGATTGATAGACCCTTGGACAAACTAACCAAAAGAAAGAAAGAGCAGACCCAAATTAACAGCATCTGAAATGAATAAAGAAACATTATAAAGTACCCCAAAGAAATTCATAATACTATAAGGGAATACTTTAAAAACCTGTGCTCTACTAAGTTGGAAAATCTAAAAGAAATGGATGAACTTCTAGACTCAGCCAAACCACCAAAATTAAACCAAGATCAGCATCTAAACAGACCCATAATAAACAAGATAATTGAAATAGCAATTTAAAAAAACTTCCAACTAAAAGGAGTCCAGAGCCGAATGGATCACAGAATTCTGCAAATTTTAAAGAAGACCTACAACCAATAATTCTTAAACTAGTCAAAAGACAGAAACAGAAGGAACACTCCCAAATTTCTAGGAAGCCAATATCACTGTAATATCAAAATCAGGTAAAGACACAACAAAAAAATGGGAAACTACAGACCAATATCCTTGATGAACACAGATTTAAAATTTTTCAATAAAATACTTACAGACTGAACACATCAAAGAGACTATCCACTATGACCAAGTTGGATTTATCTTGGACATGCAGAGATGGTCCAACATATACTAGTCAATAAATACAGTAAATCAGATAAATGTTCTTGAAGACAAAAATCACATGATTATCTCAATAGATGCAGAAAAGCCTTTGACAAAAGCCAATTTGCATTCATGATAAAAAAATAAAAATAGACCCATCTATATCTTTTACCTTGTACAACTTCAAATGAATCAAATGCCTCAATGTAAAACCTGAAATCCTGAAACTGCTAGAAGAAAACATAGACAATACCCTACAGGATATTGGTATAAGAAAGAACCTTCCGAATAGGAACCCATTTGCCAGGAATTGAGACCAACAATTTACAAGTAGGACTTTATAAAACTAAAAAGCTTCTGCACAGCTGAAGAAATATTCAATTGAGTGAACAGGAAATTCACAGAAAAAGAGAGAATTTTTCTAGCTATACATCTGATAAAGGATTAATATCCAGAATATATAAAGAACTAAAATAAAGCAAAAAGTAAAAATATATATATAACCCATTAAAAATGAGCTGGAATATGAACAGGGAGTTCTCAAAAGAAAAAACATGGCTAAGAAATGGCTAAAAAAAGTCTCATGGTCCATAGAAATTAAGAAAATGCAAATCAAAACAAAAGTTGATACTTCATCTTACTCCAGTCAGAACGGCAAACAACCACAAAACAATGGGCTGTAAGTGCTGGAGAGGATGTAGGAAAAAAAAAAGTCCCCATTTACTGTTGGTGGGATTGCAATCTAGTACAACCACTTTGGAAATCAGTGTGGAGAACTCTCAAAAACTTAAAAATGTATCTGCCATATGACCCAGATGTATCATTCTTTGGCATATGCCCAAAGAACTAGACATCCTACTCCACAGATACTTGCTCAGCCATGTTCCTTGCTGCTCTATTCACAACAACTAGGAAATAGAAACAACCTAAACGTCCTTCAACTGAAGAATGGATAATGAAAATGTGGCACATATACATTATATAATACTATTCAGCTTTAAAGAAAAGTGAACTCATGAAATTTGCAGGTAAATGGATGTAACTAGAAAAGATCATAATGAGTAAGGTAATCTAGACTCAGAGGGACAAACGTTAAATGTTCTCTCTCATCTGTGGCTCCTAGCTCCAAATCTTCAGATATGAACACATAACCTTGAGTAACTTCAAAACCCATGAAATTAAAAAAGGACCATAGTGGTGGGGAGCAATAGAGAGGGGAATAGCAGGGTACAAGTGATTTGAAAGGGAAAATGAGAAAAACAGGGAGGGGACTTTTAAGTAGGGAAGCAAAAGGGAGGTAAATACAGAAGGATGAAGTAGCTAAAATAATAGTAAGAATGTCTGAAAAAGTCATAAGGAATCATATTATTATCTATCTAAAATTGTGTATTATATATAAGGCTGTGTATAAATATAAACATAGTTTAAATGAAATTTTCCCATCTAGGCTGACAATGCTCCCCTAGGAGCCATAGACTAACAAAAACCCTAACACCAGGTCTCTTAGTTAGGGTTGTTATTATTATGATGAAACACTATGACAAATGCAACTTGGGGCAGAAAGGATAACAGTTCCTTATCAAAGGGAGTGAAGGCAGGAACTCAAGCAGGTCAGGAACCTGCAGGCAAGAGCTGATGCAGAAGCCATGGAGGAGTTCTTACTGGGTTATCATGGTTTGCTCAGCTGCTTTCTTATAGAACCCAGGACCACCAACACAGGGATGGCACCAGACATGAACTGGGCCCTTCCCCATCAGTCACTAATTAAGAAAATGTCTTACAGGCCTGCCTACAACCCGATCTTATGGAGGCATTTTCTTAATTAAGGTTCCCACCTCTCAGATGACTTTAGCTTGTGTCAGGTTGACATAAAACTATCCAGCACACCAGGCATGTGAAGTCCTCTTTTGAATTGTTTTTCCGGGTTGTTCAAGGTACTCCCAAAACATTATACACTATTGTTATTATCCTTAGTCACTTCCCAGAGGTTAAAGTTAAGTCCCTATTCCTGAAGATACCGTGTACTTTGGACATAGGGCCTAGAGGCTCAGTTTGGTCCTGACCTGAAAACTTCCTTCATGCAGACTAGCATTCACAGTTCCAGAAGGTGCCATACAAGTTTCAAAGGAAAGAAACCAATCAATAGTCTTACCTAACTGTGTTGTCTATGAACTAAATCAATGACCAGCATGGCACAATATCCCTAAGAGTGTACTAGTGGCATGGATACCCTAGTGGTAACCAACAGTTCCCTAATTAGATTTAAGGCCTGCTCAACAAGAGGAAAATCTTGCCTGGTACTGGCAACTACCTGGGATTAGTGAAGTCCTGGGTCTTAGAGGAGAATATATGTAGCATGAATTGTTAGAAGGTCTTATCAATAAAAACAAACCCAGAGCCAAGTATTGGGGTGAATGCTGGAAGATCAGAGAAGCAGAATAAGCCACAGCCACCTCATCTCCCCAATTCCTCAGCTTATCCTTTTCCCTTAGACTGGATGCCTCTGTGTCCTCATCCAAATGTGTCTCAGCTGAACTACTGCTCAAAAGCCTAAAAGCTTAACCAGGCTAGTTCCTGGTCCTCACGCTTTATATACTTTTCTGCTTGCTGCCATCACTTCCTGGGATTAAAGGCTTACTTCCTGGGATTAAAGATGTGAGTCACCATGTCTAGCTATTTCCAGTGTGGCCTTGAACTCACAGAGATCCAGGCGGATCTCTGCCTCTGGAATGCTAGGATTAAAGGTGTTTGTGCCACTATTTTCTGGCCTCTATATCTAGTGGCTGTTCTGTTCTCTGACCCCAGATAAGTTTATTAGGGTGCACAATATTTTGGGGAACACAATACCACCACAAACATACACTTGCCACTTTACTAAACCAACATAATTCTTAACTACATTCTAAATATTTATCCTTACACCTAGAGATAAGTGTAGCTCTTATCCCTCCCTCATCAAGAAACCTCTCCTTGCAGCCTGAACCAGTCATCTTCTGTAACCAGGCAAGGCTTTCCAGTGGAGGGACTGGGATACCAACTCAACCACAAAACCTTCAACCTACAATTTATCTTGCCTGCAAGATGTGCTGGGGTAAAGGTGGTGCAGTAGTTGTGGGAGTGGCCAACCAATGACTAGTCCAACTTGAGACCCATGCCATGAGAAGGAGCCCATGCCTGATGCTGTCTGGAGGGCCAGGAACCAGAGTATGGATAGCCCAGAGACCTAGGATAGAATCAAACACAACTGGCAAAAAAAAAGTCAATGAAATGATTCCTAATGCTACTTTGCTATACTCATAGACTGGAACCTGGTTCAATCGTCATCGGTGAAGTTTCATCCAGCAACTGAAGGGGGCAGATGCAGAGATCCACAGCCAAACATTAGGCGGAGCTTGGGGAATCCTGCAGAAGAGGGCAAGGAAGGATTGTAGAAGCCAGAGGAGTCAAGAACACAACAAGAAAACAGCCCACAGAATCAACTAACCAGGGCTCCTAGGGGCTCACAGAGACTAGAACAACAGTCAGAGAGCCTATATGGGTCTGACCTAGGTCCTCTGCATAATTGTTGTGGTTGTGTAGCCTGATGTTTTTGTGGGACTACTGGCAGTGGGAGTGGGGGGTGTCTCTGACTCTTTTGCCTGCTTTTGGATCTTTTCCTCCTGCTGGGTTACCTTGTCCAGCCTTAATCTGAGGGTTTGTGCATAGTCTTGTTATAACTTGATATGCCATGTTTGGTTCATATCCCTGGGAAGCCTGTTCTTTTCTGAAGGGAAAGGAGGAGGAGGGGAGCTGGGTGAGAGAGGAGGTAAGGGGGCATACTGGGAGGAGAGGATGGAGGAGAAACTGCAGTCAGTATGAATATATGAGAGGAGAATAAATAAAGAAGAAAAGAAGCAGATGGAGATGATTCCAGAAACCCACAACCAATCAAAATGCAGAGAAAAGTGATCATGTGCTGACTGGCTCCAAGTAATGCATCTACAACACAACTCTTGCACCTAACGTTCAGTGAATAGAAGAGGGGGCAGAAAGACTGTAAAAGCCAAGGAACAGGAAGTTTGCTGTGAGGTTGCATCACTTAGAATGTCACAGAAGCTGCACCCATGAAGTCTCATCAACATGGCTATCTAAACAAGACCTGAACAAGGACAACACCAACTGACATGCTAACATGGAAGGGGGCCTCAACCCTAGACAAAGAACTATAGGCAACTATAGTCTGAGAGTGGGAGAAATAGTCTTCCCTAAGCAAGAGCCCTCAAATTGATATCATGTGGCCAGCCCTAAAATCATATTCATACAAGTAAAATATGTACTAGACAGGTTGCATTTATCTATTTAGGAGTGTGTGTGTGTCTGTCTGTCTGTCTATGTATGTATGTATGTATGTATGTATGTATGTATGTATCTATCTATCTATCTATCTATCTATCTATCTATCTACAGAATAGCAAAGAAACAGAGGCCATAAATTTGAGAGAGAGTCAGGGGACAGATACATAGGAAAGATTGGAGGAGAAAAATATAATTTTTAAGAGGGAAATGATATAATTATATTTTAATTTCAAAAAAATTTGAAATATTTTAAAGGTTTAATGCTAACCCTTTGTAAACTGGACAGCAACATATAGGTGTGATTTATGCTGGTAATGCAAAGTTGTTTCAGCAGTTGAAAAACCAAGTATATTGATATTGTTGATACCAATTCATAGTATCAACAGACTAAAGACAAGAAAAACATGATCAGCTTAATAATACAGAAAAAATCACTTTAATTTTAACATTCATTCATAAGAACTCACCAAAAAAAGCATGGGAGAGAATTTCTTAATTTAATGTAAACCATATACAAAACTCAAAGTTTCAAACAGAAAAACTAAGCTGGTCTCATGCTTGATTTGGGATGACTGAAATTTCCCCTAATATAAGGAACAAGGCAAAGATTTCCCTTTTACCTGCTGTGGGATGTTCTGTATGCTGTGAATCTATGTTGCTATGATTGATTGATAAATAAAAAGCTGATTGGCCAGTAGCCAGGCTGGAAGTATAGGTGGGATAAGCAGACAAGGAGAATTCTGGGAAGTCCAAGGAACAGCATGTAATGGCACACAGGTAAAGCCATGGAACATGTGGCAACATATAGATTAACAGAAATGGGCTCTAGGAGATCCAACACCCTTGTCTGGCCCCCATGGGCATCTGTACTTATGTGCACATACCCTGCTCACACACTTATACATAATTAAAAATTAAAAATAAATCTTTGTAATGTAGATTATCCCTGTCCTCATACAATACAATCAACATAAAACAGAATTCCACAAAATCTATGAAAAAGCTCCCAGAACTACTTAATTAATGTATTAGTCATATGACACAAAGTAAACCTAGAAACCAGACTGCATTTCTATATTTTACCAACAAAAACAAAAAAGTATAGTTAAAAAAGGTCCATATACAGAAACAACAGAAAACAATGAATACCTAAATATGAATCTAATACAGACAGGATCTCTGAGATGAAAATGATAAAGCTCTCTTGAAAGTGATTAAAGACCTAAATAAACAGACATACATCCTGCTCAGGGGCTCACTCAAATTGACTTCAGTTTTAATAATTGCAATCACTATCCTAGCAGAATATTTTTTGAAGATTTATTTATTTATATTTTATGTGTTCAATGTTTGCCTGAATATGTGTGTATCAAGTGCAGGAAGTACCCATGGAGGCCCAGAACATGGCACTGACCCCCTGGAACTTCAGCTGCCATGTGGTTCCTGGGAACTGAAGCCACATCCTCTGCAATAGCAGCAAGTGCTCTTAATCCCTGAGCCATCTTTCAAGCTCCCAGTCGAATTTTTATAGATGTCAATATGATCATTCTAAAATGTATGTTAAAAGATAAAGAAAGCCGGGTGGTGGTGACACACGCCTTTAATCCCAGCACTCAGGAGGCAGAGGCAGGCGAGTCTCTGTGAGTTCAAGGCCAGCCTGGTCTACAGAGTGAGATCCAGGACAGGCTCCAAAGCAACACAGAGAAACCCTGTCTTGAAAAACAAAAAAACACACAAAAAAGACAAAGAAACTAAAATAGGCAAGACAATTTTCTAAAAGTTTTTTATGCATTTTATGTATATGGGTATTTTGTCTGCATGTACATCTGCACACCAGAAGAGGGTATTGGATCCCATAAGTCTACAGACTATAGATGGTTATAAGTTGCCATGTGGGTGCTGGGAATTGAACTCTGGAAGAACAGTCAGTGCTCCTAACTGCTGAGTCATCTTTCCAGCCCTGGCAATACAATTTTGAAAGAAAACACAATTGGAAGATTCAGATCATCTGGTGTCCAGAACAATTTTACTTACTTCTGCTGGAGTTAGGAAGTGTGGTAGTGTTGATATGCCAGACAAAATTCAGAGAATATAAAATGTGAAACTTATAAAACTTTGAAGAATGGATCGGTAAGGTGGCTTAGTAGGTATAGGCACTTGCCACCAAGCTTGGCAACATGAGTTTGATATCCAGGATTCACACGGTAGAAGAAGAGAATGGACTCCCTCTAGTTGTCCTCTCACCTCCCAAGCATACCCTAGCACAGATGCACAGACACACACACACACACACACACACACACACACACACACACGCGCGCGCGCGCGCGCGCGCACACACACACACACACACACACACCATAAATAAATAAATAAATAAATAAATAAATAAATAAATAAATAAATAAATGTAAAAATAATTTAAAACTTTGGAGAAAACATAAAAAAACCAAGTCCTTGTGACCTTGGGATAAAGAGTTCCTACACGGGACACCAAAATCATGATCAACAAAAAGAAAAATTGATAAATGACTTCATAAAAATTAAACACTTCTACTCTGTACATCACCCCATCAAGAGAATGAAAAACAAGCCACAGATTAGGAAAACTTTCACAAATTTCACATGTGACAAATGACCGATATTCAGAATATACAATGAGCTCTCTAGACTCAATAGTAAGAAGGCAAAAATTATGGTTTTTATACGTGCGAAGGATTCAAACAGTTTAGTAAATATGATACATGAGCACAGAGAAGAGATGCGTAACCTCCTTAGTCATGAGGAAATACTAGTTCAAATGAGATTCCAGCACTCACCCACCAAAATGACTTTGGGTGAGGGAGATAAAGCCAAGGCAACCCCAAGGACATGGAGCAGTGGGAACCTTCTGAAAGCGTCTTTAGCCTTGTAGTTAATTCCCAGCCCTGGAAATGAAAGAAAGATCCCTAAACATAACCTACTTGGTTCCAGACAAAGCATGGTTGGAAATGTGGATGTATGGAGGTGTGGGAGGAGGAGTAGAGGAAGGTGGTGAGGTGTCAGGGTATGGAGTGGGGTGTGGGTGGAGGTGTGGAGCCTAAAAGAGGGGTATGAAGGGAAGTGAGGCTATGAGGAGGGAGGTAGGACAGGAGGTGTAGAAGAACATGTACCTGGTTAGGACTTGGTTCAGACTACTTGAGTATCCTGGGTGCTGTGTGCATACTCTGTGTTTTATAATTTAGTACAAAAGTTTTAGGAGGATTTTTATGAGTCTTAAATTTTTTTAATGAATATTAATTTTGAAAAGATTTAAGGGGAGATGCCAATTCAAACCAGGACACTTTTAAAGCTCTGTTTTTACTAGCAGTGAGAGAAAGAGCAATACTAGAGAAAAAGTAATAGTATGTAAGAATATGCTTTCTAGTACATAATGGTAAGTGATAAAGTTGCATGTATTTCTTCCACTAAAGGACAATGCTCCCCAAAGAGAGATGCCAGTGTCATTGGGGTTCATCCACACTGAGCCACAAAGAGCTGAAACCAGATCACAGCTATTCTGAGCAAGCGTAACTGCATCTATGTGTGTGCTCCTTTGAGCATGCAACTCCTCTGTATTTTTAAAGGATGGGGTTTATAAATTAATCAAAACACAGACTTTTCATCAGAGGTAATAGAACTTAGAGATGCTTTCTCACCCTAACCCTTTCTCCTTTAGGCACTCCTGGTGTTCCCAGAACCTCCTGGATGCTGTGTGAAATGCAAAGCATGTAACATCTCAAAGTTGCTCATGGCCAAGGGAGACCCAGAACACTGTTCTTCAACTATAGTTCACACAGACTGACTAAAAAGGGCAGAGTTAGGAGAAAAAGAGGCAAGAAAACCCAATACAAAGGAAATCTGAGCTATTAAGCAGGATGCAGAAACCTGTAGGGAAGGCAGGTAAGTCCAAGCCAGCTTTCTGGAATGGAGCCTGGTACCTGGCTTCATTATCCACTTCTTCCTGTATATGTGTATGAAATTTTCTAATGTAAAAAAAAAGTAAAAGAAGTGAGAAGGTGTGGCTTCTCACTGAAAGGTGCTATCCCCTCTATGGGCTCTTAATATTTCCATTCCCCTTTTTACAGCAGGCGTAGACAAAGATGGTGCCTTAAATCTGAATGGTGATGAACAGAGAGCCAACCCTTTCCCACAGCGATTGAGAAGAGAAAATGGGGGAACTACCAGCTCCTGCTATCTGTTCTACCAACAGAGGCTCACCCAGGGCCTGGCCCAGTGAGGATGGGGGATAAAGGAACACAACTCTGTCCCACCTCACATTCCTACCAATACCTGATCTTTTCATGCCAGGCCTCAAACCTCAGAGACTGTTCTGTTGTGATCATCTTCTGAGATATCAGAGACCAAGCTTGAACAGTTCAGAGGAATCCCAGCACCAAAGAATCTTGGGGTTCATCTCACATGGGAAAAGCTCCACCTAATGGAAGTTTCCATTAGGCCTGAATGCCAGTGTGAAATGCAGGAATTGTCAGGCCCTATTTGTGTAAGGCTCTGGATGAACCACATAGAAACTCAACACTGACTATTTTTAGTCTTTAATTTGGAAAATAAATGGCCTAATATTTAGGTTCTTTCATCAATGGGTAAAACCAGAGAATATGGGATGACAAATGTTTCTCAGATTTAGCATGAGGATGATGAAATCCTTAACTCCATCCTTGAAGTTGATCTCTGCCTACAGATCCTAGCTTAAGCAGTCTTGGACCAGTCTGGCAAACAGCTCATGAAGGCATTTCCATGAGCTTTTATGAAACCTTTTCAAGAACCCTTCAGCTTCTCAGGAAACACACAAACACACACACACACACACACACACACACACACACACACACACACACACACACACACAAATCATCATGGCTGTGTGGGGTTGCAGTGAAATGTGCACTTACCTCCAGCAGCAGCTGTCCTTCCTGCACAGGGAATCCTCTGTGTGAGTGGTCCTCAGGTGGCAGGGCTGCAGCTGGCCATATACATGTCTCCTGTAAGGCTGTCAAGGAAGAAGGAACAGATGAGTCCTTTGCAGAGCCCAAGTCTGCTAGTGGCTTTTAAGTCACATTTTTCTTGTGTTTCCCTGATTTTTACCCTATGGTTCCTGCTAGATATCCAACCTGGGCTGTGCTGTTGTCCTATTCAGGACATGCAGGACCTCCATGAAGTCCTTAAAAGTTGTATGATTGGCAGGAGCAAGTTGAGGCCCCAGGCCAGCATGAAAGGGTGACCTAATGTAAAAGTGTGACCAAACTTATGTACCACCCACCCTCATCTTGGAAACTGCTCTTGATTCTCCCATCTACTCAGCCTTTAAACAAAGTATGGCTTTCTGCCAGGTCCCCTTCATAACCACAGATCCTAGGGTCCCTACAGAAACCTCCTGAGACCCAAATACCAGTGGATCCCAACAGCACTGTTGGTTACCCTTTGAAAGGGAGCCTGTCTGTCATCTGCTTCCAGGCTAGGCCAAGGCCCCCTGAGTTCATCCATATCCCTTACTCTTCATCTCTCCTGGAAGGGAGCAGGCCCTCACCTGGAGGTAAATGAAGTCTCCTGAGAATGCCCACCCTTCCCAAAAATGGTTCTGGGCCTATGAAGATGCCAACCTCCTTGATACCCCTATCCAAGTTTGGTCTGATGGCTTTGGAGTAGAAAATTCATGGTTCTGTTACTAAGCTGGATTCTAGTCTTCAGTGGGCTCACTCCATCCCCCACCATCCAGGAAACCTAAGTCCAGACAGAAAGTCCCATTGTTGAGAGCCACAGCATTCTTAAAAGTACTCTCATTGCCTGTTAGCAGCCCACCTCATGCTTATAAGGATGGGTTTGATGGGCTGGGCATATTATTCAGAAATAAAAGTAATATTCGAATCAAAGTTCTATCATTCATGTGTTACATGACTTGGCCTTAGCAATCCCTGATGCCCAGGAGTGGTGGTATTTAGCAATCCTTATCTAGAATTTGAGTCTCATTGTGACTTCATACCTCCCTTCCTGAGTGGTTCCCACCAGTCTACTGACAGCTGGTCTTATGAAACTGAACTCCCCTTTTTCTGGAGCTCTCAGCATCTCCAGAGGTTTGCAGAATCTGGGCTCCCAGGCAGTTCTACTACTCTGGAATCGAGATACTGTTTAACACCCTGCCTCGTCCCCAACAGACCTACACTTGGTCCTCAGAGTTAGTCTTTCTAGCTTCATCCAAAACTGCTGTTCTGACTGGCAGCCTCCACTGTCCCAGAAGTCCATGGCATCCTCAGACAGTCCTGCCCACATGCAAGGGTTTTGGCAGGGACAAAAGACCCTGTGTAACAGGCCACCCTCCCCAGGGGAGCCCAAGAGACGATGACCTTTGGGACTTGGTGTCTTTCTCTTCCTTTCTTTGAACTACATTTCTCACCCTTGTCTCCCCCAAGTACTGAGGCTGGGTTTTCTGTTCACTACGCTAAGTAAAGAATACCATTTTCTTTGTCAGAACTCAGATCCCTCCTGGGAGACTTCAGCCCCTGATGCCTGAAGGGCAGTGGTTCTTAACATTCCTAATGCTGCGACCCTTTAATACAGTTCCTCATGTTGTGGTGATCCCCAACCATAAAATTATTTTCATTGCTACTTCATAACTGTAATTTTGCTGTTATGGTCATAATGTAAATGTTTTTGGAGATAGAGGTTTGCCAAAAGAGTCAGAACCACAGGTTGAGAAACACTGCTCTAGGTGAAAGAAAGGGGTGGAGCCGGATTCCTTGAAGCCTACCCACCAGTCCTCCTTCATCAATTAATCTCCCCAGTTTGGGCATCAGAAGGCACTGATACATTGAGTTTCAGGAGGCCTCGAAGGGGTCCACTTTAGTGTTCTGCTGTGCTTCCCCTCTGGCGACAGGGAACTGAGAGACTAGCTTCCACGCGGAGGCGCTAAAGCCCTTGGAGGGCACCCCATACCCCTGGACTATGTGCCATGGAAACTGCAAGACTGAACTGAGCTGCTGGTCCCTTGTGCTGGGGGGTGAGGAGAACAGGACAGGACATTTTGACCCATGTGGGTCCCATGTAAACCAAGGCATCAGCTGGGAGGATACCCAGCGGGCAGCTTTCTAATGACCTCCCTGAAGACAAGCAACGTGCCCAGCACCGCTGAGTTTGCACCAGGCTTCCAGAGAACTTAAGCCAGGGTGGCTGAGGGGCCAGTACGCTTGTTGTGCCGGGAAGAGGGTAGGGGTGGGGCTGCTGGACCACTTGAAAACAACCCAGAAATTGGCCAAATCTACAGGATCTCCCCACCCCAACCCCTGGAGCCAGCTCCGCCTCTAAGAGCGGCTAGGTCCAGCAAAGGCTGAGCTCCCGGGACTCCGCCACCCCCATCGCGTGCTTGGCGCCTCCGGCTTCCTCCTGCGGCCACAGGAGTCACGCGATGGCTGCGATCGCGTGCGAGTGAATGGGGCCCCGCCCGGCAGGCATGGGGGAGATTGGTTGGGGGCCCAGACCCGAGGGAAAGGGATAGAGGTGTGGCCGGGGCCTGAGGTGGGACCGTGATGGGAGGGGTTTGGATTGTCGCACCTCTTGGTCCAGTAACTCCTGCCTGCAGTTGCTGATCAGCCCGAGCAGGGTGTCTTTGAGTAGTGGAAGTCACTGGGGCCCCCACAAAGCATAGCTAGAGGGTAAGTGTTTAAGAATCAACAGAAGGTTATAGTGATCCACAATCCTCTGAAAGCCTGCCCACTACTTCCCTCTGCGTTCTTCATGGCTTTCCACCCCCTCCAGTGCCCCAACCCCGGGCCTATAGGCCTTCCCCTCCCCAGCCGGCTTCTAGGACAGTGAGCAGGAAACTCCAAGGCACCAACCACTACAAGTTTCGACCAGCTCTGCTGGAGCCACTGGCAAGAAGAGGGACCTACTGGGGCGGCTCGCTCAGAAATGAGCTGGATTCCTGTGCTCTGTGCCCAGCTCGACCTAAATCCCTGGTTCTTCCCCCACACCCTTAAATGCAGGCAGATCAGTAGATCCCTACCCCAGGAAACACAGTCACTTTTGAGATTCGCAGGAACACTTCAAGGAGTCCCCAATTGGTCACAATCAACTGGAACCAACGAATCTTTCACTTCTCTTATTTCCTGAAACGAAGTAGTTTGTTTTGAACAGCAAGAATTTGGAGAGTTACCATGGAGACAGTTGAAATTGCTACACACAGCAATGCAGGGAGTGCAGGCTATCCTAGACACCCAACTTCCTAGTAACATATTTCCCTTTCTCCACACTTAGCAGGCAAGCATCTGTGGATGCTAGACACACACAAATCCAGTGACTGCTGGGAGTCATGTGTGTCAGGTCAGCCAGGTGTTCTCTGTGGAGAAGCAGTAAGACTGAACCATCTCTGTTCCTGGGTGGTGCTGTAATGCCTGAAAATGGCTCCCTCTTTTCTCTTAGCTCGGTGATGTCCGTTTCTACACCTGAGCGACATGTCTGATCAATGGGCCAGCCATTCCTGTAGTTACACATTGGACTTGTTATGGTCCGAGACAAAGCTGAGTTAGTCAGCTGGAGCAGAGATGTTCCAGAATTTTGGCTAAAGTTTCCTGAGTGTTTACAAGGCTGAGTAAAGTTTATTTTAGATTGTCAATAGATAGAAATGTGGGTCCCAGGCAGAGCAGGAAGGAAGGGTATGAAAAGGATAGGAAAGAGAAACAAAGGGGGAGAAAGAAAGAAGAGGAGATGTAGTGGGTAGCCATTCCAGCGTTGATCTGGAAGTTCCAACCCCCATTGAGGCTTTGGTAACTGTCACGCCTACACTCAGGATTCACCCAGAATCTCCTGGCAACAAGCTGGGAAGAACAGGCCTCCATCAAGATTCAGCCTACAGCACCACAGTCTATTGTGAACAGAAGGCCCAAGTGTGCAGCAGGGCAGAAACAGTGTGGACAGACAGAATGACACATTGTCCAGGCCTTGTATTAAGGTCACACTACGCTTCAAGGTTCTACCAGCCAAAACCTGTCCCACATACGACTTCCCATGAAGAACATGTAAGGACCAACAGACCTACAGGTACATCATGGCTGTCCCAAGGTACAGCTGCCAGGTCTGTTGGCAGAACACTCAGAGTTCCCAGAAGGCTGAGAGAAACCCCTGGATTCCTGGCTATCCTGTCTTGAGAAAGCTCTCTAAGTAAAGTTGCTTAGATGTGGACAGGTTCCCTGAGAGTGTCTTAGAACTGAAGGGGCTACCTTGGTGACAGCAGGAGCTGGTTCCACAGTCTTGTAATACTCACAGCTCTTTTGTGCACCTGGGATGTTCGGTCTTGCTAAATGCAAGGACTCGTCTATGCATTAGGCAGTCTGGTGATTCCCTGATGGTGATGCACCTGCCAGGGATCAGGACACAGGGTTCCTATCACATGCATGGAATCTCATTAACTTGGAGAAAATCCAAGAGTGCTTGGAAAGGACAAGTCTGAACCTCCTTACTGACTGGCTTCAGATGTTGAAGTGAATAGATCCACGACCAAGTACTGGCCTCTGCTTTAACAAGGACAGTGCCTGGGGCCATGACCAACATTGCTTTGGCTATGTGTGAGCTACCCAGTCACACAGTTTCCAATGTCTGAGGGTATTTCAGGCAGGGTAGCATCTGAATCAAGGTCTAGTGAGGCAGGTATAGCTTTCCAACTGTGGATGGTGTCACCCAACTGCTGAGGCCTGAAGAGCACAGAAATTGATGAGGGAGAAATTTATCCTTTCCTTCTGCCTCTGGGTGAGCTGGAACACAGTCTCTTATTTACATCTGCTCCTGACTCTCAGTTTTGACTTGGGCTGGATCATAACATTCATTTCCCTGGGTTTTCTATGACTACATGAACCAATTCCTCAACAATTCCTGCCCTTGTTGATCTGTTTCTCTAGCGAACCATGATAAATATACATCCAAGGCATGGCTTGGGGTAAAATGCCAACATTTCAGCATCAGATAGGAGCCCAGGCTCTATTCTGTGTCTGACCTCCAGGCTCCAAGCTGCACACTGGGCCAGTATCCTTTATGTTGTTTCCTCCTCCAGCCATCTAAAGAGGTTAGACAAGAAGAATGGGAATATGCCCCTGTCACCCCAGCTGATGGCCGTGCCTTACCTGACACTTTACCAAATACTAGCCTTAGGGATCTCTGCAATGACCACTTATCATTCAAAAATATCCTTTCACTGCTCAGTCCTTCAGATAAGAAAAGACATCAGAATATGAATAAAGACTCACCCAAGTGTGATATTAAAAATTGGAGCATAGTTCAAGTTGTATATCACAGCAAGTTGCTGCCTTTGATATATAACTTCTAGATTTTTCAAAATACATTCATTATGTATTTCATACTTCCAAACAGCTTACAAAGAAACACAGACACACAGACACACACACACACACACACACACACACACACACACACACACACACACACAAATGCATTTCCTCAGTGCAAATCAAAATGACTCTGAGATTCCATCTTACACCTGTCAGAATGGCTACAAAACACAAATGACAGCTTACGCTGGAGAGGATGTGGAGGGGGACACTCCTCCATTGCTGGTGGGATGCAATCTTGTACAGCCACTTTGGAAATTAATATGGTGTTTCTGAGAATATTGAGGCCATCATTGTAGACTTATGGGAGTTTCCCTTGCATCAGGCTTCTACTTGGTTATCCATGAGTTCAATTTTCAGCAACACACACACACACACACACACACACACACACACACACTCATAAATAAATGTTGTCAGAAAACTTGTAACTGACAACAGCATGGAGTTGGCTTGCTTGCTGGCAATCATCTGAGTCTTCATAAATAAATTACACATCATCATAGGTCACTGGCTTCTATCTACTGAACTCTATACAGCCCCCATTTCCAGCTGAGACTCCTGGCAGCAGTGGATGCATAGCCTGAACTGGCCATACCCTGTGATTGGATTGGTGACTACCTAGTTGTCAGTGGAGAGCCTTTCATCTAGTGACTGATGGAGGGAGATTCAGAGACCCACGGCCAAACACTGGGCAGAGCTCAGGGAGTCCTGCTGAGGAGAGGGAAGAGGGATCGTAGGAGGTCAGGGACATTGCAGGAAAACCCACAAAAAATGGCTAGCCTGGCTCATGGGAACTCAGTCTGAACTGACAACCAGGGAGCCTGCATGGGACCAACCTAGGCCCTCTGCATATATCAGACAGTTGTGTAGCTTCATCTATTTGTGGGACTTCTGGCAATGGGAGCAGGGGCGGTCCCTGATGCTTTGACTGGCTCTTGAGAACCTATCCCTCATGCTCCATTGCCTTGTCCAGACTGCATTCAGGAAGAGGTGCTTGACCTTAAGGAAGCTTGATAAACCATACTTTGCTGATGCCCATGGGATGGAGGAGGGGCGAATTGAGAAGCGGTGGAAGGAAGGTGAGGAGAGTGAGTGGGGGGAGAGGAGGGAGGGGAGGCTGCCATTGGGATGTAAAATAAATAAATTAAATTTTAAAAATGCATTTCCTCTGAGCCAGTGAGGACTAGTCAAAAGGCAGCCATGTCTCCATCTCTTCTTAACTCCTTGCTAAAGGCATTTACTTCTTCCCACAGTCTCTGCATAGCTCCAGTCACACATGTGTCCTTCAAATACCTGTCGTTGTGAAAGATGAAATCCAAACTAGCTCTTTGTGGGAGGGAAGAACATGATTTGGGCACAATGCAGATCCATATTCTTTTCATGATATGAAGTATCTGGTTTAACAAAAACTGGGTGTTCTTATGGAGTTTTATCAAGAAATGTTTCAGCAAACAATAGCAAGAGAAAGTTCTCCAGTATCAGTGAGGGCTCAAGAAGTGTTTTGTAAAACAAAATTCAAAAGTGTGTTTTAAATTAAAATACTTTAAAGTCAAAGATGTACTAAACTAATAATTTCATGATGCTCAGGTGAGAATATCAACACAAATAGGGTGAATCTATAAGATTACCAAACTCCCACAGCCCATAACCAGATACTGTCCTGACAGCTCAGACTGGGTGCCCTAGAGGTCTACTTGTAAACATGAGCTGATAATGGAGGATGAAAGCTCAGTAGAGCACTTGGTTATCTACGAGTTCAATTCTCAGCAACACACACACACACACACACACACACACACACACACACACACACACACCACAAACACTCATAAATAAGTAAATCTTGTCAGAAAACTCGCATCTGAGTCTTCAGCTCCTATACACAAAGAAATTATATATTATCATAGGGTTTTTATAATGGGTTTTTGCTGTAATTGTGATCAAAATATATAGATTGAACTTAGTAAAACATCCTGGTAACTTAATGCCAGATACACAGGTCCTTGTAAAGATATACCCACTTGTTCCCTGCAGTTGCTTCCCCTTCAAGATCTGTCATTACCTATCCCTGACTTTATACAGCAGAGAATGAGATACCACATGCAAGCCAAACATAAGAAGAAACGCTGAGGAGGGAGCCAGAGACGTTCTACTGTGGCTTGGGGATGAGGAGTGATATCAAAAGTGTGGTCAGACAAACCATCTGAGGGGATGACTGTAGCTAGAGTTTTCCTGCCTGGCCCACAGTCAGGGCAAATCTCTCTCACCTGCCAGTCCCACAATCGCTCAGACCTGACCAAGTAAACACAGAGACTTATATTGCTTACAAACTGTATGGCCGTGGCAGGTTTCTTGCTAACTGTTCTTACAGCTTAAATTAATCCATTTCTATTAATCTATACCTTGCCACATGGCTTGTGGCTTACCGGCATCTTCACATGCTGTTTGTCATCGTGGCGGCTGGCAGTGTCTCTCTCAGCCTTCCACTTCCCAGCTTTATTCTCCTCCTTGTCCCACTTATACTTCCTGCCTGGCCACTGGCCAATCAGTGATTTATTTATTGACCAATCAGCAACACATTTGACATACATTTGGTGGCACTCACTGTTACCATCCCACAGCAGATGACCTTTGAGAAAAGATCTGAATGAAGCAATCCCAAGAAAGAGGAGCCCAAGTGTGCACCTTAACCCTAAGAAAGAACCAGTACCCCGAATAGACATCCACATTTCCAGGGTAGTGGCTGGAAGGTGTCAGCCTTTCAGAGACAGGAAACTGGTAGGTGGCAGTGAGAGTAGAATGAAACACATGGTCATGATCCCATTTCCTGGGAAGGAGAGGGTGAACAGAGTCCCTGCTGACTGAAGCACCCTAGACACCAGCAGCCCTGGCTGCAGAGAGCTCACAATTGCTATAGATGACAGACCAGACATATGCTATAACCTGGCTTCATGAACTAGCCATGTCTTCCCAGCCTTGGAACCTGGACTGCTTTAGTGACATGCCATCTTGAGAACAGAGACTCTTTCAGAATCTCCCTGCTCCAGAGACAGAGCCCCTGCATATCTCCATCTCAAGGGAACCACACTAGCACAGAAAGCTGCAGCTTCATCAGCCCAACCAGGTCAACTGTGCAATGCATTGTGGGGCAACAAGTATCCTGCATAAGGGACAGGTACTCAAGCACAGCCAGGGACTTCCCTCAAGATGGAGGAGTTATGGTACTTCCCTTAGGCTATGACACCTCCTCATTCCCCTTGAGAATGTCCCTTCTGTGGGTTATAGGAATACAGCCTCCATAGTCTACATCCCTGAGCACCACCTCTTTCAGGAACAAAAGCTGACATGATCAGAATTGGCACTTGTCTCTTGGGTCCTGAGTTTATATCCTTCAGCATCTCTTGTGTACTGCGAAAGAAAACTCCTTCTATAATACCTGGGGTCTAATTCAGGAAAAACTTCTAGACACTCCTGATTGATACCACTGAAGGATTCACAGGGGTCAGATCTGAGTTCATGAGGAATTACCCATATTCACAAGATCAAGACTTGACTCCTATCCTTCATCATTTGCAAACATCAACTCAGACCTGATCTAAAATCAGATGTTAAGTCCCCAAATTATGAAACTAGAAAAAGAAAACATAAGAGAAATACTTCAAGGTTATCATAGGAAAAAATGTCAAGTGTCAAGATGGTTCAGTGGGTAACAGTGAGTGCCACCAAACCTGACAACCTGAGCTGCTCCAGGACCTTCATGTTCCACATGGTAGAAAAATGCCTCCCACACCCCACAAGGAAGGAGAATAAATAAATTTAAAATGTAATTTTAAAAACTAAAATAAGAAATGTGATATAGTCCTACAACTCGCTTCTGAGTAAACAGCCAAAGAAAATGAACTCATCAAAGAGACACCTGTATTAACTCTAGCACCATTCATAATAATCAAGATATGTAATCAGCCTAGATGTTCACTGATGAATGAATGGATATGGAAAATGTGATGAATAAACATTATAAAATGCTATTTATCCATAAAAGGATGAAATGCTATTATTTACCAGACAAATGATGGAACTGGGTGTCATTGTGCTAAATGAAAGAAGCCAAGCATTGAATTTACCACATGTTCTCATTTATTTGTGGAGGCTAAAAATGTTGGTCACACAGAAGTAGAGAAACAGAGGTCATTCATAGGATGGGAAGGATAGTGTGTAGAGAAACAGAGAGGGTGGGTAATGGCTACAAAAATAGAGTTGGAAGCAGGAAGTAGCTCTGAAGAACTAACTGTAACTCAAGTTCCAGAGGATCCAACAAACTCTTGTGACCTTTTAAGGCACCACATGCATGTAGTGCACAGACAAAAACATGCATGTATTCAGGCAAAAACACTCATATAAGTAAAATAAATCTCAAAAAGAAAGAAAATAACCAAATAGTTTTTACTTCAGAAATGTAATAATGGTTCAAAACTATTAGTATACATAATGTGTTAACTCTAATAACAAAAAGGAAAAATGCTAATTATTCTGACTTGATCATTTTATATATATATATATATATATATATATATGTATAAGTATAATACATATTTTGCTCCACTAATGAGTACAAATACTATATTCCAATTAAAAGTTCAAATTAAAAGTAAAAATAACTGAAGGAAATAAAGGTATGTAGGTAATAATTTCCAGGTATGCAAGCTGCAGGGGTAACATTTTCACAAGCCAGAAAATCTCTCCTTATGCCTGCTCCCTGCCCATATCATGTTCAAGCCCTGCTGAGAGATGTTTAATCCTTTCCACAGCCACTACTGTCCACTCCTCTGCCTTGAATTCCTGTAATTGTCCAGGCCTCTGCTAATGATGAGGACAGTCATGATAGTGATGGTGAGGAAAATGCTCTTCGCAGATACATGTACATATCCACTTTGGGGAACACAGCCTCTTTATAGGCTCTACCATCCCATACCCCTTTCCTTTCCTCCTGTTCCCTAGGACTTACAATTCTACAACCCAGGAGCACCCAGGACCTCACTGAATGTACACTGCAGACTCAGGCCTCACAGAACACTTTTCTACAATTTTTAAGTGCTGTTTTCTTGATGCCTCCTGTTGACTTATTTTGAGATGTCAAACTTACACAAAACTTTTAAGAACAGCACAACACACCCAATTTTTGCCCATGGACTCCACTGAAGCTTACCAATGAGTGCAGTAAGATCTCTGCCAAGTCACTGGCTGGAAGGCTGTGGTTCTCACCACAGTCCAGTTTCTTCTGTCAGACCTCTTTGAAGACCACAACCCAGCCAGTGGCAGACTGATGAGTGCTTGTGATCAGAGGAGAACACGCATCACAATCAGGAAGACCATCAAGTTATGCTGGACTCAAACCAAGTTGCTTTTTGGTGTGATACACAGTGTTAACAGGTATTCTCAGCAGATCAAACAGAACCACTGAGGACAATGAATACTGTTTCTCTCCTTTATGATTTTCTCCCTTGACACAAAAAGATATTTTGTTTGAGACTATAAAAATCCCATTTCTCATCACACTTTCACTATTATTCTTTGCGTTTATTGGTATTATTTGCCTGAATTAATTATAGCTCAATGGCCACTGGATGATGACTTATAAGCTCACCTCTTTTATGCTTGTCTCAACTACCTTTATTAGCTGATAGTATATTAAAGAGAGATCTTCCCACTGTTTATTTCATTCATCCATCTATACTAGTGTACACTGATAGAACCCTGTTTTATTCATATAGCTATTACTACCATAAATCATTTTAATGCTGAAATCATTCCTGGCTTGGCCAGTAGAGCCTCCTTTCTGGCCATCCTATGTTGCATGATATTCCTCCATTGTTTATTTTCTGGCACAAACAGTTATAGCTTATCTTGTACCACCCTGTTCCCAAATCCCTGGCTTCTTCCAGTGGTAAATGGAGTTCGGAGCTGGGCTCTGAATGCAAAGTATGTGTGTTGTTACTGGGCAACAGGCCTTTCTGTGTGTAAATTGTGCCCACTTGGCATATATCACCATGCTTTGGCCTATCTGTATACATTGAAAGCCACCAGTTCACACTGACATCTCCATTTCCAATTCAGCACCACAGATTTAGTACAGAATAGAATAAATTTTTCATTTGCATTTTGCTTAAAAATTGTTTTTGAGCAACCTAGGCTTAGATTTCCTCTGTGGGGAGATTTTAAACTACTGATTTAATTTCTTTTTTATTAAAGATTTATTTTTAATTTAGTGTGTGTGTGTGTGTGTGTGTGTGTGTGTGTGTGTGTGTGTGTACAAGTGCCCACAGAGGTCAGAGGCCTTTGATCCCTTGGAGCTGGAGTTGTAGTTATATCTGACATGGGTGCTGAGAATCAAATTTGGGTCTTCTGAAAGAACAGCATGTTCTCTTAACCACTCAGCCATCTCTTTAGCCTCTGATTCAGTTTCTTCACTAGTCATATGACTATGTGAGCTTTTCACTTCTTCTGGCTCAGTTTTAATAAGAATTTATTACTTTGCTTTCAAATCTCAAATGTATTAGAACTAATTTGTTCATAATATCCTCAAATTATCTTTTAAATCTCTACAGAATCTATAATTATCTTCTTTTTGTATTACTAATATACCTTACACTTTTTTCTTGGTCATTCACCAGAATTTGTAAAGTTGATTATTTAAAAGAACTCTACTAATGATTTTCTATTCCACCAATATCTTCTCTTTTGTCATTTCCCTAATTTGATTATTTGCTTTATTGTTCTTTATCAAAACAATTTAATTCACTATTTAGCTCATTAATTTTCAGCCTTAATTTATATGTAAGCAAGACTACTTATTTCTGAATATTGATTTGGCTACATCTTACATATTCTGATTTGTAAATATTTCTAAATTCTTTCATATTTTCTTCATTGGCCTAAGAGTTATTCCAAATAAAGGGGTTTCAGGTTATCTTTTTTTTTTGAGACAGGGTTTCTATGTGTAGTCATGACTGTCCTGGGACTCACTCTGCAGATCATGCTGGCCTTGAACTCACAGAGATCCACCTGCCTCTACCTCCTGAGTACTGAAATTAAAAGAGTGCACCACGACCTCCCATCTAGGTTATCTTTTTATTAGTGATTTCCAGTTAATTTTTACTGGGGTCTCATTATAAGTTTTTTATGATTTTGTCTTTTGACTTTTGTTAAGATTTGCTTTATTGATCATCTTATTTTAACATTTTACAATCTACATGCAGGCTTGAGAAGACTGGGACTCTGTAGTTTGAGAGTCCAGTGCTTTATGTTTGTCCATTAGATTAACCTTATTTTTGTCTTGTTTAATCTTTTATAACTTTTGCTCTTCCACTTGCTTATTTCATAAATTATCTTAATATGTTTCTGATGATGAATTTATGTATTTTTCTTATAATTCTGTCAATGTTTGTTTTATAGATTTTGAAGTTATTTTAGAAAAACACAAATTTTAAATTATTTTATTCATTTTGATGAAATGAATCATTAAATAATTATGTAGTGACTCATCCCCTTCCTCTCCCCAGTGCTTTTTAACTTCAAAGAAAATTTTGGACATTAACTCAAAGGCATAAGTCTTCTCTCTATTAGAGTTTCCTCAGTGTATCTTTCCATATTTTTGCTCTTTCTTTCTAAATCCTTAGACCTTAAATGTGCTCTTTGTAGATATCAAAATTCATGTATCTTTTATTTATTTGCATTTTATGTGTGTTGGTGTTTTGCCTGCATATATATCTGTGTGAGGGTGTCAGATCCCCTGAAATAGGAGTTACAGACAGTTGCGAGCTGCCATGTGGGTGCTGGGAATTGAACCTGGGTCCTCTGGAAGAGCAACCAGTGCTCTTAACTGCTGGGCCATCTCTCTAGCCCCTCATGTATCATTTAGTTGACATGGTTATTCCATTCATATTTCTTACAATTAGTGATATATTTGACATTTATGCTTTCTATTTATTATACCCATTTGAGTTTTTACTTTCTTGTCTTTTCCTTTGATTATATTTTCTCATTCTGGTTTTTATTTTGAAAATTAAACCACATTTCTGTCTTAAAATAAGATAACCTCCAAAGATATGCAAGAATCTTAGAACTAATCCAAATCATCCTCTTTAATTCTGTGCTGTTATATTTTACTCACTCATTTCTCCTTTTTGTTTTTACTGTATGTCATTGTTTCAGTCAATGATTGATTTACTTTATAGTCACCATTTTCTTGCTTCTCGTTCCTCTTACATCTTAAAATATTCCATCTGGAATTTCTTCTCTTCTGTATGAAGTATAACTGTTCAGATTTTCATTTAATACTGTTATCTCTTGGTTCTTAATTTTTGGTTTGATTTCTTTAATTTTTGGTCTCTAGGTGCTACTTAATTTTCTGTTAGCTCATTGATTCATTTTTATAATTCTAAATCTTGCTGGGTATGGTAGTGCATGCCTTTAATGTGAGCACTTGGGAGACAGAAGCAGGCGGTACAAGGAAAGACATATGGTACCAGTTCTAGGGGAAGGATCACCGTGCTCAGTTCCAGAGTATGGTGGTCTCTCTAGACACCCAGTGACATCCCAAGAGTCCCCTGGGATCTTACGCCTGCTCTCTGTGCCAGCTCATAGTCATGCCAAATACATGGGACAGTTCTTGACCTTCTTTCTTCTCCCCTTTCTACTCCTACTATGGGGATCAGGAACCCCAGCATTGTTGTAGAGGAGTGGAATTGGGGCTCAGCCTCCACCTGAGGCTTTTTCATTAGAGAGTTGTATTATGTTTTAACTGTGTCACTAGACTTGTACAAATAGCTAGCCTGCTTCAACAACAGGATAGAAATATTAATATATCCTTCCTAGAAGTGACCAGCAAGGCCCTAGGCTGTTCCAGATCCTCCCAGAAGCATAAGGAGGACCATATACAGAGGAGGTCTACTAAGAAAGCAAGAAGGGAAACCAAACCTCAGTTCCTTATGTCCTGAGAAGGAATTCAGAGACAGGAAAGAGGGAAGAAGAGAGGAATTGATCAAGGCTGTCTCTAATTGGTCAGGTTGATCTTTTGAAATCGATGAAAAGAGGTAGGAGAATAGAATCAATCCATAAAACAATCAGAGTGACCTTTTAATACACTAGCAATGTGATTTTGAAAGCTATTTTATCCCAAGTGTTAAGTCTTATCAACATGGGCTGGAGAGATGGCTCAGCTGTTAAAGGCTTGGCTCAAAACCAAAAATAGAAATCCTATCAACATTTACTCTAACATCTCAAACTAAAGTCTCATCTCAGCATCATCTACTCACGTGAGGAGATACCTAGATATGACAGACCCCCTCAACAGATTCCCCCAGCTGTGAGTCTGTCACTCAAACAAGGTGTGTTCATCTGAGACACAGTGGCAGAGTGCCTAGAGGAGGGATTCCAGTTTCAGAATGGAGACATCAAGAAAAGAAAGAAAGGTGTTGATGCCATGAAAGGCTAAAACCCACTAAGGCAAATCCAATTAGATCTTGGAGTTGAGAAATACTTGAGTTCAAAGATCTAGGTGGGCATCCTCAGTCCATAGCAACTTTGGACTATCCAGGTCACACTCCCCTTTATTGATGGTGAATACATGTTGTTCGTAGAATAACATGTTGTACAGCCCTATCTCCTTTTGCTGAGGTGGAAATATCTGCTGGTATACCCCTTCTCTCTTCCTCCTTCTGTGGTGACTGATTAAATTCATGGTTCATACCACAGTTTCTTTAACAAGTAGTTGTTCAGCTGCATCCTCTCTCATTCATTACAACATGAGTAAGTTAAGGATTTTTCAACTTTTTTAGTTGGTTTCTTTTCTCTTAATTTCTTCAATTTATCCCTCCACATATTTTATTATAAGGAGTAAAGGAAGCATCAAAGAGCACCTTCAGTGGTTTTCTGAGAAATCTCTTCCATTGAATGTCTGACCTCATCTTTTTGCAGGCTCTATTCTAGACATAACACTAGGGCAAAGTCAGGCTGCATTTTTGCCAACTTAAAATAAGAATCCCATTTCCACTGGTTTCCAATATCAGCTCTTTGTTCCTGCTGAGTCCTTAACAGAATAACTTATTAATGCTCACATTTCTACTAAATTCTGTTCAATGTAACACATATTTTCTGAGACATCAAGAGCCTGATCTACACCACTCCTCTTTTCTTTCTTAACATTCTAGGATCACCATGAATAGCCATATTACAGCAAATAGATGTCCCAGCCAGTTGGCTCTTCTCAGCACACATCTTAGAGATCCTGCATCCCCCATCATCCAATTCCAAAGCTTCTCTCACACATCTCAGTGTTTGTCTCAATGGCATCCCACTTCTCAGTATTTAGTCAGCTAAGGCTTCGTATAGCAAAATACTACTAGCTGAGCAGGTTGGACCACAGATATTCATCTTCTCACAGTTCTAGAGGCTGGAAGTCATGGTCAAGATGATAGCAGATTTGGGTTTTGTTTTGTTTTGGTTTGGTTTGGTTTTGGTTTTTCGAGACAGGGTTTCTCTGTGTAGTTTTGGTGCCTGTCCTGGATCTCGCTCTGTAGACCAGGCTGGCCTGGAACTCACCACGATCCGCCTGGCTCTGCCTCCCAAGTGCTGGGATTAAAGGCATACGCCACTACCGCCTGGCTAAATTTGGGTTCTTTAAGGGACCTTTCTGGTTTATAAACACATACCTTGCTGTGTCCTCAAATGGGTGGCTATTCTGGGTATGTATCCCGAGAAGGCTCTTGTGTTCCTCTCATGAAGGCAATAATCTTGAAAGATCACAGTCACACCTTGGGACCTTCTTTAACTTTGATTACTTTACTTAGAGGCCATCTTCAAAAGCTGTCACACAGCAGATTTGGGCTTCAAGATATGAATTTTGGGAGGACACAAATATTTAACCCATAACAAAGACCAGGAAAAAGGTAATCTTTCAGTGAGAACAGAAAAAATGGCACATCTTAGTTTAATAATTGTACACATCAGTCCTGAGTATCCAAAATCATTAACAGTCTCAAGGTACATTAGATTTTTATATGCTAATGGATATTTTATTCCTAAATTCTGGGTCCCAGGTCACATCTAGTGATGTCACAGTGTGTCTATATTTGTCCATTGGGGATTAACATGGAACAGAGGAGCCTGTTCAGCTCAAGTGAGCATGATGGCCAGGACTGACTTTGGGCAGGAACTCTAGGACAGCCAGAAGCATGTGGGGACGTGTAGCAGGCTGAGAATAAAACAAATGAGCAAAAGGTTCCAGATACCATCCCAGGTGGGTATGGGCCATAGGGAGGAAGCAGCAGCAGCACCAGAACCATAACCATGAAAAATCTCTATGTTTTCATGAGAGATGAAACTAAGCCTCTCTGCCTCTTTTTCTTATTTGTTTTGGTTTTTAGGACCATCTCCTCTCCCTTGAGTGGCTCTCCACAAAAAAAACCCACAAACAAACAACAACAAAAACACATTTGCTTGCCTGATGGATGTTGTCATCCCAATGACTCATTGGGTAAATGTTGTCCATGGGCCAGGCCTGGGCAAGATCTTTAATATTAATACCTGAGACTCTCTACTCCTGGTAGATCTTCTTGGGCCTTGTCCTGGTGACAACAAGGAGTCCCTGGAGACGCCTGGGACAAGTCAGCCTATGATGCTTCTAGACTGTAATAATGGGGCCAGGGTTTCTTGGATTTTCCTAGTTGATGCTCAGTGCTACATATCCAGGGATCCAGCCTAGTGTAAGCATGGGAGGATCCAACTCAGCTCCCTGCCCTGTAACAGGACATGACTATCTCTTCTAAACACTCCCCAACTTTTTTCTTCACCCAAATTTCCCCTTTTGTGTATAGCAAAATTTATAAAAGTGGAAAATCCCAGCCCTAACCATTACCCACAGAAGATGGTGGAAGTAAAGAGCTGTGAAAACGTGAGGTCTTGTTACACACAAAGACCAGATGAATAAAACTAAAATAGTCCACTGCCTTTTAACCACCCATTAAAAGCAACCCTAAATGTTCCAAACAGATTCTCATGCCACTGTCACCCTCTGAGTTTGGAGTTTCCAGTTCATGTCCTTTTCAGGGGTGATGTTTTATGGCAATTTTAATGAAATTAGCTCATTCATTTGGGTCAACAAGCATAAACTAGAATCCAATTTTTATAGCTTCACTTTTTTTTCTAATCACACAGTTGGAAGTGAGTTCAGGAAAATTTTCAGAATTTTTTCTCTATGTTCAGCTTAAAGGGGATCACAAAATTCAGAATCCTTGGTGAAAATTTAAAAGGTTGTTATCTTACCCCCAGAAGTCACAGCACTCTCAAGAAAACTGTGGACCCCAAGGATTCACTTCATTTCAGCACAGTGGGATCCTCGTGCTGCAGTGATGTGGGCAGCCCAGTCACAAGTAGTGTGCATTCATGTCACAAAACTTTGAAAGGAGTGGCAAGACGGCAAACCATTTCACTTGTAAGTTAACAACTGGGCATTTATACAGACTCTTGGACAGTCATTGGAGTTGGCCAGAAACATCAGGAGCAGATCTCCTCTGTGGGTCAACAAGCCCTGGCCTGGCTGGGTACATGTAGGTCTGTGCAGGGAAGAAGTGAACTGGCCTTGTTCACTGATCTAATTAACTTTACCTGTCAATTTTACACAGCCTAGAGTCATCTGAAAGGAAAGCTTCAATTGTCAGATTGGCCAGTGGGCATATCTGTGAGGGACTGTCATAATTGTTGACTATATAAAAAAGGTCAGCCCACTGTGGATGGTACCATGACCAGCTTATGATCCTGAAGTGTGTACTAGCTGAGTATAGGCCAGTCTTCAAGCAGCCATGAGCCAGCATCCTCCATGATTTCTAACATGCTTCTTTGGCTGTGAAATGAGTTCCTTGGCTGAAGGTAATGTTATGTGGAAGAGTGAGTGGGCCTGCCTTCAAATTCCTGCCTTAAGTTCCTGCCTGGGCTTCCTCAATGATGGACTGTGACCTGGAATTATAAGCAGAATACAGCCTTTCCTGTCCTAAGTTACTTTTGTCAGCATATTATAGCACACAACAGAGAAACTAGACCACTCCTAATCTCTGTCCCAAGGTCAAGTGTGTGTATATGTGTGACCACGTCAGTGCAAGGACAGAAAACAAAGTCATTTTTAGTTCTGGACAGAGTCTCTCTACCCAGGGCAGCTCCAGTCTGACCTGAGTGATTTAGACATGGGGGCTGCCCTTGAGGCTTGCTAGCAGTGCCCATGGGAGCTTAGAGTTGACTTAGTCACACTTCTCACTTTTAGGCACTTTGTAGAAAACAAATTCAGAGGCTTTGATTCCCTCCTAGCTTCCCACACCCATACAAGATCAGGATGACACAGCATGTTTTGAAAGATTTTCTCAATTTCTTCCCACCCTAATGCCCTGGAAAAGCACTCAGACCTCAGAGGCAAACTGAATGCAGCAGCTGCATTAGAACTAAGAGTTACCTACCAGGCAGCTCTAGTCTGGAGCCCCAAAGTAGGTAGAGGTTCTATGGGAGGGGTTCCTAGGGAGAGGAAAATTCATAAAAGCAAAAATTTGTGTGTAAAATTAGAAACCATGGAGAGTGAAATGAAAATGTGTTGTCACAGCTCCACTGTGATATGGTATTCAAGGAGGCTGGGACTAGCCAGGACTTAGGGGTGCCTGTGGAAGACCTTAGGCAAGACCATCAAGATGGTCAGACATCAGGCACTATGTAAAATTTCCACTTGGCATCCTCCTGATACTGGAATTCAAAACTTCACCAGGGCTCTGGGGATGTGCTGAGGCTAGCAGGGCCCTATGCTGAGAACACCCCACATGCCAAGAAAGGCCCCTCTTGCTAACAGGACACTGAGGGGGACTATCATAGCCTAGCAGTACTCCTACTCCATCAGAACATGTAACCATGCTGTACCCAGAAACTAACCTGAGAAGCCAGCAACTGGAAACCATACCATTCAGATTTCAACCCTCTTTAAGCCTATCACCTTCTGCTGCTACACAAAGCAGAAGCTGGGAGAATATCACCCCCACCTTCCAACAAAGGAAGCTGCCCAGTCCTATCTACGTCTTCAAGCCCTATGTGTTCTTCAGCCCTTCAGATACCCAAGATTCCAAGGAAACCAAAACCTGGACATCTAAGGAAACACGATGACACGGCAGAAGCCGGGTACAGTTCTCAATGCAGACCAATGGAAGAAGCCATGGTGAACACAAAGAAGGGCTCTGTCTCTGACAACCCTCCCCAATCCCTCACAGGCACCTTTTCCAATCCTTCTCCCACAGAACAAAGCCACAGTGTGCCAGGACAGCCAGAGCCCTACTACCCTCTAGGGTTCAGTACAGCTAATAAAAAGATGCAAAATATCCCCAAACTGTGGTGAATTGGAGCTTCAGGATGCAGGGAACCTCTGGACTCCCAGAAGAGCCCTTCTTTGTGTTCACCATGGCTTCTTCCATTGGTCTGCATTGGGCTTCACAAGTTGTAGAGGGCAGAAAAACTTTGCTAGACCATGGTGGTGGGAGATCAGCCTGGTTTCCACAGCACACAAAGTTATTCCTCAGCCACCCTGTGGTACTCAAGGTAGCAATATACAGAAAACAAGGTTAACTGTGGACACTAGGCCTCCTGCCTGTGGCAGTCCTATTCTCTCTCAGAGTAGATCCCCTTATTCCCTGGATTTCCTCCCCAGAGCTGTCCTGTCTTATTCCCTGAAGCCCCTCATCCCCAGAGCTATCCTAGATCTGGGCACTTAGAGAACCCAGGACCATCCTAATAAAGTGAATAGAGACCCTGAAGCAAGTGTGTTACTGTTGACCTGGAGAGGAACCCCACAGATTGGTCAGCCCACAACCAAGGATCTTTCCATCTAGATGAGGTTAGCATGGACAGAGAAGGTTGCATGATGGTCTAACACACTATGCACATGTCTCATCACAGCTGGGTCCAAGTCAGACCTATTTGGATTCAGATGGACCCAGGTAAAACCCAACAGAGCACAGGGGAAACCTGGCTAGACCAGGAGGACCCAGATCAGACCTAGCAATGCACAAATGAAACCTAACTGGACTCAGGTGGACCCAGATGGCACAAGTGAGATTTAGTCGAGCTTAGATGGATACAATGTCCACAAGTGAGAGTCCTACCTTGGAAGAAGCTCTTCACCCTGAGGTAACTAACACTGAGGCGTAGGACAGAAAGCTTGTCCAGCTTGGAGATGATATCAGGTGGGAATGGCAGCAGGCTGGCCAGGTGGTCCAGTTCTGTATTGAGGCGGTCCCGGTGCCGTTTGGAAGGATTTGATTTCTCAGCCCCCATGGTAACCCTCCTGTGGAAAGAAGGCCTTAGTCATATAGGTTCCCACCAGGAGCCTCTGACTCCACAGGCAAGAAACCATTCTCTGTGGTGACCTTACTGGGAACATCAAAGTTGCTACCCAGACAGACAAAAGATCACTCCTTTGTTGTGGAACAATCTTTTTGCACACTGTGAAGATGTTTTGCTCTCCTTGGTTTAATAAAGAGCTAAATGGCCAATAGCTAGGCAGGAAGAGGTTAGGCAGGACTTGTGGACAGGGAGAGAGCTCTCTGAGATGAAGAAAGGTAGAGTTGCCAGCCAGACACAGAAGAAGCAGGACATGTACAAGATGAGGTAACAAGCTGAGAGCTATATGGCAGCAAGTAAATTAATAGAAATGGGTTAATTTAAGTTATACGAGTTAGTTAGAAACAAGCCTAAGCTATCAGCCAAGCATTTATAATTAACAATAAGTGATTATTTGGGAGCTGGCTGGCAGGACAGAATATTCAGCCTACACTTCTTTTTGAAGATGCATATCAGGGAACTGAAAAGACACTAGTTAGCTACAACTTGATATTTGGAGGAATGTGTGAAAAATCTCAGACAAGGATGAAAGGCATGGCCACTGGCTATGTGATTCTGGTGCATTTCTCAACACTTCTGTGCCAGGTTTCCTGAGAAGGGAGGATACCTGGCTAGGGTTGTTTGGGCAAAAATGTGCATGGGAAAAATAAGACTTATTTAACTTCCTTCAAAGTCTCACAGCACCTTAGCCCAAACCTAATATACAATAGGAAAAATACAAGTTCCCATGCTAGAATGGTGACAGCTTCCTGACCCTATTGGCAATCCAAATAATTCTTGGTCTTTTTGGTTCCCAGGACAATGAATTTCAGTTCAAAATTCAGGCCCGAGAGTCCAAATACCTAGAAGAGGACTTCAGGACCTGCCAGACATCACAAACAAGTTCTCAAAGTCAAGGCCTCCAGAACCCCAGCATCTGGAGGGTCAAGAGGTCCTTTACACCACTTCACATAGCTCAGGAAACCTGCTCACTCATAGATAGTTTCACCTGGCCTCAACTACCTGCCTGGAGGGGGGCCTTCAACATCCCTTCGTCTAACTTCTTAGGTCTCCCTCTTCTGGCCCTCTTAATTGTGGCACAGAATAAACCTTCCTGATTCTTCATTATCAGTATCACCCACACTATGCCTTTAGAAGAGACAACAGCAACCAGAGTAGATCCAATGTTGGAAAGGACAGGAGAGCAAAAAGGCTCATTATTGGCAGAACTGCGAAAAGCAGCCATCTGATTCAGTAGCCCAACACTTTCCAGAGTCTCAGGGAATCTCAGATTAGAGGCCCCTCTGGTTTTGAGGAGTTGTCCAATGGCCCAAATTCCCCAGTTTTCTAATAGTGTCTGGCAGCAACAAACCCAGGAGCTGTTGCTTTTTAAAAGTGAGATCTATCTAACACAACATAGTCAGTTGCTTAAAAGTGAGCAGCCGCCTTCATTTGCCAGTCATGATGCTGCACATCTCTTCTCGGCCTAACGGTTTTTATTGTCCAAAGGGAAGTTCTTCCCTCATGTGCATTTTTCTCCTAAACTCCTTACTTTGGCATTGGAAACTGCTGGCCTGTTTACTACCCATATGAATTACCTGTTATGAGTATTTCATCTGAATGTACAGAAACATGAATAATGGTGCACCTAACTGCCTTCACAAAACAGGATGCTTCCACAATTCATTCATATTGTAATGTGTATATTTGCTTCTTCATTCTTTTTTATGGCTGAATAATATTCAAGCATATAAATGGACCACACTTTATTGATCTTTCACCAACTAACAAATCTGGTAGTTTTTCATTTATGGTCATTGTGAATATAGCTGCTCTGAGCATTCACTCAGAAGACTTTGCTTGAACACATGGGACCAGAATTGCTGGATCTGTGTAATTCTGTGCTTACTATTTTGAGGAACCACCAGGCTGCATTCTACACATCTGCACCATTTCACAGACTCACCAATTTCCCCACATGCTTGTTTACACTTGTTCAGTTCCATTTTTATTGTAGTCAGTGGATATGTAGTATTTCCTTGTGGCTCTGATTTGCACTTCCCTAGTGATTTATCACACTGTGAAACTTCTCCTGTGCTTGTTCACTTATATATCTTCTTTGAGAAATGGCTACCCAGTCCTTTGACATTTTTAATTAGGCTGCCTTTTGGTTTTGAGTTATAAGAGTTTTATATATATATATCTATATTAGGCCTTCATCTGATACATGATTTGTAAACATTTTTTTCTTCCCTATGGTTGTCCTTAGTTATCTGTCTACCTCCAGTGTTATTTTAAATTGCCAGCCAAAACTGAAATAGACTGGCACAGAAGGCCTAGCACAAGCTGGCAAGGACTCCACACTATGAATGACAGATACCTGAGGACTCCCCACAAAATAAAGGGGCCATCTAATGAGCAGATGGGGTGGGGTTAGAGAGTGAAAGAGAACCATGGAGGTGTTGAGTAGTGAGAGGGAGACAGAAAAATCAGGGTGAGCTGGGACATATATAGGCACTTGGAAGTGATATTTAGGGTCCAAAGCAGTGTCTCTACCTGGGTGATGGGTCCACATGGGGTTGTGTGCTCAGAGATAAGATCTGTCATCTGTATCATAGCCCACCCAAGGACCTACTCAGCCTCAGACATGTGTCTTCCTATTCATGCTCCCCAACTCCAGTTACTTCAGTGTCCTGGGAAGTCCTCAGCTGAGCAGGGGTTCCCTAAGTCATAAGCCCAGCTTACTTCTAACCTCTATCTAGAGCTAAGGCAGAGGTGTCCTTGTCTCTTTATGCAGAGTGGTGCCTGCACTAGCTCCAGCCCTGACCATCAGGTCTTTCTATACAGAGCATGTGAAAGGTGCTGCCTGCAATAAGTTGGGTCCTTACACTCCAAGCCTCTCTATCAGGCTCAGGGTGGTGCACTGTCCAGCAAAAGAGTAGTTGTGCCAAGATCACAGTACACTTTGCTTTCCTCCTCTGGCTCTCAGGACACCAAGACACCCTCACTGCGATCTATACTCTGCACTCTACTTCTCAATATGAGCTCCATGAAGCAGATGGCAACCTGAGAAAGGATAGATGATCAGGAGGGACAATCCATCTAGAAAGCAAACAGTCCTCTGGGCTTGTGGTGAGTTCAAATCCAAGGCAAATGTGGAGGCCAGGGTAGAATTCCCACTGACTCCAGGTAGAGAAACAGCAAGAAGTGAGGAGTAGTGGCTCACCCAACATGACCAGCAACACAGAGTAGCAAGAGGTAAAAAGTAGTTAGTCAGCTCCACTGGACAAAGTCACAAAGGAGCCCTTAACACCAACAATACAGAGTACTTGTGGATTAACTTAACAAGAGATATCCAGAACACACAGACAAAACAATAAAGTATCACTGATAAAAATACAATGAACTTGAGTAAACGGAAAGGCACACCATGTTCATAGGTCAGAAAACAAAATATTGTTAAGATGTAACTCTTCCTCAAACTGATCTACAGATTCAAGACCATTTCCACAAAAACTCCAACAGAGATCTTAATATGATTATAAAGTTAATTCTCATGTTTACATGGAAAGAAAAGGACCTAGAATAGTCAATTAAAAAGAACACACCAAGAGGACTTACCTCCTGATTTTAAGCCTTCCATAAAGCTCCAACATTTAAGATGGATTAGTGTTAGGGAAATCAGAAATACAAATCAGTGGAAAAGAATAGAGAAGCAATAAACAGACCCACACATTCTTCATCAAGTCAATTAACTAGTCCAATACACTAAGGCAACTCAAGGGCTGCTGGGTCCACTGGGTATCCATAAAAACAGTAAATTCCAGCACTTACCTCACACAGTACCTCAAGATGAACTCTAAATGAATCATAGACCCAAATGTAAAATCGAATATGAAACTTTACAGGAAAATATGTACAAGAATCTTCCAGACTTTGGGGTAGTCATAGGCCTCTTAGAACACATACACAATAAACTTGTCTTCATCAAAAGTTCTTTAGATTACTTTTCTTTGAGACAGAGTCTCATTATGTAACTAATCTAGGCTGATCTCATACTCATGACCCTGCTTCAGCCTCCTGAGTATAGGAATTATAGGTATACCACTATGTTTAGCTTAAAATGTCTTCTGAATGTACAGATGTGTGTATTTGTTCGTGTGTGTGTGTGTGTGTGTGTGTGTGTGTGTGTGTGTGTGTGTGTGCCTGTTTATAAGCTGGTATGCATGTAAGAGGAAGTCAGAGATTAATATCAGACTTCTCCACCTTAATTTTTGTGACAAAACCTTTTGCTGAGCCTGAAGCTTGCTGTTTGGGCTAGACTGCCTGGCCAGAAAGCCTCTGGGATCTACCTGTGTCCCTGCCTTCAGCTCTGGGATTATAGATGGATATTGCCATGACCAGTATTTATGTCGGTGCTAGGGAGCTAGAGTCATGTTCTCATGGCTAGCAGAAAGCACTTCGCCCAATAAGCCATCTCCTCAGCCTCCAAAATATCCTTTGAAAACCAGTATTAACAAAATGAAAAAGTTATCAAAGATTGAAAGAAAATAATCACAGGCACTTGTATCTAGAGTATATAAAGAACTCTCATGACATAATGAGACAACCTAAAATGAAAATAGGCAAATTATCTGAATGTTTTACCACAGAAGCTGTATAGATGAAAAGCAAGCCCACAAATAAACACCCAACCTCATGAATTCTTAAGTCAATACAGATCAACCCTGAGATTCTACCAACCCATGAAAGTGGCTAGAACTAAAAATTGGCAATGGAAGCACTGGAGAGAATATGGAGGGGCCCATGTCCTGTTTCACTGTAGCTAGAACATAAGAGGATGCAACGACTTTAGAGAATGGCCTGAAGGTTTCTGGGAAAGATAATCACATTGTTATGTAGCAACTGCCCCTCTAGGTGTTTACCCAAGAAGAACAGAAGTACCTAACTCTCAAAGAATTGCTGTAGAATATCCACAGAATCTTCAACATCCCCCAAACAGGGACCAATCCAGGTATCCACCAAACTTGGAATATCTCCACAGCAGAGAATAGCTAAGCAATAAAGGAATAAGTTATTGGTGCACAAACTCAGAGGAATCCCAGAGTCATTATGCAAGTCAAAAGCTCCAAAGACTGTAATTCCATTACACAAGACACAGGAAGTACAAACTCCACAGTGACAGGCAGTAGAGCAGAGGCTGCCTGGGGACAGAGGTGGTGGGGACAACTGAAGTTCAAAAGGAGACTTTTGGAGTGGCAGAACGTTTGAAACCTTGACTTGCTGATGATTTCATGTGCAAAAGATGATCATCCTGTAAACTTTGTCAGTTCACTTGAAACACTTGTACTTCAATTACACTCCAGTAAAGAAAAAGCAGATATGGGACAGTGAGACAGCTCAGTTGGTTAAGATACTTGATGCCAAGCCCAGTGGCCTGAATTTGATCCCTGGGACCTATATAATGGAAGAATGGAAGTGACTTCCATAAGTTGTCCTCTGGCTTACACACACACACACACACACACACACACACACACACACACACACACACATCTATTTTAGGGGGGAAGAAAAAAACAGATAAAAAGAATCAGGGACTTGAGTCTCACAATTTCCACATTGTCAGCTGGGAGGTGGTGGTGCACGCTTTTAATCCCAGCACTCAGGAGACAGAGCCAGGTGGATCTCTGTGAGTTCGAGGCCAGCCTGGTCTACAGAGTGAGATCCAGGACAGGTGCCAAAACTAAACAAAGAAACTCTGGCTCAAAAAAAAAAACCAAAAACAAACAAAAAACAAAAAAACAACAACTTCCACATTGTCATGTGATGAAGACACTGTCCCTGGTAAAGATTCAGGGGTCCTAGAGGATGAGATGTGAAACACCAAACATGCTGCTGGTGACACCAGGCATTCACTCCTGGGAGAAAGTTATGGACTTAGAAATACCCATAGCTACTAGGTAACACCTAGGGTTGTGAAGAAAAGCATTTTGATAGCTGAATGAACACTCTTACAAATTACTTGCCACTTATAGCATGGCAGGTGACATGTCATTTACCCACATCCCTAAAGCTCCCTGGATAAAGGTGGGTCTTGACTGATGACATGCATGCTGCATGTCAGATCTATGTTGCAGCTGGAGAACACAGAGCTTAATGGACAGCAAAGGACCGAGATAATACCCTTGTATAGAACACACTTCATATACTCAGACTATGTGGCAGGGAAGGTGCAGTCTATGCCATAGACTCTGAGGTGTGCAAGTATGTATACAACATGAGTACATATAGAAAGAGAAAAAATATACACAGCAAGGACATCTCAGGAAGCATTCACAGACAATGCTAAAATCAGATGCTTCCTGAGAGAGGACAAGGTGTGGAGACAGTCCCTGAGTTGTAGCATGAATCTTAGAGAGTCTTATTAATAAAATCAAACCCGAGGCCAGTTATTGGGGTGAATGCTGGAAGGTCAGAGAATCAGAATAAGCCACAGCTATCTCACCTCGCCGGATCTTCAGCTGGTCTTGTTTCCTCAGACTGGAGGCCTCTGAGTCCTCATCCAGAATGGGTCTCAGCTGAACTGTGCTGCTAGAAGCCTGAAAGCTTAACCAGGCCAAATGCTTAACCAGCCAAATGCCTCTAGTTTCTGGTCCTCACGCCTCATATATCTTTCTGCTTTCTACCACCACTCCCTGGGATTAAAGGCTGGCTTTTTGGGATTAAAGGCATGTGTCACCATGCTTGGCTATTTCCAATGTGGCCTTGAACTCACAGAGATCCAGAGGGATTTCTATCTCTGGAATGCTAGGATTAAAGGCGTGAGTGCCACCATTTTCTAGCCTCTGTATCTAGTGGCTGTCTGTTCTCTGATCCCAGATAAATTTATTAGGGTGCACAATATTTTGGGGAACACAATACCACCACATTTCCTCTCTTTTTGTCTAAAATTAAAAAAGCTTGTAACTAATACAAGAAAAACTATCTAATAAGTATATACAAAATATACAGTCAAAAATTACATTAATGATGTCTAGTCCATTAACATTTGACAGATTCAAATAAAAAATTCCATTATATATATATTAACAATGTCCAGTCCAGTAACATCTGATAAACTCAGACCAAAAAATTTTCATTACTTATCTTATTTAAAACAAGTAGTTCCTTTTTAAAAGTAGATTCCATAATCTCCCTTTTTATCTTATCATATCCATATTCTCTCTTTTTTCTTTTCATAATACATTCAGTAGTCTACCTTTTGTCATTTTTATATCTTCCCCTTTTTCTTCAGTGTAGATTCAGTGATCTACCTATTTATCCTATTATTTCTTTATCTTATTTCTCAGAGCAGATTCAATGATCTATCTCATATCTTATTCTCTTTTTCTTTTTGCTTTCTAGGGGCGAAGACATCTTTAGGGAATCCTGAAAAGAAAATTTTGGGGTTAATTGTCAAGTCCTGTATCATTTGTCCAGTCTCTGCACAAAAGGAAAGTTCAGGGCTTGTCATAAGTCCTTGCTCTAGTAGTCTGTCAGGCTGGATCATCTCAGCTAGTCATCTCAAAATTGTCCTGACCAGTTTGTAGTCCAAAGTCGATTTTTCCATGGTGTTAATCGGCTTAATGGCTTTATCATAGTCCATGTAGAATCATCTTTGTGGAGTCCCATCTTCTTTTTGAAGATTTTAAAGTTGCTGTTAGGCGTGGTCATGGTTCACTGCAAACTTTTTTTGTGTGTGCCTTCTCTGTGGTTTGGAGTAATCACAGTCTGATAAATGTCTGTCTCTCAGAACCATGAACATTCTTCCCTAGAACAGAAAATCTTCACAGCAATTTCTCCCCACCATTTGTCTTGCCAAACTTTTCCAAACTGACCTTTGCCGATGCTTTCTTGTAACACGATGGTCCTGGCAATTCTTCTCTGAACCAGCAGCAGTAAACCCTTTGTCCCAGGTAGCAACATCACCGCAGTCACCAACGTGATGAGAAGTAGCCAGCAACGTGGAGCAGCCGCCGCTGCCTCCATGGTCCCACCACTGTTTGTGGCTAGGTTTGGGCTGAAGCTTTTCCTTAGCAAGCCTCCAAGGCTGGCCTCAAATTCGGGATCCTCTGCCTCCTTCAGTAAATCCAACCAGCATGCACCACCACAACCGGCTGAGTGTAGCTCAGGCCTGAGCTGGGGCCCACAAGCACCTTTTTCATGAATTCATACCACGAACGTTGGGCGCCAGATGAAGCATGAATCTTAACTGTTCTTATTAATAAAATCAAACCCGAGGCCAGTTATTGGGGTCAATGCTGGTAGATCAGAGAGACAGAACAAGCCACAGCTAACCTCACCTGGCCAACTTCTCAGCTGGTCCTGTTTCCTCAGACTGGAAGCTTCTGTGTCTTCATCCAGAATGGGTCTCAGCTGAACTGCTGCTAGAAGCCTGAAAGCTTAACCAGGCCAAATGCTTAACCAGCCAAATGCCTCTAGTTTCTGGTCCTTACGCCTCATATATCTTTCTGCTTTCTACCACCACTCCCTGGGATTAAAGGCTGGCTTTTTGGGATTAAAGGCATGTGTCACCATGCTTGGCTATTTCCAATGTGGCCTTGAACTCACAGAGATCCAGAGGGATTTCTATCTCTGGAATGCTAGGATTAAAGGCGTGAGTGCCACCATTTTCTAGCCTCTGTATCTAGTGGCTGTCTGTTCTCTGACCCCAGATAAATTTATTAGGATACACAATATTTGGGGGAACACAATACCACCACACTGAGTTGTGAGCCAGGTAAGCTTTCTATCTTTTCAAAAGCATCTATAAATCAAAATGTTAGCTGGATACGGTGTGTTTGCCTTTAATCTTAGCAATCGGGAGATTGCTAAGGCAGATCTCTGTGAGTTCAAGGCCAGTCTGGTATATAGAGTGAATTCTGGGCCAGACATGGTGAGACTCTGTCTCAAAAACAAATGAAATAAAATAAAATGTAAGTATTTAATACCTCAACATGGCCTCACTTTTGCATTGGAATAAAAATATTATGAAGACAAGGAAACTCAGCCCAACTTCCTCTTCTATACTACCCACCAGATACCACTGTTTCAGCTGAGTGACAAAGTTGTTTTCTTTTCTTATTTATATGATAAATGTTATATAAACAAATCTAAATCTCTGTCATAGAAGAGCACATTTCTATTCCTGCTCTCATGGGCTTTATGTCTTCTCTTCAGTTCACTAAGCTTTTCCCCCAGCACTACTCCTTTTACCAAACACCTATATCCAAGCCTACCTCAAGCCCTACTGTTTGGTGGCTCCAATCTCCAAACAACCACTTACTCAGGGTAACCTCAGCTTCTTGTCAGTTCTTGGGTCCACAGGATCTTAAATTTACACAGGATCTTGTAGCCCTGGAGGTCAGCAGGGGTAGCTCTGTCACATACAAAGAGAGCACACCTAGAAAAAACTACTGATGGGTGCTCCATCCACATTCTTTCTCACATACAGCTGCATCATACACACAGCTATATCACATATCCAGAACACCTATCACTTCTCTCTCTGTCTCTGTCTTTGTCTCTGTCTGTCTCTCTGTCTCTGTCTGTCTCTCTGTCTCTGTCTCTCTCTCTCTCACACACATACACATTCACGCACGCATGCACGCACGCACAGCCACAGCCCCATCTGGTGATGCACATAGCAGATTCTTCTATACCAGGGGCCAGAGGCAGCCTGTGGGCCTTTTGTGGAAGCTGTTGCTCAGCTGATTTCCTGGAAAATGTTCTAAACCCTGGTTTTGCAGGAACCACCACACACCTCTCACTTTGACCACTCTGAGGGCTACAGATTAAGCCCAGGACAGGCAGAAAGACAACAGACAAGGATGTTTGTATCCCTGAGGGACATGGGTTTGAGCCCTGGGTCCCCTCATCTCTATACCTTCAGAGACCCTTAGTTGGAGAGAATGCACCCCAAAGAGCCTCTGTCATTTGGAGTGTGAGGACCAAATCCTGGGACACTTTGCACAGACAGAATTGCTGAAGAGAACAAAGGTTTCAAACATACTAGTGATATATCCCTCAACCAGATGAGACCTCCACCAATTCCAGCCAGTGCTTTGTGTCCAGGTCAGAAAAGTAAGCTTGCCTGCCAAAAAAAAAAAAAGCCAGTGACAGGTCACACTTGCATGAGACCTAAAGGCCAGCATGACCATGCCTACCAGGAAGGTTCTCCAAAGCCTACCTTACACTATGTTTGCCTATAAAATTCCCTCTCCTCAGGAAGGCACAGTATGTCCCTCATTCCCCATGGATATCAGGAAGGAGAGCATGATACTCTACCGCTTCTGAATGGGTTTCCTTCTCTTCCTACCAGCATATGTACACTCTCCTGATGGAATCATCATCTTTGGTCCTAAAAGAGAAAGGGAACATTGAGTCAATCACATGAAGAAACCCCATGCGATATCCCCACATGTGCCTACTATAGTGACCCCAAAGCAGGAAGGTCAGTCAAGGACCACTGGCCCTCATGCAGGTAGGCCTGCAGGTTGGAGTGCATACTATTACAGCACTAGGAAAACCAGGTGGCAGCCTGTGAGGTCCTCTCACAGTTTTACTCTGAGCAGAGTTGTTACATAGGTGGTGGAGCAGGGTGCATGTTACTGAGCCTCAAGAAGGTGCTGCTTTCAAATCCACACCACCTGTATCTGAGCAGTCCCTCCTGCACCCACAGGCCCACAGGGTTAACAGTCCCCCCCCCACTCTTGTGTATTATTTCTTCCTAATCCTATGTGCTGGACTTCCACTATGGTCACTCATGTTCAGCCACCTCCAGCCCAGCGAACAGTGTCCTGTGGTGCTAAACATATTCTTATGCCACCCACAGAAGTCACTGAAGCATTGCAGGACCTGCACTTCAAAGTTTGCAAATTCACATCCCCTCATCAAATATAAGTACCCTCTTTCATGTCATATAATCTTGATATTTCTAGTAGTGAGGACATCTGAGCCTTCACAAATTCCCTTAGACCCCTGTTGTATCTCCCCTGCCCCAGTAGCCTGATGGGTAGCCCTGATTTGACCTCATGTGTGTATTATCTGGAAAAGGTACCATTTCTATGCCTGGAAGTGACAGTGAAAATGTCAAAACTATATGATTGATCTCCTTTGAGAATTAAGAGAGGCAGACAGAGGAAAAAAATTCATAGAATGAATCTCCCATGCAAACACTAATCACACACCTGGAGTAGCATGCAAGGCATAAAACAAAAGAATGTCACTAGGGACAAAGAAAAACTAACAAAGTTGACAATCTTCTAAGAAAACGTGGTAATCCTAAATGTGCATGAACCCAACAACTAACACAATTAAGAAAATGGTTTATCACATGTACTGATAAGCTTCTCTCAGTGATCAATAGAACAACTAAATAGGACATCAGTATAGACACAGAATTCACAAATGATAGCTGACTGTAACTCAGGAGAGCTGAGCTACAAACATATCCTTCAGCACCACCAGAATACATGCTAGTCCTGTGCACATGGAACATATACCAAGACAGACTTTTCTTTAAGATTTATGTAATCCTTAATAAATCTAAAATGACAGATATCATACAAAGTGTGTTTTCTGATATAGTGGAATTAAACTAGAAAAACATCTGGAAAACTTCCAAATATTTGGAAAGCAAGGAACTCATAATTTTAAAAAATATTTGGAAATGAATGAAAATGAAAATACAAACATATTGAACTTTGTGAAACAGAGCAGAAAGTGCTTGTTAGAAAAAATAAAAAAGTATCAAATAAATAATCTAAGCTTTTAACTGAAGTAACTAGAACAGAAAATAAACCTAAATCAAGCAGGATAAAAACAAGGCAGAGAAGGTATGAAAGTTAAAACATAAAAATGAAGAAAAATTAATGAAACTAACAGTTGGTTCTTAAAAGATCAACAAAATTGGCAAATCTTTATCCAGAATGATTAGAAATATAAAAAGCATCAGACTATCAGAATGAGAAATGAGAGAGGACATTACCACAGATCCCACAGACATTGGGAAGGCTATAAGAGAATACTGCTGTGAACTGAACTGTGTCCCCCAAGATTCATCTGTTAAAGTTGCAACTCTCCACAGGGACATAGGGCATGAATGGAGGTGACTAAGGAAGTGAGGTCATTGGATGTGTCCTGTAGTTCCACAGAGTCGTGTTCTTCGTAAAAGGACAAAAGGCACTCGGGCTCTTTCTCTCAGCACTTTGTGAAGACACAAGGAAAACAAGGCTATCCACCAGCCAGGAATATACTCTCACCAGAATCTGAATTGAATAGCATCTTGTTTTTCAATGCCCATTTTCCAGAACTGTGAAAAATGGAGGTCTGCTCTTTAATCTGCAGTCTGTGACATTTTGCCAAGTACATTAGGGTAAATAATTTCCCTCATAAATTCAACAATTTAAATGAAATGGAGCAATTCCTTCAAGGGCACAAACTATTAAAACGCACTCAAGAAAAATAAATAACCTAGATAATTCTGTATCTCAATAAAGAAAACTCAAGCCCAAAAAGCTTCCCTGATACAGTCCACTAATTTAAAATATAAGTAAGACCAACTCCATTGCTTTTGGTAGAAAAACTAAACAGTGCTCATGTGTGAGTTCAGCCCTGCTCTGCTATCAAAGTAAAGACAATACAAAATAAGAAAATTATAAATTAGTATCCTTTGTGAACATAGATACAGAAACCCTCAATTAAATATTAGCACACAATCTAGCAATACAAAATACACCAGGCCTCAATGGAATTTATCCAAAGGATTCAGTGGGGCTTTTTATTCTTAAGAATTAATCACTGCAATTCATTATATTAATATTAATAAACTAAAGAAAAATATGATCATCTTAATACCTACAAAACATCATCTGACAAAGCCCAAATCCAATTATGATCACTAAAAAGCTCACCTAAAACTATGGGTAGAAGGGAATGAATGTAAGGAACTCTGTGAAGAACATCTCCAAAAAGCCTACAGCTAACATCCAACCTAATGGTGAAAGACCCACTCTTCCCCCACAACCAGGAACAAGCATATACGTTGTGTTTCTCAACTCCTATCATGCATCACATTGTAGATTAGCCAGAGAAATAAGGTAATAAAAATAAATAAAAGTCATAAAACTTGGAAAGGAAGAATTCAGACTTCATCTTGTCACAGGCAATGTGATGATACATATAGAAAATCTCTCTAAAAAGAAAAAAATAACTTTTGAAAAACCTCCTACAATCTGGGTTTGGTGGCACATGCCTTTAACCCCAGCACCCGGGAAGCAGAGGCAGGCAGATCTCTATGAGTTCAAGGTCAGCCTAGTCTGCATAGCAAGGTCTAGGCAAGCCAAAGTTATGTAGTGAGACTCTGTCTCAAAACAAACAAACAAAAACCTTCATACAATTAACTATTAAGTTAAGCAATGTCAAAGAGTAAAAGTACAATATACAAAAGTCAATCATACAACAATATCCTGGCAATAAACCAATGGAATTTAGTAATTTTTTAGAGCAATGATATTTAAATTAACACCTAAGTAAAAATTAAATAGATATTTCTAAGATCTTGATATGTGTAAGTGGGCTTCTAAAGAACAGGAAAGGTTAAAGGGATACTAGAAAAGAAGTTAATATAATGAAAACTACAAACTACAGATCCAAGAGCCTCAGTGAATCCCAAGCACAAAAAAATGTGAGGAAGAGTACACCGAAGTATCCAAATTGCTTCATTTCTAAATTGCTCACAATCAGTGACAAATAGAATAATTTTAAAATCCAAATACTACAGTATTTGACACAGCAAGACACAACAATAAAGGACAGCATCGGATTCCTCATTAGAGAGAACACAAGCAGAAAGATCCGGAAACAGCCAAGTTAAAGCATTTAAAGAAAAGATGCTAGAACTTAGAATTCTACATATGGTAAAAATGCCTTTCAAAAACTTTGTTTTAATTTTTGAAATGAGGTGCTAGAGAGGTGGATTAGTACTTAAGAAAGCTTGCTGATCTTTCAGAGGACCAGAGTTCAGTTCCCAGTACCCATGTCAGGAAGCTCATAACCACCTATAATCCCAGTTCCAAGGGATGCAATGTCTTCTTATGGCCTCTGTTGGCTGGTGCACACATGTGCATGCACGCGCGCGCGTGCGCACACACACACACACACACACACACACACACACACACACACACACTCACCTTTAAAACTAAAGAAATAAAACAATAGTTGATCATTTAAACAACAATAATGATGGTATATTGTAAGATTTATGAGATGTGTACACCAAAAGTCATCATGGAAGGAACTGTCCACAAGGTGGTATAGAAATACTGGGAACAGCCCTGGCTCTCCACCTGCTGTGTCTGGGCTCCAAGTCACCTTTGCCTGCTCTACATGAAGATATTGAGTCCTTGGAGTACTTCTTTTTAGAGTGAATATGATTTTATACCTGCTAGGAGAGAGCACCAGAGGGACCTTGGAAGACAAAGGGTCATTTTTTGTTTCTGGAACTAATTTTTCTCTTAGCTGTTGCTTAGCGCTACAGAGGCTAGAAAACTCAGCAACTTCCTCTGCCACCTGGAGGGTTGAATCATTTCTCCCAAAAGGCTTGAATTCCATCTCTGTGAAAGGAACCTCCTTAGGTATTATCCCGCTACACCAGGGTACTCTTCTGAGTACCCTTGGCACCTTTACAGTTGTTACAGTTACAGTTAATATTTAATATTAAAGTTAATCAAATTCAAGTTGAAAATTAAGTCAAAATAAGAAATGATCATACAAATATACATGTTCTAGAAACACACACAGAGCATGCAAAGGATTCACTTCTACATAACTGGGAGGAAAGTGGAGTCTAGATGGCTTGGTTGGCAGAATAAGGCTCAAATGAAGCCATGTCTGCCAATACTGATAATTAGCCACCTGTGCTGGTTCATAAGCAAAGTGGGTTCACTGTACAGTTCTTCCCACCTTTGTAAAAGGCTTAAACATTTCTTTAATAGGGTACAGAAGGAGCCACAGCAACAGCACAGTGGTTAGGAGTGCTTACTGCTCTTGCAGAAGACCCGAGTTTGGTTCCCAGAAACCACATCAGGTGAGTTCCAACTCCAGGGAATCTGATTTTAGAAAGATAGAGAAGCTAGCCTGGCCATGCACATCTGTAACCCCAGCACTGGAGATGCTAAGGTAGAAGGATACTGACCAAGGTCAGCCTCAGCTATATACCAAGGCCCCATGTAGAGCATAAATACATTAATAAGTGGATTTTTATGTTTCAAGAAGAGAGAACATGAGGCACAAGAATGGTTATACTGTGGTCAGCTGACTTTCAGCTCTAGTTCCAAACTTACCCAATGAGGAAGACACAGTCTCTTCAACAACTAGTATTGTGACAAATGAATATCCACATGCTAAAGCATGAGACTGACCCCTACCACACACTACTTGAAAAAAATCACTCAATATTCATTAAAGACCTAAATTTAATAGCTAAAGCTTCAACACTCTCAGAAACATAAGGATTATAACAAACAAAAATAATATAAGCCTTCATGTCCTTAAATGTGACAATATTCTTAGTTTTGGCATTAAAAGCACAAGTAAAAAACAAAAAAATAGAGGACAAATTGGATTTCACCAAAACAAAATTTTTGTCTCACAGTACACTAGCAAGAAAGTAAAAGGAGGTGCTAGAGAGATGATTCAGTGGTTAAGAGCATTTGTTGTTCTTGCAGAGGACCTGAGTTTGGTTTCCAATACCCACATGGTAGCTCACAACTATCAGTAGGCATGCATGTGGTGCTCATAAATAACTGTAGACAAAACACTCATCCACACAAAATACAAAATAAAACATTTTTTAATTTAAAAAGAAAGTAAAAGGACAATGCACAGAATGGCAGAAAACACTGGCAAGTTGTATCACATATAGGCCTAGAAACTACTACAACTTAACAACAGTAGGAGGGAGCAGGAAGCTGCAGGAGTGATGAGGTCAGAGGAAAATCTTCAGGCTGACTGGAAAGACACCTAAGGAAGTGAGGATGGGGGAGCAGGAGGGTTTGGATGGATAGGTAGATGGTGGTGAGCAGTGGCTATGAGCACAACAGATACCCCTGGGAAGGGATGAGGGTGTGAAAAGACATTCAGAAGGCCCACCTTCCCAGGAAGGTCTGTGAGATGCTGGCCTCAGCCTATGTCCAGCCACATGCCTAGTCAGTTGAATTCTCTAAGAAACCAGGTTGGGTAAGCAGTGGCTAGAGGCCAGCATGTAAAGCCATCTCACTGGGTCTGCAAAGGATTTTCAACTCAGACAGGAAACTTCCAAGCCACACCCAGGCCTGGCCCCAGAGAACAGGCCAGAGATGCTTCCTGAAACCCTCAGAGGGCTACACACACACACACTACCCACTGGACCACCCTCCAGGTCAAATAAAGCAAAGGAAGGGGATTACTCTTACATCCTAGAACAACCGAAGCCCCAGCACCACAAGCTTGACCAACCTCATGGCCAAATGAGTCTCAGGGCAGGAAGAGAACTAGAAAGTTTGGATAGGGGACAACCAATGACATGTAGGAGCCCAGAGGCCACAGCAGAAGGCCACTGTGAACCATCTTTACTCTCCTACCTCATACAGCAGGAACTGCAACAAGGCCTACAATCTGTGAGTGTCATGAGCCTGTCTAGCCTCATAAACAGCCACTTTTTGGTGATCACTGTAGCCTAAGATACGTTCCTAGATGTCTCCACTAAAATGTGAGCAACAGTCCTAAAATGCAGGTTATTGCAAAGAGCATCAAGAGTTGATAAATCCTGCTCTATGCTCCTACAGCAAGAGGAGCAAGAAACAACTTGCTGGCATCTACAAGTCTTTCCAAACAACTGCTTTGAGTTTTGTCTTGTACCTTGGTCTCTGCCCATGTCCCCAGCACAGTGTTAGCTTCACTGCAGCTGACTGCTCTATTTTACCAAATGCTGTGTACCCTTCTCTATAGGATCAGACCAACTTCACACAAATGTTCCTTGTGGCCAACTACATCTCCTCCCCATACTTAAGAAGCAGGTAGGGGACATCTCTTCAATGAAGACTGGTTGGAGAGACCCTCCACAGTGGACTCTTGGTGACCCAGAACAGGGTCTTTTTGGTAGCCTGAGCTGAGCCATGGGGCCATGGGCAGCAGACATGTGAGTGTTCTTCATAGGAAAGCTCTATTCTGACAGCAGGGCCTGCCCTCTGTCAGGCCTGTGGACCTTCTACTCACTGAGACATGAGTTGACCAAATTTCTCAGGCAAAAGTAACAGCTGTTCATTTTATATAACAGATAAGTGGAAAGTAGAAATAAAAAACAGTTCCCTGTGTGCATGGTAGCAATATTTCAGTCTTCTTTCTAGTCTTGTACTCATGATAACCTTGATACCATGTTCAGCTACTGGGAAAGCAGGGTGGAAAGGACATACTTGTTTTGAACACAAACACTGCCCATCCTGCTAAGACGCAGGCAAATTGTCTATTCCCATACCTTCTTCAATAAGATGGTTGGCAACAGACACCTCATGGGGCTACTTCATTAAACTGAACACGGAGCCCAGTCTGGAATAATCAGCACCTGACCATAACAAAGACAGCCACTGCATACTGCAGCAGGGTCTCATAACCAAGGCAGGCCAGCTCCCGTGATGGGCAAAAGTGAACCAGGCTCTGAGGCCTAGAGTGTCTCCTACTATGGGTCTGACCAGACTAGAAAAAGTCCAATTACACTGTCCAGTACCCTAAGCTATGGGGTATAATCCCCAAGACGCACACACAAGCTTCTCCTGGAGCAGAGCCTTTAAGTTTAGCTGGATACAGTCCTGAGAAGCCAAGCTACACCTCCCACGCCGGACAAGGGGTAGGCACAGCTAGAAAGATCCCATGAACCCAAACCCTGGAACCAGCCGCAAAACAGAGCTTTTGTAGAGAGACCCATGTGCCAGAACTGTGCAGAGCCTGGACCTCCTCCCCGAGACTCCCTGAAGTGCGGAGGGATGGGGGGCTATAGTCATCTCCAATGGGATTAACAGCAGCAACACAGGGGCTGAGGACTTCAGGGTTTGTGTCATTCAGATTTCCAACAATACCAAGGCTCCCGTCCCTTTCTTTAAAAAGCCACACTCTGGAATTTTCTGCCACTCAAGATTGGAGGGGACAAATATTTCTGGAGCCACTAACTGGTGAATTCCTGGAATGGTGGAATTCCCTCCAGAGTGAGTCCCAGGTTACTGCCCTCTGATCTCCATGAAGGGGCTGGCGGTGCCACTTCCTCTGGCTGTGCCTGTGGTGCCCCAGTCCTGGGGATGGATGAGGTGGACTGTGGGGCGCCCCTTGCCAGCATCTGCAAAAAACTTCTAAAAGATATTAGGTCCAGGGCAAAGAACTCCCTAACGCGGGACAGGTATATGCTCATTTGCATTGCAAGAGTGAAGGGGGTTGGGGACAGGATACCCGAGTTGGGGAAATTGAGGTCCTCAAACTGTGGGACCTGACTGGCTTCCCTCAAAGATTCGGGTGTCAAACGAGACGCCCCTGGAGTGTCCACTACTTTCAGCATTTCTGGGCCCTCCAGACGCAAGAATGAGTGGAAGAAGGGGCCCCGGACCAAGCAGGACAGTCTCAGAGTGGGTACTGCAGAGGCAAAGACCAAAGATCCCTTGGAGCCCAGGAGCACTTACCCGGGACAGGCGGGGCGCGGAAGATCAGGCGCGCCCGCTGAGGGAGCCGCAGAGGCCAGGAGCTGTCAGCTCTCTCATCTCAGGGACCTGGCCTCAAGACTAGAGAAGGAAAGCCCCACCCCGGCACGCGAGCCGCCCTGCCCCGCCCGGAGCGGCAGGAGCAAGGGAAAAGCGGCAGGGGGCGCACGCACATTTTCATTCTTGCCTGCCCTTTGAGTATCTGGAGTCCCCAGGTCTGAGTGCCTGGATAGGATAGCACCGTGTGCCCTTCGAGTCCCCGCGATCCTCCGAGGTCTTCGTGCCCACATGTTGTCTTACTCTGGGCCTCTCGAATTCCCAGAGCAAGCCTCCAGTTTGTGCACCAAATCCCACCTGGGCCTGAGGCGGTCCAGGTGGTCTCCCCCGTTTTGTAGAGTTGTGGGTTGGGACTCCTTGGCCCCCAGGGCCAGAGGGTGAGATCAGAATAGGTAATCTGGATTTAGGGTGACCCTCCTCACGTGCTCGATGGAGTTGTTTGGAGAATCAAAAAGATTAAAGATACAGTATTTTTATACTTTGCAAAGAATAAAATAGTAGTTTGTTACTTTCTGACACAGAATTTACCTAATGAGATAGATGTATTAGGCACTTTGTGGTCTTTTGGGCGACATTCTCATCTGAAGCTTTTCAGGACACCACATGATGGATAGGTTCATCCCTAAACCGACCTGTTCTACTGTCCCACCAGGCCTAGGTATCAGGACTCCTGCTAATAAGCACAAGATACCTTTCATGGAGTCCCTGGAGTTCTCCACGTGGGCAGTGTGCCCTTCATGTTACAGTCCTCATCTCTGCCTTCCACCTAGGCAGCCAGTCCTGTTTTGACTCTGCCCATGTTTTCAGCTCCTCGGACACACCTTAATGTCACTGTCCATTGGCTAAGATTCCCTGGTTACCCTTGCTTGCTCCCGACTCTGCACTGGCTGTTTGGACAGAAGGCATTCCCTTCCCTAGAGAGAATCTTGTGAGACACAAGGGACAGAGATGAAAAGTACCTTGATTTTTCCATGCACAGCTCTGAAACTGAACAGCTGACACCTTCTAGTTTGTGAGTTCCACCAGTAAATCTGGGGACATGGGGGTAGGGTGTATTCTGTTCTCTATTCTATAAACATCTCTGCCTGACAGACAAAATAGGCTCAGGAATAGTGACTGGGTAACAATTTATATTGAGTATATTTATTTAATATATTTATATTTATATTGAGGTATTTATATAGAGTTTGGGCATCAAACAATGTGCAGCTACACTACCATGTTTTTTAATCATTAATTATATCTTGATCTGTTTTTGTAATGTAAACTATGCATAGAAAAATTTGGTTTGCACTGGGCGGTGGTGGCGCACGCCTTTAATCCCAGCACTCGGGAGGCAGAGCCAGGCAGATCTTGGTAAGTTTGAGGCCAGCCTGGTCTACAGAGCGAGATCCAGGAAAGGCGCAAAGCTACACAGAGAAACCCTGTCTCGAAAAATCAAAAAAAAAAAAAAATTTTGGTTTGCTAGAACTGAGGTTACTGTAAACTTGCTTTTCTTCTTTGAAATTTTCAAGACGTTTGTGATTCTTGTATAGCTTTGTTAACAGGCATGCAGTGTGTTTGGTAATCTGGAGAAAACAAAACTGTAAGTATAATGAAGTGGTGGTGGCATCTGAGAAGCAGAGGAGAGAGGTTCTGCTGTGCACAGCCTGGTGATGGGGGAACTGGCATCCATAGGTACCCTAAGAATTTGGGCTTTGCTGTCCCTTTCAGGACCTTTAGAACTTTCTAGAAAGAGCTTCACTCCTCCTTAAGGGAAGGTAACCTCTATATTGCAAGACAAATACAAGTCCCACCACACTTACCTTGTCCCCTCAGAATCAACAGGAAGGGGACTCTTCACTATTGATTCCTGGACTGGCATGGTAGTTGAGAATTGTTCTATCCAGGTACAGCAGAACCCTTGGTCCTTGATACCTTCAGAGGTATAGGTCGTCAATCTCAGATGTTCCTCATATTGTTCTCACAGTCTCAAGTCCTGTAAAGATGACCCTTCAAAAGAAAGTACCACCTTTAAAGTCAAGGGCACAGAAGACAGAGCACCCCATATTAGGAGCCTTGTTGGACTCTTAGGGTATTCCACATCAAGGTGACTCTGGTCTCCTCAGCAGTGTTTCCTGGACATAGGAACTAGTCTACATTTGCAACTTCCATTCATATGGCTGTCCAAGGTCCCTGTATCCTGGAAGATATGACCACCCGCCCCTTACCACAATGGTCAAAATTCAAATGGACCATTCCCCAACCACAGCATCTTCTTTCCGCCTTGCAAAAAAGACACTATCGGGAGCCTTCTGCTCCAGAACTCTTCCATGTCCTCTCTCCAGTCAGGACCCCTAACTGGAATCAGAGATGCCAGGCACTGAGCTGCCCCCATTCAGATTTTTGCCTATTGGGTTCCATTCCATTTTATCCAACCACTTCCTGTCCTCTGACTCTGTATGTGGGGGGTTGAGTATGGCTGAGGGCTTGGGAATATAAAGAACCCCAGGTACCACAGCCAGCTCTAGGAACTCTGCTCTGGGTGTGGCAGTTCCAGAGAGTTGCTGCCACACCACCCAGAGGATGATGGCCACTGGAAGGTACCCAAGGCCAAATCTAGCTCTTAGACCTGACAGAGGCATTTGGAAGTGCAGAAGAGCAAAACTGCTTTTTCTATGTCTGAGCTTTGGTGGTAGTTGACTTCAACTGCCTCTGGCCTCTCTCATTCATACCCTTCTAAACTGGGCAGACAGGACTGTGCTTTACTCTCTGTGATGGTTTGAATGAAAATGGCCCCCATAGAGTGGCCAAACAATGACTGGTCCAGCCTGGGACCCATGTCACAAGAATGAGCCCACCCCAACACTGCCTGGAGTGCCAGGACCCAGAGGCTGGATGGCCCAGAGAACTGGGATAGAATGAAACACAACTGGCCAAAAAAAAAGTCAACATAATGATGCCTAATGATATTCTGCTATACTCATAGATTGGTGACTATCCCCATTGTCATCAGAGAGCCTTCATCCAGTAATTGATGGAAAAGATATAGAGACCCACAGTCAAACATTAGGCTGAGCTAGGAGAATCCTGCTGAAGAGAGGGAGGAAGGACTGTAGGAGACAGAAGGGTCAAGGACATCACAAGAAAACCCACAGAAACAACTAACCTGGGCTCCTAGGAGCTCACAGAGTCTAAGCTGACAATCAGGGAGGCTGCATGGGACTGACCTAGGCCCTCTACATATATGTGACAGTTGTGTAGCTTGGTCTACTTGTGGTACTCCTAACAGTGGGAGCAGGGCCTGTCCCTAATGCTTTGGCTGGCTTTTGGGAACCCTATACTGAGTCGCCTTGCCCTGCCTTAATACAAGGGGAGGTGCTTAGTCCTACCGCAACTTGGTATGCCATGCCTTGTTGATACTCATGGGAAGCCTGCCCCTTTCTGAACAGAAACAGAGAGGAGTAGATGGAGATAGAGGGAAGGAGAAGGAGAGGGAATGGGAGGAGAGGAGGGGGAGGGAACCTGTGGTCAGGATGTAAAATAAATAAATTAATATAATTTAAAAAGAAAAGGAAATGGCCCCATAGACTCCTATATTTGAATGCTTAGTCCACAGTTGGCAGAGCTTTTTGGGCAGGATTAGGATGTGTGGCTTTGTCAGAGGTGTGTCACTTGGGGTGGGCGTTGAGATTTCAAAAACCCATACCATTACCAAATCGCTTTCTCTCGCTGCCTACACCTTCTGCAAGATGTAAACTCTCCGCTTCTGTTCCAGTGCTATGCCTGCCTGCTGCCATGCTTTCTGCCATGATGATCATGGACTCACCTTTTGAAAACTGTAGGCAAGCCCCCAATTAAATGCTTTCATTTATAAGTCATCTTGGTCATGGTGTCTCTTCACAGCCATAGAAAAGTAATAAGACCTCTGATGCCAGGTCAGGACCCTGCACAGTCATAGGCTGCTCTCTTCACAGCAGTCACTTAGTATCAAGCTTCTCTCTTATGACTGTCTTCTTCAACCTTTTTTTTCCTAATTCCCCACAAGGAGGTCCTAAGAATCCATCCTAGGGTGGGAAAGTCTAAATTGTAGTGGAGTAGCAGACTCCTGGAGATGTCAGAAATGTGGAACATTTACTAAAGAAAGCTATAGATGAGTGGGTCACATGTGCCACAGGCAAACAGATCTGGAAGTGCAGGGCTATCCAAAGCTACTAGAGCACAAATAATGCCAAAAAGAGCTCCAGATGCTGAACATGGAGCTGCAGGACTCAGCATTTGCACTGCTGTATTTTAGTATGGATGTTCCAACTGCTAGAGGCATAATGTCAGCTTCCTGAAGCTTCTGGTTGGAGAATCAGACATCTATCAAATTCTCTTGCGGTTTTCCCAGCACACTCATTAGCACAAGCTGTATTCAAATTGGAAAGAAGAAGCCAAGTAATTCGGCACTGGCCCTCAACCAGCACACCGTCAGGCTGTGAGAATGTTGTAACAGGAAGCCTCACTCCTAGCTCCTTCTAGGTTGGCAGGGAAGCCTAGTTTGTTTGGGTTGTCTGAGGATGTGGAGCCACAAAAGAGAACTAGGGCAGAGGCATCCTGGGTACTGAGCCCACAACAGGTAGCACAAATCCCACATTCATTACCCTGGAGGCCCCATCCTCCAGGATGTACCCCCACATTCCCTTATCCTGAAACTACACTGTACCTGCTCACATGTATAGGGGCAGGGAAGTCCTTACCTGGCTGAAAGACTATAGGGGTACTTTTGTTTGTGTGGTGTGTATGTATGTGCACATAAGTGTGTGGGGATGCACACCTATGTGTGTGCATATGGAGGCCAGAAGTTGACATAAAGTTTCTTCCTCTTATTCTCCACCTCTTATTTTCTCTCAGTGAACCTGAAGTTCACTGGTTGGTTTGACTGGATGGTCAGTGAGCCTTGGGGATCTTCCTGTTTTTTCCTCTTAGCATTTGGAGTCCTGCACCACCACATATAGCTTTTTATGTGAATGTTGAGAATCCAAAATTCAAGTCTTCATCATGGATAGCAAGCACTTTATTCACTGAGCCATCTCCCCAACCTCAAGGTAAAGCTTCATCAGAATCTTCTCAAGAAAATGGGGGACAGCATTGATCATGGGAGAACAGGCTGTCCCTGACAGAAGAAAGGGGAGATCTTTTAGTAAGCTGCTGGGACGTGAAAGGAACAAGTAACTTTCCAAAGGTCATGGGTATGGTGTTTTAAAAGAAATTTCTTCTCATAAGACACAGACTAGGGGCTAGTTTGTTCTTGGGGACCTGATGGTATTCCCAATCTTTACAATGAGGAGAGGGGAGGGAAAGATACATTTCCTACTATTAGTAAAAATGGTTATAGGTTAAGACTCAAGATCTACTTCTTGTCACCAGAGTAGTCACTATCTCATCTGGAGGGTCAGACAACCTTAACCATTCTTCATGTAGGATCCTCTGGTTTGAATTTGAGTGACAGCTCCAGGATCTCAAGAAATTTCTTACCATGCAAAGTTATATAGTGTTTAATCATGTGTATACTGCTCATATGATGGGTCAGCATGGGTGGAGGGTGGATATCCTGGTCTTTCCTTTCTAAGGCTGCCTCTTCCTTAGCAGGGCTTTGTCCACACCATGGCCAGCTCCTCACTCATGCTTTCCTCATCAGCTATCCATTCACCACTTCCTAACAATCAGTTCTGAATGAACAAGAAGGAAGTAGCAAAGGACACAAACCCGCAGAAAACTCCCTCTAGACACCCACTCTTTAGCCAGCCCTAGAGCTTCTGTTCCTTCTGCAAGTGTCCTGGATGGGCAGGGCCCGGCTGTGATGTGACTGTACTGCCCCCATGTGGCCAGCTGAGCAAACCCATGGGGGCATAGAAGATAAACATTCTTCAGCTCAGTGGTTTTCCTACAGCAGGCGTCCTTGCTTTCTCTGCTAAGGGCTGGAGTCTGTGCTGGGCAATTTGGTGTACTAGAGGCACAGAGCACTGATTCTCTTAAGGTAGGCACCTGCCTTGCTATTGGCCCTCCTATATACCATGAGCCACTTCCTTCCTGGCCTTTGAAAGAACAGCAAAGTCCCCACTCCACAAACAGACCCCAGTTCACTTACCACTGTGCCTCCCTCAGGTGGAACCCTAACTACAGGCCATTTTGAATTTCTGAAAGCAACCCAGCCAAATCATACCCAGCTCAGGTCAAGAATCCAAGCTTAAGCCTTCCTAATAACAGCACTGGGCCCTAGCAGGTACTCTACTCAAGGTTATGGCACAGACACACCCAGATATGTGGCACAGGTACTTCATTCTTGGGTGTGGTACACTCCCAGATGTATGGTACAAGCTCACACAAGTGTAATCAAGGCATTCCATTCTCATGTGAAGGCATGTGGAACAGGTAGGTTTTTCAGGCATGTAGTGAAGGTATTCAGATATGTGATACAGAAACTCAGGAGTGTAGTGCAGGTTTTGGGTAGGCTTTCAGGTGTGCAGTGCAAGTATTCAGGCATATGAAGCAGGGACTCAAGTATGGTGTGTGGATTCAAGTACTCAGATGTGTGCAGCAGAGCCTCAGGTGTCTTTGGGTGGGTCCTCAGACACACAGTACAGGTGCTCAATTATAGGAATCAGATACTCACATGTGTAGAGCAGTTTCTCAGTGTATGGTGTGGGGGTACTCAGGACTGTGGAGCAGGACCTAAGGTGTATTGTTGGTGCAGGTACTCAGAAGTGTGATACAGTGTCTTAGTTACAGTTTTCATTGTTGTGAAGAGACACCATAACCATGGCAACTCTTATAAAGAAAACATTTAATTAGGGTGGCTCACTTACAGTTTCAGAAGTTCAGTCCATTACCATCATGACAGGGAGCATGGTGGTGTGCAGGCAGATTAGGTGCTGGAGCTGAGTGTTTTATCTTGAAGGCAACAGAAAGTCAACTGAGACACTGGGTGGTATCCTGAGCATAGGAAACCTCAAAGCCTGTTCCCACAGTGACATACTTCCTTCAACAAGGCCATACCTACTCCAACAAAAAAAAACACATCTAGTAGTGCTACTCCCTTTGAGATTATGGGGATCAATTACATTCAAAGTACCCACATAAAGGTACTCAAGTATGCAGTGCAGGCACTAAGGTATGCCATGAAAATGCTCATGTGCAATGCAGGTACTCAGATATGTGGTACTCATATTTGGTCTATGTATACATGAACAGGTGAGCACAGGAGCATGAAGCATTGGGGTCCTGCCAGTTGAGACTGTAAGAGGATGGTTGCAGACAGGTCTGGGAGGGAGCAGAGTTGACTGGTGGCTATAAATGGAAGATGAGTCCAAGTAGTAGCCTTCACACAGATGGTGGCATCGTATACCAGACTTCACTGTGTATTGGTTGACCTCACTGAATAGGGTCATTTGCTAGTGTGGGTCAATGTCTGGGAGATGACCAACATGAATAGATCCTTAGAGCACACCCAGAGACTCCCATAATGGGATCACAAGGTCAAAGCCCAAGAGGCAACACAACTTTGCCACCACAGAATATAGCCCCTTCCCTCTGTGGTCCTATAAAACAGATACCACAGGAAACAAACCCTCAGAGGCATCCTTGGCCAGGAGAGGACCTCAATGGATGTTTCTCATCCCTAACACCTACCCAATTGTCTTCATAACCCTACCCCTCCTAAAGCAAAATCTATTTCCTTTAAGCAGAGTTGACAAGCTGGAGACATGAAGGGGTTCCTAACCCCAGAGCTAGTATAAGGTAATTTAACATGGTTCTTATCTCTGGTTGGTTAAACCTCATCTTCCTAGCCCATCTATCCTGCTTGTCTGTTCAACGTAATTTCATGTAGAAGAGTACATGTAAGACAGTGAATTTGGGGACATAGATGTTGAAACACAGTACAAGAATGGAGTCATGTGAGAATTCTGGTGCTTGTGAGAAAACTCCAAGAAAACAAGTCTTGTGATCTCAGTTTCTTCAAAACACAGAATCGTTCTTGGAGTGTGTGTTCATGCTCCTCCCAAGTGCGGCAGATGGGAGTGAGTTTACTTCAGCTGTTGTTACTCATGTGCCTCTATGGAAAACATGTTTTTGCCACATGTGGCTTGTCCTTGTGATTGAACACCTTTCTCATGTGATTCTTCTTAACCCTCAGAGTGTAAATTGTCTTATGCTCTAAAGAAAGTTGGCTATTGCATGAGACTTTAGTCTGCCTCACTTTAGACCCCACTCTCCCAGGTTCACACCACCATCTAGAGCAGAAACATTGGGTACATTTCTTCTACCTGTTTTATTTAAAAAAAAAAAAAAAGCCAAGAGTAGGCAACAGTCTGTATCATTACTTTATTGTTTATGTTACATATTCCAATGAATACATAAACTCTTTTTTTAAAAAAGTAAGGCACATGAAAAGCCTTCTGTGCAAGTTCCATATTATTTTAAAATCCTATTGGCTAATAAAAGCATTTCAACTACAGAATTAGAGACATCTAGAAGAGAACATGATAGTTTGAGAGCAGAATCCCGAACCATTATTAGGTTTCACCTCATGGCACAATTAGTCATCAAACCCAAGGTTTGTATTATAACAGTGTAGCTAGGGTGCCACTACAGAATCACTAACCAGCTTATTCACATATGTACAGCCAGGTCCCCAAATAGTAATTATACAGCCTACAGGAAGAACAGCATCTAACCGCACTTGTGCCCTGTTTCATCACAGGTAAGGGATTTGGCATTTTCAGTCTTTTTGCACGCTGTGCTTGCTGTTCACAGGGCCTGGTTATACGATGCTGAAGACCATGGAGAGATATTGCTCATAAGACACCTGAATCCAGCCGTCCTGATCCGTGTCATAGCGTCTGAATATGTCTGTCAACCTCTGGGAGAAGCATAGACATTGAGAATTTACTGGACAGAACAGTATACTTAGATAAAAGACATTTTAAAAAGACATTTGGGGACCCAATTTCAGAAACACATCCATTTCCCTCATCTCTTAGAAGGATACTGCAATGGCATTCACACAGGAAAGCACAGGGGTAGTCTTGAGCACCTCTAGTCAGTGCCTCTATGGGCAACAAAGGGTATGGCAGGCCTAGCCAACTATATACCACATAGACCCTTCTTCACATTTCACAACCATCTCATGGACCTGGTCTGTGTAGCCTGGACAGAGACACTTTGAATCTTGACTATATACCCAAAGAGTCCATGTGTTGAAGGGCCCAGTAGGGAAAGGGCCAACTACATGCAGTGTATAAGCATCACAGGGCTCAGCCTCCTTAGCCCATCTCCCCTCCAGCAGACTTTGGACCCAGACAGGTCAGAAGTAGATGAGCAAGACCATTTTATTCCATTCATTTTGTTGTTATTTGTTTTATGTTTTTGAGACAGAGAACCACTATGTTTATTATCAAGGGCTGGCCTGGTCTGCCCTTGAACTCAGAAATCCATCTGTCTGCCTCTAGCTCCAGAGCACTGGGTGCTGGGATTAAAGGCATGGTGCTATCATGCCCAGATTTCACTCACATTTTGTAAGACTAGGTTACATGCATGCCAATTTTGAATAGACTTATGAAGACCATAAGTATGTTCTCAGTATTTCTAATGAAAACAAAACAAAACCAAAACAGACACAAGGGAATTCCATGTGTTAATAGAAAACAACAACCTCAGCACATCAAGACTCAACAGTTCATGGTCTACTTCCTACTTTAGACATGAATGGTTTTTTTGTGGGAAAAAAAAAGCAAGGTGGTGTCACACACTTGAATCTCAGCACTGAGGCTGAGGGAAGACTGTTCAAGACCATCCTGGCCTACATAGCAAGAGTCTGTCTCAATGTTCCCTACTCTCCACAAAATACTATTATCACAAAACAAACTACAGTCATGTGGCCACAAAACTATGTCTTGGTCAGTGATGGACTATAAGACACTACAATCTGAATCTTAAACATCTGCTTAAAAAACAAAAACAAAAACAAAAAAACCATGTGTTGGGAACTCTATCTAAACATGGTATGTTAGGGAAGTGGTGCCTAGTGGGAAGAAATTAGGCCACTAGTGGTGTGCCCATGAAAGGGGTATTGGGACTCCAATCACCTTCCTGTCTGCCTGCCACAAATCCCCAAAGCAACAGGCCAAATCTGGACTAAAGCTTCTAAAATTGTGAACCTAAATCTTATTTCTAATTGATTTATGTCATTTTTTTTAATAGTAAGAGAAAGAAAGCTAACACAGTGGCTATACCATACAATACAGTTCACATGTATAACAGGTTCTGCCATCCAGAGTATGTGCAAGCACACTCATGTTTGCACAATAACCTCACCTAATAACACATCCTCCAGAACATGTCTCTGTCAGTGACAAATGACTGTAGAAAAGAGTAAATTTGCCTAACCTGTACAAGGCTCTAGTTTCAATCCCAGCACCATAAAACAAAACACAAAGAATAATGAATTACTGAGAGTGCTGGTTCAAGTCTATAATCTCAGAACTTGGGAGGTGGAGGTAAAAAGACCAGGAGTTCAAGGCCACCCTCAGCTACACAGGGAAAAATCAAAGCCAGCCTGGGCTTTTTAGAAAAAAAAAAAAAAGAAACACATTTCTGAGGAAACTTTTACCTATATCATACATTGTTCTCTTTCCTTTTAGATTCTCCACCATTCTAGCATTTTCAGTCATTTTCCCAAAGGTAAAATTGATCCAAGAAACTGGCTGTCCACCCTACCCCACACCTCAGGAGACAATACCAACAGAGTACAAGGCGTACAGAGTGGAGAGCTTCTTCTGGACTTGACTAGATTACCCAGGAGGCTGAAAAAATAAAAAACCCCAAACCTTTGCATATCCAGAAATGTAAGGATCAGAACTTAACTTATGTGAACTCTAACTTTATAATAATTCAGACACAATCTATGAGATTTCACATCAAATCTCTTTTTAAAGTGCTCAGAGAACACTGTAAGCATCCCTAACCTCATGAGAGAGTAGTAGCAGAGGTAGTTTCTTTCAGAGACTTGAAGCTTGAATACTAATAGACCAGTTATCCAACAGGATGAAGAACAGGGGGTGACATGCCAAGATCTTTTTGTTTGTTTGTTTAAGACAGGGTACTTACTGTTATGTAGCCAGGCTTTGCCTAAAACTCATGAGTCTTGTTGCTTCAGGCTCCTGGAAGCTAGGATTATAGGCCTACACCATACTAGACCCAGAATGACTTTTTTAAAGATTTATTTTTGTTTTATGTGTATGGGTGTTTTGCCAGAATGTATGTCTATGCACCATGTGCACTCATTGCCCATGCAGGCCAGAAGAGGGTATTGGATCCTCTGGAACTGGAGTCACATATGGTTGTTAGCTACCATGTGGGCACTGGGAATCAAACCTGAATCACCTACAAGAGCAGCCAGTGCTCTTTACTGCTAAGTCATCTCTCTAGGCCCTCAGATTCATTTTTTAAGAAATCATGCAGCATTGTAACTAGCAATCCAATCAGTGGAGATACACTTTTATTGACTTTGAACTAGAACAATACTCTGAGAATATTTTCCAAAATTTTACATTGTATCTCAAGGCTTAATGCTGTCCACATCTCTCAGTGGTTCTGTAACCAACGTAAGTGACCTCAGCCTAGGTTCAATCTCTAAGGACTTACCTCTTAATGACAGGTTCCACTGAAGTATTAATGGAGAAAACATTTGCTTTCTATGAACTGAATCTACTTTAGATAAAGGGGCCAGAGCATGGATGTGTCACATATAACCCACTTTGAGCTAACTGCTGTGAAGTATGATCATCATACTGTTACCTCTGTTGCTACTTTTTGTTTGAAAATTTCTATAGCAAAAATCTTAATATACATAAGGACTAATCAATGCACCATATTTCCAAAGCTTAAACCTACAGAACCTGGACCTCTATCTAGAAGCAATAGCAGAGCCTGCTTCTTTGACAGGAACATGCACTAAGCAATGAATGGGTGTCTGCATGCCCTAGAGTTTGCTTATCATGCCTAGATAGCATAGGTCATCAAATGATTGGCTGCTTGGCACAATCAAGGGGTCACAGCAAGGATGGAATATTGGAGGCTAATGCTGGTATAACAATGAATGCTCTTTCCAGTACTTCTTTGTATTTTTTTTTAGTAAGTAGAAGGTATATATACTGTAGCGATAAAAAGTAAAGCATATGGTTCACAGCTATAATTTATTATTTTGAAGATAAGTTCAAAGGCAGCATAGGCTACATAGTGAATTTAAAGCCAGCCAGAGATATAGAGACCTTGTTTTAAAAAATAAATAGTATTACATAGTATTTCAATTATATAAGTCAAATATTATTGCCAAGAACTATGTACTATATATAAACATATTGCTAGACTTACGTATGACTAGCATGAAGGTTCGTCATACCAGCTTTACCATAAAAATAAAATGTCTTATGCTATGATGTCATAACAGCTGTGACATTAATAGGAAACAGACATTTTCCAGGTCATTATAATCTTATGGGACAACTACTGAAACATCACTGTGAGGCAAATGATCCTAGTTCCAAGGGTTAAAAAAAAAAGTATTTCTAGCTCTAAAACTTAAACAGAAGGGAAGTACTCACTCTGGTGGCTCCTCCATTTCTGCCCCCTACTCCCACCTCTGCATGTCACAGCAAACCCATATGAAGCTGCTCGGTCACCTGCAAGACGATACAGCCCTGGATGAAGTCATCAAATGCAATCTGCCCTCGTCCTTGTCTGTCAAATTTTCTGATGAGGATGTCATGGAACTGATCAGAGAGCCGGTAGCCTTGGAGAGGGAAGATAAGAGTCAAGACAGGCTAGGAGAGGAATAAAGCATGAGTTACACCTTATATTGGCTAAGCTTTCCTTCTTAAGACCCCAAGGCTTCAGATCATACAGTGATTAGGTAGGAATTAGAGATTAAAAAAAAAAGTACAAACTTACTGAAAGGCACTCTGGAAACTAAATAACTACTTAAATACAATATTCTGATATAAATATGCTGTCAGAACTGTGGAGTGATCTTACATACCAGTACCAACTTGCAAGTCTAAGTAGGAACAGAATGTGCTGCTTGCTGTCTTGCTTCCTATGAGCTCACTGGTTTATGTTAGCTAACTGTACTCACTCTGCTTGTGCCTAAGAAAACACCCACAAGGCAGTTAGACTTGGTATTCCTGAACCCAGAAGACTCCTCACTATGTCAGCTCATCTAGACATGAATGTTTTCAGTGACTTGCTGTCCTAGGTCATTCATCATTAGAAGATGCTATGAAAGCTAAAATATCCCTAACGGCTCTAGTTACATGTGTCTCAACATAAAGAAAGAAGGTAACTGATGGGGACCCCTACAAAAAATAGTTCATCTGGGATCAGGGTTTTGATTAGTCTTATAAAGGTTAGAATCAATAATGTGTCACTATGCCTCATGGAGTTTAGGATCAATAACAGATGACCTGGCATTATAATTCCATTTCCAAATTACTGAGTGTGTTTGACAGGGTCTTTAGAAGGGGATGACAGCTGTGAAGATGTGTGGACACACCAGACATACAGACATGACCAGAGGCCATGTTTAAGGAGGACACCCTTCATCTGTTTCCTTCCCTAGTCACCTGTGTGACCATGTTATCCTTTTTGAGGCAGGAGACAAAATCCAGGTGCTGAAATATTTTTACTGATTTTCAGTCTTGTTGGAAGCTTTGTAAGTATAAGTACACCTATTATCTGAATCTCACAGTTAATTACTGCATGAAACTTAATCATTATACTGATAAATGTTCAAACACAAAAACATGTTCAAAGCACCTTCCAGAGCAGTTGTGGGGAGTGGAGACAGGAACTTATATTCTAGAACCCTAAACAAATGTGTGATTAAAACTGCTACAGGAGCCCCCTTTCTTACAGATCAAGCAGAAGACAGGACCTCCAATTTAAATCTGAAAGAGATAGCCCATAGGAAACAGCTGCCATGTCTCACTTCCTTACACCTAGCATGTGAGGTAATGGCCCTGGCTAAGCCCTGACCCTCTGAGAACAGAGCTTAGGCCCAGGTGTAGACAGAGCAAGACAGGTACTGTTGTCCTCCTGCTAGGATAAGAAAAGGGCCAATGAAATGAGAACAAATATATAAGAGATTTTGTCTGTGCATGGAAGCAACCCCATTGCTGCTAGAATTAACTTGCAATTTTTCTGATAATGGGCATTCTTGTAGGGAAAGCAAAGACAAAAGACATACAAACTAGCAAAGTAAACTACAAAGAAGTAAACCATAAAAGAATGCTCCCTAAAGGGGCTAAAATTTGGCAGTAAATGGCCTCTAAAGAGTTCCTTCAATCCAAGGGCACACAAGAATAGCCCTGCCTTAAGCAGATGCAGAGATCCACAGTCAAGCACTAGGCTGAGCTCCAGGAGTCCAGTTGAAGAGAGAAAAGAGGGATTCTATGAGCAAGGGGCATCAAGATCATGATGGGGAGACCTACAGAAATAACCAAACCACACTAGTGGGAACTCATTCCTGGTCCATGAGCTGGCTTTTTGGAGCCCACTAACTATGGTGGAACACCTTGCACAGCCTTGACGCAGGGGGAGGTGCCTGGACCTGCCTCAACTGAATGTACCAGACTCTGCTGACTCGCCATGGGAGGCCTTACCTTGTCAGAGGAGGGAATAGAAGGCGGTTGGGGATGGGGGGAGAGGCTGGGGGGGAAGGTGGAGGGAAGAGAGGGGGATCTGTGGTTGGTATGTAAAATGAATATAAAAATTCTTAATAAAAAAGAAAAAATAAAAAAGAATAGCCCTGCCTTAGGACTGAAGTGCTTTGTGCTCAGCCCTGAGGCCTGATTAGGACTGACCAGTGAGACACATATTAGACCAGCCTGCTGCCTGCCAGGCTGCATACCAATTTGTTTCTATCTAATAGGATAAGGCCACCTAGAGGCCTCCACTCTTGCATAAGTAGCAAGATCAGATCGTAATTCTCAACCAGGGACATGCCCTGGAGTCAATCTTGACTATCTCAGGATAGACCAGGTGGAATGTCTTCATAAGAAGGCCGAAGGGTCTGAGTGAGGTAGTATGGAGACATATCTACTCTCTAACTCTGCTCCATGTGTGAGAATCTCACTGAATGGAAATGGAAATACTCCGTGTCTACTTCCAATAGCCCACACCCTTGGTGATAGGCAAAGGTCCTTTTCTACCTAGAAACTAATAGAAGGTATGATGCCACCAGAAAAATAACTCCATTGACACCACTGGTCCAGGCCACTAATCTGTGGCCAGATTGGTCAGCACCAGGAAGTGAGCACCTGGACAAGAAGTTCCACTACCAGAAGCAACACAACCCTGTGCTTCCTGAGGGCTGCAGTCACACACACAGCCTGACTGAAATTAGTGATCTCTACTGGAATGATCTGCCTGGTACTAATCTGTGTTCCCCCAACCAGCAAATGGCATGAGAAGGGCTATATGTGGGCTTTGTCTAATCCTAACTCACACAAAGCATTTTTAAAACTCAGTAACCTTGTGAAATGAGTCAATGGTAAGCAACCATATTACTTGGCGGTCATGCCACAGGCTTCAGATTTGCCTAAGCCTCTACTGTAAAGGAGATAAGCAGATGCAACAAGATTGAACATAGCTGAAAATACAGGTAAGTGGAGGTTCATTATACTTTCATAAGTTTTTATGACTAAAACAACAACAAAAAACAAACAAACAACAAATCCAAACTACACAAGTTGCCAGAAGCTACACAGAAAAGGGGATGCTCAAAGACGTGCAGGGTTTGGGGGTAAGGGGATTACTCACTTCAACTGTGCTGCCCACCAGAACAGATAGATGGCTTTACTGCAGGTAAAGTAACTAACAAGTAACCAAAGTCACACCTACAAGTAACCAAAGGGCAGTGTACATGCCCATCCAGATCTCTGTACCTGGCCATAGAACTTAGTAGTAATGGTTTCAGTGAACAGAAGAATCATAGCCTCACCAGGTGCCTCACTAGAGCTACAGGTATCACTGGGCTAGCCTGAAACACCAGATTCTCTTATTTTCTACTAAGCTCCTGTTTACCCAGCAGCAACAACTATTTCAGGAGTTATAATAGGAACTTTTGCTTCCAAAGCCAACTTCCTTAACAGCTGCCACCAAAAATATTCCAAATTAGTATGCAAACAGAAAGACATTTCTTTTTCCTGGGCACTTAAGAGAAATGTATCAGGACAAACAGGAAAAACCATGGCAGGACTACCAGGAGAGTTCACAGGGGATTGTTGAGCTGAGAAATGTTTAGAAAAGTGAGAGATGCTGGCACTGCCAAAGATGGCCCACTGGGCCCTGACCAAACACCTTTCCTGTAGAAGATTCTGAAATGCCCTTGGTCTGATCAAGACACAGAGGGCACTTATGCTTCTAACTGGCCCCAGGACAAAGTGAGAAGGGAGAGGATGAAAGAAAAGGGGTGGTCACTGTTATGCTGGAAGGAGAAATGGCAGAATTATAGAAGCCATATTAGTGGGAAATAACATACTTTAGGAAAGTAAAACTCAGGATAGTCACAATACACTAGATTATAGTTCATTTTTTAATAAAACTTTTCCAGAAGACATCTATTAACAATCTTTTAAAAGATGAAATACAGAAGAGTTTGGTAAGGGCAAAAGAACAGAAAGTACTATATGAAACTGTTCCAAACTTGAATCTTGGTATAATCACGACAAGTTACAGATGGGATGCAAACATTTCAGTGATTCTTTTGTAAGTAAAAATTCCAGTTTTCTCTCAGACTCAAGGCTAGTTCTGGGAGCCTCTAATTACACTCTGGACAGGTACTATGAATATTTGGTAAGAAACACAGCACACTTTGCATGCCTAAGCCCACACCAAGCACACACGTGCTAAATGCATTTGAGAATGGGCACACACACTTCATAATTTCCCACTGAAGCAAAATTTGGATGGACTGATAAGCCTTTATTATTTATAGAATTGTTTCTTAGTGTTATCACTGTGTCCATGTACTTTGACAAACCGCTACGTATATGCTGCCAACTTCTCCACATCACTGTATTTCTATTTTTCTACTTTAAATTGTTCCAAAAGCCACATTCTCAATTTTGCTCATGATATCATCTCATTTCACAAAAAGTACATGATTTGCATAGCCCTTATCTCATTTTGGATGAAACACTGTGTGAAAGACTCCATGTCACATATAAATCTTCATGACAAAAATAGAATCAAAATATGAACCTGTACAATATAAACAGAAATTTCACATGGACTGGGTTAAAAAAAATCAATAAACTGAACAGAGTAAAACAAAGCTTGAGAGACTCCTATATTCCAAAATGAAATATGCTATACAATTAAGACAAGTGAATTACCAAAACCTGAGAGTGCTTGCTTGAGCTCGTTCTTGTCAATCATCCCAGAGTTGTCCCTGTCATAGGTGCGGAAGACATTCTGCCAGTCTGTGATGTATTTCCACACACCTGTAAATTCACTGAAGTTCACACCAGCCTTGTTTTCTCGGTCAAACATTGCTGAGATGCAGAGGAACACCAGACAAACATTAAGTTTGCATGTTCAACAGCAAAAGACAACCACAGTACAGAACTGACTGTTTCATATCACCTCTAAGGCCTTCAGGTGCTGGCACAGAGCCACCAGCTGGCTAAAGGTTAGTTTGTTGATTACAAGATTCCTAAAAGTCTAGTTATCCCTGCCTAGGGTGGAGGGAGTGTAGAAGACAGTAACCCAACACTAGCCCCTAAGTAATGGCAACCAGAACACACACTCACAGATGTGTAAAAGGTAGACAATTTAAAAAAAAACACACAATGTTTTATACTTCAGAAAGTTCTGAAAAACAGAAACACTAAAAGTACTCCCAGCCTGGCGGTGGTGGTGCACACCTTTAATCCTAGCACTCTGAAGGCAGAGGCAGGCAGAGGATCTCCTGTATGTTCAAGGCCAGCCTGGTCTACAGAGTGAGTTCCAGGACAGGCTCCAAAGCTACACAGAGAAACTCCGAAAGCGCCCCCTGCCCCCCAAAAAGTACTCTCACTTTATCAGAAGGAAAATGGTATGCAAAGGTTAAGCCCCCCATTATTCTAGCTCCTGGGCTTGAGCCAGAATAAACAATTTTACGTACTGTCCACGTACACACCTCCAGAGGGAGGCTCAGAGGAGTTCTCCTAGGGCAAGAAATGCCTTGTTTTAATTAGAAGATGCCCTAATCTATTATCCTAGGACCTCTGGATTTTATTTTTAAGATCTGAATTCTTATTTTTAAAAAAATCAGTTTAATTCTCGATGTGAGCTCTCAGTTTCCTGTTCACGCTGCCAGGCCTGCTGCCTACTGCCAGGCTGTCTACTATTATGAACTTTAACCTCCTGAAACTGTAAGCACAAATAAACTCTTTCTTCTATAAGTTGCCTTAGTCATGGTGTTTTATCATAGCAATGGAAAAGTAACTAAGACACAGGGAGAACCCAAACTGATAATCCTGGTAAGAAAGAAATGATGGAAATCCTTCCTGGAGGACCCAACTTCAGCTCAGGCCTTGGTACATGCATTTTAAATTCAACCAAACACTAGCTTGCAAAACAAAAAGTAACTAAAACATGAAGGAAATCAGTTACATGTATGAAATTCAACAAGAAGAATTATTAGATGTAGACTGCCTTCTTTCCTATAGACTTCAAAGTCATAAGAAACACAAGGTAAAGTAGATATAAGTTAATATATGTAATTCTTAAATAAATGCATTTCTTAAGGTTTAGAAGACAATTACTTATAATACTTAAATAAAAGTCACAAAAATGAAATTTTTAAAAGATACTACCAAAATAACAAAATAAGGCTTAGGGAAAACTGTAATATGAAAATTTTATGCATCTATAACCTCTGAATTAGAAATGGAAAGGACAGGCTAAAATGTAAATTTAAACTAATAAGTGAAAGCATCTAGAAATACGGAAGCAGGGAGGATGAAACGTAAGAGCCCACTCAATATGACTGGGGTTATAGCAGCACCCACAGAAACAACCACCTAGCCTGTCTGCATAGATACTTACAAATGATTGACCTAACAGTCACTGGATTAAATGGAGTCCAAGTACCTGAAAACAAATGACATAATAGCAATTAGACAAAAGAAGATAAACTTATAAGACGCTCTAAGTGACTTGTCTATGATAGTCCATGAGTCAGTAGCCTGCTCTGGAACAGAGGTTGCAAGCAGGGGCCTGCTCCCTGGGACACCAGAAGATCTGGTTGCCTTAACCGATAGGAGCCCTGAGCACTTCTGGTCAGCACCTAGTCTATACTTCCAAGTTTAAACTATTTGTAATTACCAGAGGCTCGATGCTGTATCTCCGCAGAACTTCAGTTGTGCAAATTTCTGGGGAGAGCAGATATGTCAGACTGTGCCCAGGGTCCCAAAGACCACCTTCAGGCTTGACAACTCTCTAGTATAAGACTCACTATAACAGCTCCTTTTACAGAGGGGACAAAGAGTAAAGTAGCAAGGGATAATTGGGTGGAAAACCAGGAATGGGTTCCTAGAATCAGTGAGACATACTCTACTATAGCACAGGCTATCAGCAGGGCAACTGTCTTGAACCTGAGAGTCTATCATTTTTCAGTAGTCAGCCACTAAGCTTCAGCTGTCCAGAGGAAAATAATGCTCTCTGCCACAAATCACATCTTTGTTGTAAACTGCCTAGGCAAAGAAGTCAAGACATGACAGTGCAGGCCTGGGATGCCAGTACTTAGGAGGCAGAAGCAGGAGGATGGAGAATTTGAGACCAGCCTGGGCTACAGTGAGATCCTGTATCAAAAAAAAAAAAAAAAAAAACCCCAAAAACAAAAACCAAAAGAACTTTCAGTGCCCAGGGAAATCCAGCAGATTGAGTTATTCTCCCCACCCAATTGTCAAAGACATAAATAGATCTCAAACTCCCTCTGCACCAACACAGGGCAACAAAGACTGTTGCTGTGGATATCGCTCTGTATAAATAAAACACTGATTGGCCAGTAGCCAGACAGGAAGTATAGGCGGGACTAACAGAGAGGAGAACTGAGGGAACAGGAAGGCAGTGGAGGAGACTGCCTGCAGCCGCCGCCAGGACAAGGAAGATGTAAGGTACCAGTAAGCCACGAGCCATGTGGCAAAGTATAGATGAACAGAAATGGGCTAAATATAAGAGTAAGAGCTATATAATGATAGGCCTGAGCTAATGGCCAAACAGTTTAAATAATATAATATAAGAGTTGGTGTGTTTATTTTCTAAGTGGGCTCTGGGACTGACGGGGCTTGGCGGGAGCTGGAAAGAAACTCTCCAGCTACAGACTGTCACCCATGTAACAAGGCCAATGGTGAGGAAAAGGCATAAGTGATTGAATAATAATTTTACAGGGAATCATCTTGCTTATATGTAAGTGTAATTTGCCTCAGCTTTTTTTATCCTAGAACTCTATTGATAAAAAGTCTCCAAAAGAAATTAAAAAAAAAAAAAAAAAAGACAGTTTTCAAAGTACAACTGAAAACATGCATCTCAAATCACTAATAATATGTTTGGTAAGTCAAATCTACTTCAAAAGCACTAAAAAGAGGTGAGTGTGGTGACAAGTGCCTATAACCCCAGCACTTGGGAGGTAGAGGCAGGAGAATTATGAGTTCAAAATCATCCTCAACTAAACAGTAAGTTTTAATTAAAGTCAGCCTGGGCTACACTTCACAAAAGACTAATCAACAAATAAACACGCCAAAAAGGAGCTTGAGAAAAATTAATTTTTAATATATAACCCAAGAAGTCCCAAAAAAGTTTGTGATACATTATTTCATAAAGGTAAGAGAAATCCTGTGATAGCTGATCTTCATTGTCAACTTGATTGGATTTAAAAATCAATCACCTAGGAGATTAATAAGATATATTTCCATGTTTATGAGGGCATGTCCAGATGGAATTAACTTAAGGGAAAGACCTACCCTGAATGTAGGTGGCACTATTCCATGGGGTGGGGTCCACACAGAATAAAAGGGAAAGAGGAGACAGCTGGAGGAACAGAGGAACACCAGTATTCCTCTTTTTAGGCTCCCTAGCTGCCATGAAGTAAATGGTTCTGTCCCACCAAACCCTCCCCTTCTGGATGGATTGAACCCAAACTGTGAACCAAAACAAATTTTTCTTTCCATGAGCTGCTTTTAGCAGGTACTGCAGTTGCAGGGACGAGAAAATAAATCCCATTCTATGTTCTTTCTGTCCACTGACCATACTTCTATGTAAACAAATCTCACAGAGGCCCAGTGTACCCACAAACACTCCTAGCATGGTGTCAAGTACACAGCAACCAAGAGGTCTAAACTGAAGGGAGAAACCATGCTATTTTTAACTTCATATTTCCTTCCACAACATAATAATTAAATTTCCTAAAAGAGAGAAAGAAGTTTAACAGTTGCCTAAAGGACACTAAGCCCTAATTCAAGTCAGAATCATTTTGAAATCAGTGCCCAAGCTAAACAGGGAAAATCCTTGGCTCATGCTGGGAGCATAAGAACTGGCCCCATGAGTGCAAGGCCTTGCACAGACCTACAAGCTTAATAATCTGTGTGTCCCAAGAGGCTTCAGTGACTATTTGTTTTTGTTTGTATATTAACTGAATACATGTTCCTCTTTACATTAGCTACTAAAAATTTTGAAGCCAAATGTATGGTTATTGTTAACCTTTCATCTTTACTGTCTATTTTCCACCTCTCAGCTATCATAATTAAATTTTACTTTATTTTCTATATTCCGACTATTTGGAAATAGAGCAGATTATCAATGAGCATAAACTCCAGTTCTTTCACAGCTTCACAGAGCAGGTGATACCAGTGTTTTTGAGGTGCTGTCACTTCCTTTCACTCTGAAGCCTTTGTGCTTTTCTACCTTGCTTGTACCAGACGTAGGTCACTAAACACATGCGCCAAACCACTAGGGACCTATTTTTCTGCCTACATGCTGCCATGGACTCTAGGGTCCCCTACTTCTCTTCACTGGAAGATATACTTCATACCACATGGGTGTGGCTGCTCTTGTAGACTTCGATTTTTCCCTGATAACCTGTCAAAGTCTACTTTCCCAATACAGTAATACAACACAGTGGCTAATTTATACAGCATCATTATACCATCAGGCAACAGAAAACCACCATGATTTAAAGTGGTCCCTCAACAACAGCATCTTGTGGTCCCCACAGGTTAAGTAATAAAAATTGTGTCAGTTTAAAGGTCACTCTGAAAATATAAATGAAACAAGAATGCCTAGCATAAGTGGATGGCAGAGGGCTTTAATTTTGATGCCAAGGCTATGAGGCACTATCTAGCATCGCACTTGCCTTCTCCCTTTTATCCAACCAATCACAGGAAAATAATCCCCATTATAACAAAAATAAGCCTTTTAAAATTTTCATCACATCTTGAAACTAATACCTTCCCAAGCTTATATAGCTCACCTGGGGAGAAACAAGCTCTAAATAAAATAATTTGAAAAGACAGCCACACCTTAAGAATTACAAATGATATTTAATAAGAAAAATGTCTCTAGGATCATGGATGTACTCTGTTGGTAGGGTATTTGCCCACTGTGCATATAGTTCTAGGTTCTATGCTCAGTACAGAATAAACCCGAACTCAGTATTTAGGAGTTAGATGCAGGAGGATTGGAAGTTCAAGGTCATCCTTGCCTACTTAGAAGTTCCAGGCCAGCCTGGAGTACATGAGACTGTCAAAAAAAAAGGAAAGAAAGAAAAATGTTGGGGCTGGAGAGACAGTTCAGAGGTTTAGAACATTTGTTGCCATTGCAGAGGACCCACATTTGATTCCCAGCAACTACATGGTGGCTCACAACCATCTGTAACTCCAGTTCCAGAGGGTCAGGTGCCCTCTTCTAGCCTCCATGGGCAGCAGGCATACACCTGGTTCACATACATATAAGCAGGTAAAACATTCATACAAATAAATAAATCTTAAAATTAAATAATTTTTTAAATTGTCTCTAATGGTACCACTAAAGATTAATAACACCAGCAAAAACATGACTCCATGGAGAGCTCCATACAAAGGCCACAATCCTCTCAATTCTGCTGGGATACAAAGTGTTCCTCACATTTACATAAATACCTCCCCATGATCCTGCTGACATCACTTGCCATATATCTATTTCCCAAACTGGCCCCAGAGTTTTAGCAGTTCTTACAGCAAACATATTTCCACAAAAATACTTAAGAACCATCTTGAAACTGTTCAACAACTAAACAATTACTTCTAAATGTCACCTGACAATTTTTCAGTGTCTCTGATGATTCTCTTCAGAGGAGTAGCTAAGATTGATTTACCCAAGTAGGTCAAAGGCCTTCTAGATAACTAAGGGACCTCTGATGCAGAGCTAGTCAAGGCCTACACTGTGGCTCCCATTTCTCAGAAAGCATTTTCTGAGGCTCACATACATTTGGAGCTCAGTGAGGCAACAATAATGATAATCAAGAAAATATGGACACAGTAGCTTAGAAACACCTTTACTTTATACTGGTAATGGCAGGACCTCCTTATTTGGAAATAATTACAAGAAAGAAACTGCTTATTGTGAATAGATCAGGCTTCAACTCACCATTGGATAATGCTTGCTGAAGCTCATTGTCTGAAATCACTCCACTCCTGTCTTTATCAACCCTACAAAATAAAAAAGCCCGGGTAAGTTGGTGATGAAAAGTAAAGGAAAAATAAAACAAGGCTAAAACATCATTTCTATCAACCTACACCAGGTCTGGAATGTTACTCCGGCCAGACCTTTCTCTTAGCTCAGCTGGAATGTCACATGCCCCAAGGTGTGCCAGAGATTAAGGAACAATTTCTCTTAGTTCTTCCAGTCCGTCTAAATTTACACCTGCACCAGTTTATATTATTCGTACTAGATAAAGATTCTCTAGGACAAATAAGTCATTCCTTGGCCAAGAGTCAGTGGAGTGACAATCAGGCGATTCAGAAGGACGATCAGGGACAGAAGACGCTGCAGTAGTAGCCAGCTCTTTTTACTGATGCTGTTTTCCTGACTCAAGATCTGTCTCGTTCCTAAAGCAAGCACCCCAGACCCTGTAGGGCAGCTGGTCCGCGCCCCTCAGCCCTGAGCAAAAGGAACTGCCAACATGACCCCGAGCCTTGTGCTACTGTAGACGACAGGAAGCCGAGTATGGAGCGGGGTAGGAATGACTGCAAGGGAGGTCCGAGGGAAAGAAGGCCAGAGAGAACCGGAGAGTAGGCCGTGGAAACCGAGGACCCTCCCAAGGGCCAGAGGAACCGGGCAGCGCCGGCCTCACCGCTGGAAGACGTTCCACAGGAAGCTCTGGTCTGGCAGCGCAGCTCCGGCAGCAGGGCCAGGGCCTGCGCTCGGGCCTGGGCGGTAGGAGTAGGCCGCCATGGGCTGATGCACAACGGTAACGCGGCCCGGCTCCAAACGCTGCGCTTCCGCCTCCGTCCGGGGCAGGACCAGGAGCCCACAACTTCCTGGGAACAACGGAAGCGCGTGTCTTTGAGTCACTTAGCAGGCGTGGTCAGTTGCCACGCAACGTCTGGAGGGCCGTGCGGCTAGTCTGGGCCCGGCCTCCTCTTGCTAGTGGCACCGAGTGCCTTTCAGCCCGACCCTGCCCCGCCCTCCTGCCCAACCCAGGTGCTTGTCTTGTCCTGGAGCTGAGGTGGATAAGTTCAAAAGAGAGCAGATCACTCCGGGCCAACCCAAGCTTACAAAACGCCTCGGCCTGGGATGGGAAGTGGTGAAAGCTTCACTTGAGTTGATGACCTCCCGTTATGTCTGCATAGATAAGAATGGTGTAAAAGTGATGTGCACCAACCGCGTGAAGTTCTCGTCGGAAACTCAAAATAACATTTTATGCACCTTGGAGTTTGTCCATCAGTCCGTACTCCACTCTCCCGTCTTCCCACTTGCTTATATCGGTTGAACCTCAGCCTCCCTGGGATTGCACAAATAAGTTCGTTTGTGAATGGCCCCAGTAAGGTTTGGTCCCAAAGTGATAAGGTCCTTGGTCTGTGACCTCTACTTGGACTCCTGTACTTAATTAACACTTTTGGTGCTTAGTCCTATAATTATAAACTTGCCTTCCTTCATTCTGGATACTAATTCCATGATGCTTTTATAATTGGAATGCTCCTGAATTGAGGAATGCACAGTATTGGGGCAACTACCAACCTGTTGTGTTCACATTCACATGCATCAGGCTATCCTTCCACCAAGATCTGTGTGCTGTGTACAGTTCAAGATACTACAGTTATTCCAGTTCTGCCACAGGATTATTCCTGCTTTCCTATTCCTCATTCAGTGAAGACCGATTTATCATCATAACTGCTATGCTATCTTTGTGGGTTTTTAGTTTACTTGCTAAGGCTGAACAGTCCAAGGACCAAGAGAATGGCCTTGTACACCTGAAACTTTCTTCCATGTGGACAATCATCCATTATTTAGCACAGCTATAGATCTGATCAATCCCAACTGTATCATTTTCTGTCCCATTTTTCTTGTTCTTGTCCATGAGATTTTCAAATTATTCAAAGAAACTATCTCATAGCTTTGGCATTTACCTAGAAATCTACAAAGTTCTTTAAGGTGGATTTTCTCCCATGATTTAGTGAATTCATTTTTAAAATCTCTCATAAACTGTACATCTCACTTGTTGAATAATCTTTCAGACTTTTCCAGTTCTTTTATTTAGATTCTGAAATCCATTTTTATCCTGTCCTATCTCTGGCTCCTTTTCTCTTTTTCAGAAATAATATTAACAACCATAATTTTGCTACCTGATCTGGAAATTTTTAGTACAAACTTCAGCTGGAAACAGTTACTTCTGCAGACCTGAGACCCATACCTACAGAACCTGGGACTCTACTAGCTGTTTACTGACAAGTCTCCAGCTTGGAATGCTATAAAGGTTCAGTCCCAAGGAGACTACCTTCTCCAACAGCTTACAGGCAGCTGTCTTCCAGGCACCACCATCTATCTCCTTACCCTATCTCAGGTTCAGTTTCCTCCTAACCAGGTCTGTTCTAAGCTTTCCAGGAGTTGAGAAATAAATGAGATAACATTGTCCTCCCTACTGTAATGTTAATCATATCATGTGTCTGCATATTGGGCCAGTCTTTCCTTTAGCCTAATTTCTCTGAGCTACTTTGAAAGTTCTTGTTTTCCTTTAGAACTTTTCTAAACATTGGCCTTTTCTGGGAGCTGGGGTGCTTGATGCATCCTACAATGTTCACCCTTGAAATGGGTGAGTCATTGTCCTATTCTTTGCATAAAGATATTTTTGTGTATTCACTGATGCATGCATGGTTTTATATATATCTAACTTAGCAGTTTACCTCTAAGCCACACTGGTTCCTGTGCTTACTTTCCCAGGTTGATTGCAGCACTGGGCATTTGCACAGGAAAGACAAATCCTTTTACTGTAACATTTCCTTAAATGGCCTCTGGGACAGAGCCAAATGTGCTCAGCATACCCCTTTCTTTCTCGGATTAATGATGAAACGTTGTCCCTTGGCTCCAACATTAGTCTTTGAATTTAGTTTGAAAAAGAACAACCTATCACTTTTTATGTAACTCAGGCTTCTTAGTGAGTATTGTTGAGTCTATCAAATGTGTGCTAGTTGGTGTGAGGACAGCAGCAAATGTCCACACACCACTACTGGCCAAGGATGGACTTGTTCTGATCTGCTTGCTCTGACGTGATAGCCACTTACCACATGAGCTACAGAGCACTGAGATGGATCAGTGTAACTGAAGTAGTTTTAAATTTCAAGTTAATTTAATTAATTAAAACTGTATGCTCTCATGGACTTTTGCTACTAGTGGCTCTCAATGCATAGCATTATATTTCATACAATATGAATGTATGCTTGTTTGTTGCTTTGAAAAACAAACAAAAAGGAAAATGAGAAATGGAAGATTGGCCTGCAGTATTCCAACCAGGACCTGTAATTCCAAAGGTTCTGGTTGCAACCAAGAATTTGCATTTCTAGAATGACCAGGGAATTTGAAAACTAGAATGACAGGGTCCAACCAAAAGGCAGGATAGCAGGTGGAAAGTTGTGACTACTGAGTAACTTGGCCCCATTCAGAAGGTTTAATGAGTATGCAAAGCTATATGAGAGTGCTAGAGTGAATATTCAAGATTAGCACTTGAATTAAAAACATAAGAGACACCTGCAGCATAATAGGGTGATGGTTTTCTCATAGTCACAAATGTAAATGTCTATACTTCACTAATGAACAATGAACCAGAATCTTTCAAAATACAGGTCTCAGAATTTCAAAATGAAACATTTTGTAGAAAGCAACAAACCATGTAAGTAAAGGAAGTTGGGTATCAGATGTGATGTCACCTTGAAGGAAACAAAAAGAATCAATGCTTCATCATAGCCACATGTAGCTGGCTACAGCGACTAGAGTTCAGAAGATCAACCTATCAGAACTAAGGGTTCTGTTAGAGGAAACCATCACACAAGGCATTATGGAATTACTGCCTTTTGAATGAACCGTTTCTTGTTGTTGTAAACTTCTCGTGCAATAACAGCTATGAATCTCCCCATTTACCGTGCATTTCCATGTTATGTGTACATGTAATCTCATGATTGCATCTCAATCTTAGGGGCAAAACTCACCTTATACATTTAGGGTAATTGGATAGCTGTCCCCAGCTGTGTTTATTTTTCATTAACACGTATCTGGCCAGGGCCATTCTCCGGAAAAAAAATTATTTCAGCAAAGATACCTTTTACCAAGGACAAAACTGCCCATAAACAATAGCTCATCTTACCTACAGATAAGAGAAAATAACCACTAGCAATTAAATCCTCAACTCCTTACCTTTACCCTGGAATATTTATACAAGACCCTAACTTAAGAGATTTACTGCTCACATTCCTGGGATGATGTTTTAGCCACTTGCTAATTACTAAGTTAAGGTAGTTACTTCCCACTGACCCAAGTAGATTGCCATCAAGGCCAGGAAGGCAATAGGTGCCAAGCTTCTTTTTTGTTCAAATTAAGTTTTAATTCCTCCTCAACCAGGTGCTATTCCTAGATTCCCTAATTGAGCTTAGCCTTTAGTGACCTTACCAGAGAACTCCCCTTTAGTCACTCCCCTTTTGGGTTGTAATTGGAAGCTGACAATTATTGCTTTATGTGTGGATCCTTATCACCTCCCTCTGCCACCCTGAAAACTTCAAGCCTTGCATTGCTTTGCCAAATAATTACTATTTGGTTATATATACTGGTTCTCTGAGAGCACGTGTGTATATATACTGGCCCTCTGAGAGCATGTGTGTGTATATACTGGCTCTCTGAGAGCACGTGTGTATATATACTGGCTCTCTGAGAGCACGTGTGTATATATACTGGCTCTCTGAGAGCACGTGTATATATATATACTGGCTCTCTGAGAGCACGTGTGTATATATACTGGCTCTCTGAGAGCATGTGTGTGTGTGTATATACTGGTTCTCTGAGAGCACTGGGATTGAGAACAAAGATGAGGACAGAGATAGAAAGAACTAGATAGAGATGAGAGAACAGCAGAAGGGACTGAGAGCAGGAGGGACTGAGAGGAGCTAAGTATGAGAACAGAAAAGAAACTGTGTAGATAGGATTTACTTAGCAGAATAAAGTGAATGGACTAATGAATTCAGTGTGCTTAGATTCATTGAATATCCCTCAGATTAGAATCCTCAGCTGGTTGTTAGACTCTTCCACAGACCCTGGGAATAAACAATATAGGCTGGACCTATTATTGTCTACGTTAGCCGTGTGCTCATGCGTGTGTGTGTGTGTGTGTGTGTGTGTGTGTGTGTGTGTGTGTGTGTGTCTTCCTATATAGCACAGGCTGGGTTCAAACATTTTTTGCATTTCCATTTTTTTTAATTATGTGTGTGTCTGTGTAAGTGTGCACCTGAGAGCAGGTGCCCAAGGAAAACAGAGAATCAGACACCCCTGGTAAAAGTAGTTAGGAGCTACCCAATGTGGGTGTTGGAGACTGAACTCAGGGTCTTTGTAAGAAGATCCTCTTCATTCCTTCTCAGCTATACAGTACTTCCACCTTAGATGAATGCACCTATCCCCTGGCAATGAACTATTGTTTTTAATATTAAAAAGACAATAAAGTTTTCAACTTTGTAGTCATTTAAGACAGGGCCTCAAACTAAGATTCTCCTGCCTTAGCTTGAGTTCTAAGATTATAGGTATGCACCACCATGCCCTGCTTATCCTATCTGAAGTTTCATTCTGCCCTCTAATTGGATTATGACAAATATGAGCTCTACTTCCATTATTCTGAAGACTCGATTTTAAAGCTCATTTCATTTCTTTAGAGTCCTAGAGCTGTTGAGTCAAAGAGCAAATGCCTAAGTAGTTTTGTTGGATATTGCCAAATTCTCTTCTACCATAGATGTAATGCTTGGCATTCCCATCAGTCATTAATAAGAGTTCTTATATAACTGCTGTGGGATAATGCTTTTGTACACTGGTTTAATAAAATGCTAATTGACCAATAGCCAGGCAGGAAGTATAGGCGGGATAAGCAGACAAGGAGAATTCTGGGAAGAGAAAGGCTCAGTCAGGAGATGCCAGCCCATCGTCCAGGGAACAGCATGTAATGGCACACAGGTAAAGCCATGGAAAACGTGGCAACATAACAGATTAACAGAAATGGGCTGAGTTTAAGTGTAAGAGCTAGTCAATAGTTAAGTCTGAGCTAATGGTCGAGCAGTTTTAATTAATATAAGCCTCTGTGTGTTTACTTGGGTCCAAGTGGCTGCAGGACTGGTGGGTGAGAGATTTGTCCTGACCGAGGGCCAGGTGGGACACAGGAAAACTTCAGCTACATATAACATTACTTTGCATGGTATGTAGGACAACACACTTCAGGGTGTGTAACAATTTTATAGGTGAGGAATTTTCTTCTCATTACTGTTTTCTAGAAACAGGGTCTTGTTATATAGACCTGGCTGGCCACCAACATGTGGCAATCCTTCTGCCTCAGCTTCTCAAGTGCTGGGATAATAGGCAAGCAGCACCGTGTCCAGCTTTGAGAAACTCTTAGTGTAGCTTTTCTATATTTTTGGCTATTTTCTTTTTTAAGTTTTGAGGTATAATTAGAAGAATATAAATACAATCAGCACACAAAACTTTCCTCCTCTTCTCCAAGTCTACACAGAATTACTGATCTGCTGTTGCTACATGTTAGTTTGCAGTTTCTAGACTTCAAGTGGAATCAGTGCACCTTCTTGACTTACCATTGTCAATAACACTGGGATTCATCCATGCTGCTATGTACACCAACAGCCCATCCCTTTCTAATAGTGATGAGCACTATGTGGACACAATACAATCATCCTTTCCTGCAAGTCAAAGCAAATTTTCTGTGGCTACTTTCTACAAAACTTCTAGGTCATTTTCAGTGGCTAGAATTCTATCACTTTTCCTTTATTTCTGGTCTGACAACCCTGACATCAAGCTCTAGTCTCCACATAAGAATGCACTATGCTAGTTTCATTTCTTTTGCTGTGATAAAACACCCTGACCAAAAGCATCTTTGAGAAAGGATTTATTTGGCTTACAATTTCTGGTTAAAGTCCTTCATTTTGAGGAAGTCAGGGCAGGAACTTGAAGCAACTAGTTACATACACAGTGAAAAGTAGAGCAATGAATGAATGCATGCATGGTGAGTGCTCAGCTTGCTCTTATACAATCCAGGATCCATTAGATCCTAGGAATGGTGGTGCCCATAGTGGGCTACCTTCCCCTATCAATTAGCATAATCAAGACAATCCCTCAAAGACATGCCCACGGGCCAATTAAATTGAAGCAGTCCTTCATTGAGACTCTCTTCCTAGGTAATGCTAGATCGTGTCAAGTTGACAAAGCTACCTGCACATACCCCCCCCCCTTCACATATACATGAATGTATGCATATACCTCTCCCCACCAGGAACCTAAACAAGGCACTGGCTCTATACTTATCACATTCAAAACTTTCTTTTTAATTATTAAGGGCCCGTCCTACTTCTCAATTTTATTTACCAGTACATCTTAACATTCTACAAAATCTAGTTTAGTATATAACACAAGAAACTTTATAGTTGAAAAACACAACTGCTGGGGCTAGACATGGAAGACAATTACATTTGCTATTTTAGACAGATAGGCCTAAAATCAAATACATGACTTTATTTGGAAATAAAAGACATTTGTATTTTATTTAAGAATTATGCCAGTTTTATTACTGCACAAAAATAAAGGGACAAAGTCTAGTGCAGTTGTCCCTCACATCAAGTACTAGCAAGCTGTTGGCTAATAATCTATGAAGCGACTCCTTGTTCATGAGTAGAATTTTAACAAGACAAGTATGACAGGAAAACCTATGTAAGCTATTATATATAATCACATAAGCTGGTCTTGTAGCTGCCAGGTTTCATCAGTAGGAACGGATAGCAGGGGGTACGGTGGCACAGTCAGCTTCATTCAAGGTCTTGTCAATGACAGGTCTATACTCCAAAGTAACCTTGGAGAAAAGGGTCAGAGTGAATCAAAGCATGAATATTTAGTCATTTCTTCTGTGCTTCTGTAAAATTAAGCCATCGAAGCAGATTTACAGGCATGAGAACTTTAAGACAAAGGAGTCACAAGTTGGTAAATTATGGTAACTCTTCCTTCCCCATTTCCTCTACAGCCTATGCTGACCTCCAACTCAAGCTCCTCCTGTCTTAGCCTCCTGCTACGAGGTGAACAGCTGCCTCTGTCATAACATTCTGCTTAAGTGAATGAGTCTAAGCAACTATGAACTTTCTGAAACTGGGAGAAAAAAAATAAATCTTTAATCCTTTGTTACTGATATCAGGTATTTCATCACAGTAATATAAACGTATTAATAATCAGTCACCACTTCTTCCCTACCATAAGCCTCAGACATCTAGTCATTGTTTGGTACTCTTTATCTGGTACAGAAGATGACAACTGACCCTATACTAAGGTCCCCCTGAACCACCTTGGCACTGGATTCTGTTTCTAGCAAGAAGCATGACTCACATTATTCTACTGGTGATAAGTCAGATCTGTTAAAAGCTGGTTTAAAACTAGGTTGCTTCCTAAACTGGCCAACCATCAAAGACCACATAGAGTGGCTCAGTGTATCCCTGGGCTAAAACATGCCCACATACCTTCCCAGTCTCGATGTCCACATACGAGAGGGTGTGCTTCCTCCAGTGTTCCTCAAATGGCCTCTTCTGCTGCCCTTGGATGGGCTTGGAGTAATCATACTCATCAACCCGAACCTGAGGTAAAACACAAACCTCCTCTCTCACCAGAGCAACATCAAAAAACACAGAAAATATTAACAGATGCACAGGGACCAGCCCAGGAGGTGGGCGCCTTGGCAAAGAAAGGGCTTTTGGAGCCAGGCGTACAAGTATAGAACATCTATTTCTGCATTTTTCTCTTACAACTTTATAAATAACTATCATTTATGTAGTTTTTCTTTTTGCTCCATGCACTGAGATTTCTTCAACTTTTTGCTTTAGCATTTTTTTTTTTGGTTTTTCGAGACAGGGTTTCTCTGTGTAGCTTTGCGCCTTTCCTGGAACTCACTTGGTAGTTCAGGCTGGCCTTGAACTCACAGAGATCCGCCTGGCTCTGCCTCCCGAGTGCTGGGATTAAAGGCGTGCGCCACCACCGTCCGGCTGCTTTAGCATTTTTAATTTAAATGGGCTTTTGTTTTGTTTTGAGACAAGGTCTCTCTACATAGCCCTGGATATCTTGAAACTTACTATGTAGACCAGGCTGGCCTCGAACTCACAGAGATCCGCCTGGCTCTGCCTCCTGAGTGCTGGGATTAAAGGCGTGCGCCACCACTGCCCGGCTGCTTTAGCATTTTTAATTTAAATGGGCTTTTGTTTTGTTTTGAGACAAGGTCTCTCTACATAGCCCTGGATATCTTGAAAGTTACTATGTAGACCAGGCTGGCCTCGAACTCACAGAGATCCGCCTGCCTCTGCTTCCCAAGTGCTAGAATTAGACATGCACTACCATACCTGTCTTAATTTAGCTGTTTTCTAAGTTTAGCATTTATACTGATGAAAGTTTGTCAGTATACTGACTGTTAACAAAGAAAACTTTGCATGTGGGAATAGGTTAGATGAGCAAGAGGCTCTTAAAAAAAAAAACTAAGATCAGATACCTTGCTGTTTCTACTAAAACTAAGTACTGGAAAAGTGGCAGATAGGATATTCCTTACCTGAGCCAATGGGTTAAAGCAGAGCCCTAGCTATACATTTCTAACTATAGCATAAGCCTGCTGAGAATAAGCAGAATCTGCTTCACATCTTCAAATCTTTATTTATCTCAGCTCCTAACAGTTAACTCTGAAAAAGCTTCTAGCCTTTGGTACATACTGGGGATATGCTTGCTCATATTTCTTTTCATCTACTTGATTTCTGCAGGTTAAATCAATACAGGCTCAAAGCAAATGAAAACTTCTGCTGAGCTCACTTTCCTGTTTACTCACAACCCTACACTGTCCAGAACCTGTGTACCCATCATGGGAAGTCATTGGTTGATATAGTCATACTGAACTTAGAGCTATACCCAAGCTTCTCCTTGTGTTTTCTACCATTACATGTAGAATCCAACATGTGTGCTCTGTATAGACAATAGTCTGCATAAAAACCATGGTTAGGGCAGATCTCTAATTCCTTTTGCAAGCCTCAGGATGTGTCTGAGGTAACGACTCATGAATAGTTTAATTGGTTATGGTCACTGGATGGATTTTTACCCTTAGCCCTGCTAAGAACCAGGCCTGTTCTGCTTACAGATGCTGCATGGGCTGACTCAAAGCAAGAAAAAGGTGCAAGGTTCTGAGAGTGAGAATAAGAATAAAAATATTGGAGGTAAAGGTGTTTTCCTTGATTTACTTTTAGGAAAAATAAAATGAAACAGAGAAAGTGAGTAGGGATGAGTAGAACCAGATGGGAAAATTTCAGGTCAATGTGATATATCTTGAAGTCATACTTTATAATCTTCTCTGGCATGAGCTCCCCGTGACTCCTTCCGTGCCTCTGCACTATATATGGTCTGAAGTGCGCACAGCATCAGGTTCTGCAGCTCCAGGGTCTCCACCAGGTCTGTGTTCCAGACCATTCCTGGGGATACACAAAAACCCATGAGAGACAGATGGCATCCAGTCATGTAGATACTCTGGACTTACTAGCAACATACAGCTGTGGGGAAGAGACAGCTGGACAGCAGGCATGGAACAAGGTAATGGTAAATGGGATAGATAACAGCCTACCCCAAAGAAAGCAGTGTCCCCTCAGAATACTGCTGACTCACCTCTGTCAAACGTCTTTAGATGCTTCAAGTCTCCATATAATTTGCTGATTTTTTCACAGCCTTCTTGCAATACACTTCCCTCACGGAACACTGCAGCATGACTCTGCATCGACTATCATGAGATACCATTATAAATTTTTAACGCACAGAAGAAGACATGCAAAAATTCTGATCTTTAGTTTTTTGGAATTTTATATATTTACACAATTTAAATAAACTAGGAAATTCAGACTATGAATTAAATTAAACTTAAGGTAATTTTTTTCCTGGAGAAAGGGTCTCAGATGCATATGATCCTCCTACCATAGTCTCCCAAGTATGCCACTTTACCTTGGAAAAAATAAAATTTTGACCCAGCACTCGGGAGGCAGAGCCAGGCGAATCTCTGTGAGTTCGAGGCCAGCCTGGACTACCAAGTGAGTTCCAGGAAAGGCGCAAAGTTACACAGAGAAACCCTGTCTCGAAAAACCAAAAAAAAAAAAAAATAAATAAAATAAAATAAAATTTTGATTAAACTTAAAAAATGTTTCTATGTGCTCCATTATGTATGTATCTCACAACAAATCTGCACATATCACTTATGATTTATTTTACTTCTCTGGTAGCATTTCTGGAACACAAATATCCCCGAGTCCAAGTGGGCTAATAGTGGTGGGTGCAGTGGGAGATCATGCAGTTAAAAGGAGGAGACCAGGGACTGAGAACCCTGGTGGCCAGGCACTGCTCCACTGTCTAAGGGACTAGAGGTTAGCTCCTGCCCACTTCACTCTCCCTACTTTCTGATTTTGTTATGGTACAACAAGAATCAGTCTGAGGATGCTCTCTCTCTCAAAGCTGAGAGAAGCTACATAACATGACACAACTAGTTCTGGGCAATGAAAGGTGAGCAGGGGTGCCATGCTAGCTTCCCAGTGACCTGGGACTCAAGTTTCTGATGTTCTTCCTATTGGCTGCAAGGCACATGACAGGTAGTACTAGTCTGAGGATGAATACCAAACTCAAATACAGGAGTGCCAGAGAAAGCCAAGTCCCTGGTGCTAAAGCTGTTGCTTATCTCTGCCATGAACTAAGAACTCCAATGTTCTATGTGAAAAGAAACACATTTGAGGCTCCTGATCACTTTCGTACTGACTTGGAAAATGAGGAACAGGTCCTCCTGCTGTCAACCCCCAAGCACCCACACAGGATGGCTGTGGCTGTGTCTACTCCTACCTTCTGCATGCTGAGGCGTAGTTCTGATGTTCTTATGCTTCCATCAGCAAATCTTAACTTGTCAAGATTCATAACTGACTCTTCTCCAGCATTTGCTTTAATTGGAGGAACTTTATCTCCTTAAAAGAAAGCCAGAATTTAACTTTCAAAATCACTTAGGGAAAAAGGAAAGACTAAAATACCACTCAAATTACATCATAGCCATTCCAGGAGTCTGGAAAGCATAGAAGTAATCTGAGTCAACATTGTCTTGGCACCAAGCTAAGGTATAAGATACTGACCCAGAGTCAATTTTGTTGTCTTTGTTGTTCTTCAGACAGGGAGTCTCCGTGTAATAACCCTGGCTGTCCACCTGTAGACCAGGCTGGCCTCAAAATTACAGAGCTGTGCCTACCCCTGCCTCCCGAGTGCTAGGATTAAAGGTGTGTGTTATTCCAAGAGTCAATTTTTAAGAACATATAAACAAAAATATTCCAACATAGTAGGTAACCATTTTTGAAACTAAGAGACTTCTATGTAATCAGAATTGTTGTTACTCTAGTAAGTAAACTGGATACCCTTGAGATAGTGAGGGGTCAGCTTCCCACTTTTTCCCATGAAAGGATAAACAGGTGGCTATCCTGTGTGACTCAAAAAGCTGCCTGCTGGTCTTAACTCTTGTGCCCTTTTAACTAGATCATGACTTTTAGGCAGGGGTACAACTTAGAAGTAGAGTACTGGCTAGCACTGGTAAGGCCCCAGGTTTGATACCCTGTACTACACTGGCCCCCTGCAAAAATCAAACAGTCCTTCCCCCCCAAAAAAAGTTCTGAGGTATTTAAAAAGTGTTTTAGGTGGCATAGGCATTTTCTATTCAAGAAAAGCAGGCAACAGCTGCTTTCGGCCACCTCTTCTCCAAGGAAACTAGGGAACTGGTTCTTATGTGTCCTCCCAGGCATGTAACTAGTTCATTTCCCTTTTTTGTCTTGAGATAATCAGGAACTATAATCTGAACTATACAGTCCAGATCAGCCTTGAACTAACAATCTTCTTACCTCAGCCTTCTGAGTATTCAAATTACAGGTGTGTGTGCGCCTGGCTCCTTTTTAGTGTTTAAAAAAACAATCACTCAGTAAAACTGACTTTTCTTGTGGTGTACATGTTTATAACTTTCAACACTACCATAAACAGGATAGCCCAGCTTATACTTTAAAAATATTAGGCTGTTACCCTCTGGGGTAAAATATTACAAACCTTTTCATTTTTAAAATTAAAGAATTAAAGACATAGTGAATTTGCTGCCTTTTGTTGTTCTTGTTTTCTCAGTAGAGTTTTTCAGGTTTGGGCAAACAGAATTGTATTTAAGTACAACCAGCACTAGGACAGCCTAGCAGCCAAAGTCTGTTTCTTTCTTACAGTTTGCTATTTCCAGAATTAAAATCACATGTGCAGCCTTTTGAGTCTTACTCTAAGTGCCCTGTCTGAGATGTTGTTGAGTATTGACTTTTGTTCTTTTTATCACTGAGTTTAAAACAAATCTTAACATGTATTTGCAGAACCTCTGCATATAAATACATATGATATTCTTATAAAACTTTCTTTTTCTCATTCTCAAAGCAGGGCACCTGAATCTCTACATTGCTCTAGGAGAAGTGATTTTGATCCTCAATGCTAAGTACAAGGCTAACAAAAACCTACTTTTGGTGTCAGAGAAGATACTCTGAACCTTGTCTGTGCAGCTGGCCAGCACTAAGGACCAGAAATTGTCTTTACATCCTAGCTTGTACTGTGGCATGACTAGAACTGTGAAGATGCAAGATATAAAACTGATGACCCACATCTTTCTATTTACCAGTGAGGCAAGAAAGTGCTAGTTTCTATGTTATCACTACTGTTCTTCATAAAACATCCACTATATAAACTGTACAATTTACACCTACAATTAACAAGAGGAAAGAGTAATGGATGTAACAGGGAGAGTCTCTATCCTCCTCCTCCTGAGATGTCCTCTCACACTGCTCTTCTGAGCAAATAGACAAAACAGCTACAATGAAGGCTTCTTGGGGGTTAGAGTCTAGTAAACTCGTGGTTCTGGTCTCGGCAAGCAGAACTATACTCCAACACAAGGCACGCTTTCCTTTTACACATTGTTTTAAGCTACCATAAGAAGACATCAACTGAAATTCATTCTATCCCTGAGGGGCAGAGGCTTATGTCATCCCTTTATTAATGAAATTCCATTATATCTTGTTTTGAAAACAGACAAACACTTTTCTATAATTATCAAGAAGTCACAGATTTATTTTTACTATTAAAAATATTTCAATGCAAAAGAAATTTATAACAGGTAAATAATATGTAATCAACTTCCCCTCAAAATACCAATTTCTTAATAGTGTCTTTTAAGGACACAATGACTAAAAAAAAAAAAAAAAACCAAGCCATAAATGAGGGTGTACACAGCACTCAGGAAGCAGAGGTAGCTGGATATGAGTTCAAGGCCAGCTTGGCTGATAAGTTGAGTTCTGGACCAACCAGAGCTATATAGTGAAACCATGTCTTAAAAAAAAAGAAAAAAAAAGTGACCCAAATCCCTTACCTTCTTGACTATTAAGATTCCCGAGAGTCTAGTCTCAACATTAATACCTACACAATCTGTTTCTATGAGAAAAAACAGAGTTCCTCTTTGAGCACTAAGCAAATTTCCAGCAACAAAAACTATGGAATCTTCTAAAATAGCTTGAAGGCTGGAAGAGAACACATACCAGGTCTGCAAGATTCTTCAATGCTCAGGGCACAGGCTCGGCCAAAGACTACGAGGTCCAATAGGGAATTTGCTCCAAGTCGGTTGGCACCATGCACTGAAGCACAGGCAGCTTCCCCACAGGCATACAGGCCAGGCACAATCTGATCCTGTCCATTCACATGCTTCAGCACCTGCAGGAATATTTCAGATGAGGCTTCAAAAACGCCTATGGTTCCATGTGCCTGCTTCCCTAGCATACTTCCCACACCTGACATAGAAAAAGTAAAGACTGCATCTTCTCTAGTTCACTCTTTTTAGTATATCCCCAGTTCTCCTTTTGCTCCTGAACTCTTGGTGTTTGTTACAAGCAGGTCAAAGATGGTTGGGGTTCCTCAGAGTCTCAGTCACCACCTGATCTGACTAAGGATTGTGGCAGGTGATGGAACATTAAAGGGAAGAGAAAAAACTGAGGATCATCTATGAACTGGGGTAGTAATCCCTACCCTTTGTCCTGACAGGAGTTCGAAGCAGAAGGACCAGCTGATAAGCATTTGTGAATTGCTCATAACCCAAGTATCAATTGTATATATAGATCACCTATTTATAAGGTCACCATAAAAGTATCAGATTATTTAGAAAAGCAATTGTAAAATGGAAAAGTGTATAGTATTATAGCTATAGGGGAATTAACATGCTATTGGTTGTTACCAAGTAGAAGTAAACCCAGGAACATAACCTAGCCTCTCACTGCCTAGCAGGAATGGCATTTTATAATTTAAACTACTAAACACACTGCACTTTGGAGGGAAAAAAGCCTGGTTTTGCTTCTATGCCTTTAAGCCCTGAAAGGATTTCTGTGAGGTGGGCTTGTCACCATCACCTGTCCCTTGTAGTTAGTGGGAATCCCACCCATGTTGTAATGCACAGTGGGGAGGACAGGGATAGGCTCCTTAGTGACATCCACGCCAGCGAAGATCATAGCCGTCTCTGAAATTCCAGGCAGACGTGTAGCCAGCTGCTCAGGGGGCAGATGGTGCAACTGCAGGTAGACGTGATCTTTCTCCGGGCCACAGCCTCTGCAAATACAACACTGTACCGTGAGGCAAAGACCAGTAAGAGCCAACTAAAATCACTGAAGTATGTGGGCCTCAACAATCCTTGATCTTGAGGAAAATTTCACCTTCATCTATGGTCGGCATCTCATTATTTTTTTCCCTTTCAAGTATTTTTTTAATCATCTACAGTGTGTCAGGAACAATTCTGTACAGGGACACAAGCAAGAATAGAAACCTGTACTCACCAAAGTCACATTCTCATCTTGGGTATCATGATTTCCTATGTTTTCCTTGGTAAATGTGTTACAAAGTCTCCCATCAGACTCCTCTATTTTAAATCAAAGTGTCAAACCCACATAAGTCCCTGCATTAAGTAACAGGGTTGGGCCCTGAGAGTCTAAAGTAATTTCACCAAAGGACAAGCAACACACAAGCCCTGAAGGTTACCTGCCAAGACACCTGGAGATAGTGACCGACAACCTAACTCATGAGGCTTATGAGTATTAGCTGGGTGTGTGAGTCTCACTCTCAGACCGTGAGCACATGATATGCTTACTTTTACACATATTGATGTGAAGATGATTCTCAAAACGTAGGTCTTTAGGGAAATATCACCAACTAACAGATGTTAGCCAGAAAATAATGGGGTAGCTTTATCCTTGTAGGTAGGTGCAGGGGTGCCTGTCTGCAAAGGTAAAGTGCTAAAATACATAGATGTTACCTAACGGCTACCAAAGAGAAAAGAAGAGGACACATATTCGTCCGCCTGCCTACACTCATGCATCCCTGGAGGGGAATCACAAACCTTCCTTCACGGATCTCCATAGTCATGGATCGAGATACAACATCTCTAGATGCCAGGTCCTTGGCAACAGGGGCATATCTCTCCATGAACCTTTCACCTTGACTGTTGATGAGAATACCTCCCTCTCCACGGCATCCTTCTGTGATGAGACAGCCAGCACCATATATACCTGTCAAAATTCAGGTGATTAAATGCGTATAAATAAATAAATAGGTAGCTATTTCAAATGGCTAAATCCTTTTTTAGAAACCATTTTTTGGGGAAAAGAGACACAAAGAGCATTAAACTCAGTAAGAAAAGTCAAGTAGGAGGTATGTGTGACAGGAGCAGTGATGAATCAGAAAGCACAACAGACCCAGGAAGGGTAGCTCACCCATAAGGCTCTAACCCATATCTTAATACATATCATATGTGTTTAGTAGACTTAATTTTTTTTTTCTCGAGACAGGGTTTCTCTGTGTAGCTTTGCAGCCTGTCCTGGAACTCGCTCTGTAGACCAGGCTATCCTTGAACTCAGAGATCCACCTGCCTCTGCCTCCAGAGTGCTGGGATTAAAGGCGTGCACCACCACTGCTGGGCTAGTAGACTTTCAAAATATACCTTTATACCAAGAAATGTGGTAAAAAGTTTAGGCAGGAATAAATAAGCTTGGAAAATTTCTGAAGTACACAAACAGCAAAACTGACAAATTATTTTAATGGTTAATATTTATGCTTGTACTAATCCTAAACATTCACTCATTTAAGTTCTATGATGGCCCTGGGTAATAAGAAGCTATCCTCAGAGACAAGAAAGTTGAAGCTTAGTAACCCATCTAAGTCACAGAGCCCAAAATCAAACCTGAGGAGCATGATATAGTCTGAGTTCTTAATATAACTCTGTGTCCCTCAATGTAAGGAAAAACAAGGAATGTCAAGTACTGAATTTTAACAGGAGAGGCTAAAATAAGTGTTATTTTTAAAGTGAATTTTTTTTCTTATGCCAAAAGGGCTCATGCTCTAAAAGTAAGAACAGAAGTTCTTATATTTCACTTGCTTTTTACTTTTTATAGCTTCAGTAACATCCTTTGGGTAGTTTATTTCTTATATATTGTGAAGGAAGCATTAAAAATGGGAGTACTAAACATAGTATATGACAGGAAATCCAGAGGACCAGTGACACTGGACCAAAATTGCAGTAAGGAAACAAACACATTTATTTTTTCATTCTCTATCTCCGTCCATCTCTCTCCTCTGACTCAAGGCTCTGATAGGCAGCAAGAGCTAATTTCTCCCACAATGAGCTCTTTCCCTCTTCCAAATCCAAACATAAACTTTGGCATCAGGTGGAGTCTGGTCTGTTCTAATTTCATATCCCTCTAACCATGGGTGCCTAAAACTAAATATGAACTGCTTTTATGGAACCAGGATTCAAGACAGGAGAAGGGCATAGGTATTGCATGTTTATAAGACACAGAAGAACCCAGAGCCAGACAGGTACCCCATCCTACCTGTGGGGTGGAACTGAACAAACTCTAAGTCCTGGCAAGGCAAGCCAGCCCTGGTGACCATGGCTGTGCCATCCCCTGTGCTGGTATGGGCAGATGTGCAGCTGAAGTAGGTTCGCCCATAACCCCTGAAAACAGAAAACAGTGACTATGAGCATCAGTTGACACCAAACATCTTCTTATGAAATAGAAGAATATATAGTGTAGCCTCTAGGGCACAAACCTCTAAGAACTCCTTGCTTGTATTCTGACCTATGCATGTATGTACATAGCACACAATACTGGGAGGCCACATTTGTGATGCTGCTATCATGGGATGGATGGAAGTTGGAAGGCAGAGAAGGGGAATTTTGTATTTTTTTTTTAATTTGGTACTCTGTGCTTTATCTACAAAGAATTTTCCTGATAAGGATATATTACTTCTATAATGAAAAAAATTTAAATATTTGATTTGTTTTTTTCTTTTATTATTTCTTCCCCAGCTTTATTGTACATTTATAAGATGTCCACATGATCTGATAAATGTATACTAGGAACTGATTTCCACAATCAATTTCATTAACACATCTATAACCTTACATAATTATCCTTTCTTTGTGGTATTGACATTTAAGACTCTTAGCAACTGAATCATTAATTATTGTAGCCAACATGCTACCTATCAGGTTTCAGAAATTGCTCATCTCATGACTCAAACTATTCTTGTTTAAATACAGATGTCCCTCATAGGTTTATATATTGAAAAGGCTTGGTCCAGAGCTAGTTGCATTATTTGGGAGACTGTGAAAACTTTAGGACATGGAACCTTACTAGAGAAAGTAGATCTCTGGGGGGTATGTCTTATTCTATATACAATCCTGGATTAATGTCTTCACTCTTTGCCAAATCACATACTTGTCACTAAAATATCCTGCTTAAATGCATGAATCCATGTTACCATGCACTGAGCCTGCTGAAACCGTAAGTCAAAATAAACCCTTCCTTGCATAAACTGGTAACAATGACAGTCTGGCTAATTCAATCCTGTATCTTGGCCACTGTGAATAATACTGCAGCAAACATTTGCATTGATGATATATTCATAATGTTATTATGCTGACTTTATTCCCTTAACATATGTGGCCATGGTGGGACTGATGCATCATGTTAGTTTTACTCTTTGGTATTTTTATTTTTAATGGTATGAGTGTGATGTGCTTGCATGTCTACAAGTGTTTGTGTGTATGTACGCCTGATGTTAAGACTGGGTATCTTTGTGCTGATACATTGTGTATCAAATAAAGCTTGCCTGAGGATCAGAGGACAGAGCCAGCCACTGGATTAAACACAGAGGCCAGGCAGTGGTGGCACACACCTTTAATCCTAGCACTTGGGAGGCAAAGATTCATCTGGATCTCTGTGAGTTCAAATCCACTCTGGACTACATGAGATTGATTCAGTCTAGGAGAGAAACAGAGCCTGTTTGGTGGCACACACCTTTAATCCCAGTTCTTGAGATCTCATGCCTTTGCTACCAGTATTTTGGAAGCACACATGCCATTAATCCCAGCACTAAGAAGCAAGTGCTATGGCTGGACGGAGAAAGGCATATAAGGAGTGAGGAGACGGGAACTAGAGGTTTTTTCAGCTGAGGACTCAGAAGCTTTCAGTCAGAGGATTCGTGGAGACAGGATCTTGCCTTCCATTTGGCCTGAGGATTCCGTAGTGGTGAGAAGTTTCTCTAGTGGTTTGTTCCTTTGTCTCTCTGATCTTTCAGCATTTAACCCAATATCTGGCTCTGGGTTTTTTAATTATAAGACAATTTAAAATTTGAGCAACATTTCTTTCTTGTTTGCTCTCTAATTTATTGAAGCAAGGTCTCTTAACTAAGCCAAGAGCTCATCAACTAGCTAGTCTAGCTAGCCAGTCTGTGCTTGGAAATCCCAACTCTGCCTCTTAAATCATGGGATTACAGACAGGGCAACACTTGCTCAGCTTTATGTGGGTTCTGGCCATCTAAGGTCTGATTCTCATGTGAGTGGCAAGTACCTTGTCTACTAAGCCATCTCCTTAGTCTTCTTTAGTTTTCTGAGGAACCTTCACAATGTCTACCAATTTATACTCCTAATAGTCTTTAGTCTTTTGGGCCACTTTTCTCTATATCTTTTTTTTTAAATATCTATTTTATTTATGTATATGTGTCTGTATGAGTTATACAACATGTGTGCCAATGCCCAAAGAAGCTACTTCAGAGCTGGAGTTACAGGTAGTTATGAGCCTTCTGAAGTAAGTGCTGGGACCAGAACTCAGGTCCTCTGCAAGAGTAGCAGCTCTTAATTCTGAGCCATCTCTCCAGCCCATTGTTTTGGTTAAAAAAAAGAAAAAATATATACTATTATTGAGTGTATATGGTAAGCGTGGGCACAGGCACTGCCATGGCACATGTGTGGAGAGTCAGATGAAAACTTTAAGAAGTCTGTTCTGTTCTTCTATTATAAGTTCCAGAGCTCGAACTCAGGTAGATTGTCACATTTGTGTGGTAACTGCTTTGACCTAGTATGATGGTTTAAATAAAAATGGCCTCTATAGGCTCATATATTTGAATGCTTGGTCCCCAGTTGGTGGAACTGTTTGAGAAGGATTGGAAGGTGTATCACTGGGGGTAGGCTTTCATGTTGCAAAAGACTCTGGACTCTCTGCCTCATGGTAGTGGATCAAGATTGAACATCCAGCTACTCCTTTATTCAACCATCATGGACCCTAGCCCTCTGAAACTGGAGGCTAGATTTAACACTTTCTTTTATAAGTTGCCTTGGTCATGGTGTTTTATCAAACAATAGAAAACTAAGACAGTTGGCCCCCTTTTCACTACATCTTCATCTACACTTACTATTATTTGTATCTTTATATTAACCATCCTCACAAGTGTGGCTGTTACTTGAACTCCCCAGATGTTTAATGGTGCTGAGCACCTTTTATAAACCTGCTGACCATGTGCATCCCCTATGCCCTGGGAAAAACATCTATTCAGGTTCTATATCCATTTAAAAACATTTATTTAAACTTTCTTTTCTTTTTTTTGGGAGGATGGTGGTGGTAATAGAGACTGAATCCAGGACCACATGTATTCTAGACAAGCAAATACTCCAAAACTGAGATATACCCTCAGCTCTTAATTTTTAAAATGGTTAAAATAAAGTCATATCAAGTGCAAGTTACTTATTTTCATCATGCAAGCAGAAAGTATTTCTTGATTCTAAGAATCCTTATACATAGTAAACAAGAAGCAGGAAAGTTTATCTGAAAAGGCCATGTGATTCTACCGGCTTATTCTTTATGTAAGAACAGGCAGGGTATGCTTTATAACCCCCAATTTTGTCCTACAATGCTCAAAGAACATCTATATTGTGATGAAGGTACCAAGGCTGGGAAAGGTTACCTTCCACATGAAGTGATATAAAGGCCTATCTATGTCTGACCCTTTTTTCTGAACCAGTTTTATTTAAGAAAAAAGCAAATAAACCCTCCTCCTAAATGTTGAAACTCAATTTTTCTGTAAGAAATTAAATACAGTTAAAAAAAAAAAAAAGAAAAAAAGAAAAATCAGATCCTACCCAGTAGCAATAACAGTGTTCTTTGCTCTTATTCGGTGTATGGACCCATCTTCTATGCACAGTGCAATGACACCACGGCACTCCCCACTTTCCATCAAAAGATCCAAGGCAAAATACTCCACAAAATAGCTGGTGTCATATCGCAGAGACTATAAGAAAAAGAGTCCATATTTCAAACTGTGTAAGATTAAGATTAAACCAACAACACTCAAAATGTGAATAGTTAAACCATGAAAACAGTGTGAAGGACTTGATCCAGTCCTGTTAACAAATTGAAGGAAGTTTAAAGAATTCTAGGGTTTGTAATGAAGTTACACGAGCTTATATTAGCATCAATACTGATAGCAATACAAGCACAAAAAGTCACCCTATGTTTAGCAGTACATTCACAACAAAAAATGCAGAAAATAGAATGTAACAGGCTCTGGGTTACTCATATTTTAGTAACACCACTCTTATTCCTACAAAATCTTAGGTGGCACTCTAGGCTCTCCGGTGGCTCCATTTAATACTGAACACTCTCAAGAATTTGGTACCCTCAATGAGGCCCAAGGATCACAGAGTCATGACCCAGAAGAGCTGCTAGCTACATGTGGCTATTTGATTAATAAAATATAAACATTCAGCTCCTCCACATCTGTACCTGCAGTGGCCACATGGGGCTGGTAGTAAGCAGTGCAGGTAAGCCCATTTCCATTGTACATAGGGGAGTCAGCCTGGACAGTGCCACCAAGGGTGGATTTGAGCTTAGGCAAACGGTCAAAACCACCACAAAACAAGCATATACTGTTACATTTTTTCAGTGTACTCAACCTAAAGGCAGATACAAGTGTTCTAATATTTTCATGTTAACCACTTGTCATTACTTTCTGTTGATTTTCTGGATATGCCAAAGTAGGCTGACTATCTAGTATACTGGTTCTCAATCTTCCTAATGCTGCAACCCTTTAATACAGTTCCTCATGTTATGGTCACCCCAAACATAGAGTTATTTTTGTTGCTACTTCATAACTATAATTTTGTTACTGTTATGAATCATAATATAAATATGTGTTTTCCAATGGTCTTTTGTGGGTCATGACCCACAGGTTGAGAACCACTGATCTAGTGACTCCTGTCTCTCAAGACTTCATCCAGTTTAACAGGGAAGTATTAAAACATACCAGTCAGTTCAGGAACTGAGAGATGATAAAAGCACATTAAAATACTTCTCTCTTCTTCACATGTGATGGTTCACAAATGCAAGATGGTAAGCAATGACTACCAATTCAAGTTTCCAAAACAGACACAGAGAATAACATACTGTTTTAAAGACAGCTTTTCACAATACCTATTCAATACTTCAGATTAATATTTACTTAGGACACCTTACTATTTGTGTTAGCTTTTTGTCAATTTGGCACAGGCTAGAATCATTAAAGAGGGAACCTCAACTGAGAAAATATTCCCATCAGAATGGGCTGGAGGCAAGCCTGTGGGTTTTTTTCTTTACTGATATAAAGGAGCCAAGCCCATTGTGTGTGGTGCCATGCCTGTGTAGTGGTCCAGGGGTGTATAAAAAAGTAGGCTGGGCAAGCCATAGGGAACAAGCCATTAGGCAGTGTTCCTCCAAGGGTTCCCCAGAAGTCCCTGTCTCAAGTTCTTGCCCTGACATCCCTTCACAATGGACTAAAACTATAAAGTGAAATAAACCCTTTCCTCCCTTAAGTTGCTTTTGGTTATGCTCTTTGTCACAGCAATCAAAGCAGAACATTGTTTATTGTCTTGGTTTTTGTTTTAAGTGACTGCCTCCTGTCCTATAACATTCTCACTGTTAATCCTAACCCTAACCATCTATGTGCTCCATTCCTTTACCCCCAAGTCAGCCTCACCCTTCCATACAAGGTGTGCAAGAGTGAGTGGCCTGTTCGATCAGCCACACAGCAGCACCGATGAGCCTGCCCGCCTTTCCCAAACTTGAGGCTCTGTCCACCAAATGCACGCTGATAAATCTTCCCATCTTCAGTTCTGCTAAATGGCATGCCATAATTCTCTAGCTGTGAAACACAAAACAAGCAAAGATATGTTACCTTAAACAAGTCAAAATATTCATGATTAATTTGCACCAAACCTGAAATATAAAACTTCCATACTAGCATATTCTATGAAAACACTAACCATTCAGGGAAAAAAAAAATCTTGTTAAAGGAACTGAATAGTTACAGGAAAAACTTCCTTATTACCAGTGATGGGACCCTAGAGCTCAATTGTGCTAGGCATGAACTCTCCAACAGCCATATTCCCAGCCCCTTCTTTTATTTTTACATTGGTTCTTTTTTACTACAAGTAGAATACATGCACAATGAACCAAGAGTTTCCCTTCAGTTACCTCGACCACAGAGGCAGGGGCTTGCTCTGTCATGTAATGGATGGCATCCTGATCCCCCAGCCAGTCAGATCCTTTCACGGTGTCGTAGAAATGCCACCTCCAGTTGTCCTCTTCCATGTTCCCCAGAGCAGCATTGATGCCTCCCTGGAAATACCATGCGAATTGCTTACATGCTTTAACTGTGAGCCCGCAACTGCCTCTGCAGCTCATCTCCTCACTGAGATCTGATTCAGAGAAAGTCGACTTCTTATGTGGTGACTCTTCATGAGGGTTAAGGAATAATAAGACAGGCCCCAAGTCATGAAACTTCTCTTGACTACATGGACTAGACAGGTGGCTTAATTTATATCTGTGATGGGGATGTTGCTTGATCTCAATGCCTGTAAAGACTGGAAAAGGTCCTTATACCTTATCCATTGCTTATCTAACTGACAGATACAGGTACTCAACAAGTCTGTCTAGAAATTTTATGATAAAATGCTCTCAATAGCACTTGTATGTGAATTAAAATACCCCCTATCAAGTAATATGCTTCTCAATCAGTTAGATAATCCTGAACTCTGGTTTCTGTAGCATGAATCTTAAAAGTTCTTATTAATAAAGTCAAACCTGAGGCTAGTTATTGGGGTGAACACTGGAAGATCAGAGCCAGAACAAGCCACAGCTATCTCACCTTGCCAATTCCTCAGCTGGTCTTGTTTCCTCAGACTGGAAGCTTCTGTGTCCTCATCCCAATGGCTCTCAGCTGAACTGCTGCTAGAAGCCTGAAAGCTTAACCAGCCAAATGCTTAACTAGCCAAATGCTTCTAGTTTCTGGTCTCCACGCCTTATATATCTTTCTGTTTTTGCCATCACTCCCTGGGATTAAAGACTCACTTCTTGGGATTAAAGGCGTGTGTCACCACGCCTGGCTGTTTCCAATGTGGCCTTGAATTCACAGAGATCCAGAGGGATTTCTGTCTCTGGAATGCTAGGATTAAAGGTGTGAGTGCCACCATTTTCTAGCCTTTGTATCTAGTAGCTGTCTGTTCTCTGACCCCAGATAAATTTATTAGGGTGCACAATATTTTGGGGAACACAATACCACCACAGGTTTCTTTAGCTGTTTGTGAGTATCACTCTATCTTACCCCTTAGAATCACAAAATATGGTAGCACTGGGACAAATCTCTTTCCTTCTTTCACCTTATATTTCTTTTTTTGGAAACAGAGTCTCACTGTGTAACCCTTACTAGCTTGGAATTTTCTTTGTAGACCAGGCTGGCCTTGAACTCAGAGCTCTGCCTGCCTGTTTCTGCCTCCTTTGGTGCAGAGATTAAAGGCATGTGCCACTACATCCAGCTTCCAACTTATATTTCAATTCATCCTTTTTAGATAATCTTCTTTTTACAAGGGAAAGGCACCCTGGTATGACTTGATGGTTTCTCAATGGTTCATGTATTGGAGGGACACACAATCTACAGTGTAAAGGTATTAAAAGATGGTGGAACCTTTGAGTATATGTTAGGCTTTGGGGAATTTGTACCCTTGAGAGGAATTAAAGTAGTTTTTACTGAACTTTAGATAGTTCCTATATGTGTTCCTGCAAAAAAAAAAAAAAAAAAAAGCAAGACTAACCCCTCCCATTTTTTGGTTTCTTGTCTGGTCATATGACTTCTTCCTCTCATAAGAACTCATCATAATGCAATCTACCATGTTATGTTGTAGGCAAGGGAGCCCTCACTGAAGACCAAATGCATAGGGCTACCCAATTTTGGGACTTAAAAATTTCTTTTTTTTAATATGGTACAAAACATTGGACACTGTTTTATAGGAAGGGGAAATAAATACACGTATCTTACTTCCTTCTCTTCTTCCCAATTGTTGTTCAGTAAGTTTTGAGCCAGCTGACCTAAGCTGAATTCCCTCCCTTCTCACTACTGCTGTGCCTTGGTATTCCCAGTTATGGTATCTTTCAGTGTGGAGGAGTCACAGGAAGAACTAAGAACCTTGTGGTAACTGAATAAAGGTTACAGTTACTTTCTTTTCTTTTTTATCCAACACCTCCAGTTGTAAAGCCAAGATATCCTGATAACAAACTTTAAGTTACATATTTGTAGCAGGATATAACAACTACTTTAAAAAAAAATGTATAACTGATAGTAGTCATCACTTTACTGCTACCTGAAAACCAGGGCCACAAATGCTGGTCCTCTGAGAACTCTCAAATCTTTTGAAATCTCCAGAACTCTACTCCTAGCTAATTCTCCTTAATAACCAGTAGCCAAACTTCTCCTTTCTCCTATTCTGTTACTACTACACTACCTTAACACGACACTACAACTTCTGTTCAGGTCTCCTTTTCCTTCTGAATCATGATTTCTCTCAATGTGTCTTAATTCTTGAGCTTACAAACCACCTATTCAACTCAGTGCACAAAGCATGTACTAGAGGCTGTGTTAGCAACAACAGAGATTAAGGTGGCTTTTCCCAGCTCCTGTAAGCCATCTAACTTTGCTGTTGGCTTAGAAAAAACCACTCCAGGTACTAGGAAAGATAGTCAAACATGAATTTGCTAACCATATAAAGATCAGTGTTACTTAGTGATCCTAGAATAAAAATTACTGTAATTTTTCTCAACTTGAAAGTATCAAAGGCCAATATTTTTCTATTCCTCACATCCATTCCATCAAAGCCAAATGTAATACACATTTAGCAAGGTACTATAGTGTGGATTTTGAAGGTCTCCCAAAAGGTTCATGTGCTAAAGGAGCGATGGTGCTATTAGTAGATGGGAGAACTTTTACGAGGCAGGGCCTAATGAAAAGAATTTAAGCCACTGGGCATGCCCATGAAGGGGATATAGCACCCTGCCTTCTCCTCACTTCTTACTTCCTGGCTGCCTTGAGATGAAGCAAGCAGCATCTTCTGCCACATGCCCCTTCAGTGATATAATGTGCTGCCACAGGCCCAAAAAGCACAGCCAAATGATCATGGCTGAAATCTCTGAAACTATAAATCAAAATAAGTCTCTCTTCTTTTAAGCTTATATCTCAGGTATTTGTCTCAGTGATAAAAAAAAAAAAAAAAAAAAAAAAAAAAAAAGCTGACTAAACTTAAGATCTGGCCTGTGCAAACATATTTGCTACCAGGAAGAACTGTGGAGCAAACAGAAGTCAGGAGAGCTAGAAAAGACCCACATGTGAGAATAACAATAAGGTGCCGACCCAGAATGGTCCCGAGGAAGAGATTACAAGCAGTAAAGTGAGAATGAATGATAGATTAGATGACAACAACTGTGGCTGGAGCTTGATGAGAAGGCAAGAATTCGTCTTATAGGAGGAGTGGTGCTGTGCAAGATCTGTAGGCATTGAAAGAGGCCTTTTTTCTTACCTGTGCTGCAACAGTATGTGATCGGGTAGGAAAGAGCTTTGTAAGGCAGGCAGTATTAAACCCTGCCTCAGAAAGGCCAAATGCAGCTCGCAAGCCTGCCCCTCCAGCGCCTACCACCACAGCATCAAATTCATGATCCACAACTGGGTATTGAGTAGAAATCTGAAAAGGAAATTCAGCTGTTCATTACACATTCAACTTCATAAAATATTAAGACTATAATTACAAAATAATCAAAGGAAAAAACAGCTGCTATACACAGAGAGCCTCAATCCTGTTCTGGAATGAGTATGTATTCTTGGTGTTGAAGTGTGTTAGGAACAATGGACCAGCAATCAGATTTTATGGACAAAAGAAGGCCTGTTCCCACCACCCCAACAAAATTAAATTTTTTTTTTTGAGACATTGTACTGGGTGGTTTTGTCTGTCAACTTGACACAAGCTAGAGTGATCAGAAGAAAGAGCCTCAGCTGAGGAAATGTCTTGAGATCCAGCTATAAGTAAGGCATTTTCTCAATTAGTGATTAATGGGGGAGGGTGAGTGGTGCCATCTCTGGGCTGGTGGTCCTGGGTTCTATAAAAAGGTGGCCAGAGCAAGCCAGGGGAAGCAAGCCAGTCAGCAGCTCCCTTCCATGGCCTCTGCATCAGCTCCTGCTTCCAGGATCCTGTCCTGTTTTTTGTTTGTTTGTTTTATTTTTCGAGACAGGGTTTCTCTGTGTAGCTTTGGAGCCTGTCCTGGAATTCACTCTGTAGCCCAGGCTGGCCTTGAACTCACAGAGATCCACCTGCCTCTGCCTCCCGGGTGCTGGGATTAAAGGCGTGCAGCACCGCTGCCTGGCAAAAGTGACAAAGGAGTTACCATAATCTCTCTTTTTTTGGGGGGTGGGTGGAGGGGGTGTTTCGAGACAGGGTTTCTCTGTGTAGCTTTGCACCTTTCCTGAAACTCAATTTGTAGACCAGGCTGGCCTCGAACTCACAGCCTGTCCTGTTTTGAGTTCTCGTCCTGACTTCCTTCAGTGATGAACAGCAATACTGGAGTGTAAGCCTAATAAATCCTTTCCTCCCCAACTTGCTCTTCGGTCATGGTGTTTCGTCGCAGCAAAGAAACCCTAACTAAGACAGACATCTTACTCAGGCTGGCTCAAAATTCACCATCTTCCTGCCTCTGCTCCCCAACGCCTAGCTTTAAAAACAAAACAAACAAACAAACCCAGAGAGATTTTGAGAGCACTTAAAATTATTAAGATTCCCATCTTTCTATTCTGCTACCAAAGCAAGGAAGAATAAAAGCAGAAGAAAACATCAATACAATGAGCTCTAATTATATCTTTTTCTCAGTGTTTTTACTCCTGTTCACAACCATATCCATTTATCTACAGGAAACTAACCATGCACAGATAATGTTTCTCCACCTGTGGTGTACAAGTCTTTCTTGAAAACAATGTTGCTTTTGTTTAAATCAACACATTTCAGTTTTCCTGGGGGCAGACCACAACTATATTTCAGGCCTATATTTAGGGGCAGGTTCTGTGTGGGTAGATTTATCACTGAAAAATTATCAAGAATATTCTGTAACTCTTGCTAGCTCATATGATAAGAACTTGTAAACAATGTTCAGGTTTTTTAAGACAGAAAGCAGAACAGGCTAAATACAAAGGAACTTCAACTCCAGTAGCTAACACAGTCTTATTTTGTGCAGGGATCCCACTGTCCATCACAGCATATACAGTTCCCTTGTATTTTCTTATATTGTTACTTTACTTGCATTTAGAGTTTAGTTTAGATAAAGATTTGCCAGCAAAAATGTCAGTATCTATCTACGTAAGTATTTTTGTAAGTATTGCACTACACACATTTGCTCATGCAATCAATACCCAAGAAAACCTTTTTTTAAATATGGGCAATATTCAAATATATTAAAATGATTATAGATTACTATCGTTCAAAGCAAAGAAAAATTGTTTACAACCTGGACATAATGGCACACACCTTTAATCCTAGCAGAGTCAGGCAGATCTCTGTGAGTTCAAGGCCAGCTTGGTCTACATAGTGAGTTCTAGGACAGCCAGAGCTACATAGTGAGACCCTGTCTTGAAAAAACAAAAACGAAAGAGAAAAGTTGTTTACAATTGAGCAATGAACTTACCGCATCTGAAACTTTGGCAGATGCCTTCTTACTCTCACCAACAGTGAAGTGAAAGCTACAGGTCTGTGTTTGGAATGTTGCTGGCCGCTGCAGAGATATAAATGGTGTTAGGGTCTTGAAGGAATACAAACAGAGGGGAAGGAATTAAAATTCTCTTTCTAAATTGCTAAACTTCCTATGTACCCAGTTGCTCTCATTCTTCTAAAAGTTTACCTGGAATCCTGAAAGACAGACCTGGGGGCAAGGACTTGAGTCTCGTCCCCTCTACTCTGACTTGGCATTCTAGGAAAGGCCTTTTCCAAAAAAGCCTGTTTCTTAACAGAATGCTACTACTGACACTTGCTTTGCACTATATTAATCTATGTAACTCAACGAAGAATGGCAAAGAAACCTGTGTTGCTATATTTTGCAAATAGTGAAGTATTTTTACTGGTTCCATCTTAACCCTTTGCATACTGGCTCTCTGAATGTCCTTCAAGAATTTTGGTTCTAAAAAAATGAACTAGATGGTGTACTGGGAGACTTATACTCTAGAACAGACTACTGCTTATTGAAACAAGGTAAGTTTTTTTTTTTTTTGTTCTTCCCGCTCCCGTCCCCCTCACCTTCCCCCCAGCACCCCCCTTCCCATCTCCTCCAGGGGAAACAGGTAAGTTTTAAGCTTAGGAATGAATCAATGATTTCTTTACCCTATATACCAAGACTTTAGCCACACCCCCTCTCATGGGTCAGGCCTGTTCTCCCTGACTTGTTGTCCCTGGCCTTCTCTGAAAACCTCTATTAACTCCCCGATATTAAGATAAACATATACTCAGAAAACCTAGTGCCAGTGAAATCAGTCCAGTGTGAATCCAGTCAGCCATTAAGGGAATACATTTTCCATTCTACTTGCTCTATTTTAATAGATCAAAATATAGTGAAGAGACTTGGACATATCCTAAGGAACAGTTCTAGGTAGTTAGGTACACTTAGCAATTAAAAAAGGGGAGCTCACAAATGATCTTAAGAATTCCATGTTTTTGAATCTCTCTTATTATGAGACTTGAAAAAAAATATGTAAGACAAGTAAGGGGGGAGCAGAGAAAAATCTGGCAACATAAAATGAGTAACTTCTTTGTAAGTTGGAGGGCCTCAAGTCATGGTAGGTCCTAACATTTACACTTATTTACTTAGTTTTTGATACAAGGTCTTACTGTGTAGCCTGGCTGGCCTTGAACTCAGAGATCCACCTGCTTCTGTCTCAAGAGTGCTGATATTAAAGGAATGCACTACTAGGGAAGACACATTTTTTAACCTTTTTTTTTTTTAATTATTTCATAGTTGGTTAAGAGGTGGCCTGTGTCTGTGTGTGTGTGTGTGTGTGTGTGTGTGTGTGTACACACAAAAACCAGAGGAAGGTGCTGTGTCTTTCTTGATCACTCTCTACTTTCTGTCTATCATGGGTTCTAGGGATCAAACTTTAGGTCATCAGACTTGTGCAGCAAGCACCTTTATCCACAGAACCATCTTGCTGGGTTTCCATCTTATTTTTTGAGACAGTCTCAATTAACCTGAAGCTCACAATTTCAGCTAGGCTGGCCAGCCAGTGAACTCCCAAGATACACTTGTCTCCATGTCCCAGAACGGGAGTTACAAACACAACTGGCTATGTCTGGTTTTTATGTGGGTACTGGAGATTAGAACTCAGGTCCTCTTGCTTTCACAGCAAGTGTTCTTATTCACTGAGACATTTTCTAATTTGGAAACATGAACATGAATGAGGAAATTTACCTACACAGTAACAAAAAGTCCACTTATACTTTGTCCAGTAGGACAGATGTTCTCATGAAGGAAGTTGGGGAAGCAATTATCCCCAAGAAGCAAAGTACCTCAATAAGTTAAGTGTCTAATCAGTTGAAGATTACATATCATCTTCTGAACAACCCTTGCAATTATAAAATCACCCAATGAAGACCTAGAAATGGCTGGTACTAGGAGGGGACGTAAAAAGTGAATTGAAGTCTCTCTTATCATTCAGAAAACATAGAAATGGAGGTAAATACTAGTGCAAAATGACACAATTTAGAAATTATTTCCATTACTAAACAGAAGTTTATTCCTTTTTATTTATAAATCTTTTTCTTTTTTTTTTTTTTTTTTTTTTTTTTTTGGTTTTTCGAGCAGGGTTTCTCTGTGTAGTTCTGATGCCTGTCCTAGATCTCACTCTGTAGACCAGGCTGGCCTTGAACTCACAGAGATCTGCCTGGCTCTGCCTCCTGAGTGCTGGGATTAAAGGTGTGTGCTACCAGCTTAAATCTTTTTAAATCTCAATGATTAAAAAAAATTGTGAGATTATTTTCATTAAGAATTTCAGCTTTTAAGGTCAGTCAGATGTTTCCGTGGGGCAAAGATGCTTCTTGTTGAGTCTGAGGACCTAAGCTTGATTCCCCAGGATCTATCCACACTGTAGGAGAGAAGCCATACCTCCAAGTTGTCTTCTATACACTGTGTGTGAACGCACACAAATAAATGTAGTAAGATTTTAAATTTTCATTATTTTTTAAGTAGAGATGCTTAAAATACAGTTCGTAGGGATAGGTATCCCTGACTCTTAGATGATTACAGTTCAAACTTTCAGAGGTTGTCCCACAAAATTCTCACAAACAACACAGAAAAACTGAAGGCCAGTGGGAACTATGGACCTATATTGTACACTTACTCTACTATCTAAAGATCTTTGAGGAAAATTCCTGAGAAACTCCAAATTGAGATTAAAATTCTGGTCGTGAATAAATGCTAAGTCACAAGTCTACAAACGAGCCAGGAATAACAAACAAAATACAGAACTGAATGTCACTGGTTCTATGATGATCCTGAGACACCAAACAAAATGGTGTGATTACAGAGGCCTAACTAACTCATGTAATTCTACATATACCATTAAAACATTCAAAACAATTCATTTAAAGAAAAGATTTATTCTACCATAATGTTTCATATATTTTTCCTAAGAATTTAAAAAACTTTACAAAAGGGAGCTGTTCCTGTTCTTACTTTGCCTATGAACTGAACAATTTCAAATGTTTATAAGTCATATCAGCCAACCAAAGGCAAAACAAATTTGATGAGCTGACAACTTGAAAGCATTTGTCAATACAGAATAGCTAATAGCTATTATTATTAATAGACAGAACAAAACAATTCTTTCTTCAGCATTTCTCAGTTGGTGGTCACAAATTTCTTTTTCTGCTAACCTGATTCTGTTCTTTTGTAAACTCAAATTCTTCATGAAAAAAACAACTTTAAATGCCAACAAATATTCAGTTTGAGGGCAGAATTTCTACAGGAACAGCCATCCTCATGAAGACTTTTTTAAAACCATATTCTGACAGGCTTCACTTGAGGGTCAATTCTGTTTTTTCTATCTTATTATCCCGTTTCCTAGTACTTAACCACAGAATAGTTAGGGAGAGCCATGACAAAGAAGGTAAAATGCTCGCAGCTAACATGATTCAATTAAAGTTTGGGGGACAAAAAAAAAAAAAGGCTTCCAATCAAGCCCCTATGAAAGGAAAGAGTTATGCAGCTTGATCTCACATGCTTAGTTTTATTCTCACTTTCAACTGTAATTCTACTCTAGTCTGAATAAAAGTCATAGCCTAAGGTGAGGACATATTGATGTAGAAGAAACTTGAAGTGGTAGAATTGATGTTATAAAGGATTTATTAATAGACTATTAATAGACTTGCTTAAGAGACATTAAGACACAAAATAGTATTTAGCTAAGGAAGTGCTGCCTTCAAAATACCCCAAAGATATGAGTATACTAGCCAGTCCTGTTACAGATAAGTAAAATTAAGGATTCTAGAATATAAATATTTCTTCACCAGGACTGACCAACCACTAGACTCCATTCCCATAACAAAGGAGACAACCCAACTTACAACCATTAGGCCCATTTCTCTATCAGAGAACATTCCTCTAATAGGCAATTCTAGGAAGCAGCCCAGAGTGACAACCATCTTTAAGTAAGAAAAGCCTAATTCTACTGGCTAGACAAGATGGCAATAGGCAACAACTATTTGGAAAAGAACAATACAGTGTACTTAAAAATAATTCAGACAATGTGGAATATCTTTGCTGTGTAAATCTCCCACCTGCATAAGTGGCCAGACTTATGCAGTCTCCTGTCTGTCTAAATTGGTCAAAGTGGAAACTGGATCTGGGACCTGAAAGGGATTTAAGGATGTCAACATATGTGGAATGCATAAACCTAAGGTGTATACAAGTTAGTAAAATCTTCTGTTCTTGACTGGCTCCTTTTTGGGCATTAGCCAGACTGGACTCAGACTATCATTAAAAAGCTTTCTCCATATTTTTTTCCTGAGTGAGTGGACTGAATCCTGGGGGTGGAGTGTATTCACACATTTCCGATACAATTCTGTTATAATTACAGGTTATTAATCTGCTATTTCCTGTAAAAGGCTTCAGTGATCAGTACCTAACACCCACCTTGTAGTGTTTTAAGAACCCAAGGGATAGAGGTGGAGGTGGGAGTCTATGGCAGTAAATACAAATCACAGAAATTATCAATATTTGAAAATGCCTTCTGGTCTTGCAAGGATAACTGCCAACTAACCCTTAAACATTTAATTGAACCTAATGTTTAATATCTATTTCAGAAAGGAGACAATTGCAGCCATAATTATAGGCATAATGCAAGTCGATACTGTTCAATGTCTTGAGGTTTTTATTTCGTAATTAAACTATTAAGTAGGTAGATGGGCCAGTTCATTTAGTTTGCTTTAATAAAACCCTAGAAATCTGACGCATACTATGTCATCGTCAAAGAGTACACTGAGACACAATCTGACGATCTGGGAAACCCAACTCGGTCCTTTGCAACTCAGGAGCACTGTGTCCCTATTCCACTCCAATGCAAAACAGTAGTCGCAAGACCGGATATACACGGTGCAGAAGTGTCACCCGATATTTAAAAACAGTAGCTGAGGCCACTACACAAAACGTATAAGCTCATCACTTTCAACGTCTTAGTGTCAACATCCAGGCTACCAACTGTTACTGGCAGACCTGAGGGACACAGGCCGTTCCCGCCCGTTGACCTTGGAGAACTCAGCTGGGCCAAGACAGGGAAGGCCGCACTCCACTCCCGCGACGGTGGGGTCGTGACCTTCGCAGGAAAGCTGTCGGCTCTGGCCCACTGCACCTTCCCAGTCCCAGCCCAACTGAGGTGGGATGGCGGGATTAGGAGCACGCTCGGCTCTGGCGCACCCTGGTGCCCGCCATCCCGTGGCACTGACTCACCGCCCCAGCTAGCGCCAAGCGCCGCCCGCGAAGAAGCCGCGAAACTGCTCCAACGCCGGCCATATCTCCGCAGTCCTGCAAGCCTCAGCGACAGACTGCGCTTGCGCACCACGCCACACCGGCGTCGGGCTTGGAAAATTCTGCGCCTGCGCACCACGCCTGCGCTCTGCAAACGCAGTGGTGGCTGTACCTCTGAGGTCAGGTGTCCTCTCTGCTGATGGGCTCTGCTCCAGCGGTAAGTGGGTACTAATGTCTTTAAAGTGCTTCTCGGGTGGTTCTTTGAGTTTGCCAAAACAGAGAGAGTCGGAGGATGCGGAGAGATTGAAGTGGGATCCTAGGGGCAGCGACCTCAGTCCCGTAAGAGACCATTTTGTTGGGCTCTGGGTCTCACAGAATGGGCCGGAGCTACCGCCCTGGACTTTTGGAGTGGGTGGGGATGATCCCTTGGTGGCTGGACCAGGGTCAGCGGCACTGGGCAGCGCAGAAGACAGGATACTGAACCGGTAACAATATCCAAAGCTTTCTTCTTCGTTTCAGCTGCTGGGAAGTTCAGGTCCCGGCCTGTTGTCATCCTGATAGCTGCTTAGATCATGATAAATTTTAAATCCCTGGTTGCTGGGTTCCTTTGCCCCGATGCAATAAGCCAAATCAAACCGAATTAATAAATCCAGATTTAATATACAGGACAATGCAAAGCAGAGCACTCCCCGGTGGCTCTCAGGAAGGCGGGAGACAGAACACGAGAGCACACGTGGTAGCTCTATGGGCCAGGTCTTAAATAGCCTGTAGGCGTGGTCCGGGGCATCTCTGGGGAAGGAGCCTCCTATGGCCGGCTTTCTGAGGGGAGGGGTTTGAAATGGGAGAAGTGAGACCAGAACGTGGAATGGGAGTGCCTAGCTGGAGATTCCCAACATCCCAGCTCTTTTAGGGTATATAGACGGCAGTAGGGCTTCAACCTAAACAGCTAGGACTAGCATCCCTTCATCTAAACTTGCTCTGATTTGTCAGATTCAGACAGTATTTCTATTTTTCTAGTGAAATAGCTGAAGTTTTTGGTGGAATTAAATGGCATAAAAAGTAAACCAATAATTTACAGTAAATCACAATTGTTTCCTGAATTTTCACTTAATATTAGATTAAATTCTTCCTCTTGGTGCACAATCTTTATTAACATAATTTTGAATTATTTCATTAAGTTTACAATGAGTTGTTCTCATTTTATTTCTCCTTATTTGTTTTTTTACTAATAAATAAGGAAATAGGGAATATATTTGTGCACAACACTTTATATTTTGAATTATTTCCTTGAGTCTTGTAACCCAGATATGGCTGTTATTGGTGTAGAGGGAATAAATAAGACAGGTGACCTTCCAGGAGTTCTGCATTGGTCGGTTCAACCAATAACCAAACACATTTGGGAAAAATTGTGTCTGTTCTGAGTATGTACAGACATTTTTTTTTAACAAGGGGGGAAATAAAGCATATCAACTGCTTAAGTGCCTTAATACCTTATTAAGTATTGATGATTTAGAGATAGTGTGTGAAGTATTGAGCAGATTATATTCAAATACACCATTTTATATGAGAGTCTTGGCTGTCTTCAAGTCTTGATGTCTGGTGGGGCTGTGGCTATACTTACTAGGAAGTTTTTGAAATTTATGTGCTTTTAAGTTAGTGTATATCTTTCTAAATTAGGCATCTGCCAAGCTTTTTAATTTTATGGTTTCTGTAAACCATTAAGTTCTGGGCCATATTTTATGGTCATATTTATTGCTCATCATACTTCATATCTTTGGTTTTTTTTTTTTTTTTTTTTTTTTGGTTTTTCGAGACAGGGTTTCTCTGTGTAGCCTTGCACCTTTCCTGGATCTCGCTCTGTAGACCAGGCTGGCCTCGAACTCAAAAAGATCCGCTTGCCTCTGCCTCCTGAGTGCTGGCATTAAAGGCATATGCCACCACCGCCCGGCCATACTTCATATCTTTACATGTTAAACAAGGTTTGTTAAAACATTAAATTTTTTTTATTTTATCGTATTGAATTCCTTATTTCTTACATGCATCCTTGTTAACAATTTTGTGATTATTACATTTGTGAGGGTACATATAAGCAAGCTGAATGTCCTTACGACTTTATATTATGAAAACACCCATCTAGTATGGGTACTTTGTGATTTTATTCTTATTTATTTGAGACAGGGTCTCTTTGCTTCTTGAATGCTGGGGTTAAAGGCGTGCATTACCATGCCTGGCTAGTATAGGCATTTTGTGTGGTTCATGGTCAACCATAATTTTTTAGGGCTTATGATAGTGTGTATAGAGTAAGTGAACATTTGATTTATTATAAGTAATCAGTATAAGCACTTGGATGCTTACCAGTGATACAGAAACAGTTTTCAAGCACATCTAGAATTATGTTTAGCCAGTTAGCTAGGCATGCTGAGGTGCCTTCTCTCAGTCATATTGACACATAAGATTTATCATTACAACAACCATACATCTAAAAATGGAGAACTCATCACATTTTGCTTGTACTTTACTTGAGACGTATCTCTTACACTACAGTGTGACATAATTCTTGAAATCACATAGAATGCAGTATTGTGTAACACCTAGAGCTGAAAAAAATATTTTCTTGACTAAAAAGTTTATATAGCTGGGCGGTGGTGGCGCACGCCTTTAATCCCAGTACTCGGGAGGCAGAGCCAGGCGGATCTCTGTGAGTTCGAGGCCAGCCTGGGCTACCAAGTGAGTTCCAGGAAAGGCGCAAAGCTACACAGAGAAACCCTGTCTCGAAAAACCAAAAAAAAAAAAAAAAGTTTATATAGATGATATAATCATAACAGCTGTACTCTGTTCCTTTTATATAATTAATATCTATTTTCTTCAAGGTATAGCTCCATGAATAACTTAAACGACCCCCCAAATTGGAACATCCGGCCCAATTCCAGGGCTGATGGGGGTGATGGAAGCAAGTGGAATTATGCCCTGTTGGTGCCAATGCTGGGATTGGCAGCATTTCGTAAGTAACGATTTTTTTGACATCTCTGTTTCCTGATCCAAAATTATGCCAGGGGTAGGTTGCTGTAGGGGCTGGACACCTTAAAGATTGGCTTTAGGACTTGACCAATACAGTGTGCAGTTTTACCCTATACAGCAACTTTGTGACAGTGTTAGTGTAGTTAGACTTTCTTGTCAGACTTTCGTTGGACTGCCAGCCCCCAAATAATGACAGAGACTTATGAAAGCTTGGCCCTAGCTTAGGCTTGTTTCCAAGTATCTCTTATAACTTAAATGAACCTGTTTCTGTTAATCTGTGTTTTGCCTTGTGGCTCTTTCATTCTCCATTCTGTAGATCCAACGTGCTCCACATCTTGCTGGTGAAATCCTTGCACCTAGATTTATACCCTGAGTTCCTCTCTCTGCCCAGAATTCCTGTCTAACCTTTCCTTCCTAGTTATTGGCCATTCAGCTTTTTATTAAACCAATCACAATGACACATCTTCACACAGTGTGAACAAATATCCCGAAACAGGTTAGCTTTTCTGATCCTCAGTTTACCTATTTCTAGAAGGTAGCTTATCATGCCTCAATACATTGTGAGGATTAAATAAGATAAAAGCATTTGGTGTGGGTTAAGTTTTAATAAACTTTAGCTTTCTGTCATTGCTTCACTGTTTTAAGGGGACTTCTTTGCCTTAGTTGCTCTCCTTGGGACGGACAGAAAACCTGACCTGAAAGAAAACCAGCTAGGATGTATGTTTAGTATTTTAAAAGTCAGGTATTTGGCCGGGTGGTGGTGGCGCACGCCTTTAATCCCAGTACTCGGGAGGCAGAGCCAGGCGGATCTCTGTGAGTTCGAGGCCAGCCTGGGCTACCAAGTGAGTTCCAGGAGAGGCGCAAAGCTACACAGAGAAACCCTGTCTTGAAAAACCAAAAAAAAAAAAAAAAAAAGTCAGGTATTTGAGTGAGTTTGCCCATGAAAACTACTTTGCAGGCTAGAAATCCTCATGTTTAAATTAACTGAACACCATTGAGACTCTTACCAGTCATAGACTACAGTATGTATGGGCATATGTGGTAGTGGATGTAGTGAAAGAAAATTTGAGAAAGCCCTGGCTTAACTATGTCCCCACCTAAGATCCCTGGTGTAGAAGAACTGGTTTATATTTCTTCATGTTTTGTGGTTCTGGTTGTCATCTAAGAATATGAGAAACTGATGATTCAATAAATGAAAAGCATATACTGTGCCCTATGTATAGTGATCATTTTTATACAGTAGCTTTTTATGTGCCTGAATTTCTCAGTTCAGAAGTTTGCCATGGAGGAAGAGGAGGGATTTGACTGGTGCCAGTCCGGATCCATCCCAGAGGGTGCTGTTTAAAGGCTTCTGCCTTTCATCCTCTTTCAGTTAACTGTTCAACATAAAAGGCATCTATCATTGTGGTTCTGTGAGTGACTTGAAAGCCTTTAAATCACACTTATTATAAGTAGATTCTCATTCATTAATGGCGTTAGTCACTTTGAGTGAGTGAGTTAGCTTTGAGAATGAGAGAGGCCCTTTCATTTTCCTTGTATTTTTCAGAATTGTTTGTAGCTTTAATACCAACTCATAACTCCCAAATTCTTGCTTTTCCTTTTTGGATGTTCAAGTTGATATTTTTTTTTTTTTTTTTTTTTTTTTTTTTTTCGTTTTTCGAGACAGGGTTTCTCTGTGTAGCTTTGCGCCTTTCCTGGGACTCACTTGGTAGCCCAGGCTGGCCTCGAACTCACAGAGATCCGCCTGGCTCTGCCTCCCAAGTGCTGGGATTAAAGGCGTGCGCCACCACCGCCCGGCTCAAGTTGATATTTTTTGTCCTGAGAAAGATTGAAGAATGTTTTATGTTTCTGTATTAATTATCCTGGTTAAATAATGTATTCAGGGATAACTGTTTTTTGTTTTTTGTTTTTTTGTTTTTTTTTTTGTTACTTTAAATCGGAGTCTCACTATGCTGGCCTTAAATTCACAATCTTAGGTGTGTGCCAGGACAGCCTAGACTAGAAGTAATTTTTAACTTTGCATTCTTATAAGGATTCTCTAAAAATGTGTTACTACATGCTTGAGAAGATGTATTGCGACATACAGACGTTAACTAGCCTTCATCATGATCTGAAAGTAACAGCAGATGAATGAATGCTTTACTTGACTAACAACCACTGATGGATGAGAATCTACTTTTATTCGGATGATTTAAATTTCATGGCCAACCCTCCCTTCTTCTTTCTTCTTCCTTTCTTTTGTGGTTCTGATGATCAAACCCCAGACTTTGTGTATGCTAGGCAAGAACACTACCATTGAGTTACATCCATAGCCTCAAATTTTGTAATTTTTAATACAATTCTTACCTTGAAGAGTGCCTGTCACTCTTTGCCAGGCTTAGCTCTCCTCATCTCTGTTTTGCCTTCATAGTCCCTATTTCTCTGTTCATTCTCCCCTTCTTCCTTTGCCTCCTCCCTCCCCCACCTTCTCTTGAGTAGAAAAGAAACTGTCTTAGATCTAAAAAGTGAAGTGTCTGGTATACTGAACTTAATCACTTAGTACAACTCAGTTTAGTCAAGAGACAGTTTTGAGACCATTGTAGACCACATACAGTAGTAAAAAGTAACACAAAGACATCAGCCTTTAATCAGTTTCCCCTAGCGGTTACCTCATGCAGACTCATGTGGGACTCAGGATCTTATGGTTGGCACAGGCAAGATAACATCACATTATGAAGGAACACCTGTCGTTTCATAGCCACAGTTTCCTGTGAAACCTAGTAACTACTCATCTAGGAACCAATTGATCTATAATATTATATAACTAGAAGTATGAAGTTATGTGGCTGTCTTAAAGTCTTTGTCAGATAACACTAAAATATCTGATCTTCCTGGGCTTTGGTATGACTATTTTGCTTTGAAACCTGCACATTTTGGCAGGCTGGCCTTGAGCTTGGAATCTTCCTCTCTCTTAGCCTCCCAAGTACCAGGATTACAAGTTCTTGCTACCAAGTCCAACCTAAGTTGAACTTTTCCACCTTATTTTTGTAAAGCATTATAGCAAACCCACCAGACTTAAACAGATGATAACTAGGAAAACCCAAGTGTGACTTCCAACAATATTTGAAGCCTACCAATATTTATTTTTTAAACATTGGCAATAAGTCATGAAGCACTGAGGTAGAGCACATAAATGATAGATTCAAAAACAAACAAAACAGTGATAAATTTTTCCAGCCATGGAAGTTAGACACCAGAACACAGACATTGAATGTGCTGCTTTACGTGCCTAGCACTGATCTGACTTTAGGATAAGAGCTTTGCCTATTTTGTTATCTGCAAAATTTCAATGGCTTGGTACTTTTGAATTCTTAAACTTTTATTGAAATGCTATCATTACTGTTTATATATTTTCCCTAAGTAGTCATAGGATTTTAGTTGTGTCTTTTCATGTGTTTTCTTCATCTCTTCCTCATGTCAGGTTGGATTTGGTCTAGGGAATCCCAAAAAGAAATAGAAAAAGCAAGAGAAGCATATCATCAGAGAACAACTGCTTTCCAACAGGATCTTGAAGCTAAATACCATGCTGTGATCTCAGAACATCGGCGAGCTGTTGCTCAACTGTCTTTGGAACTGGAAAAGGAGCAAAATAGAACAACTAGTTTTCGAGAAGCCCTTATCTCTCAGGGGCGTAAGTTGGCAGAAGAAAGGAAGCTTCTTGAACAGGAACGAGCTCAAATAATGCAAGAAAAAAGCCAGCTGCAGCCTCTGAGAAGTGTGTATCTGAGGTGCCTGGAAGAAGAGGACAACTGGCAGAGGAGAGCCCAGCTCCTGCTGAAGGAGGTGGGAGAAGCTCTTGTGGAACGCCAAAATATCTACTGCAGCCTGATCCTTCCCCGTAGTAAAAGGCTAGACCTGGAGAAGAACTTACTGGTGCGCTCGTCTGTTGATCCAGTGGCTGCTGACCTAGACATGGCAGCTGGCTTATCTGACATATTTAAGCATGATAAGCATTGTGGAGATGTCTGGAACACCAACAAGCGCCAAAATGGGAGACTCATGTGGGTGTATCTCAAATATTGGGAGCTACTTGTTGAACTTAAAAAGTTTAAGAAAGTAGAGAAAGTCATACTAGAAAAATAAGAGGGACTGGAGAAATGGCTGAGTGGTTAAGCGCACTTACTGCTCTTCCAGGAGACCTGGGTTAATTCCAAGCACCCACATGGCAGCTCACAACTGTCTGTAACTCCAAGATCTGACACCCTCACACAGACATACATGCAGGTAAAACACCAATGCATATAAAATAAAAATAAATGAAATGAAATAATAAGAACGAAATGAAATGTAAGGCCAGATGGGGTCATTCACCATGGCAGTCTGCATTCTGGGCTCTCTGATACGTACTTTTCCTTTGCCACCACATGTGACCCAGTACAGCTACCCTTGTGAGAACTCAAGTCTTTCCACCCTTTGAGCAGTGCAGTAGGGTCTTAGCAGATAAGTTTTTTCTATAATGCTCTGCAGTTATTAGAGATTCAGTTTTTCTGAAGCATTTTTGAGCTGCTAATATTTAGCAGAACAAGTGCAACCTTTTATTTTAGTTCTAGGATAAAGAAAAAATTTAAAACTCAAATACACTATTTTTACTCTAAGAAATGTTCTGTCAATTTTTTACCTCTCCTCCAATTACTGTTCTCCCTTCCCTGATTCCATCTAGAGGTTATTGGGTAATGTAGTTATATTACTAAGATTTATATTGTTTGGAACATTTTTTCCCTCACAAAGGAAAAAACACCAAATGTTACTTATGCCCAGCTGGTGCCCCAGTGAATACTTAGAATTGAGCTGTACTTGTATTCAATAAGCATGTTTATTAGCAATGATATGCAGTCAATAATATTTGTCATTTAAAAACAATAGTGTCACTTTTTATTTGTGTGACTCTTTACTGTTCTTTTGAGTGTTGCTGCATAGTCCAGGTAAGCCTCATATATGCAATCCTCCTGCCTCAGGTTCCCAAGTGCTGGGATTACAAATGTGTATCACTATTCTTGGGTTGATAATTTCACATGTATTGTCTCAGTTTTTAACGTTATTTTAAAAGTATTTATAACTTACATACATCTTATATGAATTGATCCTTTGTACATAACTCATGTAATCCTTACTCTGGTTTTATGAGCTAAGTACTATTATTTATCTTGTAAATAGTAATTTCCCAAGAAACCAGGTTTTTTGACTTGTCATAGTTTTCTAAAAGTATACCTGTGGTTGCTCAGGGCTTGGATTTGTTATAGTAAGAAAGATAAAATCAGCAGAGGAAAGGCATATAGATGAAGTGTAGAGGGAACCAGGTGGAGCCCCCAAGGATCACACTATGGAATCACAGGGAACATTTTTTTAGTTTAGGGGCAGCTGTGACGTATGACAGGTTCCCAGGAAAGATCACTGGTGACTATCAAGATTTGATGGGGTGAGGACTATTCATGTAACCTTTCTATCTGATATATATCAGTTCCATTCCCACAGGAAGGAAAAAGGGTAGATATCACTCATACTCTGCAAGCAGTTTAGGTGTGGTGAGCTACTCACTAGTTACTAGTGCTGGGAACTCCCAGCATCCAGGTTCCCAGACACAAGGCTGTTAGGTACTAGCCTTGTGAGAGGATGCAGTATAAAGTCTGTTAAATGAGCTCTTCCACATAGCCTTACTTTCTGGAGGACAGGATCTGGAGCCAGGATAAAGAGACGGTAATCTGCCTAGGTCATGGGTAGTATTTTGTGGAGTGGGTCTGAGCTGGGTGTTTGATTTCCAGAACTAGGAACCTATATGTGGTTATTTGTCAGTGGCCATGCAGGAAGTGAATAAAGTGGGTAGTTTGTGTTCAGATCCTATAGTCTACCCTGTGCATATCTTTCTGAATAGAAATATGACAAACATGCCAGGTGGCGGCGGCGGCGGCGGCGGTGGCGCACGCCTTTAATCCCAGCACTCAGGAGGCAGAGGCAGGTAGACCTCTGTGAGTTCAAGGCCAGCCTGGTCTACAGAGTGAGTTCTAGTACAGGCTCTAAAGCTACACAGAGAAACCCTATCTCAAAAAACAACAGAAATATGACAAACTTGAAAGTACTTATATAGAAAACGTTTCAGTTATGGAATGATTGAGGAGCACTGGTGCTCATGTTTTATTCCACATTAAGTTCTCAGAATCATCTTTGCAGAATTGGCAGCAGGCTCCCTCAGCTTAAGCCAGCTGATTCCAGCTTCTCAATGGATACTTACCATGCCTTTTTTCTGTATTACCAGCACTATCTCTGAGAAGTTATTAGTTGTAGTACATCTAAAACAGTTTTCTCAGATTGTTTCCTAATACATTAGATTCTTGAAGGAAGCCACATAGGCTCTAGTATCTGTTACCACTGGTCAGTCATGTGATCTTGGACAGGCCACTTCATGGCTTTCTCTAAGGTTTATCTTTTAAAATGACACATTTTCCATGAGAATCACATCAACTGTTTGTGACATGACCACTTTCCTAAGTCTGCTTTCTGTTTTTTTAAACTGAAATTGTTAGTGGCATATTTTTATTGCTGTTCAGGGGTCAAATGGAAGTACCCAGGTATGGGGACTTACTTGGGGGAGGAGATAGCATGGTAGACCCTTTGCTGGCACATGGGTGGTTATGAAGCTAAGCTTTTACTTCTGTCACAAGAAAATTGTCATATTTTAAAATTCAGAATATTAATGAAATAAACTGTACATAAGTTAAGCCACACTACTATTTTATTAGCATTTAATTACACTAATACTTTTGCAAAGCAGATACTGGAAATGAAGTCCAAACAGGTCTTCCTCATGTGGTGATTTGTTCCTTAAAGGAGTTGCAAAGCGCCAGGCCTCAGCCATTCTGAGGAGCAGTGATTTGAGGGCATTATAGGCATGTTGTTGTCATCTATAAAGTTTGTGCTTGAAAACTGTATAATTGAGTCACAACAAATTTCATAAAAATAAGCTGGGCGGTGGTGGCACATGCCTTTAATCCCAGCACTTGGGAGGCAGAGGCAGGTGGATCTCTGTGAGTTCGAGGCCCACCTGGGCTACAGAGTGAGTTGAGTTCTAGGAAAGGCACAAAGCTGCATGGAGAAACCCTGTCTCGAAAAAAAAAAAATTCATAAAAATAATCCATGTCTTAAGTAAGTTTATAATTTTGTTCATAGCTATCCTCTGACACTTGTGGCTGCATATACTGTTCAGGTTGGACACAGAGCAGAAAACAGGGTCAGAATATTCCAAGAAATACTGGGCATATTTCAGCAGCTAGATGTTCTCATTCACCAAAAGATGGTGCAACCCTGCCAAGATTAGAAACAAAGATAGCTACGGACAGAAAATTGATCTCCATCCGCATCCCCCACCTTTCTGTGTAGGCAGATGTCATATGGTAAATAGTACAGCAGATAGAACATAGCTAAGTTTCTGCTAGACTCAGAGGTTAGGTTCATTTATTTTCAGTGTCTTTCTCTGGTTATTTTTTATGGGCTGCTGCTTCTATACATTTTCTGTCATGAGTTTTCTCATTTCCACCCCCTCACTGCATCAGAGCCAAGTTGACCCTACTTCCACTACAACCTTCCCTGGTGTCCACATTCTCCTCCACCTTCTACCTTGGTGGTAGGTCCTTCACTCTAGGCGGTTTGGATCCTGCCGTGCTGACACACACACATTTATATATCTGGGCTCCTCTTAGAGCATGTGATTAGTATGCCTGTAGTTTTCACTAAGGAATTCTGTGGCAGTGATGTTGCTGGTGACAAATGGCGGAGCCTGATCTGATCCAGGACTGACCTCAGGGCACCATGCTAGTTGAAATGCACAGCCTCTTATAGCATGGTTCTAGCACCTACTCCATTTGTTCTAGTGCTCTGGAAAAGTTTTCCAAAGCAGTTTTGAAAGCTTGCAGCAAAAAAGTACCAAGTTCATTGCTGGTTTCATGAATGTCTGGGTCAAAACTTCCAAAAAGAGGGGTGGAGGCCTGGATGTCCTCCCGGTTAGCTCGAAGCAGTACTGCTCGCAGGTCCTCTGCAATCATGTCATATTTCTGTTGGTCAAATTTGGACACTGACAGCTCATCCTGGGGGTAGGTAGCACCCTCAGGGTAGCAGTCCTTTGGCACTGGGAACTCAATGTGATGCAGCCTAGGGAGTTCACAGAGTGCAGCAAAAAGGCGCTGGAGAGCACTGGCTGACAGTGGGTTTCCAAAGAACTTGAACTCCTGGAGCTGGTTGCAAGGGCTGAGGCCCAGAATCATCATTCCAACATGGTTGTCTGTGATATTGCACTCCTCTAGGGTGAGTACTCTCAGTGTTTGGGCAGCCTGGCTCAGCAGCCTGAAGAAGGTAGAAGGGTACAGATGTACCAGGTTGTGTCCACTAAGGTCCAGCACCTCCAAGTGGGCAGTGTGCTTACAATCTGCTAAGAAGGATATGTCTTCATGATTAAGGGCACAGTTGGCTAGGTCCAGCACTCTTAGTGGGGTCTTCAAGGGACTGTGAGGTAGACAAAAACATCACAAATGTTATAAGGGTCCCAGGTGAGGACCAGGTAGACAATCCATCCACTTTTCTATCTTAGGGACCACAGACTACAGCCTGCCAGGAACTCCAGCTGACACTTCATTTTACATGGCTTCTGAGTTAAGAATGACTGCTATTTTTAAGCAATTGAAAAAAAAATCAAAATAATTTGTGACATGAAAGTCACATGTTTCTTCTGACAGTGTATGGCTGCTGGTCCTGCTGAACAGTCAATAATTGAACCTAAAATCGACCAACACATCTTTCAAATTAGGTAGGGAAGTTAGGCACGTGATCTCAGAATAGTCAGAATGTTGACTGGGGACAGCAAAAGACAGAATTAGCTTGAAAGAAGGTACTGTCACGCTGAAATAGAACCAATACAATTTCAGGGCTGGGAAGGGCTCCATATCCTGAATTCACTAGGCATCCTATATCAGCTGGGGGCGGTGTGTCTCTGGAACAACATCCCCACCCAGGATTCATGAGAAAATACATTTTCAGGCTATCTCATATACATTTTCTGGGAATATCCCCATCACTGCTCTTGTTAAGTAAGGCAGTATGTATTGGGGTCTTGTTCTCTGTCCCTACTACCCTGTTCTTGCTGCCTCCCCATGGCCTGCCCACACATGGTCCCACATGACAACCTACTACTAGGACAATACTCTCCACATAAAGCCACCCTGACTTTATCACTACCTGGCAGCTGCCCTCCTGCCCTTCTTCATAGCAGTTGCTGAGGAGGAGAGCCAGGATTTCAGATGAGACAATAGTTCACCTGATAGCTCACACAACTTTCTCACTATGCTGAGCTACAATTCCCATTCCTGACCTGGGAAAATGCTTTAAGACACTAAATATTGGGTAATTTGTTATACAACAATAGTCAGTAGAAGATCTAGTTGTGCCTTCTGCATTGTTTACTTTCTAATTAATACCTTCCTTCCTCCTCTTCCCTCCTCTGATGCTGGGAATTAAAACTAGGATCCTGCTACTGCTTTATTACTAAACTACCCTATATGCTCAGCCCTTGTTTTTGTTTTTGTTTGTTGAGATAAGACGTCTCTTTGTTGCTATGGATATCGTTCTGTATAAATACAACACTGATTGGCCAGTGGCCAGGCAGGAAGTATAGGCGGGACAAGGAGAGAGGAGAATTCTGGGAAGCGGAAGGCTGAGGGAGACACTGCCAGCCACCGCCATGACTAGCAGCATGTGAAGATGCCGGTAAGCCACGAGCCACGTGGCAAGGTATAGATTTATAGAAATGGATTAATTTAAGATATAAGAACAGTTAGCAAGAAGCCTGCCACGGCCATACAGTTTGTAACCAATATATAAGTCTCTGTGTTTACTTGGTCGGGTCTGAGTGGCTGTGGGACTGGCAGGTGACAGAGATTTGTCCTGACTGTGGACCAAGCAGGAAAACCCTAGCTACACTTTGTAGTTGGCTTCAAACTTACAGTGCTACTGCCTATGCCTCCTGAGTGCTGGGATAATGGGCAAGCCCCCATGCCTAGCTTTTGTTAATTGAAAGGAGTCTTCCAAGTTGGCTCAGTGCTCAGGTTCTTTCCTCTTAACTCCTGTGGCTCTGGCCAACACATCCCCAGAGAACACTGTGTAAGCAGGTCCCATCTCTATCCCTATATCTCACTGACTCCAGCCCTACTCCACCCAGCTTGTGCCCAGTTATCTGAGACTTACCTAAGCAATGTTTGGATCTTCCCAGTCAGTGTAGAGAAAGCTACACTTAGCTCGGTGAGCTGGTTCATCCGACTGAGCTCCCAGGCAATAGAGGTGAGGAGGGGATCCTCACCCTCTGGAGTTAGGGCATAGGTGGGGGGTGCATCGAAGGCCTTAGTGGGTAAGGTGAGTGAGGTCAGTTGAGGGAAGCCCACCTGGGCCAGTAACTGCTGTACATGGCCAGCATGCAACCGTACATTGTGTACTACCTCCAACTTTCTTAGCTTGCTTGGCCCAGCTAGGCCAAGCACTTGTAGGAGCTGCCCAGGGCTCAGGCTATCTGCCCGGAGTGAAGGGCAGCAGACCTGCAGAGGGGCTGGGCCTGCTGGCTTCAGGGCCTGCACCACCATGTCAAAGTTACCTTCTGTGACAAAGAGGTCAGCAAAGACTTCAATGGGGTACCTAGCTGTACAGGACTGTCCTTGGAGCTGGCAGCAGGTCCTGGCCAGCACCTTAGTACGGCCCCACCTTCCTAGTGCCCTCCCACAAGGACATTGCTGCACCTGTACATCCTGAATGCCTGTGAAATCAGCTACCCGAAGTCGGTCGCTCCCACTTTGCAGCACATGGTCAGCGAGGCCCTGCATACAGGCCTCCAGGCAGGCCTTGCAGGCACGATCACGCAGGTCTTCAGGGTGGTCAGTGTTTGGCCCCAGCAGCACAGCCAGCCGGAACTCCTCTAGGGGCCAGTGACTCAGCACAGCACGGGTTACTTCTGCCTGCTCTAGCAGGTAACTGGCCTTGAATAGGAGTGGGTAGAGGTTGTAGGCTATATGGTCCAGGCTCTCCTCGGCCAGCTTGGGGTGGGACACCAAGGCTTTGGCAGAAATAAAACGGAGCGACCTCATTGTGTCCCTGGTCAGGATGGTGCTGTCCCTGCTGTTCCTCCCAAAGCGTGTGGGTTTTGTGCCTATTTTTAGCTGCTGCTGCTGCTTCTGGGCTCTGGACAGAAAGTGGTAAACTGGCCCTTGTGGTCATCTGACTGCTATTTTGGTCCTTGGATACTAGTTTGGCCATGATTGTGGAGGTATCTGTCTGTTTCATGGCATCCTGCTGGTGAAATGTGAGCTGCTTGGCTTTGTTGCCCAATGTGGGGCCAATAAGAGGCTGAGCTCAAGGTACTTGTGCAAATAGCCTAAGGCTTACAATACAGATGGATACTCTGCCCATCCCAGTCAAAAGATCTGAGTGAAGCTAGATCCTGAGCTGCATTTGGGTGGTTGAGACAGTGGTCTTTGGTTAAAGTCCTTCTTTTCCTTATAACTAGGAGTCAGAGGTGCAAGGGCCAGGATTGTGGGGTGGATATCTCAGACAACTCTTCAAATTTTAAGAATACTGGCCCATGAAGCTTCACCATCTCTTATCCCCAAGGTCCTTCTTTGCACAAGAGGGAGAAATAGTTTCCCTGCAGAACAGATACAGACTAGTGAAGCAGGTGATGCAGAAAATAAATGCAGGTACCTGTAGGCTGTGGGTTTTCAACCCTAGCATAGGTATGTGTTGAATAACTGTTAAATGATTAGATCTGCCTGCTCATCATCCCCATCATCTGCAGTTGGGCAGCACATCCTGGCTCATAGGTTCCCATGGTGCCAGCTGTGGCAGGAGGGTCATAGTAGAGAAAGAGAGGGAGAGGGAGAACAGGAGGCAGACAGAGGCCAATCCAGGTGAGAGTGCTGACCTCAGGTGCACCCCAATTTCACTGTGTTATCTTTGACTTCCTCCTCCTGATCTAGAGCTTTATCTCTCCCAAAGACTTTGCCATGGACAGAGATGGGAATATGCTATCATGGTGGAGCACCAGGCACTGCCAGGTGGGCAGGATTTCTATGGAAGGTAATCCTTGACACGACTTTGCCCTGATTTCATCACTTGCCCCTGTGTGGGAGCCCGTTCTCGGGTTCCTCGTGGCTTTACCCAGCAGGTCCACATAGAGGATGATTAGACCACGGGCCTGAGTGCAGGTGTCTGAGATGGTCTGCACTTGGCTGTGCTGGGGGAGGAGGTCTTTTGCTCCACCCCTTGGCATCTCTATAAAAACCCTGGGGCAGAGACAGTCAGGGCCCGTTGGAATAGGTTCCAGGCCCTCTCGAGGCTATCCTTTATTTTCTATCTGTTTATCTCTGCGATATTCTCCGCAATAAATCCTTCTATCTAATATTTCCTGCTGCTCGCACTCAAGAAAACTCTGGGGAACTGTGGGGGTGGTTGGGTAAACGCCCCACAGAATGGCGCCATGAACAGGGACTAAAGAAAAAAGAAAAAAAAAGGACTAAAAAAAAGGGGGGACTGAAAAAAAGGGGGGACTAAAGACAAATGAACAGGGACTAAAGACAAAGTAATAGGGACTAAAGATAAAGGAAAATAATAGTTTTATTACAGAGTTTTTGGTGAAAGTGCTGAGTCAGCCCTGCCAGTGGAAAGGCATGCCGGTGTTATGGAAAATATATATATATATATATTTATATGTATTATTACAGGCAGGGGTTTTATCCTCGAGAGAAAAGGAAGCGGACTGGAAGGATGTCCGATGCTGCAGCGAAATTCTCTTCTGTCAAAATTTTCTATCTTGTATCCCTTTCTCAATTTCTATCTGTGAAAAATAAGTATAAGGCATAGGGTAGTAAAATAGTGTAGGAAAAACTTAAAAGTGTAAGATTGTGTAGGAAAAAATAAGGCAACTAGACAGAAAAACTCTTCAATTTTCTAACTTTGGGGGCTATGAATGCAAACTGGGGGAAAAAATCTTTCTTTGGGCTTTACGGGTAGTAAAAAAGCTCTTCTTTGAGCTTATGGGGAAGAAAAAGTTTCCTATGGAAGCTTTTTTTTTTTTTTTTTTTTTTTTTTTTGGTTTTTCGAGACAGGGTTTCTCTGTGTAGCTTTGCGCCTTTCCTGGGACTCACTTGGTAGTCCAGGCTGGCCTCGAACTCAGAGATCCGCCTGGCTCTGCCTCCCGAGTGCTGGGATTAAAGGCGTGCGCCACCACCGCCCGGCTCCTATGGAAGCTTTTGACCTGGGGACAGCTGAAATGCTAAGTCCAAGCAGCAGGAGAAAGTGATTTCTCCCTGAGGCAAAAATGGGGGTGTAAAAAGCCAAAGTTTAAAGTTGGGAAGTTTTGGGAAAAGTTGGTCTTTCTCCTGGGGGGAAAAATCTTTCTCTTAAACTATAAAGCTTTTCTTGGAAAATTTGGAGGGAAAAAACTCTAAAGCCTTCATCTTTCTCAAAAGCTCTTAAACTTAAAAACTAAAGCCTTTAACTTTCAGAAGGACAAAAATTAGAATCACCTGAAGATATCAGTATGGGGACCACCTGTGATTAGCTCAAAGGGAAAACAACAAACCTCTTAAGACAGCAAAACCTCTCCAAGTTCTTTCAAGCTTTAAAAATCCTCCCTGCAATGCAGGAGGCAGGGACAAGTTCCTAAAAACCTCTTCTAAGATGTCTCTTCAAACTAGTAAAAGACAGTGGGTCAGAGTACCCTGAGGGAAACGCTTGGGAGAGTGTGGGTAAAGAGCTACAGAGAGCCCAAAAGGGCGGGAAACTCTACTGGGAAAAGCAAAAAAGCCAAGCTTTTCAGTTACAGCCGAGCTGAGGCAACAAGGGTTTTGTTTGAGCGTTTCAGAATGAAAAGGTGTTCCTAATCGTACTAATGCAAAGATCCCCTGAAGCAATGCAAACTGTTAGCATTGTATCCTCGCTTCTGACCAACAACCCAGAGGTGACTGGCCAGCATCTCTGAGTTGGAGTGCATTTCATGGATACTAGGATTCCTGCAGTTGTAAACTTCCAGGAGCACAGAGCTGAGGCAGGAAGGTGCAGGACCCAGGGGAAGATTGCCAATGAACAAAGCTAAAGCCAGTGGGAATGTCACAGTTGTCCACTTTCCTACAAGTCCCGGTTTGATAGGTCCACAGCTGAAAAAAAAAAACTGAGAAAAAGGTTTCCTTTCAGAGTAAGGACCTTTCTGGGACAACAGTAAAGCTGAACTGTGTCTGAAGCAGTTGTGCTGCTGAGTCAGAACGCTGTCTGGGGAAAGAGCCCAGCCAGGACAGAACAGAACTATCCAGGAGTAAAGCTTGCTTTTTCTGTCAGAAAAAGCATCTCTTTGAGAAAAGCTTTGTTTTTAACTGACTCCCGGTGAGATGAGGGAGTGTAGCCCTGAGGGGTGATTGCCTCTGGCATAAGCTCTGTCCTCAAGCAAACACAACCCACTGGGGCACTGGGCCAGGTGAAGGCCTGATGAGGCAAAACGCCTGTCCTAATGGGAGTTTAGAAGTGGCAAAAACCTCCCTTGTTAGATTTTCAGTCTGTATGCAAACCACACAGACCCAGAAAACAAATGGACAAAAAACACCTACCTTCAGTATCAGGGAAAGCCGCCACTGTAGTGTCGGAAACTGTTTCTGGGGTAGAGGGGACAAACTGAGACCAAACTGGGAACTGTCTGGGGAAAAAGACTCCGAAGAAACAGAAGGGACATAATCCTCCCCAGAAAATATGTGACCTGAAAAAGCTGCTAGAATTTGAGGCAGATTCGGGGGGGAGGAAGAAAGCCCCTACTTCCAAAGGCAGCTAGCAGAGGTACAGATCCGTAGACAGATACCTGAAGCTCTGAATCTGGGGGGGATGGAACAAGCAAAATGAGAATAAAATTAGTGGGAGAAAATCTCTCTGAAGGAGCTATGGAAAAGCTGTTGTACATGATCTTGTTTTTCACTGACTGGCTAAGGCAAACACAAGCCCCGAGGAAAGTTGCTATCAGAAATGCCAGCCTCAATGCGCACTAACGAGGCAGGTGCAGTTCTAATTTGGGGGCCAGTGTCTGATGAAGGCGAAACACCTGTTAAAGCCAGTTGAGGAGAGAATAGAAATCTCCCAACGTGCCAAAGCTGAAAATGTAAAATGCTTGTTCAAATCTCCCATTGCAAAAGCAAAAAACTTTGTTCAAACCTCCCGGGCAAGAATTTGTAAGCAAGTCTGGTAAAAGAGAACCAGTTGACTCTCAGACCCAAAAAGAACTATGGGAAATGACTGATATAAGGGAAATGATATAAAGGACTGATTTAAGGGACTGATATTATTATGGACTGATATAAGGGAAATGCATTCTGGGAAAGGTAGTTTTTCCGCTAAAGATGGCGACATTGCCCTGAAACACGTTTGTCAGCTCGAAAATATGTTCATGGTAAACTTAAAATACAGCTTTTAAAAGAATAAGGAGGAAAATCATCTAAGAGTTTAAGTGTCAGTTCCAATGAAAAATTGAAAGGATACGGAACTGGGTGCTTCGCGGTTTGGGGCTCCGTTGGTAAAATGCCTTATTTACCCAGCTGTGCAAAGTTTACGGTAGTTGGATGACAAAAAGCTACCTTTAAGAGCAAACAAGCCACTTTAAAACCCTTAAGAAAGCAAGAGAGCAGTTTATACACTGAACATTGTCTTAGATATGAAGAAACTTATGTTGAAATTAAAAAAATTATTTACCTCTTGAACAAACAGCCTGCAATGAATGATTCCTGTACAAATCTAATTAAGGGGTAAGAAACAGGCATTCAAAAAGAAATGACTACTTTATAGATGGGAAACAAACTTCAAAAAATCTAGCTGTCTTACAAGAGTTGCTTCACCTGAAAGTTCCTTATAAGAAATCAATGCTAAATATTACAGCTGCTAATAACATCAGGAGTTAAAGCTAAAGAGGTGAAAATACTAAATACAGTTCGGAGCTGTGCCACTTGTGGCTTTACTAGCTCCTTTAGAAAAATACTTTATATCACCTAATAGCTGTGCAGTATTTGGCAAAGAGCTTTACAGCAGCTAAATATGGTAATTTCACCGTCAGCATAAAGTGAAGTTTTTCGGTAGAACAAACCAAAAGTACTACTGTAATAGTAACGTTTGTCTGAATTGAAGCACTTAGGAGACTATTATGAATTTGGGTGAAGGGACAGCCTCTAGTTAAAAACCGTTTACCGCTGACAGTGCATCTCTGCCAGTCCGGAACGGCTGAGAGAACTGGCAACTTTGGAGTGTGGCGCCATCCTGGGAAGGTTACAGTCTCCTAGCAACAACTATCACAATTCTATAACAACAACACTCACTAAATCCCAGTGCTTTATAACAAAGCTGACTATAAACTCTAAACTTTAGAAATGATGTAAGTACTTCCTGTCTAGTTAAGAGAATCTTTCTAATAGAGATAGTGATAATAATTAAGAGTAAGAAATAGAAAAAGATGAAAATAAGATATGTGGGTTTGTAAAAATTCTCTTGTTAGATCTCTGTGTTAAGAAATCTTTAGGTGTTTGCTAAGTTAAATATACGCTAATGGTAGCCCTATATAAGTTTGTAAAATAGATCTATAGAGTTCCTTTAAGAATATAAGCTTGCAAGAAGTATCTAAGGTAGTCTTAAGACATGTAGTAATAAGCTTGTAAGAAGTAAAGATGCTAGTTGTAAATGTAAGTTTAAATAAGAATAAGATGGAATGAATATAAGAAATATATAAGAAGTAATAAGAAATATATTTGCTAAAGTAGTTCTATAGTTTCCTTAAGGAGTATAAATAAGTAGATGTTAATGTTATGCGTTTGTAAAATGTAAATGTTGAATGTGAGTCTAAATGCTTTGCAAGGCAAAAAATGTTATATGTGAGTTTGTGAAAAAGTGTAAATGTTAAGTGTGAGTCTATGCTTAATGTATATGATGAAAAGAACCTGAGATACAGAAGGTAGTGTCCTAGCAGACTGCAAAGCAGGCAGTCTGAGTGGTTTTCAAAAGTTCCAGAAGCCGCTAAGAAGCTAAAAATGGCGAATGCCAGAACCAGCACAACAAGTCATCCGCAGCTGAGATCTGTGGAAAATCCACTCAACACAGAAAAACCTGAGCTAACATCAAAAACAGTGCGGTTTAGAATACTACTGTACCTAAAAAGGTCTCTGGCTTGAGAATAAGTTCAGAGACGCTTGTTTGAACAAAAATTAACTGCAAAAAGTTTTGGTTGTAAAACGTCTCTCCATATTTTGAAGTGAAAGCCTAATACCAGAATTTATCTCTTGTTTGAACCTTTTGAACTTAAAATGAGATAAAACTACAAAAAGGTTTTGGTTATGGATTTCTTCATATTTGGAAGGCTTGTACCAGAATTTATCATTTGAATTTTGGGACTTAAGAAATGAAATGAACAGTAGAGATTTCATTGCAATGGGACAATTTTGAGTTTACTTATAGTAATGACCTAGGAACTGTTTTCTGGAATTGGGTTAATAATGGAACTGTTTAAATGAAGAAATTCATTATTTCTACCTAGAATCAAGATGCAGTTTTGTGTATGCATATATGCTTTATTAACTGGTGATTCATGAATTGTTTTATGGAACTATTTATGTAAAAATGAAATTACTTACAGAACTGGTTTTGTGTTACAAATGGAACTGTTTAAATGGAAAAGTTTGGGTTTTCTAACTAGGTTTGAGATTTTGCTTAAAAAATTATAAAGAAAAGGGGGAGAGTTAATATTCCTTAGTCTAATTTCAAAAGTTGTTTGAGTGGATTAATGTCATGTTTTTGTTAGTAAGAAATGCAAATGGGGTATATTAAGAGACTACTTTTAAAGTGTAAAGAGTTTTATTAAGAAACTGCTTTTGGATGTTTTGCTAAGTTTTCAAAGTGTTAATGGTTAGATTGAGAAGATTGCTTTTCAATATGGGTTTGTAGGAATTGTATGAGTTTGGGTTCTTCTAACTAGGTTTGAGATTTTGCTTAAAAAATTATAAAGAAAAGGAGGAGTTATGAGGTTGAATTATATGTTTGCAGAAATTATATTTACCCTATTGATATTAATGCACCCTGGTTTTGGGGAGTTAAGGAAATATTTAAGTTTGATGTGAATACATTGAAGTTTTTCCTATGTTCTGTTAGCAAGAAAATTCAAATGATTGAGTTAAAGTTGTAAGACGGAGAAAATTGTTAACTATATTTAGCACCATATATGCTAATTCAAATGGTTCTGTTAAGAGTTTACTTTGAGTTGTAAGATTGAGAGAATTGTGACTATGTATAGCAATATTTATGTTAACCTGTTAATGGTAATGATGAAGCTAAGGGATTCTTTAAGTTTATAGTCACCTTGGACCTAATTCAAAAGAGAAATGCCATCTTTATCATCCTCTACTCCCATACTGGGAGATGTAACAGCTATGGAGATTGCTGTAAGCCATTAATAGTTATTTTTTTTATATATTAAGAAAGGGGGACCTGTGGGAGCCCGTTCTTGGGTTCCTCGTGGCTTTACCCAGCAGGTCCGCATAGAGGATGATTAGACCACGGGCCTAAGTGCAGGTGTCTGGGATGGTCTGCACTTGGCTGTGCTGGGGGAGGAGGTCTTTTGCTCCACCCCTTGGCATCTCTATAAAAACCCTGGGGCAGAGACAGTCAGGGCCCGTTGGAATAGGTTCCAGGCCCTCTTGAGGCTATCCTTTATTTTCTATCTGTTTATCTCTGCGATATTCTCCGCAATAAATCCTTCTATCTAATATTTCCTGCTGCTCGCACTCAAGAAAACTCTGGGGAACTGTGGGGGTGGTTGGGTAAACGCCCCACACCCCTGTCCCCAGTCTTGGTTGTTGTTGGTTCTTTTTTGCTCTTTATGCTTTGCTCTTTGGGGGTCCTGCCACCCAGTTCTCAAATAAATCACATGAGGTTTATTCATTCTTATGAATGCCCAGCCTTAGCTTGGCTTGTTTCTACCTTTTGCCTCTGGGATTTTACCTTTCTCTATTTCTGTTTATCTTTACTTCTTATTCCATGTCTGGCTGTGTAGCTGGGTGTCTGGCCCCTTCTTTTCTTGCTCCTTGATCTCTTCTTCCCAGATTTCTCCTCCTGTTTATTCTCTCTGCCAGCCAGACCAGCCTATCTTTTCTCCTGCCTTGCTATTGGCTGTTCAGTTCTTTATTAGACCAATCAAGTGTTTTTGACAGGCAAAGTAACACAGCTTCATAGAGTTAAACAAATGCAACGTAAAAGAATGCAACACATCTTTGCACCATTAGATAAATGTTCCACAATATAAATAAATGTAACACATCTTAAACTAATATTCTACAACACTTGGCCTCTGAACTGTTACCATATTTGTTAAATAAGAACCCAAAATTAGTGATGCTAACATCTATCCTTTAAGGTATAAAATAAACATGTGACTAGGTTATTATTGGTCTAGATCTACATTCACTGCTGTATGAATCACTTTGAAATATGTTTGGAAATAATAGTATACATAGTGAATTATATAATTTTTTTAATTTTTGAGACAGGGTTTCTCTGTGTAACAGTCCTAGCTGTCCTGGAACTCACTTTGTAGACTAGGCTGGCCTTTAACTCACAAAGATCTGCCTGCCTATGCCTCCCAGGGGCTGGGATTAAAGGCGTGTACCACCACTGCCCAGCCAAATTATATCATTTTTAAATGCTCCATGAATACATTGAACCTCCTGACATGCTTATAGAATTTCACAGGTAAAATGGATACTTAAAAATTACATTTATTTGTTTGTGTTTGTACATGTGTATGTGTGTGTACACAAGCGCAGGCATGTGTGTGCCACAGTATGCATATGGAGGTCAGAGGACAACTTGCATGAGTTAGATTTTCCTTTTATAATTGTGAGTTCTGGGGCTCTAACTCTGGTTGTCAGGTAGCAAGTGCATGCCTGAAATGGATAACTTGACATACTATTTCTGCTTATGCAATAAAGCTTACTTGTTTTTTTATATTGATCCTTATTATGATTACTTTTCAATGATATCTCAGTGTTCATATCTACCCTATTTCATAAGTTATATTCCAAAACTCATGACTTTTCTTGTCTGTAATGTCTCATAACTTCATATTTCTGATTTCAAATGAAATCTTCAAGTCTCCAGCATTACATAAGATTTCAACTTGAAGAGAAATATCACTCTTTTCTCTCTCTTTGTTTTGGTACAGAATTTCATTTAGCTCAGGATAGTCTAGAACTTGCCATGTAACTAAAGATAAATTTGAACCCTTGATCTTCCTATTCTACCTACCAAGTGCAGGTATTATAGGAATGTACCACCATACCCAATCTAAGAACCTTCTTTTGAGTTTAATTTCAAGGCTCCAGCATCACCTCACTTTTTCTGTTTACAATAACATTTAAAGAATAGTTACCACTTCTTCCAAATCCAAGTAAGTTTTAACTTGCAAAAAGATCCCTCTCTCTGGTTGTTGCTTCATTAATAAGTAATGTTTCCCATTAAAATATGAATACAATCATCTATCTGCCTTCCCATACATAAAGCCACTGAATGTTTCTATTTTTATCTTACTTGGCATGAAAGAAAGTAGAGCCATGCCGGGCGGTGGTGGCGCACGCCTTTAATCCCAGCACTCGGGAGGCAGAGCCAGGCGGATCTCTGTGAGTTCGAGGCCAGCCTGGACTACCAAGTGAATTCCAGGAAAGGCGCAAAGCTACACAGAGAAACCCTGTCTCGAAAAACCAAAAAAAAAAGAAAGTTGAGCCATGAGAATTATTTGTGATAATTTTGTGATTCTTTCTTGGACCTTTAAAAAAATATATGAAAATCTTATATCCATACAATGTGTTTTGATCCAGTTCATACCCTCAATCTAGTCCCTCTGCACCAATTCTTCTAACCCCAACTTACCCTCACTATTCCCTCCCAATTTAATGTGTTCTTCCAACCCCCATCATTGCTAATGTGTGTATGGGTGTAACACTATCTACTGGAGGATGGGTAGCCTCTCAGGGGCCACATCTTTGAAGAAGATTGCCTCTTCTTCTTGCAGAAGCCATCAATTGTTTCTCCTCAGCTAGGGGTGGGATTTTGTAACCACATTCCATCCAGGATGGTACTTTGAATTAAATTTGTGCTGGTTTTATACATAATGTAACAACCTGTGTGAGTCCATGTGTCCAACTTCCTTGTGTCTTGAAAATACTGTTTTGTTGCAGTTATCTGCCATCTCTGGCACTTATAATCTTTCCATCCCATCTTCTGTGATAATCCCTGAGCCCAAGTGGGAAGGAGATGTGCTGTGGGATGGTCTGTATGTCAAATGTGTTGCTGATTGGTCAATGAATAAATCACTGATTGGCAGTGGCCAGGCAGGAAGTATAGGCGGGACTAACAGAGAGGAAAGTTGAGAGAACAGGAAGCTGGGAGAGAGGAGACAGTGCCAGCCGCCATGAAGAGAAACAACGTGTAAAGATGCCGGTAAGCCACGAGCCATGTGGCAAGGTATAGATTAATGGAAATGGATTCATTTAAGCTGTAAGAACAGTTAACAAGAAGCCTGCCACGGCCATACAGTTTGAAACCAATATAAGTGTCTGTGTTTACTTGATCGGGTTTGAGCGGCTTGGGACTGGCGGGTGAGAGAGATTTGTCCTGACTGTGGGCCAGGCAGGAAAACTCTAGCAACAAATGGCGTCCAACGTGGTGGCAAGAGTTTCCACCTAAAAACTGAGAAAAAAGATTCTAAAACGGAGCTAAAAACAGTTCCTAATTGTCTCTCTCAAATGAGCGGCAGCTGCGGGTTTGAGCTACTGGCGGGTTCCTAGCGTGCGTGCTCGACCTGCAGTATGGCGGGAATGAGTCCTCTGCAAGTGGTACATTAAGCTGTGTGGTGGATTTAGCCTTTGCTAGTACAAAACAAAAAAAAAAGAGGTTTCTGGGCTACACGCTGCTTGGCTAAAAGCATAGACCCACGATAGCTCCCAGAGCTGGCGGGAAACCACCGCCATGTTGGGAAGCTAAAGTGGGCGGAGCCAGCAGCCACAGTGCCGTTTCAGGCTTAGAAGGCTGCAATTTAAAGCAACAGGTTTACAATAAGACAGATTCAGATGTAATAGTTTAAAATGTGTGTAAAATATACGTAGGCTTGAAAGAGACAAAAAAAGGTGATATATACAGTATAGAAACAAATACATGGTTTTAAAAAATAAAGTCTTTAAAGAGACAGTAAAATTAATATAAAAAATAAGCCATGTAGAGATGACTATTACACAGAGAGTCTGGATTGTGTTGTCTTTGGGATTCTTAACTACAGAGAGATGTTTGATTGTAAAGGAAGCTGAGTTAAACCAGTACGTATATTTTAAAGATACTTTGACTTCAAAATTTGGATGTAAGGATATGTTGCTTTTTAAGAAAAGAAAAGGGGAGGTGCTGTGGGATGGTCTGTATGTCAAATGTGTTGCTGATTGGTCAATGAATAAATCACTGATTGGCAGTGGCCAGGCAGGAAGTATAGGCGGGACTAACAGAGAGGAAAGTTGAGAGAACAGGAAGCTGGGAGAGAGGAGACAGTGCCAGCCGCCATGAAGAGAAACAACGTGTAAAGATGCCGGTAAGCCACGAGCCATGTGGCAAGGTATAGATTAATGGAAATGGATTCATTTAAGCTGTAAGAACAGTTAACAAGAAGCCTGCCACGGCCATACAGTTTGAAACCAATATAAGTGTCTGTGTTTACTTGATCGGGTTTGAGCGGCTTGGGACTGGCGGGTGAGAGAGATTTGTCCTGACTGTGGGCCAGGCAGGAAAACTCTAGCAACAGAGATGTGATATAGATGTCCCAATTAATACTGAACATTCCACAGTGACTTATTCTCTGCACTCTGACCAGTTGTGTGTTTCTGTGCTAATTGGCATTTTCTGCTAAAAGAAGCTTCTTTGATGAAGGTTGAGAGATACAGTAATATAGGGTTATATGTAGCCATAAGTTTTCTCAGGTCCCACCTGGCTTCAGGGTCCTGAATTCCTCTGGTCCCACCTGGCCCCGTGGTCCCTCAGTCGCTTATAAAATAATCATTCAGAGACTTAATATTAATTATCAATTGTATGGCCTATGGCAGGCTTCTAACTAGCCAGCTCTTATAGTTTAACTCAACCCATAACTAGTAATCTATGTATTGCCATGTGTTCTGTGGCTTTATTGGTCTGCTGGCATGTTGCTCCTTGGGCAGCAGGCTAGTCCTTGTCTGCCTTTGTCTTTCTTGTCTCTCTCATTAGATCTGCCTCTAAACTGCCTTGCTGTAGGCCAAAGTAGTTTATTTATTAACCAATGGGAACAACATATATTCACAGCATACAGAAAGACATCCCCCAGCATTTCCCCTTTTCTATCTAATCAAAAAAGAAGGTTTTAGCTTTAATATAGTAAAATTACATATAACAAATAGTTATCAAGCAAGAATTACAGTTATGATATCTAGTCTATTTGTATTTGGCAAAATTAAAGAAAATATTTTATCATCTATCCTATATTTGTGAGTCTAAAGTTTCATATCTAATTTATCTTTTATCATAACCAAGGAAAGATATAACTATCTAGTCTTCAACTACACCAAAGACCCCAGAAGTATATAATATTACCTAAGTAAACAGGAAGAGCATTGTAAGCAACTTCCAAAAATCTAGAATGACAGAGACAGCTGGCTGCTTGGACAGTCACCCAAAGTTCCTCTGCAATATTGGGCCATTTATCTTCATCCTATAGGCCTAGAGTTTTTTAGCCACTTCTCCCTATGTCCTGTAGAAAGTCTGGCAGTCTCCTCTGCAAAGCAGGGACCTGAAGAACTATCTCACTTTGTTTTGCATAATTTAGTGGTCATTTTTCCTATGGGTCCTGTATGTCCAGTTTATACAACATATTATCAAGCAGTCCAGGCAAGAGCAGTTTCTTGCCCAAATGGCTATTTTTGCCATAAAGAAAGCAAACTCCATATGGAGTTTCTTTGATGCCTACCATCCTCTTTGATGTAAATGGTGCTGCTAGGAGCAGATGTGTCTCACTGTCCAGAAAGTCTAAGTTTTTAAAACATTTTAAATGCCATATTCTGTAGGTCTTTGAAGTGTTTGAAGATTACCTACCTAATTGAAGCTGTCCTGGATGTTGGATTATCTGGAGACTTCTCAGGGGGTCTTCCTTGATGGAACCATATTAGCCTGGAAGCAGCCCATAAGTTCTCATCTTCTGTGGAAACAAAAGCAGAACCTCTTTTCCAAAGCAACATATCCTTAGACACAAATTTTGAAGTCAAGATACCTTTAAAATATACACATTGGTTTAACTGAGTATCCTTTACAATCAAATGTCTTTCTGCAATTAAAAATCCCAAAGAAAATATAAATATAAAATCTCTGTGGGTTTTTCATCCTTATGTGGCTTATTTTTTATATTACTTTTATTGTCTCTTTATAGACTTTATTTTTTAAAATTATCTATTTCTTTATATAACTATCTATCCCTCTTTTCCTCTCTCTTTCAAGCCTATGTACATTTTTACACTAAACGTAAACCATTTAGAGGTTTATTCCACCTGAATCTGTCTTTTGTGTATCTATAATCCTTTTCTGATCATTGCAAACTGCAGCATGGCTAAGATTGAAGCAGCAGTCCTGGCTGCTGACTCCACCCATTTCAGCTTTCCAATATGGTGAAGGTATCCAGGAGAGTCACGCTTATTCCACCAACTCTGGGGTCCATGCTGCCATCAGATAGCATACATCTGGCCCATAAACCCTTTTTGTCTATATTAGTAAAGGCTAAATCCATTATGCAGTGTACTGTGCAGCTTGGAGACACTTCTGTGTACCAAAGTGAAAATGCACCATGCTGTGCTCAAGCATGAATGCTGCAGCATCTTGTAGCCTGCATGAGACATGAAGTAAGAAGCTGTTTTTGGCTCCATTTTAGAATCTCTTATTAAGTTCTCTCAGGTTTTAGGTGGAAACTCAAGCCCCACATTGAGCACCAAATGTAGCCATAAGCTTTCTCAGGTCCTGCCCGGCACTAGGGTCCCATGTTCCTCCAGTCCTGCCAGGGCCCATGGTCCCTCAGCTGCTTATACAATAATCATTCAGAGGCTTAATATTAATTATCAATTGTATGGCCTATGGCAGGCTTTTTACTAGCTAGCTCTTATAGTTTAACTTAACCTATAACTATTAATCTATGTATTGCCATGTGTTCTGTGGCTTTACTGGTCTGCTGGCATGTTGCTCCTTGGGCAGCAGGCTGGTGTCTTCCCAGAATCTGCCTTTCTATTTCCTATCTCTCTCCTTGGATTTCCCACCTGCCTCTAAGCTGCCTTGCCATAAGCAAAAGCAGCTTATTTATTAACCAATGGGAGCAATATATATTCACAGCATACAGAAAGACATACTCTAGCAGTTATAACAATAGATAAGACATGAGGAGTCAATTTAATACTATATCCATATAGTAGAATAATAGCTGTAATTCTCCCCTATAGCCTATGACCTATTTAGCCATGAGTTATTGGCCTCTATAATAGTACCAAGCATGCACTCCCTCTTGTGCAGTGAGCCCTAAATCCAATCAAAAAGAGATTGACTGCTCCTATAAGATTCATGCCATTTTTGCCCCAGTGGGCCTATTCTGTTAGGTTGGTCAATGTTGTAACTTTTAGAGTTTTCCAGTTACTTTTCTTCTCCATTAGCATGCAGATCACCTTCCAGTGTACAGGAATTTCTAAAGTCTTAATAAATAAACAAGGAGCCAGAAATTTGGGTTAAAGCCTGAGAGAAAGATCAGAGGAATAGGACAAACCACAAGCTAACCTCGCCTCATCAACTCCACAGCTTCCAAAGAGGGCTTCTTCCTGTATACTCACATTTATATGCCTTTTCTGTTCTGTTCTCTCATTGGCTCTCTTAGCCCAGCTACATCACTTCCTCTTCCTACACAGCTCTGTCACTTTCTGTCTACCTGTCCAGACCTCCAGCCCTCTGTGGTTGGTATTGGGATTAAAGGCATGTGCCATCATGCTTGGCTCTGTTCCCTAGTGTGGTTTGAACACACAGAGATTCTGCCTGCTAAGTGATAGGATTAAGGGCAGGCACTACTGCTGCCTGACTTCTTTGTTTACATATAATGGCTGGCCTTTTCCTTCTGATCTTCAGGCAAGCTTTATTTATTAAAGCACAAATAAAATATCACCACATTTCCCTTTTTGTAAAATAAAAAAGTTATAACTAATATAAGAAACTATATACAATAAGTACAATAACTATATACAATATGTACAAGCAATAGATGCATCAACAATGTCTAGTCCGTTTGCATTTGACAAATTCAGTGAAAATATTCCATTATCTGTCCTATTTTGGTGAATCCAAAATGTACCTAATTCACTTTCTATCCTAACTTATATTACCAACAGAAAACTACCTTATGATGTCTTTCAAACTTATACACTTAACACCTCTTAATGAGTTTCTTTTCTGAATTTCTTAACAAGGAAAATTGTAACTATAACTATCTAATCTTCAATTCCCTCAGAGACCTGAGAAGGAAATAATATTACCTAGTAAAATAGGAAGTGCAAACAGGTGACTTCCAAAAAATGAGTTATGACAGAAACAGCCAGCTTCCTGGACAGTCACTTGAGGTTTCTCTGCACATTGGGGCATCATCTTCGGCCTACAGTCTTAGTGTATCTGAGACTCATTTGTGAAGTAGGATGTACACAAGGCCCACAGCTCGACCTCACATTTGGCTCAAGTATTCCATGTACCATATAAACTTGAATTCTGCCAGTGTCCTGTCATTATTCAGGATTTTAAATTCTGGGAATTGCTGGTGTTTTGGAATTCAGTTTCCCATTCTTCTTGGCTTGTGGGTGGCTTCATTTCCTTTATTAAATACCAGTCTACCATTGAGAGGTTAGACCCCATTAGCCTAGTTACTCCTTCAAGAGTAACTGTTTCAGCTACTGTTACACTGCACACCAGAAGTCATTGGTCCACTGCCTGTCCAACTGCCTTCAAAGAAAGGGGCACTGTATCTTTTCCAGATTGTAAAGCCACTTCAGTGATGGTGCCATATTGTCCTGGCCTCAGAGGAGCCTGTTGCCAAAGCTGCAACCACACTTCTCTTGGAAAGGATTAGTAGTCCTTTGTTTTGCATCCTAATTTTCCATTTTGGATAGCTTATGGTCAGCAGTTGATGCTAGGGCACTTTGTTGCCCAGTGTCTAACTTTTGCCACAACAAAAGTTAATTCCATATGCATTTTCTTCAATGCCCATGTCTTCTCTGAAGTAGATTGGTGCTGCCAGGAGCAGACATGTCTCTTGGGAATATGGGCATCATGTTCTTTAAATTGCTTCCTGCTGTTTGTGGGCAAAGGCATCTTTAGGAGATTCTGAAAAGAAAAAGTTTGGATTAATTGTCAAGTTCCAGGAGAGGTAGCTGTATCATTTGTTGTCCAGACTCCACATAATGTGAAAGTGCAGGGCTTATCTCAAGTCCTTGCTTGAGAAGTCTGTGGAGCTGGAGCATCTCACCTAGCCATCTTGAAATTGTCTTGTGCAGTTTGTAGTCCAAAGCTGATCCTTGGGTAATGTTTGTCAGCTTAGTGTTATTATTATTATCCATGTGGAATCATCATTGTGGAGCCCCATCATCTTTCTGGAGAATTCAAATTCGATGTTAGGCCTGTTCATGATTCCTTGCAGAAAACTGATAGAGACTCCAACACAAAAACATGTATAGGCAGCTAAATAAAGCCCCTTTTCTAGAATTAGTTAGTACTCTGTATGACCATTAAAATCATAACAAAAGTTAGCATTGAGAAAATTCAAAGTTAATAGAGCATTATGTAATGTATTTCTGGGAGATTTTGGTACCCCTTTCTGTTTATTTAGCATGTCCTTTAGAGTTCTATTTGATCTTTCTATGACTGCTTAGCCTGTAGGGTTATGTGTTATACCTGTAATATGCTTTATATTGTAATAAGCAAAAAATTGTTTCATTTTAACAGACATATGCTGGAGCATTGTCAGTTTTAATTTGTGCAGGTATACCCATGATGGTCATAACTTCTAGCAAATGTGTGATTACTGAATCAGTTTTTCAGAACTCAGAGCAGTCATCCATTGAAATCCTGAAGAAGTATCAATGATGTGGTGTACATATTTCAATTTTCCAAGTTCTGCAAAGTGAAACACAACCATCTGCCAGATTTCATTCCTCTGAGTACCATTTTGATTACATCCTTATTATCTTCTAAGGTTTTAAACAAATTGCTCAGTTCATCATTTTTTACCCCAACAACAGTTTGTAGATGGGCAATGTCTCTGAATAATCTTTGAAAGTCATTAAGAGTTCATAATCGATCTCTCCTAATTTGCACCTTTTGGGGTCTAATTTTTTATAGGCCTATTTTATACCCTAAATAATTAATAAAATTTCTTCTTTGTATCTTTTCAAGAGCAATTTGTAATCCTCAACAAGGCAAAATTTTCTTTACTTCTTCAAACATTCTTTCTAAAGTATCTGCATATGAGTCAGTTAGTAAAATATCCTCCATGTAATGATAAATTATAGATTTAGGAAATTGTTTACGTATTACTTCCAATGGCGGCCATACAAAATATTGGCACAGGGTTGGGCTATTTAACATTCCCTGTGGGAGAATCCTCCATTGATATATCTTGACTGGCTGAGAATTATTATAAGTAGGCATGGTGAAGGCAAATCTTTCTCTGTCTTTTTCTTGTAAGGGTATTGCGAATAAACAGACTTTTAAATTGATAACTATAAGAGGCCATCCTTTAGGTAACAGAGTAGGCAAAGGAATTCCAGATTGTAGAGAGCCCATTAGCTCAATTACCTTGTTAATTGCTCTTAGGTTTGTTACCATTCTCCATTTACCAGATTTCTTTTTAATAACAAATACAGGAGATTTCCAAAGGATGATTGATTCTTCAATATGCTGAGCATTTAACTGCTCTTGTACCAGATCTTCTAAAGCCTGATGTTTCTCTATTGTTAAAGGCCATTGCTGAACCCATACAGGCTTGTCTGTTAACCATTTCAAAGGTAGAGCTGTTGGTGTCTTTGAAAGATCATCAGTTGTTGTGCCCTGTTCTTGTACAATCTGGATGACCAGTGACTGTTCTTTATAATAATACCTCCTAATATTTCTCTCAGAAACATGTGTTAGTTTATGGTTTGTTTCTGAGGTTGGAGAAATGTTAATCTGGGTATTCCATTGTTGTAATAGATCATGACCACATAAATCCATAGCTGTATTAGCCACATATGGCTTTTATTTTCCTCTCTGTCCTTCTGGCCCTTTGAGCCATCTTGTGCTCTGTTTCACTTGAGATAATGTTCCAATCCCTAACAGCTGAACATTTACCTCCTGAAGAGACCAATTTGGATGCCAAAATTGTGGTGCAATTATTGTAACATCTGCACCTGTGTCTACCAAACCTTCCATGAAAACATCATTTATTCATATTTTTAATTTTGGTCTTTGTTCATTTATAGAAGTTTGCCCAAAATTGCTTTATGGTTTCTCCTGAATTTCCTGTTCTCTCTGCTACAGTTGTTCTATCACCCTGAGCACCCTGATTTATTCCAATAGACATTTGGTTATTTAATTGCTCTGAGTAGGGGTTTCTTCTATGATGGCAGGAAAAGTCTGAACTGAATTTGCCATGGGGGCCTGCATGAGGCCCCTCTGAGAGTTTCCCAATGGCAGAGGCAAAGGATTACCTTGTCTGTCCCTTCTTGATCACATTCATTGGTCCAATGTTTACCCTGACCACACCTTCTGAATAATCCAGAAGGGAGGGGCATTCTGTTGCCATTGTTCCTTGAAAAAACATTGTTTCTAGGAATGCCCTGTTTACACTTCCTTTTTAAATGACCTTGTTTACCACCAACAAAACATCTGACATTATTTTTTTTCAAAGCTTTTGATATCACCTCTCCTATCCACATATCATCATGGTCATAACACTCAATATTAATTCTGTCCCTGATCCAATCCTCCAAGGGTGCTGATCTGGCCTTTAACAGCCTGATTATTCTTTTACATGCTGTAATCACATTCTCAAAAGCCAAAGATTCAATTATTATCTGTCTAGCTTCTGAATTTGATATCATTCTATTTACTGCTGAAGATAGCCTGTGTAAGAAATCCATGAAGGAATCTTTCAGGCCTTGTATAACTTTCATAAATGATTCAATTTTCTTCCCTGCTTCCTCAATTCTGTCCCATGCATTCATAGCTGCCATGTGTCATAGAATTAAGGTTTTGTTATCATATAAACATTGTCTTTGTTTATTAGTGTAATCACCTTCTCCAAGAAGCTGATCCTGGGAAATTTCCATACCTCTAGTCCTACATTGTTGTTCTATTGTTTTAGCTTCTTTAACCAAAGGATTTAACTGAGGGGTAAATCTATTAAAAGTTGACCACAAATTTAACATCTGCTTTACAAATGTAGAATGCATGCCATATAATACTATAGCTTCTTTAAATCTCCTTAAATCGAACATATCCACTGGGGTCCAATTAGCTTATACGCACCCTTGAACAGGTAGTTCCTGTAAGGTTACCAGATATTAAGTTTGGTTGTTTGAAAACAGGCTGTCTCTCTGTAACCATATAATTCGATCCTGAAATAATTTCATCTTTAAATTTTTCTGTCTGGGTCTGAATTTCTCTATAATACATTTTACCAGGTTTTTCTAAAGTCAATCCTGAGTTAGGTTCACCTTTAAATTCTCCTGCCTGGATCTGAATTTCTCTATGATTCATTTTAACAGGTTTTTCTAAAGCTTTAATCTTGGCACTTAAATTGACCAACCATTTTAATGCTAAAATAAAAATGATTAAACAAATAATATTCATAATTGATGTTGCATACATCCCATCAACATTAATTATCCTCTCATTTAATTGTTCCATTTTCAGACTGCCTAATGTGTTATCAAACAGAGACCAAATTTATTCCATGGTAAAAATGTTTCCCCTTTTTTAATGTGAGAAAAATTATCTTTTTTTTTTTTTTTTTTGGTTTTTCGAGACAGGGTTTCTCTGTGTAGCTTTGCGCCTCTCCTGGAACTTACTTGGTAGCCCAGGCTGGCCTCGAACTCACAGAGATCCGCCTGGCTCTGCCTCCCGAGTGCTGGGATTAAAGGCGTGCGCCACCAATGCCCGGCTGGAGAAAAATTATCTTTTAACGAATTTCACACTTTAAGATACTTTACTTGACTTACCAAGTCTGTCAACTGTGTAGAACAGTAGAAATCTGAGGGAATTTCAAAGCAGCTACCTAGTGTGGTGGCAGTCTGAAATGGGAATCCAGAGAAAACCCACCACCCCTCCAGGAGAAAAAAAAAAGTCAAAAAGACTGACTGCATGCAGATCTGGCCACATGCAGGTCCAGCTGCATGCAGCTCTGGCCAAACTGGGCCCCACAAGGCCACAGGCAATTGACTTTTTTTGTGAATTCCTGACCCACAAGTTGGACGCTGATTGTAGATGAATTTCTAAATGATCTTGATAAGTAAAAAACAAGCAGCCAGAAATTTGGGTTAAAGCTTGAGAGAAAGATCAGAGGAATAGAACAAACCACAAGCTAACCTTACCTCATCAATTCCACAGCTTCCAAAGAGGGCTTCTTCCTGTATACTCACATTTACATGCCTTTTCTGTTCTGTTCTCTCATTGGCTCTCTTAGCCCAGCTACATCACTTCCTCTTCCTACACAGCTCTGTCACTTTCTGTCTATCTGTCCAGACTTCTAGACCTCTATGGTTGGTACTGGGATTAAAGTTATGTGTCACTATGCTTGGCTCTGTTCCCTAGTGTGGCCTTGAACACACAGAGATTCTGTCTGCTAAGTGATAGGATTAAGGGCAGGTGCTACTGCTGCCTGACTTCTTTGTTTACATATAATGGCTGGCCTTTTTCTTCTGATCTACAGGCAAGTTTTATTTATTAAAGCACAAATAAAATATCACCATATTTCAACACAAATAAAATATCACCACATTCCAGCACTATGAAAAATAGCTAGTAGTGACAGCTTGATTTTTCCGTGTTCTATGACTCAAGTATATGGTGTTTTCAGCAATACAGTCTTACTATGAAGTTCTGGAGGATAACCAAAACAATGGCAATAGCTTGTAATGTTTGTGGGTCTATGGAACCCCACTGACCAAAAACTTCAAAAAAGATAGCCCATTCCTGTCAGTTTTTTTTAATTTGATAGCAAATAGTGTTTAGGAGGGGGCATTTTGCTCCATTAAAGGGTAACTTGAGCCCCAGCAGCTGGCCAGCAGGTAAGAGTCCTGCGGGGAGGCCGATCTACCACTGCCACCACCATTAGACTCTGTAACCTACAAGACCCACCTGCCACCCATACCCACTGAACTCGTCATCCTCCCCCAGCCAACCAATTCCCCACAACATCGGCAGCCCCTAGAGGCACAAGCACCACCTGTACCAATTGGAAGAAGAGGTAAGTGACTGGTCTTTCAGCTAAACTGCCCCAATCTCTAGGCCCTAAACTCAAGGGCTCATCCTGTGCCCCTCTCCTCTTATCTCAGCCCCAGCAGCTGGCCAGAAGGTAAGAGTCCTGTAGGCAGGCCACTCCATCACTGCCTCTACCCATTGGACTCTGTAACCTACCATGGGAGGCCAGCTGGGAGACCAGCTCTCACATTTTACTGCAGGGTACTCTTGAAGAGTGAGGAATAAGAAATTTAGATAGCAGGCTAGAGGGGAGAGAAACAGATAGAAACACAGGATAGCCTCAGGATGGCCTGGATTCTTATCCACTCACCCCTCCTGTCTCTTCTAAAGAGCTATTTATAGGAAGTCCAAGGGGTGGAGCAAAAGACCTCCCTCTAGCTCAGCTAAGTATAGACCCTTTCAATCACCTTGTAACCATGCATGTGGTCAGGCAATCCTCTAATGTAGCCCTTCTGGGTGAAGGAAGCTCAGATCTCACTAGGAAACTTTTATGGGCCTCCTACTCCAGCATCTTCCCCATGGCCAGCCCTCCCCTGCAACATCAACAGACCCTATAGGCACAAGCACCACCAATACCAGTCAGAAGAACAATAGCCCCTATAGGCACAAACACATCAACAATGGCTGGAAGAACAGGCACAGGCACAACCCACACCAGTAGGAAGAACAGACTTCAAAGGCACAAGTAAAACCTACACCAGCCAGAAGAACTGGAGGATATGCTGGATTTAGGCACCCAAAACCCCACAAACCTCTGGTGTTTGGCTGGACCCAATGACCAGCCAAACACCAGAACTCTTGACCATTCAGGGGAGATCAATGGGATACAAATTGGAAAGGAAGGAGTCAAACTTTCACTATTTGCATATGATATGATAATATAGATAAGTGATCCCAAAAATTCTACCAGGGAACTCCTACAACTGATAAACACCTTCAGTAATGTGGCAGGATACAAGATTAACTAAAAAAAAATCAGTAGCCCTTCTATATACAAATGATAAGTGGTCTGAGAAAGAAATCAGAGAAACAGCACACTTTACAATAGCCATGAAAAATATAAAATATCGTGGGGGTAATTCAAACCAAACAAGTGAAAGATCTGTATGACAAGAACTTTAAGTATTTGAAGAAAGAAATTGAAGAAGATATCAGAAAATGGAAAGATCTTCCATGTTCTGGGACAGGTAGGAGTAACAGTAAAAATGACAACCTTACCAAAAGCAATCTACAGATTCAATGCAATCCTCATCAAAATCCCAATGCAGTGCTTCACAGATTTTGAAAGAACAGTACTTAACTTCATATAGAAAAACAAAAAACCCAGGATAGCCAAAACAATCCTGTACAATAAAGGAACTTCCAGAGGTATCACCATCTCTGACTTCAAGTTCTACTATAGAGCTAGAGTAATAAAAGCATTTTGGTAATGGCATACAAACAGACACATGGATCAATGGAATCAAATAGAAGACCTTGACATAAATCCACATACCTATGAAATCCTGATTTTTGACAAAGAAACCTAAATTGTACAATGGAAAAAAAGAAAGCGTCTTCGACAAATGGTGCTGGCATAACTGGATGACAACATATAGAAGAATGCAAATAGATCCCTATCTATCACCATTCACACAACTCAAACCAAAGTGGATCAAAAACCTCAACATAAATTCAGTTACACTGAAACTGATAGAAGAGAAAGCAGGAAGTAGCCTTGAACACATTGGCATAGGAGACTGTGCTGCAAGCAGCAGAAAATGTAATGGAATTCAGCTACTATCACAAAAGCTACTTCTTGGAATAGTCAAGGACTTTTCTGAAGGTCAAGCCATGGCTTAAGAAGTCTTGGTGATATTTTAGCTTTTGTATATATATTAGCCAATTCCTGGAATGATTTCCTTGTATGCTATATATGCTTCCAAGAACTCATAACAGTGTATTTTATCTGAAATACCTTTCAAGCATCCAAGGCCAAGCAATCTCCTGAATTAAGGTAAATTAAGTTCAGACCCTCCCTTCTTATACAGCCTTAGTGGTATTTATATTAACATTATAGACTCCTAACATTTACCTAACCACCTCTAGAAATGTAGATTGAGCACATAAATTCCCTTTTTGATATATTAACCAATCTTAGCTCTCAGTCGACCTCCTCCTTTAACTACTCTCCTTTTGAGTTGTAAAATAAATCCTGACAGTCACTGCCTGAGGAAAACTCTTGTCTGCCTTTATGATGCTATAAGAATTCAAGCCTGGTGATCTTGCTTTAGTTAGAGCACTGCTATTGCATGGGCATATACCTGTAAATCTCAGAGACATAGAGAGGATTTTGAGGACTTTGAGTGGAGAGGATTTTTACTAGAGAGCTAGATGGAGAACTAGAAGAATGAGATGGAAGATGAGGAACAGCCAGATGGGGAAGGATGAGATGGGTAAGGATGAGATGAGGAAGACCAAGATGGGACAGAACTAAGATGAGAGAATTAAGATAGAACTTAGAGGGGACAGCAGATAAATATATATAGAGAGATGTAGATAGAATTTTATCCCAGAGGAATAAACTAGATGGACAAAAGAGCTTGGTGTACTTGGATTCTTTTCCCAAAAAATAATCCTCACCATTTGTAGCTTCTCTTCTGAGCCCCCAGGAAGAAGATTAATAAGGCTGGTCCTTAATAATATCTGAGAAGACCACTTCCTGAATATAACACTAGTAGCACAGATACTGAGATTGACAATTAATAAATGGGAACTCCTGACACTGAGAAACTTCGGTAGGGTAAAGTGTCAATAAGACAAAATAGCAGCCTACAGAATGGGAAAAGATATTCCCCAACCCCACATCTGACAGAGGGCTGATCTCCAAAATATATAAAGAACTTAAGAATCTAAACATTAAAATACCAAATAATCCATTTAAAAATAGGGTACAGATTTAAACAGAATTCTCAACAGAATTTTAAATGACTGAGATACACTTAAAGAATTGTTCAACAATCTTAGCTATCAGGGAAATGCTAATCAGAATGACTCTGAGATACCATCTTACACCTGTCAGAATGGCTAAGATAAAAAATGCAAATTACAGCTTATGTTGAAGAGGATGTGGAGTAAGGGAAACACTCCTCCACAGCTGGTGAGAGTGCAAATTTGTACATCCACTCTGGAAATCAGTATGGTGATTTCTCAGAATATTGGGAATCATTCTTCTGACCCAGCAATACCACCCTTGGGCATATACACAAAGGATGCTCAATCATACCACAAGGATACTTGCTCAACTATGTTCATAGCGGTATTATATGTACTAGACAGAATGTAGAAACAATCTAGATGTCCCTGAACTGAAGAATGGATAAAGAAAATATGGTATATTTATACAATAGGGTATCACTCAGCTGTTAAAAAAAAGACATCATGAAATTTGCAGGCAAATGGATGGAACTAGAAAAATCTTCCTGAGTGAGGCAACGCAGATGCAAAAAGACAAACATAGTGTTTACTCACTCATAATGGATATTAGATGTAAAGCAAAGGATAACCAGGCTACAATCCACAACCCCAGAGAAACTAGGTAACAAGGAGGATCCTAAGAGGGACAAATGGATCACTTTGGGAAGGGGAAATAGATGAGATCTCCTGGGTAAACTGGGGATGGGAAGAAAAGGGAGGGGATGGGGGATGGAAATGTGAGAGATCCAGATGGTTGAGTTGAGGAAGGGATGGAGAGGGAGAACAATGAAAGATATATCTTGATAGAGGGGGCCATTATAGGGTTAGGGAGAAACCTGGTGCCAGGAAAACTCCCAGTAATCTACAAGGATGACCCCAGTTAAGACTCTTAGAAATAGTGGAGAGGGTGCCTGAATTGGCCTTCTATAATCAGATTGGTGACTACCCTAATTGTCATCAAAGAGCCTTTATCCAGTAATTGATGAAAGCAGATGCAGAGATCCACAGCCATGCACTGGGCTGAGCTCCAGGAGTCCAGTTGAAGAGAGGGAGAAGGGATTATATGAGCAAGGGGACTCAAGATCATGATGGAGAAACCCACAGAGACAGCTGACCTGAGCTTGTGGGAGCTCGCATACTCTAGACCAACAGCTAGGGAGCCTAATGGGACTTATCTAGACCCTCTGCATGTGGGTGACAGTTATGTAGCTTGGCCTGTTTGTGGTGCCCCTAGCATTGGGACCAGGACCTGTCCCTAGCACATGAGCTGGCTTTTTGGAACCTATTCCCCATGGTGGGATACCTTGGTCAGCCTTGGGCTGCAGTAGCCCCACATCCAGCCTGTTCTATGGTGATATTTTATTTGTACTGAAATGTGATTTTAATTGTATGTTAATAAATAAAGTTGCTCAGGGATCAGAGCTATTAGAGCCATAGCAAAAGCTGGGGGTTGGTGGCGCACGCCTTTAATCCCAGCACTTGGTAGGCAGAGCTAGGTAGATCTCTGTGTGTTCAAGGATATAGCCAGCATTGGAGACACATGCCTTTAATCTCAATACCAACCATAGAAGACCTGGAGGTCTGTTCAGACAGGCAGTGACGAGGAAGTCATGTGGTTGGGTTTACAACCAATGAGAAGGCAGAACAGAAAGTCTATATAAAGACAAACAGACAGGAAGTAGCTCTCTTTCGGAGAGGTCTCTTGACTGAAGAGGCTAGCTGCAACAGGCGGGTAAGGCTCTTAGCTCTGATCACTTGGCTTTCTTCCTTGCATTGGGTCTGTGTTTCTTATTTAATAAGATGGTTGGTTACATCTCCACTCTGCCCAAATGACCACTCACTATGAGGCGGGGTGGCCAAGACCTCCATGCTCCCTTTTGCTACGCACTCTCAGGCTACGCCAGTAATCAGGAGTGGGGGTGCTTGGACCCACAGCTACTGCAGCTTTCCACTCCCACTGTTAGCCGTGCAAGCGCTGGACCCAAATGCACTTGTCCACTCCCAGGAGAGTGCACTTTTTACCCTTGCCTCTTTCATAGGTAATGGGTAACTTCCCTTCTTCTGCAAAGGAGCCTCAGATATTGGCACTTAAAGCTCTTATACAGATCAGAGATATTTGCATCAAACACTCTCACCCAGTCAGTTTTTGTGACAACACCTCTGCTCTAGGGCCCTTGATCTCTCCTGAGAACATCTGGGATCCCTCATTGTAGCTAGAGTTTTCCTGCCTGGCCCACAGTCAGGACAAATCTCTCTCACCTGCCAGTCCCACAGCCGCTCAAACCCGACCAAGTAAACACAGAGACTTATATTGGTTATAAACTGTATGGCCGTGGCAGGCTTCTTGCTAACTGTTCTTACAGCTTAAATTAATCCATTTCTATTAATCTATACCTTGCCACATGGCTCGTGGCTTACTGGCATCTTCACATGCTGTTTGTCATCGTGGCGGCTGGCAGTGTCTCTCTGACTCAGCCTTCCACTTCCCAGCTTTATTCTCCTCCTTGTCCCGCCTACACTTCCTGCCTAGCCAATGGCCAATCAGTGTTTTATTTATTGACTAATTAGCAACACATTTGTCATACAGAACATCTCACAGCACCTCATTATGGATGAGAGGGGGTTTTTTTGACCATGAAAAGGAAGGTTCAAGAAGTGAAGTCCCCTCATTCAGCGTTTATACCCATACTACTAGGCATTATAGCCTGTATAAAATCAGGTACCACGGACAATGTTCTTAGAGATTTTAATGACCACTGTAAGACACAAAAAATGAATTCCCTCTCGCTTGATTTCCCACCTCCATATGTAGAGCCAGATTTGGAGGACGAGGATAGCCTGCCAAAGAAACCTCCTATACAATCCCCTCCTGCCTCACCTCCTACAGAGGGAACTCTCTATCCTTGGGCAGAACTCCCTTCATCCTCATGCCCTAAAGAGCCTCACTGTGATTCCCTTAAGGCAAAAATCCCCTCAGTAATTAAAGCTTGTCCCTCAATTTCTCCTATTATGACTAATCCTGTCCCAGTACCTGAGCCCCTGATGCAAGCCCCAACAATTAAATATCACTCTACTAACACTTTTGCCTTTCCAGTCAATGTGGGACCTGATGCGGCCAACCAGCCCTGGGTGCCCACTCTTCTTACGGATCTGTCCTTGATTCATAAAGCCACTAATAAATCGGTCCTGACTCCCTGTATTTTGAGCAAGTCTTAGGGCAATGGGCAATACATTTACAGACTTATGACTTGTATAATTTGATGAAAGCTGTGCTTGAGCTCTCAGTTTTTCTTGACTGGTGAGTGGCATATGATGATGAGGCAGAGACACAGGCATGCCTCAATATACAATATAATATTGCTATATCCCTAGAAGTGCTGACCAGCTGGGGCCAATATGTTAATCCCATGACTTAAGCTCGAATTAGCCTACATCCCTATTTTCAGCAGGTCTCTGAACTTGCATTTAAAGCCTTGAAATCTTGCACTCCTTGGGATCCAACTGCCTAATTTTGTAATCTGATACAGCAGCCTCCCCGGGACGGGGAGGAGGATTGTTTACTGACTTCTTAGCTCTAGCCATTGAGGCAGTGGAGAAAGAGATGTGCTGTGGGATGGTCTGTATGTCAAATGCTCTGATTGGTCAATAAATAAAACACTGATTGGCCAGTGGCCAGGCAGGAAGTATAGGTGGGACTAACAGAGGAGAATTGAGAGAACAGGAAGGTGGGAGGAGACACTGCCTGTAGAGAGCTGCGTGGAGTTGCATCCTTGAGATGGCGCTGGCTTCCGCCCCCCCCCCCCCCCCCCCCCCCCCCCCCCCCCCCCCCGCCCTCCCGATGGCGAGTGCTCTCTATGTTAAACAACTCCTTATTTGGCTTGGCTTTAGATTTTGGCTTGCTAAGGCATACGTGTACCTATCCAGGAATCCCATGTGGCGCATGGTGGTTGGTGGACTGAGACCTATATAAGGCTGGGGCGGGCTCTCCCTAGGGGTAGAAGAACAAAGGAAACAGATTTGAAAAGGCCTGAATAAAAACAGTTTGAAGAAGAGCTCGGTGTTGTGTCTTCCTTGCTGGTCGAGGCGGACGTGACAATTGGCGGCCCCGTACAGGGAAAACTCTTTGAAGAAAGGGAGCTCAGAACTTCTTGCTGTCAGGGTAGGTATACCTGGTAAGTCCCTGGGTTAATTGGGGAACTGCGACAAAAGCGGGTTTTGCTCTCTTCTGTAGATAAAGGGAGAGCGGTTATCATAGAGCCGTGAAAAAAAGCGGACGGGATAAATCGAAACGAAACTAGTTTGGCTGTTACATCACGTGGAGCAAAAGTGGAAGTGATAAACTGGGGCTGTTTGGTAAAGGCTCTGAGAAACCGCTTAGGTTAAAAAGAAAGGGTTGTACAAGGATGGGCACTTCCTCCTCGCACCCAATTTTTTTGGCTCTCAACGAGCTGCTTCTAACAAAAGACTTAAAGATAAAGAAGGGAACTTTACAAAGATTCCTAGAGGAATGTGATGTCGTGGCCCCATGGTTTGCTGTTTCCGGGAGTCTCACAGTGTCCTCCTGGGAAAAATTGGGACGAGACTTGGACTTTGCAGCAGAACAGGGGACACTGAAACCGGGGGTGAGACCAGTTTGGAGATTAGTATGTGGCTGCTTAGAGGATCAGCGTTGTAGCAATGCATTGGAAAGCATACAAGCCACGCTAGAGCAGTTACAAGAGGAAAGATCAGAAAAAGCGGGGTCTGAAAAGGCGGAGTCTGAAAAATCCAAGGGCAGTAAAGAAAAGAGAAAGGAGACACAACTCTATCCTTCCCTATCAGACCTTGAAGACCCCGAGTCTACTGACTCTTCTCTCGGTTTCAGAGGAGGTAGAGTCTCTAGTTAGATCATTACAAAAGGTAAAGATAAAAAACAAGGTGAGAAAGAAAGACAAAAGAAAAGGGGATTATGGGTCCATAATCCCCTCCGCTCCTCCCCCTTACCCTGAGGCTGCGGCGGCTCCCGGAGCATCGCTGGTCAGCAGCAGCCTTCATCCACAGCTGTGGAGGGAGGTTAGAAGAGAGATGCAGGTGGCTTGTCCTGTTTTTGTAGATAATCAGAATCAAAGATATCATGAACCTTTGGATTTTAAATTTGTCAAGTCTATAGCTGAGTCTGTGAAAAGTTACAGCGTTACCGCTGCATTTACACTTACTCAGATTGAGACTCTGCAAAGACAATGCATGACTGCCTCAGATTGGATGAATCTTGCCCGTGCCTGCCTTAGTCCAGGCCAGTATTTAGACTGGAAGGCCTTCTTTATTGAATTTGCTAATGAGCAGGCGGCGGCAAACCACAACACAGGCCTGCAATGGGATGCTGATATGCTGCTTGGTCTGGGCAGATATGTCAATCAACAGACTACCTATCCTCCTAATGTATATACTCAAATTAATCAAATAGCCATTAGAGCCTGGAAATCTTTGCCTAACAAAGGTGAAGTGAGTGGCAATTTGACCAAGATACTCCAAGGTCCCATGGAGCCCTTTTCAGATTTTGTGGCCCGTTTGATAGAGGCTGCTGGTAGAATTTTTGGGGACACAGATGCCTCAATGCCCCTGATAAAGCAGCTAATATATGAGCAGTGTACAAAGGAGTGCAGGGCCGCCATCACCCCATATAAGGCCAGGGGGTTGGAAGCCTGGATGAAGGCTTGCCGGGAATTAGGAGGACCTCTGACCAATGCAGGTCTGGCAGCTGCAGTCCTTCAGCTTACCCAGAGAAAAGAGAGTAATACTCAAAATGCTTGTTTTAAATGCGGGAAGAGAGGACATATAAGACACAACTGCCCACTAGGGGTGGGTAGTAAACAGGAACAAGGAAGTAGCCAGCGCTGCATTCAGCCAGGACTCTGCCCAAAATGCAGAAAGGGGAGACATTGGGCCAATGAATGTTGGTCCGTTAAAGATATAAACGGGCAACCCATTGCGGTCGACAGCTTTCCAAAAAACGGCCAGCGGGGCCCACGCTCCCAGGGCCCTCAAATATATGGGGCGATGGAGACCCCGAGACAGGACTCCCCTCCGGAGCAGTGGCCCTCCCTTCGACATCCCAAGCACCGCGGAGAGCCAATGCGGGCTCAGCAGGATTGGACCTCCGTGCCACCACCAGACTCGTACTAACTCCGCAAATGGGGGTACAAGTAATAGAGTCTGATTTTCAAGGCCCCCTTGACCCAGGAACAGTAGGGCTGTTAATAGGGAGATCATCTACCTTATTGAAAGGATTGCGTATTCATCCAGGGGTGATTGACTCTGACTACACAGGAGTAGTAAAGATTATGGTAGAGTCACCAAAAGGAATTACTGCCATATCCCCAGGGGATAGAATTGCACAACTTATTTTACTCCCCAGTCTGCATGGCACCCACCCGGCTTATGACAAAGAAAGAGGAGACAAAGGATTTGGGTCATCAGGAACAGATCTCACATTCTTATCACTGGATTTAGATCAGAGACCTACATTACAACTAACTATCAATGGCATTAAACTTATGGGAATTTTAGATACTGGAGCGGACCACAGTATTATTGCTAGCAAAGATTGGCCTCGGGATTGGCCAATACAAATTTCTTCCCAGACGCTACAAGGACTGGGTTATGCTAGCACTCCTAATATTAGAGCAAGTTTGCTAAATTGGCATGATGAAGAAGGACCTTCCGGCGTTATGCAACCCTATGTCCTTGAGCTTCCAGTTTCCCTTTGGGGGAGGGACCTCATGAAGTCTATGGGTTTCAAATTAAGCAATGAGTATTCCAAAGAATCTCAAGATATTATGAAAAAGATGGGATGCCATCCCAATTTTGAATTAGGAAAGTTTTTACAAGGGAGAAAGGAGCCAATACAGGCAACACCTAGAAAGCCAAGGCAAGGGCTGGGTTTTTTTAGGAGCCATTGAGGAAGGAGTTCCCATATCCTGGAAAACAGAGGAACCAGTGTGGGTTCCTCAATGGCCACTTTCCTCCGAGAAACTGCTAGCAGCAAGGCAGCTAGTGGAAGAGCAGTTGAGAGAGGGACATATCAAACCTTCCCTTTCTCCTTGGAATACACCCATTTTTGTTATAAAGAAAAAATCAGGGAAATGGAGATTGTTGAATGACTTTAGAGCAATAAATGACCAGATGAATATTATGGGGCCTGTACAGAGAGGTCTTCCATTATTATCAGCCTTACCAGAGAACTGGCCCATTATTGTGATTGATATTAAAGATTGTTTTTTCTCCATCCCCTTGCATGACAAGGATAGTGAAAGATTTGCATTTACAGTGCCATCTACTAATCATGAAGAGCCAGATAAGAGATATCAGTGGATTGTCCTACCACAAGGCATGGCCAACAGCCCTACTATGTGTCAGTTGTTTGTAGCACAAGCTCTAGAGCCATTAAGGGCCCGCTTCCCTACTGTTAGATGTGTCCATTATATGGACAACATCCTCCTCGCAGCAAAAGAAAAGGATGTTTTACAAGCTGCATATCACTTTTTAGGGACAGTGTTAAGAGCTAAAGGGTTGTACATCGCTTCTGAGAAGGTACAACAGGATCAGGTGGTTACTTATTTAGGCTCTAAGATTACCAGTCAACAGATTAGGCCTCAAAAGGTAGAATTGAGAAAAGATCATTTATGTACATTAAATGATTTTCAAAAATTATTAGGGGACATAAATTGGATAAGAGGCAGTTTAAAAATGGCAAATTATGAGCTAAAGCCGCTTTATGATACATTAGCAGGTAACACGGCTTTGGATTCCTCTAGACAGTTAACCACAGAAGCACGTGAAGCACTATGCAAAGTTGAGGATAGATTACAGGAGGCCTTTCTTCAGAGAGTTCGAGATCCCAACACAATTGTATTATACATTCTGCCTACCTTTTTGCAGCCCACTGGTATTTTATGGCAGGATGGACCTTTATTGTGGGTTTACACTAGAATTTCCCCTGCAAAATCCATTGAATATTATCCCACAACTGTGGCACTACTTGCCCAGCAAGGTATTCGGCAGTGCTTGCAATATTTTGGAACTTCCCCGCAAATGCTGATTGTACCTTATAATGTCAACCAGGTGAAAGTTTTATGTGCCACTGTTGATGATTGGGCCATATTTCACTGTAGCTATGCGGGGCATATAGATTGCCATTATCCAAAACATCCATTATTGAATTTTTTTAAGGAACATCCTGTAGTCTTTCCTAAAATAGCTGCTTCCTGGCCAATTCCCGGAGCTGCCGTTGTTTTTACTGACGGATCTAAAACAGGTTGCGGGGCTTATATGGTGGGCTCAGGGGAGCCTGTGAAGCACCAATATTTACCGGGCGCACCTCAGCAGGTGGAACTTTTAATTGCTCTAGAAGTTTTTAAGGTTTGTCCATTTCCATTTAATTTGGTATCAGATTCCTGCTATGTTGTTAATGCCTTAAGAATTCTTGAATGTGCAGGGCCTCTTAAATCCTCTAGTCCCGTACAGTCGGTTTTTTGCCAATTGCAACAATTGATTTGGCAGTGGAAAAATCCATTCTTTGCACAACATATTCGTGCTCATACTGGCCTACCAGGCCCATTAGCTGAGGGCAACAATGTTGTAGACCTCTGTACCAGGCAAGAGTGGATGTTTGTGGCCTCAGCAGTGCAACGAGCACAAGAATTCCACAAGGAATATCATGTTAATGCTAAAACATTACAACAAAGGTTTTCTCTCTCACGTGCTGATGCACGTAAGGTAGTTCTAGATTGTCCTCAGTGTGTCATTTTTCAGCACCCTCCTGCATTAGGAGTCAACCCTCGTGGTTTGCTCCCTCTGAAAATATGGCAAATGGATGTTACACATATCTCTGAATTTGGACGGGTCAAATATGTCCATGTGTCTGTTGACACTTGTTCTGGAGTCATCCATGCCACCCCAATGGCAGGTGAGAAGGCATTTCACGTGATCACCCATTGCCTAGAGGCATGGGAAGTATGGGGCAAACCACAACAAATAAAAACAGACAACGGTCCTGCTTACACGGGCCACAAGTTTGCCTCTTTCTGCCGTCAAATGGATGTTCAACTTGTATATGGCCTGCCCTATAATCCCCAGGGTCAAGGCATTGTGGAGCGCGCACATCGCTCCTTGAAGGAACTGCTTCAAAAACAAAAAGGGGGAATAGGCCATAGCCGTACCCCTAAGGATAGACTCTCTCTTGCATTATTTACCTTGAATTTTTTAAATTTGGATGGATCAAACTGTTCAGCTGCAGATAGACATCAATGTCAGCACAGTCCCTCTAAAGGGATGGTAAAATGGAAAGATGCCTTGACGGGTATCTGGCATGGACCTGATCCCATGCTTGCATGGGCATGAGGCTCTGTTTGTGTTTTCCCACAGGGTCAACAAGATCCGATCTGGGTACCGGAAAGATTGGTGAGAAAAGCACAATTGACGCAGTCTCAGGAAGATGCTTCTGCAAACATGCCTGATGTTCCTGCTGAGTCTACAGCCAGGGAAGATGGAACAGAGATGGGGGATCCTGTCTGCATTCACTAAACCAATGCCAGTACAACATGATGCACAGGTTTTTCCTAGGATGTTTACCTCTAATAATGCTATTAATCTCCCTTATTTGCATTTGGATCTGGAACGAATGCCTCTAGGAGAGAATCATAGTTTCCCGGAAAAAGGATCCCTGTGCTTTCAAATAGATGAATCTGGAGACTGCATTCCCCTGACCAAAGGCCTTTATGAGTGGTTTAATGGAAATAAAAATCGTGTCCCAGGCACTAAGCAACAGCAAATTAGCCATGGGAATGACTGTCTTACCCTGAAACAAAATTATACTACAGCTGTTATCTGGCTGAATGGCACTATGCTCACCTGTAATATCACCTTGCCTAATAATACTTATATACCCCCTAAGCAAGCCAAGTGGGGTCCTACTTGTTGGGGAGCATATGAAGGCGACCCCTGGCCCTGGACAGACTGCCAATCCACTATTGTCAGATGGGCTGATAAAGTACAAAGATTTACTTTCTCACCTGATATGAGTGGCCCCCTTGAAAAGGGGGGTATCAAAGCAGACATGAAGACAGGGCTATTCTTGCAGGACCAGTGCATGAATCCATTTAATAAATGGATGCTGTGCGGTGTAAACGGAAGCTGCACGGATATAGCCCCTATTGTCATGATTCAGGGAGGAAGTTATGGAGTGCATGAACTTCTTTGTTCTTCTCAGCATGATCAGTGCGGGTATGGAGAATATGCCTCTGACCCCCAGAATGTTTCTATAACTTGCACTCAATTTTTTTAAGCCCATAGTGAATACCACCACTATTAAAGCCAGTCCTGTATGTGTGCATCCTCCATTTCTGTTTATCTTGTCAAATTTTAGCTTTGCAAATTGTACAAATAGTACTTGTTGGATGTCCCAATGCTGGGACAGTAAGCTGTTTACCAGAGCCCTTGTTGCTTGGGTGCCTTGGTGGATTCCAGTACCAGTAGAAGTGCCTAGTACTATGGTGCTGTTTAGACCCAAGAGAGATTTTGGCATAACTGTGGCGATTATAACTGCTATCTCCATTGCCGCAGTCTCTGCCACTGTTGCAGGTATAGCTATGTCTACCACTGTGCAAACAGCTGCAACTTTAAATGATTTGTCTGCTACAGTGGCCCAGGCCCTGGATGCCCAAACCTCTCTGAATGCGCAGTTGAAAGGAGGCCTCATGGTACTCAACCAGCGCATTGATTTGGTGCAGGAACAAATTGATATCCTTTGGCAAATGGCCCAGTTGGGCTGTGAGTGGAGAATGCCTGGCCTGTGTGTTACCAGTGTTCAATTTCAGAATGCTTCCCGAGCCGCAAATTTGTCTAAAGAACTTTCTAGATTTCTTGTAGGAAACTGGTCTGGAAAGTTCGAAGAAACCCTGGAGAAATTGAGAGCAGTGGTGGTGACCATTAACTCCACTCAAGTGGACATCAGCATGGCTGAGGGCTTGACTTCCTGGATCCAGTTTGCAGCAAATCATTTGAAGGAGTGGGCGGGACTAGGTGCCTTGTTGGTTCTTGTGAAACTTGCCTTCCTTGTTTGCCTGTGATATTTCCATAAGATGAGGTTTGCACAGCGCCATCAGGCAGCCATGATTGTCCAAGCATTTACCACCATCGAGGCTGGTCAGTCCCCTCAGGCTTGGCTAGTAAAGCTGCAGTCTTGAAGCACAGGCTGCGAGGCATGACACTGCACTTGAGGTCGAAATAACACTGACCTCAAGAAGAGCATGTTTGATTGCATGCGGGTTGGCATCTATCTCCCGCCTCTGAAAAAAGGATGCTGAACTGGTCTGGTACTCTCTAGGTGGATGACACCTGGATAGCATTAGTACAGGTTCTTGTTTTCTCAGAGATCAAACCTCTACTCTTGCCTGTTGTCTAAAACAAAAAGGGGGAACTGTAGAGAGCTGTGTGGAGCTGCATCCTTGAGATGGCGCTGGCTTCCGTCCCCCGCCCTCCCGATGGCGAGTGCTCTCTATGTTAAACAACTCCTTATTTGGCTTGGCTTTAGATTTTGACTTGCTAAGGCATACGTGTACCTATCCAGGAATCCCATGTGGCGCATGGTGGCTGGTGGACTGAGACCTATATAAGGCTGGGGCGGGCTCTCCCTAGGGGTAGAAGAACAAAGGAAACAGATTTGAAAAGGCCTGAATAAAAACAGTTTGAAGAGGAGCTCGGTGTTGTGTCTTCCTTGCTGGTCGAGGCGGCTGCGACAACTGCCAGCTGCCGCCATGACAAGCAGCATGTGAAGATGCCGGTAAGCCACGAGCCATGTGGCAAGGTATAGATTTATGGAAATGGATTAATTAAAGCTATAAGAACAGTTAGCAAGAAGCCTGCCACGGCCATACAGTTTGCAACCAATATAAGTCTCTGTGTTTACTTGGTTGGGTCTGAGTGGCTGTGGGACTGGCGGGTGACAAGATTTGTCCTGACTGTGGGCAAGGCAGAAAAACTCTAGCTACAGAGATGGATCCTGGCCTGACCAGGGAGATTCTCATTAAGCAATTAACATTGGAGGGGCTTAATGCTCCTGCTTGAAATGCAGTTGCAGCAGTGCATAATGAGGACATTCATAAACGGGTGATCACTGCTTGTGATCTCCACCCTCAGGCAGGGCCCATAGCAGCTCTTACTGCCTCTCTAAATGCACTATTAGCTTCCAAAGATAATGTCATGGATAGTCCTCTCCCAACTGACCTGACCATTCTTTCTGGGTCTGTGGTCAGTCAGGCCACCTTTATTGAGACTTCCCTAAAACTCAACCCAGGACCAAATGCCCCAAATGCCAAAAACAGTTTAATTGGGCACATGACTGCAAGAGCTCTCCCCAGGTTTCTTTCAACTTGAGGAGGGGCACCCCTCAGTCCAGCATGTAAGAGGGGGTCCCTCCAAACCCAGAGTATTTTGGACCCTTCCCATATTCCCCCATGATGACCATCTGTATGGATGGCAGACCCACCAAGGGTCTAGTAGACACTGATGAAGACCCAACTGTAATATCTACTAATGATGTGCAGGCATTTCCTCACTGGAAACTTAAGGATGGCCTTACCATTACTGGAGTAAGTGGTGTTAAGCCCTCTAAAACCATTGGCCACCCAGTTCATTGGAAGGACATAGATGGTAATCAAGACCAATTCTGCCCCATCATAGCCTACGCACCCCATATACTCTGGGGGTACGATCTATTGGAGGAGATGGGAGCGGTGCTTAGTACAGATGACAAAGCCTTTTATGAGGACATAGTAACACATGATGTAACAGGCCAATCAGGAAGAGTTTCTAGCACTCACCCCCAATTCTAATGGCCACTTTCCCCCATGTAGACATCCCAGAGCCCATACCATTAAACTGGATATCAGAAAAGTCCATATTGGTGGATCAGTGACCTATTATAGAACCTAAATTATCAGCACTGAGAGAGTTAGTTAAAGAACAACTGCCGACAGGTCAAATTGAACATTCCTACAGCGATTCAATACCCTCATTTTTGTAATTAAGAAAAAATTGGAGAACTTCTGCCTTTTACAGGACTTGAGAAAAATCAATGCACAAATAGAAAAGAGGGGCTCCCCCAAAGCGGGACTGCCACATCCCAGTGTTATTCCGCCTGGATGGCATGTCCTTGTAATAGATATTAAAGATTGTTTTCCTCTCCATACCACTGGCCCCAGGGGACAGAGAATGCTTTGTGTTTACTGTTTGGAAACTTAATGTTCAGAGACCCACCTCCCATTATCATTGGAAGGTATTACCACAAGGCATGAAGAATAATCTAGTTATCTGTCAGCTATATGGTCAGCAGGCTTTAAAGAGAATCCCCAAGGAAATATTGATATTAAATATTGATATTAAAGATATCCTGCTTGCTCATTCAGACAGGCAGAAAATTCAGGGCTTGCTGCCCCAGCTTTTAAAAGACTTGGAGGCTTTCCACCCTGAGGTGCCCCCAGAAAAGATACAATGGCTACCTCCCTTTACCTTTTTGGGTTATCAGATAAGCCAAACAATTCAACCCCTTCTATAAGCATACAGGAGTCCTACTCCCTTACAGACCTCTAGGAACTCTGTGGCATTAGTTGGCTCAAACAATTTCTCCCAATTCCTGATGAAGACATGAGACAACTGTTCTCCCTTCTCAAGGGGCATATCTCCTCCTCTGCAAAGATATGGTTGACAGAGGGGGCCAGGGATCTCTTAAAGAGGGCTAGTGAACTTGCCTATAATGCCTCCCTGAGGAGACATAATCCAAAATTTCCCCTGATAGTCTTAGTCCTTTGGATGAAGGGCAGCATATTGGGATCACAGTGGCAATCAGGCCCCCTAATTTGAATACATCTATCACATTCTGAGCTATCCCATATTAACTCAAATTTTGATATTGCCTTTGAGATAGGCATTAAAGCAAAAGCAACTGTTAGGAGAATCATGGGCCATGAACCAGATAAGATTGTCCTCCCCTTCTCCCTCCAAATACCCAGACCTTATGGGCAGATTCTCTCCCCTATCAGCAGATGATGACAGGGTTTACAGGCACCGTGGACAATCATTTCCCACAAGATAGACCCCTTTCAGCCCTTTCAATCATTGAGCTGATGTTGAGTCCATTTGCCAACCCCTCTAAAACTCCTGTTCCTCAAGCGGCAATAGCCTTTACAGATGCTAATAAGACCAATTTTCAACTTAATAATAGCCATGCCTAGTGCTAAAGAAATAACATATACCCAACCTAACCCAGGTTCAGTGCAGTTAGGAGAACTTTTAGCAATTCTCAAGGTATTAAAGCTAAGTCAATTAAATTCCATAAATATTTTTTCTGATAGTTGCTATTCGACCCAAGCCTGTAAGCTGTTGCCTTTTGCCAAATTAAAGACCCTGAGGGACCCCATCTCTATAACAATGAAATCAGTTCAAGATCTACTAGAAAATAGAAAGCACCCCTGATACATATATATATCATATTTGATCACACTTGGGATTGCCAGGAATGCTGGCCACTGGCAACCACCATGTAGAAAAAATGATCATGACAGTGTCACTGCCAGCGCTGGAGCAGGCCAGGCGTTTACACCAACAGTTCCACCTGTCGCCTCACAACCTCCATAAACTTCTACCTGACTTGCCCTTGTCAAGCTGTAAGCACCTAGCATGAACTTCCACCACATGCACCCCCTTAGTACCCTTGGGGCCCCTGAATAAAATGGGAGTAAACCCCAGAGGCCTAGTACCTAACACACTATGACAGATGGATGTTACTCACTATGCCCCCTTTAGCAATCTTAGGTATGTGCATGTGATTCTTGATATCTGTTCCACCTTTGTTTATGTAATAGCCCAAACAGGAGAAAAGGCATCATAGTCCTTCAAAGTTCTAAAAACAGCCATGATGGTAATGGGAGTACTCTGGGAACTTAAAACAGACAATGGCCCTGCATATACCTCCCAATCATTCAAGCAATTTCTGTGTGTTTCTTATTTAACAAGATCATTCATCTATACCACTATACCACAGAAACCCCCAAAATCTCTCACCTGGAAAGAATCTCTACAGAAGCCCCTAACACTTACTCTCTGGTAACTTTGGTAGAGAGAGCCTACAGAGTTTTAAACTCCTTTATACCTAATATAACCACCTCTTGCTGGCTTTGTTATGATACAGGCCCACCATATTATGAGGGCATAGCAACATTGGGCTCTTTTACAAGTAGTACTGATTCAATTTCTTGTCACTGGAACCCCAGAGCATACCTTATACTCCACCAAGTATTGGGTGAAGAACTTTGTGTGGGAACAGTTCCCTCCACTCATCTAAACATTTGCAACCAGATCCACACACTGTCCAATAGCTCACAATACCCTTATTCCCCACAATAGCTCCTTAGGTAGGGTTGGGACTTCAAGCTTACCTCCTTTTTTATGTTGGCTTGAGTCCATATAAGTCTTGTGCATGCTGTTAGAACCACTGTGAAGTAAGTATGAATGGCTTACCTACTGTGTCTGGAAAAGTTTCATTAGATTCACCCACTGCCTCTAATTCTCATAATCTTTCTGGCACCTCATCCACAATGCTTCTGTGCCTTGGGAAGAGGTGTGATATAGCTGTCCAAATTTAGACTGAGCATTCTGCAGTCTCTTATTCTCTGTACATTACCAGAGTACAGGGGGACTTTGTATTAATTGACATCTACTGTATAAAGTTTCTCTAATGAGGATTGAGATATTAATCTATGGGTGTAGTGACATGTTATTAGGAGTCAGATTAATATTGTCTTAGATTTCTATTACTGTGAGAAAACACCACAACCAAGAGCAAGTTGTAGGGGAAGGGATTTATTTTACCTCATAGGTCACAGTGTATCAGGAGAAGTCAAGGCAGAACTCAAAACAGGAGGCTGGAGGTAGAAACCGAAGCAGAGATCATGGAAGAATGTGGCTTACTGGCTTGCTGCCCAGGACTTGATCAGTTTGCTTTTTTATAAACCTCAGGACTACCTTCCAAGGGGTGGCAAAGTCAACAGTGGGCTGTGCCCTACAACCTCAATCAATAATCAAGAAAATGCTCCACAGGCTTGCCTACAGGCCAATCTGTTGAGGGCATTTTCTCAATTGATGTTCCCTCTTCTCTAGTCTTGTGTCAAGTAACAAAAAAAAAGTCATGAATTAATTGTGAAAATGGCTGTATTGCCCCCAAATGATCCACAGATCTATGCAATCCCCATCAAAATTCAGATGACATTTTCTATAGACCTAGAAAAAAAGAATCCTAAAATTCACAGTCTTTGAAAGGCTAATGCAATCCTTTGTAGAAAAAACAATGTTGGTAGTATCATAATACATAATCTTAAATTATATTACATACTTGTAGCACTAAAAACATGGTACCAGCACAAAAACAGATGTGTAGGCCAGTGGAATAGAATATGCGATCTAGAAGTAAATCCATATAATTGCAGCCACTTAATTGAGAAAAATTTTTTAGATTTACTTCTGTGTGTTTAGTGCATTTTCTTTTCATGTATGTATGTGCACCATGTGCATGCCTGGTGCCCATGTAGGTCATAAGTGGGCAGATCAGATCCCTTGGAACTGGAGTTACAAATAGTTGTGAGCCATGTGATATGGGTGCTGGGAATAGAACCTTGGTCCTCTGCAAAAGCAATAAGTATTCCTAACCACTTAAGAGTCCTCTCTCCATCCCCCTAATTTTTTTATACAGCTTTAAAAATGTACACTAGAGGAAAGACACCCTCTTTATTGAATGGTGCTTGGAACAAATGATAAAGAAAATCTGACATGTACATCACACATGGGGTGATGTATTATTATTAAAGTATCTTTTACATTATAAGAGACTGGCACTTTTGCTGGACCACTGCCAAAGTTAATAATATACTTTGAGGACCCTAAAGACTTAAGATTGATATCTCACTCAGCCTGTTTTTGTTTTGGTTTGACCTGCCTTTAAGAGGACAATGTAACAATCAACCTTTCTTGCCTTGGATTTCCCATGTAAACAACTTTTACAATCTAAGGCAATGCATAACTGTAATCTTAAAATACTCTCCCATTTCCTTGATCCAGAGAGCAATGCATGTGTTTGTATGTGCACTGTAATAATGATTTGCTGAAAACAGCAAATAGGTTGAGAGCAATGTCATAAAACAAATATCCACCAAAAGTGTTGGAAACAGCATATGAATATTGCTTGATAGAATTTGTTTGTTAGCTGGGTCAGTTGAGGTCAATTGGAATCAACTCTGTTAAAGATTTCTATAAAGGATCCTTCATTCCTTCCTCATGTGACACCATCTGTGCTGTTCAATAAAAGAGGAAAGCCTTTGTTAGGTACACACAAGGAGACACAGTGACAGACAAGGGGTGTGTGTGTGTGTGTGTGTGTGTGTGTGTGTGTGTGTGTGTAATGGATAAATGTATAAAAATAATGTAATTTATAGTGAAAGTGTAAAATCCAAAGCGAATTTCCACCACTTCAGAAGACCTTGGGTCTGGGAAAGTGCTTGTTTGAGTGGCTATGTTAATCTAGATGGAGGGGTTTTTTGTTTGTTTGTTTGTTTGTTTGTTTTTTTTACTTCTAAAGGCTGTGGTGATATTTTATTTGTGCTCTAAAAAATAAAGCTTGCCTGGAGATCAGAGGAAAAAGTCAACCATTATAAATAAACACAAAAGTCATACAATGTTAGCACATGCCTTTAATCCTATCATTTGGGAGGCAGGGATCTGTCTGGATCTATGTGTTTTCAAGGCCACACTGGGAACAGAGCCAGGTGTGATGGCACATGCCTTTAATTCCAACACTAGTTAACCATGGAGGTGTGTACAGACAGACAGGAAGTGACAGAGCTATGCAAGAAGAGGAAGTGATGTAGTTGGACAGAGAGCAAATCAGATGGAAGAACAGCAAAGGAATTTAGGTGTGGGTAGACAGGAAATATCTCGCTTTTGGAAGCTGCAGAGTTGGTGAGGTGAGGTTAGATGTGGCTGTTCCTATTCCTCTGATCTCTTTCAGGCTTTAACCCCAATTTCCTACTCTCTGTTTTTTTTTATTTCAGGGTTGAGAACCGAACCCAGGGCCTTGTGCTTGCTAGGCGAGCACTCTACCACTGAGCTAAATCCCCAACCCCATGTTTTTTTATTTAATGAGACCGTTTAGAAATTCATCTACAAAAGTCCTTTAGGAAAAGTGATTTTTATTTTATTTTAACAATTTCTTAGTTTTTTTTTTTTTAAGAACATGAAGTTGGGTAGGTAGAGAGGGTACTATCTCAGAGGAATGGGTGGAGGAGCAAGAATAGGAAAGAGAAGTACAAAAATTTCCAAGTAATTACAAAAAAAATTGAAAAAAATATGCTATATAGAACAATAACTTCCCAATTACTTGAAGGATATTTTTAACACTGGTCAAAGAATGATATGTCATTCTAGTAATCGCTAGCAATACAGAATTAAAATCTGCTATCTGAGCTGGGCGGTGGTGGCGCACGCCTTTAATCCCAGCACTCGGGAGGCAGAGCCAGGCGGATCTCTGTGAGTTCGAGGCCGGCCTGGGCTACCAAGTGAGTTCCAGGAAAGGCGCAAAGCTACACAGAGAAACCCTGTCTCGAAAAACCAAAAAAAAAAAAAAAACAAAAAAAAACAAAACAAAAAAACAAAAAACTGCTATCTGTATCCCTAAATAAAGTGGAATATTCTAATTTAAGATAGAATAATATGTCATTCAATATACAACAGTGACAATACATTAAGAAACACCTTTATTAAGACAATTAAACTTCACAATCTATGTTTCCAAATCTAACATATGGTTTCTGGAAAAAAGTAACTCTCAAGAACCAGTTTTGTTCTTTTGATACAATCATTTGAGAGCTATGCTTCATTAAGTTTTAAAAAGTGAGGCTACATAGTAAATTTGGTTTTATTACAAATTGATATTCTTACAGAGGTAAGTTATTTGAAGACTCTGATGTCTGTGATATTTCTTTCATTATATCAAATAATGGAGCCCTATAAATTAAATTATAAGCACTCCAAGTTTTTTCTTTTTCTTTTCTGGACAGGGTTTCTCTGTGTAACAGCCCTAGCTGTCCTGGAACTTGCTTTGTAGACCATGCTGGCCTAAAACTCACAGAGATCTAGCTGCCCCTGTCTCCTGAGTGCTGGGATTAGAGGTGTGTGCCACCATGCCTGGCTTCCTTCAAGTTTTTGTGACATTCCATATATTCATTGGATTTATGTTATAATAATTTCCTTATATTCAGTAAGATTTGAGGTGTCAGCAAAGGCTTGGCTATATTCTTATTAGTTACATGTTTTGTAGTATACTTTGCTTTTCTGAGCTGTAAATATTAGACTAAATTCCTTCCAGTCATTACATGTATAAAGTTTCTACCTAATATGAATTCATTGATGGTTAATGAAGATCAAGCTTCAGCTAAAGGCTGTGCAACATTATTTATATGTGCAAGGTTTCTCATCAATACAAAAATCTCTGATGTTGATTATGTCATGAAGAATAAAGGATTTTCCACTTGATTTTAACTTGCAGTGTTTCTATTATGCATAAAATTTTAATATTACGTAAGTGTAAAACAATTGTTAAATACTTTGCCACCCTCTTTGCATTTACAGGGTTTCTCTCTAGTATGTATGGATTCTTTGGTATTGAGTAAGGGCTTTGCAATTATTAAAAGCTTTGCCATAATCTTCATATTTGTAGAGTTTTTCTCTAGTATGAATTCTTTGGTGTTGTTTAAGATTTGAAGAACAGTTAAATCCCTGGCCACATTCTTTGCATTTGTAGGGTTTCTCTCCAGTATGAATTCTTTGGTGTTGACTAAGAGCTGAACAATTATTAAAGGCTTTGCCACATTTTTCACACTTGTAGGGTTTCTCTCCAGTATGGATTCTTTGGTGTTGAATAAGGGCTGAAAAATTATTAAAGGCTTTGCTACATTCTTCACATCTATAGGGTTTCTCTCCAGTATGAATTCTTTGATGATAATTTAGGTGTGAAGACGAGTTAAAGGCCTTGCCACATTCTTTACATTTGTAGGGTTTCTCTCCAGTGTGAATTCTTTGGTGATGAGTAAGGCTTGAACTATTATTAAAGGCTTTGCCACATTCTTCACATTTGTAGGGTTTCTCTCCAGTATGAATTCTTTGGTGTTGAATTAGGGCTGAACAATTATTAAATGCTTTGTCACATTCTTTACATTTATAGGGTTTTTCTCCAGTATGAATTCTCTGATGTCGAGTGAGATAAGAGACCATGGTAAAGGCTTTGCCACATTCTTTACATTTGTAGGGTTTATCTCCAGTATGAAGTATCTGATGATAATTAAGGTATGAAGAACAGTTAAAGGCCTTGCCACATTCCTTGCATTTGTAAAGTTTTTCACCTGTATGAATTCTCTGATGCCTATACAGGTGTGAAGAACAATTAAAGGCCAAGTCACATTCTTTACATTTGTAGGGTTTCTCTCCAGTATGAATTCTTTGATGTTGGGTAAGGCTTGAAGACCAGTTAAAAGCTTTACCACATTCTGTGCATTTATAGGGTTTCTCACCAGTATGAATTCTTTGATGCTTATACAGGTGTGAAGAACAGTTAAATGCTTGACCACATTGTTCACATTTGTAGGGTTTCTCTCCAGTATGAATTCTTTGATGTGGGGTGAGGCTTGAAGAACAGCTAAAAGCTTTGCCACACTGTTCACATTTGTAGGGTTTCTCTCCAGTATGAATTCTCTGGTGTTGAATAAGGAGTGAATTCCGAACAAAGGCCTTGTCACATTCTTTACATTTATAAGGTTTTGTTCCTATTAAATAAATATAAGGTATCAATAAGAACAATAATCTTTATATTTATAATGCTTATTGTTAACATTGGATATTTTTATTCAGTTACATTTTTATATGAAATTTACCCTCCAATGAATCATAAAATATAGAATGTAAAATATATTTCTATACCCCAAATCATTGCAGCATTACTCAGAAAACACCACAGGTGGAAACAACCTAAATTTCCATTGTACCAAAAAGATGAAGACAATATGGAATATACAAACAATGGAATACTATTCCACCTTTAAAAGGTAATCATGTACTATCTACCATAAGGATGAATCTTAAAGGTGCTATGAAAAATGAAATAAAACCTATTACACAAAGACATATGACCTGAATTACTTGAAGATTCTATAGTAATAAAACTTGCAAAACTGAAAGTAGAATGCTGAATGTAATCAATTGTATGGAGACAAAAATATACAGTTTCTTTCATAAGTATAGAGTTATCTTCAAAAGCAAAAACATTTTCTAAAAATATACTGCAAAACAATTTGAATAAACAATGCTATTGAATAGCATACTCAAATATTCAAGATACTTTCTTTTTTTTTTTTTTTTTGGTTTTTCGAGACAAGGTTTCTCTGTGTAGCTTTGCTCCTTTCCTGGAACTCACTTGGTAGTCCAGGCTGGCCTTGAACTCACAGAGATCCGCCTGGCTCTGCCTCCTGAGTGCTGGGATTAAAGGCGTGCGCCACCACCGCCCGGCTCAAGATACTTTTATGCAATTGAAATAAATTTAAATGTATTAATTTATAATTATATAATTTATCTGTAAATCACAGAAATTTCAGTAAGGGCAACATGTTTATTCATAAACAGATGATAAATACAGCATAATTTCTACAAATCTGGCAGGAGTAAGCAACTATTGTATATAGTATGAAAACATGGGAATAGGTAAATAAAAATTAAGTTCTATTGGAAATATAGATACAGTTAACAGATTTTTTCATTGTCTTACATTTTCTTAACTCTAATCCAATCAGAATATGCCTAAACATATTATCAACTTATTTGTGAAAAACTAGACCAAAAACAACCCCCCCACACAGAAAACGGATTTCCAAATAAGACAAGGAGAATTTTGAACCCATAATATCCTGAAAGAATAAAAAAAATTATTTAAAAAATTAATCCAATTATATATCCTTTTTGGCTGGGACTATAAAAACACATGCATTTTAAATCATTGGTGTAGAGAAATTGAAAAGAAAAATCATACATTCAAAGAGAGCTCGGAGCTGACAATTTTGATCAATGAGCATATAGATAAAATTAGAGAAACTCTGTAAGTGGAAGATTTTTTGTCCCACCCACTCTCACAGCCACTTTTAAAATAATCACCCAGAGGCTTAATATTACTTGGAAATGCTTGGTTGATAGCTCAAGCTTATTACTAGTTACCACTTACATTTAAATTAACCCATTTCTATTCATCTATGTATTGCCATATGGCTGCAGCATTACTGATCTAATGGCATCTGGCTTCTTTGGTGGCTGGCTGGCATTTCCCTTTACTCTGCCCTTCTTCTCCTGTATCTCTGCTTGGAATTCCCGCCTGGCTCTATCCTGCCTTGCCATAAGCCAAAGCAGCTTTATTTATCAACCAATGAGAGCAACACGTATTCACAGCATACAGAAAGACATCCCATAGCAAAACCCAGTTGTGGCTACTATATTATAAAGGTTTGACTCAGTGGTTTTTAGAAGTATCTGTGAACTGTCTGAACTCTACACAGCAATGAAACATCTATCAGGATGTAGCTCTTCATAGGCAAAAGTAATTACTTTGTCAGTCACTATGAATGTGGGTAGAGATCACTGGAGGGGAAGAACATGACTCAGAGGACTTCAAAGTATGAGAGATCCACATGAAATGTCCTTGTTTGATAGTTAAGAGAAATAAATGGAGACTCCTAAAATTATTTCCATGAAACAGCTTCTCAATCCACATTTTAAAAGCCTGGCATTCTGTTGGAGTTTTGAACCTCTCATCTGCATCCTCTCACTCATACATTCCTACGTACCTGGGTACACGGCTACTATTGCTTGTTGTTTCACATTCCAAGGCTGTTTTCTTTGTTCCAGAAATGTGATCAGATATGGCTTAGAGAAAGCAAGACCTGTTTGTAGAAAAATGATGCTTTGTGTTGGTCTCTGGAAAATCAGCATTTCTATCCTAGTATTTGCTTATAAGGAAAGATGACATAAATGAAAGCTTGTAGGAAAAAAAAACCATTTCTCTAAATCTTTCCTGATAAGTATATTAGAATACAAAGGAAGATTTTACAATTTGAAGATCTTGAGCTTTATTTACAAATACAGAAAATTTAACATTAAAGGGTGTATTGTTTTAAGATTGTGTGGTATGTCTCATGCAACTTAATTTCGAAAATTACCACTAGAGTGAAGGATTCATAATTTAAAAACAAAAAAGGTTAAAAATAGAAGGAATATAATAAACTTATCTAATTTAGCCACTCTTCTATTTTTTCCTTAAAAGCAGAAATAAGAAATTCATTGATATAAAGCATAAGCTCCCATGAGATATTCTACAAAGAAAGACATTGAAATATTGACAATGAATTAAGAAATCAGTAGGGGAGTGATACTCACCCAGAGAGACAAGGTTGCTGTAATTCTCTAACATCACATCACTATACAAATCCCACTGTGCAGGGTCCAGGCATTCATACTCTTCTGGAGAGAAATCAATGGCTATATCTCTGAATGACAACTGCCCCAATATAGAAATAAATTAATTGCATAAGGTAAGTAATTATCAATCAATAAAGTTATATATTTGCTCAGTTCCTAATTTTACCAAAGATGAAAGGAGAGCTAGAAGTGGTTTGGATCTAAGTAATATTAATCAATACAATTCTTTGACATGTAGGAATGTTGTCTTATGTATTTAATGAAAAATGATGTAAGATCCACCAAAACTCACATTTTTAGTGAAATATAATGTAAACTGAAAGAATCCACACTATATATAGTGTGTGCTAAATTTGTATTATACTATATAAATTGTATATCTTTCACATGGAAGACCATTAATGGTAAGTTAGAACACTATAAATTTTTAAAAATATATACAATTATGAATAGGAAATGTAATTAAAATGCATATTCAGATGCAACAACTCTGGACTAAGTTCTGAGTTTCTGAATATGTACAGATCTCAGTATTGATATCAGTGACTAATCTGAATAGCCATGGATAAAATTGAATTTCAAGAATTTAAATAAGTTATATATTAAAAACATAGAAAGTATAGCAATAATACCTTTAGAATATTAAAATACACTACATGTCATTTATCTCCTGAAACATTTATCTTTTTTATGATCAAAAGTCTAAAACCATATCTTCTATATTTTTGAAAGGTATAGTATGTAACTGGTACCTGTGGTCACCATTCTGTATGATAGTACTCTTGTCTTGCTTCCTCCTAAAAGTATAATAGCACCAGTTCTCATTCCCTGATGTCACTGGCCTCTGGGAAACATCATTAACCTTCAATTTCTGAGATCAAATTTTGATTGAGATCAAGTGGCATTTATCTTTCTCTGCCTGAATTATTTCCAGATTTACCCAGTTTGTTACAAATGATAGGATTTCATTCTGCTTCATATGTGAATAGTATTCCATTATATCTATCTATCATCTATCTATCTATCTATCTATCTATCTATCTATCTATCTATCTATCTATATATCTCACAACTTCTTGGTTATTTTTTTCTTTTCTGACATCATTTTGCTAAAAATTTAGACAATTATAAAAATAACATTTCAACTAAGTTTATATGACCTCAAAAGTATAGAAAAAGGAATATTTTAAAAAGAGCCAAAAATCAGGCGTTTGTGCCAAAATAATGTTTAAAATAGTTTCATAGCGAAAAAAGATTAAAGAAAACCTATTACAAAGTCAGCCAAAGGAAACTGCTCAAATAATATTTATATCTGATATAGCATGTATAAAAAGAGCTAAATATTAGGAAAAAATTTTAATTTCTTTGAAAATAAGGAATATGATAATAAGGGCTAGAGAGATTACTCACTAGGTAAAGAACAGCTTGAGTTCCATCCCTGATACCTGCATGATGGAAGGAGAGAAAAGACTCCTGCAAGTTGCCCTTAGACCTCTACATGTACTATATTCTTTCTCTCTACTCTCTCTCTCTCATACACACACCCACACACCCACACACACAAATAAATAAATTTGTTAATAAAAAGAAATATGTCATAAAAGGAGATAGGATGATATGAGGTGGGTGCATGTAAGGGCACAAGGAAGAGAAGAAGAAAGGGGAATCAACAAACCAATAATCCAATTAAAAATGGAGTACAGATCTAAACAGAATTCTCAACAGAAGACTCTCAAATGGCTGAGAAACACTTAAGATGTTCAATATCCTTATCCATCAGGGAACTGCAAATCAAAATGACTCTGTGATCTTACTCTCCATCTTACACCTATCAAAATGGTTAAGATATAAAACCCAAGTGACAGCTCATGCTGGAAAAGATATGAAGCAAGGGGAACTCTCCTCCATTGCTGGTGGGAGTGCAAACTTGTACCACCAGCTACTTTGGAAATCAGTGTGGTGGTTTCTCAGAAAACTGGGAATCAATTTACCACAAGACCCAGTGTAGCTGAAAGTTTTCCTGTGTCCCACCTGGTCCAAAGCTGCTCAGACCCAAGTAAATACACAGAGGCTCATATTAATTAAAACTGCTCAGCCATTAGCTCAGGCCTACCACTGACTAGATCTTACATTTAAACTCAGCCCATTTCTGTTAATCTGTATGTCACCACGTGCTCCATGGCTTTATCTGTGTGCCATTACATGCTGCTCCCTGGAGGGCAGGCTGGTGTCTCCTTACTCAGCCTTTCTCTTCCCAGAATTCTCCTTGTCTGCTTATCCTGCCTGGCTACTGGCCAATCAGCATTTTATTTGTCAACCAATCAGAGCAACACATATTCACAGCATACAGAACATCCCACAGCACCTCTCCTTTTCTGTCTGGGTGGGACACAGAAAAACTTCAGTTACAACCCAGCTATACCACTCTTGGGCATATGCCCAAAGGATGCTCAATCATACTGTAACGACACTTGCTCAACTACATTCATAGGAACTTTATTTGTAATAGTCAGAACCTGGAATCAACCTAGATGTCTCTCAACCAAGGAATGGATAAAGAAAATGTAGTACATTTACACAGTGGAGTATTACTCAGCTGTTAAAACAATTACATCAGGAAATTTGAAGGCAAATGGATGGAACTAGAAAAAAAAATAATCCTGAGTGAGGTAACCCAGACAAAGACAAACATGGTATGTACTCACTCATAAGTAGATATTAGCTGTAAGATAAGGATAACATGCTACAATCCACAGGGAGACTAGGTAACAAGGAGGGTTCATTGGGGGGGAATGCCTGGATCTCCTTGGGAAGAGAAAATAGAGTTTTGTGAGTGGACTGACACTCACAAAAGGTAGGTGGGAATGGGAACATGAGTGATCAAATTAGGGAGAGGAATGGAGGAGACTACTTAAAGAGACTATTGGAAAGGGGGGCACATTTCAGGGTCAGGTAAAACCTGGTTCAAGGGAATCTCCCAAGAATCTACAAGGATGACCCCAGCTAAGACTCTTAGCAATAGCAGATATATAGCCTGAACTGGCCATCTCCTATGACCACATTGGACCCTGGCCCAACTGTCATCAGGGAGGCTTCATCTAGCAATTGATGGAAACAAGAAACAAGAAAACTCACAGAATCAACTAACCTGGGCTCATAGGAGCTCAGAGACCAAATCAACAATCAAGGAGCCTGCATGGGATTGAACTAGGCACTCTGCATATATGTTACAGTTGTGTAACTTGGTCCTCTTGTGGGACTCCTAACAGTAGAACAGTGGCTATCTCCAACTCTTTTACTTGCTTTTAGGCCCCTACTCCTCATATTGGGTCACCTTGACTAACCTTAATACATAGGGAAGTGCTTAGTCTTACTGCAACTTGATGTGCCATGTTGTGTTGATATTCATGGGACACCTGCCCTTTCCTGAACAGGAATGGAGGGGGAGTGAATTAGGGAGAGGGAATAGAGGGGGGTGGGGGGGACTGGGAGGAGTGGAAGGAGGGGAAGCTATGGCCAAAATGTGAAATAAATTAATTTATCAAAAAAAGGAAATGCCATAATGACACCCAATACTGTGTATGCTATTTTAAAAAATTTACAAGTATGAAAACATAAGTGACATGACATATTTAAGAAAAGCAACCATAAATAAGCTATAGTTTCTGAGTCATAGATTCTTGGTTATTTAATTTCATTTATTATTTATTTTGAGTTACATCTTACAATTTTTCTATTGTCAACTTGCTGATAACTATTTTTGCTTTAATATTATGAATCACACTACTACTTCACAGTACATTTATGAAGCCAAATATCACTGTTGTTTATAAAACTCAAAGTTGACACCCATCACATATTCTAATAAACTCATTTTGTAAAGCAACACATTTTTGGTTTTGATATTTTTTATAGTAAACTTTTCACTTACAAACCTAAAGTACTTGAAAGATGTTCCAAGGATAAATATAACAGAACTGATAAAATCTAAACTAACTGTGAGGCTTAATGAGAGAATAAAACCACCAGAGCTGTGCTAAGGCCAAAGCTTTTTTTTTGTTGTTGTTTTTCGAGACAGGGTTTCTCTGTGTAGCTTTGCGCCTTTCCTGGAACTCGCTTTGTAGACCAGGCTGCCTCGAACTCACAGAGATCCTCCTGTAAAGGCAAAGCTTTAAGGGATGAACTGCCAGGCTGTCTCCAAGAAGAGGGAGAGCTTCCTTGCAAAAAGGTGAGTTTTATAGGGTGGTTTAAGTTGGGTGGGAGAGTGGCAGGAGAATAGTAAGGGAAAAGGAACTGTTGCAGGTAAAAGGGGCTGCTATAAGCAAAATTTTATATGTGTGGGGGCTCTGGCCATTAGGACAGGAAGGAGGCTGTGGTCAAACTCTTCTGCTGAGATAAGGCATCAAGAAGACTTCTGAGAACTACAGAATGTTCAGTCTCCATTTTCCCAAAGGGGCTGGGTCCCATATGGGTCATCCATCTTGGTGTCTTAGGTGACTCCATCTTGGCAAAAGATCTGGGCCAGCTCAACACTAACTACAGGTATTAGTATAATACAAGCTAGCATAAAAACATATAATAAGAGCAACAATAATGCACATAATAATGGTTTATGGACAAATATGACCTATTCTACTTTTTAAAAATTATTTTTATTGCTTGATAATTTCATACATGCACATGACATTTTTATTAAAATTCCCCCCATTCCCCTCCTGTCACTTTCCCCTCCCGTCTTCCTGTGCTTTGTTTCAAACCCACTGAGCTCACTTTGTGCTAACTTATAGACATGGGCACCCAACATTTCCTAAAGTATAAGTAGCTTCTCTATAAACATATCCCTGAAGAAAACTCTTACTCCACCAGCAGACATCACTTGACAATAGCTTCTTAGCTAGGAAGTGTGGATTAATTTACCCTTTCCCCTTCCCTGCTGGAATTTTGGCTGATTTGATCTTGTATAGAACTTAAACATGCAGTGATAGCCACTGTGAGTTCATGTGTCTAGTAACCCTGTCATGCACAGCAAAAATTTTTCTGTAGATGTCTACTACCCCTGGCTCTTAAAAATCTTTCCCCTCTTCTGTAATGATTCCTGAGCTTTGGGATAAGGGGTGTGACATAGATGTCGCATTTATAGCTAAGCATATCACAGAATCTTATTTTCTGCACACTGACCATATTAATTGTCATCTACTATAAAAGAACCTTCTCAGATGAGGGTTGATGATTCCCTATCTATACTCTTGGTCTAAGACTAAGAACTTAAGGGGGAATTTTATATTCATTTAAGAGAATAACAGTAGCATGTTCTCCCCTATGACTTAGGCAGCCATGAATTTTTTTTTTTTTGCACAGTTATAGTACCAGGCATGAGTTCTATCTTGTGTCCCATATCTTAAATCCAAGCAGAAAGTGGTTGGTTATTCCCCTAACACTCACACAAGTAAGGCATATCTTTGCAGGCAAGTAGTTATTGTAGCTCACAGAGTTCACAGCTGGGTAGAACTTGCTGTGGAATTATCCTGTACCCTGTGAATATGTATTACTCTCATTGGTTAATAAAAAAGCTGATTGGCCAATAGCTGGGCAGGAAGAGATTGGGTGGGATAGCCTGACATAGAGAAAATTCTGGAAAGAAGAAAGGTGGATGGAATCTGGAGTTGCCAACCAGATGGAGAACAAGGCAGAAACACAAAATGGGACAGAGGTAAAAGTCATGAGCCTTGTGGTAATATATAAATTAATAGGAATGGGTTAATTTAAGTTGTAAGAACTAGTTAGAATAAGTCAGAGCTATTGGCTGAACATTTATAATTCATATTCAGTCTCTGAGTGGGTTATTTGAGACTGGGCAGTTGGGACAGGAAACGTCCATTTACAAAGACTGTTGATTATTTTTTCTCTCTCAATAGCATACCTAATCCCTTCTAGAACTATGAAAGCTAAACAGTAAGGATGAAGCTTTCTGCTTGGTACCAGCTACATTTCTCCAAGTCCTATGACTTAAGTATGTGGTGTTTTTAGCAATAAGTTCTTACCATCATGTTCTGAAGGATAACCAAGAAGCTATTCTAATTTTGTTTCCCAAAGAAACAGTTTATAATAAAAGTTTATATTTAGAACTCAATGAATGCATTGTCTCATTTTCCACGGGGCTGCTACTGATTTTATCTCTAAAGTGTAAAGTGTCCTTCATAGGTAGTTAGCACAAGTTAACACAAAAAGATTCACTAAATTTATATTAAATTTATATTTGGAAACTCAGATTGAGTGCATAACAACGTGAACTTTGAGAAATATAAACTGACAACTATCTATTGCTAATATAGACTAAAAGTTGAACTATCAAAGTTTACATAGAACCTCAAAGTAGAAAGGCGATTTTTTTTTTTCCTGAGACAGGGTTTCTCTGTGTAGTTTTGGTTCCTATCCTGGATCTTGCTCTGTAGACGAGGTTGGCCTTGAACTCATAGATATCTGCCTGGCTCTGCCTCCTGAGTGCTGGGATTGAAGGCCTGCACCACCACTGCCCGGCCTGAAAGGCGATTTTAATTTTACCTTCAATATACTACTATTATGTATCTAGGAATTAGTTTCTAGGTTCTGCCCCAGAAGAAATCCCATCCTTAAACATTATGCTGAGGAATCATTTAAAACACTGATAAGAGTGACAAGAGGCTTTGTCAGGTCCAGTAGCTTTTGCATTTAGGTGTTCTGATATGGGTGGAGGTTTGTAGTTTCATCACACTCCTAATGTGTCAAAATGCAAATCTTTTTGAAGACCCTAAGCAATAAGACTTAGAGATGGAACACAGTATGTGAAAGCACACTTTCACCTGAATAATGTGAAATCCAAGATCCAGAATAACGAAGGCATCCCTCCATGACCAGCAGAGGCTCATTTTATCAGGCAAGCAGTAGGAAGATTGCCACGCTCTTTTTGATTACAACATACAGAAAGTCAAACTTGTATCTAGATCTCTGGCTGATGGGTCTGCATTCCAGGTGGGCAATGATGGCATTACACTACACCATAGCCATTTGTTATGATTGAAGTTTAGAAATTATAAGTTTCAGTAATAGCTAAAGAACCTCAGTTAAAATATTAATAAAGGCTTTATTGTATGATTAAAATGATAATTAATATTTAACAATGTTTGGTGATGGTAGGTTAAGGTCAGGAAACTGATGAACATAATTGCCTTGACAGAAGGCTCCTAGGCATGTAGAATTCTAGGCAAAAATATTAGTAATTTTTAGTGGCTAAGAATGAAAACAAATGCTGGTATAATGGCATGTACTTTTAACCCAGCACTTGGGAGGTAGAGACAGTCAGATCTCTATGAGTTTGAAGCTGGCCTGATCTACATTGCAAAACAGTGTTATAGGCCATCCAGAGCTACATAGTGAGACCCCTTTAAAAAATGTAAACAAGTATCATTAAATTGAATCATGGTTAGAAAAGAGTAAAATTTCATTTTTCAACCTAACAGAGAAGAATGTGAATAATGTACACATAAACTGAGGTTCTATCAATGACAAGAACTATGTTGGTTCATATCAAATCCAATAGTAGACAAAAAATATTTAATATTTTGTTATTTATCTTGACATATAGAACTCATTTCAGTGGCTAAGTCCCTTCATTGGTTTACTGCAGGTCTGAAGTTGTATGCCTACATCATTGCCATCATCTCAACCTTAGAGCTGCTTTGTTTTCTTCTTTGCAATCTTTATCATCACTCATTATTATAGTTAGGTTCTTTCATGGGTCTTCTGCAAACCTGAAGCTGTGTTTCTGAAAATTTTAATAGTGCAATTTATTTTTCCTTGGTACTGTAAGGGAAGAGACTCTATTCCAAACCTTTCTAAGTTAGTTTGGGAAATGAGTAGCTTTCTCTTCAATGTGCTTTTATTGTCTCATGTGCATCAAGCTGATGGAGCAACAATGGATCATAAAAAATAACATTGACACTCCCTCAGGAGTACATTAAGGCCCATATATTCTCAGTGGGAATGTAGTATATCAATGCTTTCCCATATACAGTTGTCTCAATGAAAATACTTTCAATACAACAGTTCAAGGTAACTGAGGGTAAGAATTATTCATGGCTTGGAGGACAAGGGTGAAAGAATGGGAGAAGATTCTGAATACAAGAAAGATATATTTTACATAGATAACTTTGGCTATCATAGGAAGGGGAAAATAAGCATTTGAAATGATTACAAGGTGTACAAAAGTAAAGATTTACACGTTTTATTTATTTATTTATTTGTTTGTTTGTTTGTTTTCAAGACAGGGTTTCTCTGTGTAGCTTTGGAACCTTCCTGGAACTCATGCTGTAGATAAGGCTGGCCTTGAACTCACAGAGATCTGCCTGCCTCTGCCTCCTGAGTGCTGGGATTAAAGGCATGTGCCACCACCACTCGGTCAAGATTTACATGTTTTAAATACAATGTACTTTGGGGGTAAAATTAAGACAGCCATTGTCTTGGGTCACATTTACCTTAGAACCAGCCATTTCTTCTTCTTCCTTCCCTGTGCTTCTTCCTGTATTTGACTCAAAAGACGGCAGATCATGTAGACTTTCATGGACCTCTTTTTGTAGGTTCAAGATTGATGTTAGCGTTCACTCAGGTGTTGAGGTATTTCTGCATCTCATTTTTACTAATAGTTTTAAATAAGACAGTATTCAGCTTAAATCCAGAAAAACACTCAAGATCAGTGTTTCTATCTACATAAGGAGGGGAAAAATTATGAGGCATTGATATTTCATACCTAAAAAGGAAAAGAAAGAAAAAGTTACCTATAACTTTCAGAAAATAAATGAATTTACTTGTTTTTCAATGACAACAAACTATGAAGTGACCAATAAATCATATATGAACACTCTAGAATTGCCAATTCCCTCCCATATGACTTACTATTTAACTTCAATATCCAGGTAACAAGATAGAGGATAACCCATAAGAAGCCTTCAAAAGAGGATTTATTGTATTTTTGAATCATTGTAATAAATTTCAATTATAAGTTATCTTCTCTATTTTCTTAAATCCCCCCCCAACACATTTTGCAGTCATAATGGAATAGAGATTTTTCCTATTTATTTTCTCTGGTGGCATTACCAGTAAAGCATTGAAATTTCATTCAAAGTCACCTGCCAAGAAGAATAATCTGAGAAAGTCATTTACTAATTACTAATGGAATATAAAGTCAATGTCCTAATTTGCTTTTTGCTGTTGTGATAAATATCATGACTAATACCAACTTTGGGGGGCAAAGGCTTTATTTGGCTTATAGTTTACATTCCATCACTGAGGGAAATCAAAGCAGGAACCTGGGGCAACAACTGAAGCAGAGATCATGAGGAATGCTGCTTACTGTCTATGACTTCTTCAGCTTGGTTTATTATATAACCCAGGACCACTTGACCAGGGATGGCACTGGACACAATGCATTAGGCCATTCCATATCAATCATTAATCAAGAAAATGCCCCACAGATGTGTCCATAGGGCAGTCAGATGGAGGGTATTCCTCAATTGAGGTTCCCTCTTTCCAGGTGACTTTAGTTTTGTTGAGTTGACATAAACCAGTACAATCCCTAAAGAAGGATCTTGTTAAAGTACCCAAGAGTTTTACTGTTAGCCTTCCTCCTATCCTCCCCACCAGAAGGACCAAAAGTATTTTACCAGGATAACTGTACAATAGGAAAGGGAAACAGATTTTCAGGGGTCTACTTCTGAACTCACTCTAATTTCAGGAGATGAATGCCATTAAGGAGATGTCTGCTTTACACTGGAACAAAAGGAAGACTTCCTCAGGGCAAGACCCTATGCAGCTAAGCTTCCAACATGTGAAAGCAAAAGTTTTTAGCTCCTTGAAAACAAAAGCTGCTTATATGGTTCAATGTGAGGGTCTATCCAAAGCTGGCAGCAGAATGTGGCAGTATTGCCCACATGGTGCTAGCTTTAAGAGGTCTGAAGTGAAGGGATCATGGATTCTTTGTCAATGGTCTCAGAGTGCAAAGGCCATGCCATGTGTTGCAAGGGAGTCCCCTGTGTGAAGGCCCTGAGAGAGCAAGAGGCTGTGAGAGGTCGTGGTGTGAAGCTATGAAAGTGAAGCCTGGGTTTCACTGGAGATTGAAACTGAATCTGCTAAGGAGAGTTGCATACAAGAAGTACAACTAGCCCAAGAGAGACATGCATGTTGCAGCCAGCAAATCTGGTGCAGAGTCATCTAAGTCCTCTTACACCTGGAATGGAGCTACATGATTTGGAATTTGCCTTGTTGGGTTCCAGTCTTGCTTTAGTCTATTATTTTCTCCTTATGTCTCCATCCTCCCCTTTGGAATAGTAATATATATTCTGCGCTATTAAATGTTGGGAATAGGGGGCTGGAGAGATGGCTTAGTGGTTAAGAGCACTGACTGCTCTTCCAGAGGACCTGGGTTCAATCCCCAGCACCCACATGGCAGCTCACAACTGTCTGTAACTGCAGTTCCATGGGACCCTCACACAGACATCTGCACAGGCAAAACACCAATGCACATAAAAATAAAAATAAAATAAAATAAAATGTTGGGAGTATGTAATTTGCCTTTTGATTTTACAGAAGGTTACAATTAAGAAGTTACCTTGAGTCTCAAAAGAAACTTTCGACTTTTAAACATGGTTGAAACTGTAAGAGACTATGGGGAATAAATGCCAGGAAATTGAATGCGGTGGTCTGAATGAGAAATATCCCCCACAGATCTGGATATCTGAATACTTGGTTCCTATTTGGTGATGCTGTTTGGGGAGGTGGTGCAACCTTAGATTATATAGCCTTGCCCTACATCAACTCACTCTGCTTTATGCTAGTAGTAAAAGATGTGCCCTTTCAGCTTTGTATTCCTTTTGCCGTGCTTCCCTCCATAACAGACTTTTATCTCTCTTGCACTCTAATTTAAAATATATTTCTTCTGTAGGTCATGTTTTATCACAGCAACAGAAAAATAACTAATACAATTTCTTTTTTTTTTTTTTTTGAAGCACGCCTTAACTTTGGAAGTGTTTGCTCATCTTTCACTGTCTAATTGATAAAACACTTATTTACAGGTAGTGAAAAATAGAAACAGAAGTTAGTAAAAATGTATTTTCAAGATGATAAGCACCCCGGTGGTCTCAAACTTATGATAGTTCTCAGCTTTCCAAGTTCTTAAATTACAGGTATGAAGATGTAGAGACTTAAGAAAGTGTAGATTTGTGTCAGTTTTTTTAAAAAAGAATAAGAAAAAATGAAGGTAAGACATGAAATATTTTATCTAGCTATACAACATTTGTGTTTTAAGTATAATTACAAAGTACCAGGAAGTTAAAAATTAAATCATCTTGGTGTGATGGTGCATGCCTTTAAATCTCAGCACTTGGGAGGCAGAGGCGGGTGGATCTCTGAGTTCTAGGCCAGCCAGTGCTACATGGTAAGTCCCTGTCTTAAAACAAACAAAATAAAACAAAATTAAAAGTTTTATGAAGAGAAAAGGTGGGCCAGCAAGATGGCTCAGTGGGTGAGGGTACTGTACAAGACTGGCAACCTGACTTCCACCTCCAGAACACATGCAGACCAGAGAAATAACTGCAGAAAGTTCCCTCTGACCTTTATATGAGTACTCTGGCACATGCACACATGCCCCACACAAATAATAAGTAATAAAGTTAAAAAATGTATGGTTAATATTGTCACCTTAACAGGATTTAGACTCACATAGGAGATGAACCTCTGGAAATATCTATGAATCTAGATTGCATTAATTAAGGCTGGAAGACCAAACTTGAATATAGGTGGCACCATTTACTAGGCTGAGGTTTCAGACCAAATGAAAAGGAGAAAGTGAGCTGAGTATCAACATTCAGCTCTCTATGCTTCCTGACCGAGGATATAGTGTGACCAGATTCCTGATACTATGAGTCTCCTGTCAGGATGGTCTGTAACTCAGACCTATGAGTCAAAATAAATTTTTCCTTCTTTAAATTGTTTTTGTCTTATATTTTATCAAAGCAACAAGAGAAGTAATGAAAACAAAAGAAAATAGTACTCATATAAGAAAATGTTTTTAACAAATTTATTGTAGTCTTTAATAAATTTATTCTAGTTCAGTACCTCAAAAGTCTATAATTACATTCATTCACCAATCCTTCACTATTTCACAGAGCAACTACTAGTACATGCAATGTTCACAGCAAGTGCCCCAGAAAAACCATTTTTACTATACCTTTTCTATATTTGGATATGTTCACATATACTTGGAAAAAATTCTTCACCAATTACACATCCAATAGAGGATTAGTATCTAAAATATATAAAGACCTAAAGAAATTGAAAATAAAACAACCTAATTAAAAATGGGTATAAAATTAAGCAGAGAGTTTTCAAAAATGTTCAACATCCTTAGATATCAGAGAAATGCAAATCAAAAGTACTTTTCAATTTTATTTTATACTAGTTAGAAAGGCTAAGATCAATAAAACAAATGTCAGCTCATGCTGGTGAGGATGTGAGAAAAGGGGGAAACTTATTCATTGCTGGTGGGAGTGCAAACTTTTACAGCCATTATGGGAATCAATGTTGTAGTGGTTCATCAGGAAGCTGGGAATAGATCTACTTCAAGATCCAGCTATACCATTCTTGCACATAAACCTTAAGGATTCCAGAGATACTTGCTCATCCATGTTCACTGCTGCTATATTCATAACAAGCAGAAATTGGAAACATCCCAAATGCCTATCAACTGATGAACAGATAATGAAAATGTGGATTACACAATATTATATTATTCAGTTGTTTATTATTATATATTATGTATTATATAATATATATTTATTATATTATTATTCAGCAATATTATTCAGCTGTTCAAAAATGAAATTATACAATTTGCAGGTGTGATGGCTATTCTTGGTTGTCAACTTTACTACATCTATAATTATTTAAAACCCAAAAATAGAGGGCATACCTGTAAGGGATTTCTGATTAATTTTAAATAGAAAGATCTTCTAATCTGGACCTTTGAGGAAGGAAGACACACCTTTAATCCAGATCTAATCTTGGTCATGGCTTCTGCTGGGAGCCTATATAAGGACATGGAAGAAGGAAAAATTTGCTCTTTGCCTGCTTGCTCTCACCTTGCTAGCAAGTCCATTCCTTCACTGGCATTAGAGCCTACATCTTTGGGATTCCAGCATATACTGAAGACCAGCTGAGACATCCAGCCTTGTGGCCTGAGCAACTACTGGATTCTTGGACTTTCCCTTACAGGCAGCCATTGTTGGATTAGTTGGACTACAGTCCGTACGTAATTCTAATAAATCCTTTCATTTTTATTTTAAAGATTTATTATTTTTTTATCTATACAGTGTTCTGCCTGCATGTATACCTGCAGGCCAGAAGGCATCAGATCTCATTTCAGATGGTTGTGAGCCACCATGTGGTTGCTGGGAATTGAACTCAGGACCTCTGGAAGAGCAGCCAGTGCTCTTAACTGCTGAGCCATCTCTACAGTCCCTAATAAATCTCCCATATATATATAAATTCTGTTACTGTATAGAACCCTGACTAATATAGATTTTGGTGCCAGAAGTAGTTCTGGAACAACAGAAGTATAAGGATGCATCTTTTAAGTATAATGTAAAACTGCATCAGGCTGAGTTTATTGGGCCCTGAGAGGAGATTCTAGTTTTAATATGGAAGCTTGAACAGTTTAAAAAGGTGTCAAAAGTTTGTTTCAATGGTTGGCTGAAGCATTTGTCAAAAGATGGCCTAATGAAAAGGAGTTGGAGATGCCTGATATCCCTTGGCTTAGTGTTGATGAACGGATTTTAAGACTCAGGGAAACTGAAATGCTAGACTGGGAATGCTGTGTAAAACTTCAATGCGAAGTCCCAGAAGACATGCCCTTCACTATTCCTATAAGATGCAAAAAGTTGACAGTGGCACCAGCACATTTGAAGAGCTTTGCTGTTGCCCTTTTTCTTGTGCCAGATCTTGGGGTTGAAGATGCTGCTGCTCAGTTGGATGAATTAAATACATTGGGTTTAATTTGGCTGGGAGCTAGCAGGGGCCAGGTGTCATCACTGAGCCACCAAAGACAAGGTGATTGTAGGACTCATAACAGACAGCACAGACAAAGTGAATTTTCGGTGGCATTACTCATGTGGACCTTAGGTACAGGCTAATCAATCATGGTATTTCCAGGCATGAAATAGAGAAGAGGTCTACAGAATTTTTGTTTGATCTGTACAAGCAGAAAAATTCTCCAACAAATGAAAGGCTACATTGTATAATGGCAAAAGGCCTATGAATCAATTTCCAGATGAGACAGTTTGCTGATCCAGAACTCCTTGAATGAAGGGACAGCCAGGTTCCCCCAAGGAAGGACCTTTATAAAATATCTAAAAGTTTTACTGTTAGCTTTTCTCCAGTCCTTCTCCAGAGGGACCTATGGCCTAGGAAACAGTCAGACTTTCTGAGTTTATTGGATACTGGTTTTGAATTAACAATGATTCTAGGAAATCCCAAGAAACATTGTGGCACTCCAATTAAAGTAAGAGCTTATGGAGGTCAGGTGATTAATGGAGTTTTGGCTGAAATCTGACTCACAGTAGGTGCAGTGGGTCCCCAAACTCATACTGTGGTTATTTTCCCAGTCCCAAAATGTATAATTGGGATAGATATATTTGAAGTTAACAGAATTCTCATATTGGTTCCCTGACCTGTGGAGTGTGGGCTATTATAATGGGAACTCTGGGGACTGTTTTACCTTTTATTAAATCAAATCCAAGCACAATGATTACAAGACAGAAGGAGGAATCTGGGTCACATCTCCCGCTCTCTGCCGCAGCACTGTAACCTCTTCCCAAAGGGCCAAAGGGAAACTCCAAGCCAAGCCAAACTTCCCCTCATCCTCAGTTCTTATCCAGTCACATACCCAGAGAAGACCACGCCCATAGGGCTCAGTCATCCCAATACCATTGGCTTATCAGACCAAATTCCCACTACAGGCTATTATAGTTGGAAAGGCTAAATGGAAGCCTTTAGAGTTGTCTCTGCCAAGCAAAAATAGTATCACATCCCTGGAGGAACTGCAGAAATTAGTGTCACCATCAAGGACTTAAAAGATGCAGGGGTGGTGGTGGTTCAGCTAGAACCTGCAGCTCATTTTGTTCGATCCAGAAAGCCCCATCTCTCACTCTCCAAACCCCACACTCTCAGAGAATCTCCAACAAAGAAAAGGTGCCAAAAAGCCCAGATCTCCATTCTTTGCAGCTATGGCAGCTCCTCCCCTGAAGTTGCCAGCAGCCCAAGTCCCTGCCTAAAGCGCTCAGCTTTTGATCATACTTGGACACAAATCTATCTTGTGGAGGACAAGTTATCACCCCTCATCTACAGGGTATATAAGCTCCCTGCTTTAGTTTGGCTGTGTGATTTCTCTGGCTCCGATATCTGTGGCTGGAAGACTCACCAGGTGTAGTAGGACAGGTCCATAGAGCCAAGAAAATTGACTCAGACCAGGGCATGCACATAATGTACTTCCTTATGAGCCAACCTGGAATCTGCCTGAGGGCCTAGCAACAGGCACTGTCCAGAGTTCCTGGTCATTGTCAAGAGTTCCTGATCCTGCAGAGTCTACCTGAGGGCTTAGCAACAAGCACGGAGTTCCTGGTTGTGCCCAGCCAATGAAGGATGACCACACAATGCCACCAGATTGCAACACAGACTGGGTGCTGGGAGGAGGGTATATAAGGCCTCCCCCTGCCGCTGCTCCCCCCCATTATTAAATAAACCAGTTTGTTTTTTGCCTTCAACTGACTTCCAGTATCTGTGCTGTTAATGTCTCTCTCACCTTCTCTGCCTTCTCAGCCTTCTCACCTCCTCCCCTGAGGGAGCCATTAGAATCAAGCAACAACCTGGGTGGTGTTTTGCTCAAATAAACCTGTTCTTTTACTTTTTCAATTTGGCTTGGTCTGGCTTACTTTGTCAGCAGAGAAACCTATTATCATGATACAGAAAACCTATCAGCGGTTTCCACCACATCTCCTTTTAACTCTCTTATCTGGTCAGTGCAGAAGACATGGATTGTAGAGAATAACAATTGTCTACTGAACACTCAATCAAATAGTGACTCCAATTGTAGCTGTTATACCAGATGTGGTGTCCTTACCTGAGCAAAGTAACATATCTCCAGGTATACAGCATGCAGTTATTGATTATTATTTGTCCATAAGGACCACAAGAAACAATTTTCTTTCAGTTAGCAAGGCTAGCAATAAAACTACCTTTATAGTTTTACCTCAAGGATATATTAATTCTCCTGTGGAAGTAACTGTCTTATTCAATAAGAAACACAGAGCCAATACAGAGATGAAAGCCAAGAGGTCAGAGCAATAGCTAAGAGCTAAAAACCTTACCCTTCACTGGTCGCTGTACCTCTCTGAAAGAGACCTACTTCCTGTGTCTGTCTTTTTTATAGTTTCTGTTCTACCTCCTCATTGGTTGTAAACCCAACCACATGACCTCCTAGTCACTGCCTGTCTGTACAGACCTCCAGGTCTTCTATGGATGGTATTGAGATTAAAGGCGTGTGTCTCCAATGCTGGCTGTATCCTTGAACACACAGAGATCTACCTAGCTCTGCCTACCAAGTGCTGGGATTAAAGGCATGCACCACCACCGCCCAGCTTTCACTATGGCTTGCAGTGGGTCCCCAGTCCCAAAATGTATAATTGGGATAGATATATTTGAAGTTAACAGAATTCTCATATTGGTTCCCTGACCTGTGGAGTGTGGGCTATTATAATGGGAACACTGGAGACTGTTTTACCTTTTATTAAATCAAATCCAAGCACAATGATTACAAGACAGAAGGAGGAATCTGGGTCACATCTCCCGCTCTCTGCCGCAGCACTGTAACCTCTTCCCAAAGGGCCAAAGGGAAACTCCAAGCCAAGCCAAACTTCCCCTCATCCTCAGTTCTTATCCAGTCACATACCCAGAGAAGACCACGCCCATAGGGCTCAGTCATCCCAATACCATTGGCTTATCAGACCTAATAGCTCTGACCCCCGGGCAACTTTATTTATTAACATACAAATCACATTTCAGTACAAATAAAATATCACTATATTCTCCTGCCCTGTGTCATACAAGGGATCTTGATCATTTGTCTCTTTCACAAAATATCACATTGGTGCACAATATTGATGACATTATACTTACTGGACCAAATGAGCAGGAGGTAGCAATCACTTTGGGCTCATTAGTAACGTATATGCACATCAGATGATGAGAAATAAATCCAACCAAAATTCAAGGGCTTTCTACCTCAGTAAAATTCTTACGAGTCCAGCGGTGTGGACCATGCAGAGATATTCCTTCCAAGGTGAAGAATAAGTTATTGTACCTGGCCTTTCCCACCACCAAGAAAGAAGCACAACATATAGTGGGCCTATTTGGATTCTGGAGACAGCATATTGCTCAGTTGGGTGTGTTATTCTGACTCATATACCAAGTGACTCAGAAAGCTGCTAGCTTTGTGTGGGGCCTGGAACAAAAACTCTTCAACAGGTCAAGGCCGCTGTGCAGGCTGTTCTACCACTTGGATCACATTATCCATAAGACTTGATGATATTTCAATTTGGCTTGGTCAGCAGAGAAACCTATTAGCATGATACAGAAAACCTATCAGTGGTTTCCACCACATCTCCTTTTAACTCTCTTATCTATATTTCAGGTGTCAGTGGCAGATAGGGATGCTGTTTGGAGCCATTGGCAGGCCCCTACAGGTGAATCACAGAAGAGACCTTTGGGATTTTTGGAGCAATGTTGTGGGATATTTGATCACAATGTGTGAAAATGTGTTGCTGTTTTACCTTGCCTGCCTAGGCACCTTCTGATTGGTTTAATAAAGAAATGAATGGCCAATAGCTAGGCAGGAGAGGACAGACAGGACTTTTGGGCAGAAACAGGAACTCTGGGAAGAATCTGAGAGGTGGGGATTTTGCTAGTGAGACACAGAGCAAGTTGAATGTACAGTATAGAGGAGAGGTAATGAGAAATGTGGCAGAACGTATATTAATATAAATGGGCTAATTTAAGTTATAAAAGCTAGTTGGGAACAAGTCTAAGCTAAAGCCAAGCTTTCATAATAAGACGTCTCTGTATCATTATTTGGGAGCTGCTGGCCCAAAGAAAGTTCAACTACAGATCAAGGCACTATCATTATTTGCAGACAACTATTTTTCTTTTGAAAGACAGCTCTTAGCTTGCTATTGGGCCTTAGTGGAAACTGAATGTTTGACAATAAGCCACCCAGTTACCATGTGATCTGAGTTGCCCATCATGAGTTGAGTGTTATCTGACCCACCAAGTCATAAAGTAGGATGTGCAAAGCACCAATCTATTATCAAATGTTAGTGGTATATACATGATTGGGCCTGAGCATGTCTTGAAGACACAAATAAGCTACAGGAAGAAGTTTTCCAAATGCCTATTGTTTTTTCTTCCATTACAATTCCATCTGTTGTCAAGCATGTACTTATAACCTCATTAAATGCCCCATGATCATGAGGAAGAAAAGACTAAGGCCTGGTTTACTGATAGTTCTGCACATTATGCAGCCACCACCCAGGAGTGGACAGCTGCAGCATTAAAACCCCTTTCTGAGACAACCCTGAAAGACACTAGCAAAGGGAAATCTTCACAATGGACAGAACTTTGGACAGTATTTTTTGTCACACATTTTGTCTGGAAGGAGAAATGGCCAAATGTGTGATTGTTCACTGATCATGGGCTCTAGTCAATGAATGGCTGGATGGTCAGGGACTTTTAAAGAGCATGATTAGAAAATCAGTGAGAAAGGTATTTGGGGAAGATGTAGATAGATCTCTCCAAATGACAAAGGATGTGAAGATATTTGTGTCCCATGTAAATGCTCATCAAAAGTCAATTTCAGCTGAGGAGGAGTTCAATAATCAAGTAGATAGGAATACCCATTCTGTAGCTGAAATTTTTTTTGTGTCCTTCATGGCCACGCAGTCAATCAGCTGCTTATAAAATAATCACACAGAGACTTAATATTATTTATAACTGCTTGGACTTTTTTTTTATTATAATTGCTTGGCTATTAGCTCAGGCTTATTACTGACTAGCTCTTACACTTAATTTAACCCATAATTCTTATTTATGTTTAGCCACGTGGCTTGGTACCTTTTCTCAGTTCTGCCTTGTCATCTTGCTTCCTTTGTGTCTGGCTGGCGTCTCCTGACTTTGCTCTTCCTCTTCCCAGAATTCTCCTTGTCTGCTGGCTCCGACTATACTTCCTGCCTGGCTACTGGCCCATCAGCATTTTATTAAACCAGTGTACAAGGGCATTATCCCACAGCATTTCCCCTTTTCTGTCTAATCAAAAAGGAAGGTTTTAACTTTAACACAGTAAGATTACATATAACAAAACAGTTATCAAGCAAGAATTATAGTTATAATATCTAGTCTATTTGTACTTAGCAAATTTAAAGAAAATATTCTATCTACCATATATTTGTGAGTCTAAAGTTTTATATTTATCTTTTATCATAACGAAGGAGTATTATAATCATAACTATTTAGTCCTCAACTACATCAAAGACCTCAGAAGAATATAATATTATCTAAGTAGACAAGAAGAGAATTGTTAATCTATATGTTGCCATGTGTTCTGTGGCTTTACCTGTATGTCATTACATGTTGCTCCTTGGACAGCAGGCTGGCGTCTCCTGACTCAGCCTTCCTCTTCCCAGAATCTCCTTGTCTACTTATTTTGTCCATACTTCCTGCCTGGCTACTGGCCAATCAGTGTTTTATTAAACCAGTGTACAAGGGCATTATCCCACAGCACCATTCTCTGGACAGTCAGCCTCTTTCCCCAGCCATTCCTGTCATTGTCCAGTTTGCACAAGAACAAAGTGGCTATGGTAGCAGAGATGGGGGTTATGCATAGGCTCAACAACAAAGACTTCAACTCACTAAGGCTGACCTGGGTACATCTGCTGTGGAGTGCCAGATCTTACAATAACAATCCAACATTGAGCCCCAGATATGCACCATTCCTAAGGGTGACCAAACAGTGACCTGGTGGTAAGTTGACTATATTGGATCAATTTTTCCATGGAAAGGACAGCACTTGGTCCTTACTGGAATAGATAAACTGGTTATGGAATTGCCTTTCCTGCATGTAATGCTTCTGCCCAAACCACCATGTGTGCACTTATAGAATGCCTTATCCACTGTCATGGTGCAACAGTGAACCCAAGAGCATTTAATACACTGCTCTTAGCATGTTCCCTACCATCCTGAAGCAGATGGCCTGACAGAAAGATGTAATGGCCTTTTAAAGACACAGTCCCAGGGCCAATTAGGTGGCAGCAGCCTGCCTGTACGGCTGGGGTGGGGTTTTCCATGAGACGGTATATACTCTGAATCAGTGTCCAATATATGATCAGGAATCAAGGGGGTGGAAACAGGATGGTTTCATTCACTGTCACTCCTCCTGACCCACTAGGAAAATTTTTTCTTCCTGTTCCTTCAACCTTAAGTTTTGCTGGCCTAGAAGTTTTGGTTCCAGAAGGAGGAGCACTCCTGCCAGGAGCCATAACAAACTTTCCACTGTACTAGAAACTCAGATGTCCCTCTGGCCACTTTGGGCTTCTGATGCCCTTAAACCAACAGGCTAAGAAAGGAACAACAGTGTTAGGAGGGGTGATTGATCTGAATTACCATGGGGAAATTGAATTGCTTCTCCATAATGGAGATAAAAAAGTTTATGTTTGGAGTGCAGGAGATTGTTTAAGGGAACCTCTTGATACTACCATGTCCTGTAATTAAAGTCAATGGGAAACTACAACATCCTAATCCAGGCAAGATAACAAAGGGCACAGAACCATCAGAAATGAAGTTATGGGTCTCCCCTCCAGGAAAAGAGACAAAACTTCATGAGGTGGAAGAAATACAGAATGGGCATAGAGGAAGGTAGTTATAAATACCAGCTGAGGCCATGTGACCAGTTGCAGAAAAGAGGATTATAATTGACATGAGTGTTTCTGTCATATTTTTTTAAGAATGTGTTTGTGCAGATATTTGTGTTTTCTTTTCCTCTATTTTGTTATCATATGATGTAACATCAATTAAGAGACTATTACTGGTTATAATCTTTAAGTTTGAGATACTAAAAGAATGTCCCTCAAGGGACATTGCCATCTATTCTAAATTTATAATGTGTTTGTGGTTGTACGAGGGATGGTTATATCATGCTACATGTAATTATGACCTGGTTAAATATATAATGTGTTTTGATTATATGTAGGATACAGTATGTTTAGGTGTTATTATGTCCTGGTTATTGGAAATTAATCACAACATAAGGAGATATGATTGATTAGATTGTGTGTCAAGTTGACAAGGGGTGAACTTGTGATGGCTATTCTTAGTTGTCAACTTGATTATATCTGGAATTAAGTAAAAACCCAAAAATATAGGCATACCTGTGAGGTATATATATATATATATATATATATATATATATATATATATATATATATATGAGAGATTCATTCTAGAAGTTCTGTTACTCTAGAGAACCTTCACTAATATAGGTAAATGGATGGAACTAGAAAAAAAATCATCCTGATTGAGGTAACCCAGACCCCAAAAGACAAATATTGTAGGTTTTCTCTTGTATATGGATGTTATCTTTTAAGCCCTTGATATGCACGCTTCAATACATATAACAGAGATTAGGTATTGAGTCAGGGACTGGAGAGAGGACAGGATCTCCCAAAGAAGAAGAAATTGAATAAATAGTTACAGAAAGATGAGGAAAGAGTGGAGTGTGAGGCTTAAATGGGGAGAGGGATAGAAGAAAGGGGTAAGGGAGGACATATGGGGAGGAACAACTAACACTAAGGCCACTCGAGGGGCTATTTGGAAATCTAACAATTTAGAGGCTTTTATATATATATATATATATATATATATATATATGAAATCTAAATGGAGTCTAAATCTAAATAATGTGGGAGATTATACCCCAATTAGACATCTTTTGCCAGTAAGTGAAACATCCATTGCCAGGAATGGGTTATATCCAGTTTGTTTGCTAGACAAAGGGGCCCCATGGAAACTTCCAAACATCTCAGGATATTGCCTGGACTATTGGTTGTTCTCCATAAGCTGAAAGTAAGGCCCTACTGCTGAAGACAACACTTACATATCTCATTGAACACAGAGAAGTCAAGCCAGTACCTAACTAGAGGTTTCACCCCTACTGACTAGTATTCATAGTACTGGAAGGTACTCTGCACACAACCAGAGGAGAAAGGTAACTGCCAACCCAGCTACAAATCCTGTGATCTACAAAACTGACCTGCCTGTAAGATATGTTGGTACAATAGGCAGCACAAATGTTGTGGGAGCAACCAACTACTTTCTGATTGGATTTAAGGCCTACTCCATGAGATGGAACCTATACCTGATTCAGCTCTGGAGAAGAATCCGAGACGGGTTAGGCCATGAATCTGGGGGAATCCAAATATTGTTCTGCTAAACATAGCAATAAAATGACTCCTAATGACATTGTCTGATTCAACCATCATCAGAGAAGCTTCCTCTTCCAGTAGATAGGAACTAACACAAAGGCCCACAACTGGACAATGTGTAGAGTATGACAGACTTTGGAACACTCAGTCATAAATGGGATGTCTTCATCGAATCCCTCCACTCAGGGCTCAAGCTATACATAAGAGGAGGCTGAAAGACTGTGAGAGCTAAAGGGAATGAATGACTTCAAAGAAACAGTGTATTCCAGACACAACAATATAAACTCAAAGGGACTGTGGCAGCATCCTCAGGCTCTGCACAAATTCAAGCCCGATGGTGTTCCAATGTGGAGAAGGGGTAGTGGACATGGGTTCCCACCGCAACCAAGAAGATATCTCCAAATGGCATTTGCTTACAAAGGAAAATTGAGTTTTCTCCCATGGAGTCTCACTGGGTATATTAAAACATACTTAAGGGTAGGTTTCATGCCCACCAATAGATGGCCAACACAAAACACACTCAATGGTATTTTTGTAGACTTTTTTCTCATATTGTTTTATTTGCTGTGTGTTCTGCATGGAGAAATGAATTTAGAAAAATGTGTGGAGCCAGCCAGTGGTGGTACACGCCTTTAATCCCAGCACTTGGGAAGCAGAGGCAGGTAGATCTCTGTGAGTTTGAGGCCAGCCTGGTCTACAAAGTGAGTTCCAGGACAGCTAGGACTGTTACACAGAAAAACCCTGTCTGAAAAATTCAATCAATCAATCAATCAATCCTGTTTTGTTCAGCATGCTGTGCATATTTGCAATGCATTCATTTGATAGTTCCTGTGCTAGTGCTGGTTGGATCACAACTAATGCTTTAGTCGTCTGGTGCTTGACTGAGACAGGTTGGTTTAAGATGGCTTTCCTAATGTGTGTAGTGGCTTCTGCCTACTCTTGCCTAGGGCATGTGTCCTGGCCATGGGTTTCTACACAGTCTATCTATGCTCAAGGGTATAACTAACAATGGAAGAATATATTTAAATCATATATACTAATGTATGTTTGACCAAACCTAGTCAAAAAACAAAGTATAGTTCATTGTTGGAACATGTTGTACAAGCATTCAGACACAGGTGAAACAGTCTACCCTGCAGGGAAGGTCCTTAAGTTAAGTAGGTAAACAAAAGCTTTAGGACAATGGTTCTCAACATGAGGGTCACAATCCTTTTGGGAGGTCAAATGATCTTTTCATATGGATTGCCTAAAATAATTGGGAAACAGAGATATTTACGATTCGTATCAGTAGCAAACTTACAGTTATGAAGTAGCAACAAAAATAATTTTATGATTGAGGTAACCACAACATGAGGAATTATATTAAAGGCTTGCAGCATTGGGAAGTTTGATAACCACTGCTTTAGGAATTCCCTCAGAGTGATCAGATACACTAGGCCCCTCTGTCCCAAGCATATATATAAGCAGTAAGGGCTGCTGAGAGACACTCTCAAACTAAGCTGCTTAGAAGAGGCAACTGAGCCACTTAGCCAGGAAGAAGCAGAGACCATCCCAGTCACCTGAAATTGGCTCAGAACACCTGAGCTACCTGAAAGAAACACCCTGTTGAGCTGCCTACAAGGTGTGCAGTGAGCTCAAGGTTTCCAGCTTTTGTGAGGCATTACCCATGCTAGGATAGGTTTTTGGTGATGCAGCTGTCTTTGAGTTATTTCTGCTCCTGTTAAGTAACCTTTAATCTACACTTCAGTAACTAACTCAGGGGAAACTCACTGGTTCACCAAGTTGGGTTTTGGTGTTATTCTTACTTTGATCTCTCATTAGTTCACTATCTGGGGTGCATAGGCATTTAGTCTCCCCAGGAATAGTGTGGCACAACACCTGCTTATGATTACATGTCAGTGGTGACTCTCTTATAGACATGAACTTTAAGTATTTCACAATTTCTTTCTTTTCTTTTTTCTTTTTTTTTTTTTAAGATAGGGTTGGCCTCATATAGGCCAAGCTGGCTGCAAACTCACTCTATAGCTGAGGATAAACTTTTTTATTGAGACAGGGCCTCATTATGCATGCTTGGCAAGTCTAGAACTTAATATGTAGATCATGTTGGTTATAAAGTCACCTGCTTCTGTCTTTAGAATCCCAGGATTAAAGGCATGCATCACCACAGCCATCCTGTCCTTGTACTATTGGCCCAGCTGTTTTACTATTTCTTAGGTTTAATTTTAAATCATAGATCCAATTTAAAGTACATAAATGTAGAAATAAGATGAAAAATAACAATTCCTCAGAGGTTTGTTCAACTTTTGTTACTCTTGGAGATTCCAAAAGCCATCTGGAAATATAACTAAGAGAAAAGGTAGATGGAGTGAATAAGAACTTGTTTGGCCCTAATCCCCTGCTTCTCCCCATACATTAACTGGAAAGCACCAAAATGCCCTTGTGTGGGAAAATATAGCTGAAGGATGTACAAAAAGGACTCACTAAAGATGCATCTATGAGTATGATAATGGAGAATAGTATGTCATGTTATTTAAAGATATTGTTGTGAAATATTAGTTTAAGATTGTTATATTCCCTTATGTGGAATATTTGTTTAATGATATAAACATGTGTTGCATTCTTTTATGTTGCATCTGTTTAACTCTGTGAAGCTGTGTTACTTTGCCTAAAACACTTGATTGGTCTAATATAGAGCTGAATGGCCAATAGCTAGGCAGGAGAGGGATAGGCAGGGCTGCCAGGTAGAGAGAATAAATAGGAGAAGAAATCTAGGCTGGAGAGAAAGAAAAGCTAGGAGGGAAAAAAGGAGAAGATGAGGACACCAGGGGCCATCCACCCAGTCACACAACCAGCCACAGAGTAAGAAGGGAAGAAAGACATATAGAATAAAGAAAGGTTGTTAGAATAAAGAAAAGTCCAGAGGCAAAACATTAACGAAGAGAGACTGGTTAATTTAAATTAGAAAATCTAGCTAGAAGCAAGATAAGACAAGCTAAGGCTGGGCAAGAATAAGTCTCTGTGTATTTATTTGGGAGCTGCGTGGTGGACACCCAAAAGAGGAAAAAAAAAGATACTGTTTAATAATTTAAACAAAATAAATATTGTCTTTACTAAACTTAATGTTATAAAAATACATTGTACTTTTTGTTCTCTTAGTGCAGGGATTCTACATAGGACTCCACACCTCACTGCAACACTTACCCAAGCATCATGGAAAGTATGTATCTTGTAACACATGATTATATAGATTTCTTACAGAACAGTCTTTCAGTAATGTTACCCAATGTCAGTTTCTCCTGTGTCTGAATGCTTGTACAATTTGTTTCAACAATGAACTAAACTTTGTCTTTTGACTAGGTTTGGTAAAACAAACATTAGAATATATGATTTAAATATATTCTTCCATTGCAAGGCATGTACATCATGGATGTGGCTATTTCTCCACTTTTGGGCTAGAGTGTCTTATAGTCCAAAATGTCCTTGAACCTACTACATAGCCAAAGATAGTTTTTAATTAGGAGCCTTCCATAGCTGTTTTTCTGTTTGTTTGTTTTTATTTTTGCAGTGCTAGGGATTGACCCAGGGACTTACACATGCTAGAATTATGATCTAGGCAAGGGCTCCACTAGTGAGCCACACCTCAGACCTGCCAAGGATGATCTTGAAGTCCTGATTATCCTGCCTCTCCCTCCCAAATGCCTTGCTGTCAGGCATGCACCACAAATTTTACTTATGCAGAAAACAAAAACATAAAATGGGTTTGTAACTGGAGAGAATGTTACTGTAATAGATTTTAAGAAACCTGTTTTCTTCATATGCATCAGGCAATATACTTTTCCTATTTTAAATAATGTATAATAGAATACTATTATTTTCCTGCGTATCAGAGATATATAGTAAATGATAGGTGTCAGGGTTGTTTTCCTTATAAAAATTATATAATCCATAGAAAATATTAGTATTAAAGATAAGGTGTTTATAAGTACTTTAATGCTACAAAACAGACTCATGACAAATGAACACTTGGCATAACTTAATTAAATGTAGCAAAATATGTAAAACCAGAACAAGACATTAGAAATCTAGTATGTACAAATCTTGGGACCCTGAGCAAGTCAGATCTCTTTTAATTGATTTTTCACCTTTCAGATAAAGTATAAATATATTGGCACGCCTTTCCAGGAAGAACTGTCATGTACATGGAGCATCAGTGTACTTAGATGCCACATTAGGTGATGAGTCATTTTAGAGCGTATACTCTATAGATAAGGGGATAGATAGATGTAAAGAAGTGTGAGTAGAGACTGTAGACAGAGACTTATCAGGTACACCACCAGGTCATACCCCTCACCCCCACACACACACACCTTAAATCTCCTCCAACATTACTTAAAATTCCTAAGACTATGACTGTCTTTCTCAGCCCAACTCATCTCTCCTGAAAATTGGTCCAAAGCTTCCAACATCACACAGTCCCTGATAAGTATTAAATTTTTTTTCACTCTAGAGTGTAGGATCAGTAATTGCTTGGACTAAGGAAATCTAAGGTGGTCCTCTTTCTGGAACTTTTATTTCTATATGGAAGGGTTGCTAGGAGAGTTCAGGTCAGAGGGTAGTGTACCTGGAGGATTTGTCTTCAAAGGGGGGGGGGGGGGGCTTTTAAAATCTGTAATGATTTATTCCAAAGAAAATGGAACGACATTCCAATACATCAACTTCCCTCACAGAACTCTGCCCCCAGAAACTGTTTTTATAAACTGTTAAACAAAGAGTACTAGGCAGGCTAGAGACTCCACTTGGTTAAATACGCCAAGAATCTCATAAGTACAATAGTCATGTAAGTCTCATTAAGCTGATAACATGACCTCTCCACAGCAAAGCTGGAAAATGAACTCACATTATACACCTCCCAAGATCAGGTAGTCAGCTGAAACAGCCCTACCTGGAGGGAGCGAGGAGAGCAGTGTCGGATTCGGCTATGGGAGCCATCTGTCCAATTCTTAGAAGCACACTACATTCTAACAGAGCGACCACTGAAAGATAGCACTGTTCCAATCATCCTCTCCCCAGTCATGACCTGCGGATTCTGACCGGGTAACTCAGCCTAGATCACCGCAAAAACCTCCCAAACAGGTTCTATCTGCCTTATACCCACCCACATTTCCGCTCTCTGTAAGCATTGGAACATCCTCCGACCTGCAGAGTGTCTCAGGCTTGTAGAGCTCCTCTCCCCGCTGGCAGGTACCTTCAAGTCAAATAATCAAACCCAAGCTTGTAGGACAGCGAACAGTACATCCAGAGGCCGGAACTCGAGGAAAGACTCTTGGGACATATGCGCACAGAAGATTTCCACGGCCCTTGCTTGTGACGTCACACCAGGCAAGACTACATTTCCCACAAATCTGTGAGAGCGAATTTCAAGAACCCTTGAAAAGATTTGATTATTTCCTGGGTTTTTAGCTCTGCTTCCTGAGATTGAGGGTGTCATACAAGCAACCAGTCTCCATACACTGAATAACTACAGGTAAATATCATGTTTCTTTTTAATTCCCCTAATGACAAAATGAATTGATTGAAATATTTGAATGTGGTTAAAACCTTTGACAATAATTGTTTTATTCGTTTTACATATTATTTCTGGTTATGATGGTTTAAAATCACATGCCTACTTACAGATGATTATTATAACATGGAAAATTGACATCAACTCAATCTTTCTTGAAAGTAAACAATAAAAAATATGGGAACTCACTCCTAACACTTTAAAAAATGATTTTTGAAGCCAGCCTTAGTGGTGAAGGCCCGTACACTCAAACTGCACAGGAGTCTGCAGCAAGATTGCAGGGCCAAAGACATGCCTTCAAGTCCTAGCTGGGCAATTTAGTAAGACTTTTCCCTCAGTGAAAAATGCAAAGTGATGGGGAGATAGTTTAGTGATAGGACACTTGCCTACAATGCAGGAGGTCTTAATTTTAACACCCAGTACCAAAAAGAAAATACATCTAGAGAGATGACTCAGCCCTTTAGAGTATTTGTTGCTTTTGCATAGGACCAGGGTTTGATTCCCAGCACCCACATTGTGGCTTACAATATTCTTGACTCCAGTTCCAAGGTGTCCAATGTCCTCTTCTGACCTCTGCAAGCACTAGGCACACACATGGTGCACATATGTACATGCAGGCAAAACATTTGTATACATAAAATAAATAATTTTAAAAAGGTTAAAATAAATAAAATTGAATGAAATAATAAAAAATCTTGATCTTATCTAGTAAAATGTGTGGCCCATAAATGGGTCAGATTTTATAGTTAGAAAAGTTTTAAGACTGGAAAATGGTTCAGTGATTAAGAGTACTGGCTTGTCTTTCAAAGGACCTGTATTTCAGTCACAGTACCTTTATGTCAGCTCATTCCAATTCCAGGGTATCTGTCACCCACTTGCTTCCTCAGACATTTTATGAAAGTTTAGCACAGACATGCATTCAAATAAAACATCCATACACACACACACACACACACACACACACACACACACACACACACACACACACCCCAAGAGAAACAGTTTTAGTATGTATATTGAAATACAATAGGTAGGAGATGGGTTTGGGTTAAGGTTAGGGTAACAAGTGTTCTTAACCTCTGAGCTATCTCTGCAGTCTTAAAGTAGAGTCATTTTTGAGGTTCCAGAGTCCAGGCCCAAAGTGAAAGGTATGACATCTTGGGATTTAAAGTTTTGACATCTCCAGAGGAATTATTAGCCCTTTGTAATCTCAATTTCCCTCAAGATAGAAGGGGCTTGAGTAAAAATTGCTTCTAACTCCTGTCCTGGTGCTGACATTCTGAGATATAAGATTTGAAATTGGGATACTTAGGTTGGAGCCTGAAGTCCCATGTTTGGGAGACTGAGTGAGGCAGAAGGATTCTTTGAGGCCAGAAATTTAGGGTCAACTTTGGCAATATGGTAAGACCCGGTGTAGCTGAAAGTTTTCCTATGCTTCGTTCAGGAAAAGCATTGTTTTGGAAATAACTCCCATACTTTCCTTGTCTCCTGCAGGTAAGAAATCTTTCATTTCTTCTGTCTTAGCTGTTTGATGACTATTCTTGGTAGTCAAACTGACTGTAATTAACTAAAACCCAAAGAGTTGGGTACACCTGTGAAGGAGCTGTCATTTCTGCTGAGATTTGGATGGACCATGAGGCAGACTGGTTCTGTTGGTCCATGTGTTGACCTGGACAGTGGCCCTTGTCCTCTGAGCCTCCCTGTGTATGGATTTCCTGGGGAAGGGGAGACTCTGCAGCCCTGACATGAGAGGATATGATGCTTGTATTGTCACTGTCCAGTGGGCACACACAGGTACTGCTTTTGGTGTGCAGTGGGAAGACAGATTGAAAAACTGAAGGTCTGGTTTCTAGAAGTTCTGATTGCATTCCAATTTCAGGTTTATTTTATAAATGTTACAAATAGTTTAGAAACTGGTAGAAAGATGGTGATGTGGATCACCTGTCAGCAATACATGATTAGAATGCTTTTAAAGTTCTGCTACTACCAGCCACAGTGGTGTGATTCGGTGAAGTTTAGTTCCAGGGGACAAAAGGAGTGATCTTCAAAGATTTCTCAGTTGTGCATGGTGTTGGGCAGGTAGATAGGGCAGAATTCACATCTTGTGCCATAATCCATGTGGCAGAAAGCAGATTTTAAATTATTCTTCTCTGTTGTTTTGGGATTGGGCATCAGTGGGGCTGGGTTTACCTGAAACCACAAAGAGGCATAAGGGGCTCCAGAGCCATAGTAAGAGATCACTTCCATTTGCAAAGAGAGCTTTAGATCATGGGGCTTCTGTCTTTGAAAGAAATATCAGTAGCTGGAGGGTCAGAAACAACAGTTTAAGGGTCACTTAAAGTTAATTTTGTGAAAGTTGTGAAGTCTGTGTTTAATTTCTATTCACATAGAATCATAGGTAGCTGGGTGACATTGGTCAAGATCACACTTTTCCTGGTGAAGTTTCCTTTGGTCTTTTGATTAAAAGTTGACTATTTTCCTGCCTTCATTTCTGGCTTTTTCTCTCTTTCCCTTTTATTCTTTCACAGATATTTTACACATTCTTGATTGTTGTATCTTTATGATAAGTATAGAAGTCATGTCAATCTGTGTACCTTTTTTTTTTATAATCCCATTGAGAATTCTGAATGTTTCTACTGTGAATGTAGCTTTGTAATCAGCTTTCATGTTATAAATTGTTGAGCACTGTTATTGGATGGTATTCATTTTATGGTGCAAATTTATCATACAGAACATCTTAATTTTGATGCTTCATGCTCCCAAGGATCATTTCTTTACTTTATTTAGATTTTGTTATTGTTTTTGTTAATCTGTGAAAGACTTTTGTTTTATTAGATAAAAGGTATTATGGGTCTTGGCATGTGGCTTAGCACATATTCTTTTTGGTGATGGCCTGAGTTAAGATACCTACAGTTGGGAGGCTCATAACTCTCTGCTATTCCAGATCCAGGGGCTCTGATACCCTCTTTTGTATGTCACCTGTACACATGTGGAAGACATTCTCTTGCACAAACTTATTCAGAAAAGTAGCAGCAAACTTGTTTTCAAAAGTGCTTTTGATTTATAAAACAATTAGAGTAAAACAAGTTGCTTTAGGTGTTCCTTAAAAATCTGTTTTCTTGAATTTTGTTTTAAAAAGTTTTTATTTCCTCACTCTGATGCAGACTTACAGGGAATTATCAAACATAGGAAACAAAGTGGTGTCTAAGTGATCCTAACAGACATCTTTTTCTTTATCATAAGAGAATGAGATCCTTTTAGTAGTCAAAACTATTTTCTACAAAGTTAAAACATCAGAAAGCTTCAAATGAATCTCTTCAATTTTGGTGGAACAGTCCTCCTCTCCCAACCCATTTTCTGTTATTGGAAAAGGAGAGGACCGGAGTGTGCAGGATGAGTTTTGGTCAGTGATTTCTTGGTGTTTGATTTTGATTAGAATCTTGTCATTCTTGTTTAAGGGACCACAATATATATTTATAGGTCTGTCTTTGTGTCTTGTTTTGTTAGTGGTATCAACTATGTTGTTAATTTTATCAATTATCTAATTATATTGCTCATTTTCTGGAAAATGATGAACCTTCACCAATTTTGTATTCAGAAAATTCCTTGTTATGAGTTCCTTGTGTTTTTGTTGGTTTGGGAAGTTTCTGTGGAGAGACAATTTTAGTTTTCTCTTCTTGATGTTAGACGCTTGCCTCTTCCCATTTTCTGGCACATCTGTGTTTTCCAGTTGTTGCTATCTTCATGTTTGTGTTTTTGCTGCTTAAGTGATTGATAGGATTAATACATTGGCTTTGGATCTTTAAAACCTTCTTGTATATTATTGTTTGTTTTTCCTAATTAGCTTCAGCTGTCAACATAGCCTATAGTCATCTGAGGGAACATCAATTGAGGGTATGCCTAGATCAAAATATCTGGTTACTGTGTCAAAGAGAGATTGTGTTGATTTTGTTTGTTGTGGGCTCTTCCACTGAGTTGGCAGTATCTCTGAGGAAGTGGGCCTGGGCTGGATAAGAGAGCTAGCTGAGCATAAGGCAGTGATAAAGCAAGAGACAAAGCCAGGAAACAATGTTTTCACATGTTTTGCCTTCAGTTATTAGATTGAGTTTCTATCCTAAGCTCCCACAAGGAAGGACTGTGACCTAGGGGTATCAACTAAATGAATCTGTTTGTTGCCTGAGTTACTTTTGGTTAGATAATTTAGTCACAGCAACAGAGAAGAAAGTTGTAACAAAAATGGTACCTCAAAAGTGATTTTGTTGCTGCAAAGGATCTGGAAATGTTGATTTTTGGAAAAATGTTGAAGATATCAGGTTTTAATGTGATGGTGTTGTGTTCCCCAAAATATTGTGCATGCTAATAAACTTATCTGGGGTCAGAGAAGAGAACAGCCACATTATTAAATGTAGAGGATAGGCTGTGGTAGCACACGCCTTTAATCCTAGCATTCCAGAGGCAGAAATCCCTCTGCATCTCTGTGAGTTCAAGGCCACATTGGAAACAGCCAGGCATGGTGACTCATGCTTTTAATCCCAGAAAATGAGCCTTTAATCCCAGGGAGTGATGGCAGAAAGCAGAAAGGTATAAAAGATGTGAGGACCAGAAACTAGAAGCATTTGGCTGGTTAAGCTTTTAGGCTTTAGAGCAGCAGTTCAGCCGACATTGATTCCGGATAAGGACTCAGAGGCTTCCAGTCTGAGGAAACAGGATCAGCTGAGGAATTGGCAAGGTAAGGTGGCTGTGGCTTGTTCTGCTTCTCTGATCTTCCAGTGTTCACCCCAATACCTAGCCTCAAGTTTGATTTTAATAATAAGAACGTTTAAGATTCATGCTACATCTTTTTTTTTAAGATTTATTTATTTATTTTGTATACGTATGACCAGAAGAGGGCACCAGATCTCATTACAGATGGTTGTGAGCCACCATGTGGTTGCTGGGAGTTGAACTCAGGACCTCTGGAAGAGCAGTCAGTGCTTTTAACCTCTGAGCCATCTCTCCAGCCCTCATGCTACATCTTAAGATGTCAAAAGCCATAGACAGCTAGACACAGAGATAATTGGCTGTTCTTGTAGTTCCTGGAAGATGGGAATGCTGAAAGTAATGGCAGACAGTGGAGGTCAAGGTCATAAGATTTTATTGGGCAATAAGCTCTTCAGGAAACCATGGAGTTAGCCTGGCCTACCTTCCTTGAGAGATGTGTCATATGTTTTTCAGGTTAAATTCCATGGCTCCTGGGGCACAATGAACCTTCCAGTTCTGACAGACTGATGCACTTCCTCAGGCAGTGAAACATTCAAGCTGATTTTTGGCTTTCTGTATGATCTCTTAGTAGTCAAAAAGCATGGAAAATTAAGAGGACAATTGGTCTTTGTGGTGATATATTGTGTGCCCCAGTAAAACTTGCCTGAGGATCAGAGGACAGAGCCAGCCACTAGATTAGATATAGAGGTCAGGCAGTGGTGGCACACACTTTTAATCCTATCACTAGGAGGTAGAGATCCATCTAGATGTCTGTGAGTTCAAACCCACACTGGGCTACAGGAGATTGATCCAGTATAGGAGAGAAACAGAGCCAGGCAGGGGTGGCACATATCTTTAATTCCAGCACTTGAGATCTCATACCTTTGCTTGGGAAGCACACAGGCCATGAAGTAAAATGGCAGGGCAGAGAAAGTTATATCAGATGTGAAGAGATCAGGACTAAAAGCATTTCAGCTGAGACCCTTTTGGGTGAGGACTTAGAGGATTTCAGTCAGAGGATTCGTGGAATTGGTGAAGTGAGACATGGCAGTGCTCTGGTCTTTCAGCTTTCATCCCAATATCTGCCTCAGAGTTTTTTATTATAAGAACATTTAACATTTGAACAACAGGTCTTAGACATTAATCTTGTGTATATAGCTTGACAGTTCATTGTATCCTGGAAATTGCCATTGTGTTCTGTTTCTGATAAAGATATAAAAAGTTTGATTGTTTTCAATAAAACAGTCATAGCCTCCTCTTGCTGTGGCCCCTCCAGCCCAAGCCTGGCTTCATTCCTTGTGGCCCTATCAGGTGATCTTGGCCTGGTAAGTATGGGCAGGTGCTTAGAAGACTTAATGAAAAAATTAGCTAGAGTTCATTTGTTTGATAGTTTGACCCAAATCTTTCTTATTCTCTCCAAGTCCAGAGAAAGTGGGCAGAATTAAAAAGTAATGGGCTAATTTCTTAGACAAAATATTGTTTTTGTTGGATGGTTATTACTGTTGACTCATTCAGGTCTACAGTGAAAAAGAAACACGTAGAAAGAAATGAAAAGCTCTATTTTGTTGAGAAAAACAGCACTAGGTAGTCTCAGATGGCAGTCCAGTGGTGAAAAAGAAGTAAGGATTTTCAGAGATTTTAGCACCATTAAAGGTAAGACCCTTGCCTTTTTTTAATTGAAAATAGATTTTCATATAACATGTTTTGATTATGATTTCTCCATCCCCAATTCCTCCGACATGCTCCCCTCCCATCCAAATATATACTCCTTCTCTCTTTCTTATTAGAAAAGAAACAGGCATCTAAAAATTCTGTTTGCTTTCTTATACACTGCAGTACCACCTGCATAAGAATAGTTCAGCTCCATAGTGGGTTGGGCCCTCCCTCATAAATCATTAATCAAGAAAACACCCTATAATTGAAGGTCATCTTCCCCAATAGTTCTAGCTTATGTCTTCTTCAGGAAAAGCCAACCAGGACAAGGACCATGAGTTAAGAGCCAGCATGAGCTATGTAGTGAAACCCTATCTGAAAATAAAATCAAATAAAGTAACAAGCTAACTAAATAAACCCTCACAATTCATTTATCTTTTATCATTACTCTTTTCAAATAATTTGGTCCTCATCCCAAGATGTTGGAATGTTTCATTATGAAAGCATCTAGTATTTTTGTCTTTTCTTAAGTTTGGCTTTTAACCAAGTCTAATGATTTTGTTCAGAGGTATAAAACAGAGAAGGATGCTTTGGATATGGGTAGGATCTGCTCCAGGTGTCATACACTTTGATCTTTGCTCCTAAATCAAATCTCAGGATAACACCGAGGAATGACACCCAAAATTGTCTTCTTGCCCTCTCATGAACATTGTACCCCATACACACATGTGCACCTTCATTTGAATACATATGCAAAATAAAAAGAAAAATTAAAGTTTAGGAATAATGATAAGTGAAAATGTCTAGGAGTTAGTTCATTAATATGACTGGTTTTTGTTTCTAGAGCACAAGTTGAATTTTGGAACTTAAGTGGGCTGATTGAAGTCTTAGGGAGGGAATAAGATTCAGAAGAGTCATTTAAGTCAAGAGGGTTAGTAGGAATGATTAAGTGTAAATTAGGAGATAGGAGTGATGTCAATAGGGTACCAGAAAGTGTTTTATCATTAGGGAAATGAAAGAAGAAAAGCACACTACTTGTCTTGTTAATGAAAACACATGTGTTCAATATTCTACTGTTTGCATACACACAGATTCCACAGTGCTTTTGTGGAGGGCAGAAGACAACTATAGGGATTTTGTTTCCTTCTAACATATGTGTCTTGTGGATCAAACTAGTCTTTAGCCTTGATTGCAATGTCCTTTATTGTCTGAGGCAACTCTCAGCTCTTGTATTTTATTACTTTTATTTATTTGTCAGGGCTAATTTGCATGTGTGTCTAAGGAACTGACTCAGATGGTCTTGCTTGTCTATCTTTAAATATTAATCATACATAGGTTTGCCTGCCATCCTAGGACTTAATGCAGTCCAGCATAGCTTTTATTCAGTTCTACAATATATAACCATGTAGATTGCATCTAGGTTTTATTATTTGTGTACTCATGTACAGGTGTCTTGGTGATCATGTGTACTTACAAATATCTTTAATGTTAGGAGAATCAAGATGTTTTGAAATTATTACTTATAATTTTGCTATTGTCCTCTTATCACATTCTATAGGTCATTGTGTAGATACTTAAGCATTTTTCAAGAGAAAGAGTTCAATTTCTGTGTGTTAATTAAAAGCAGCAATGTTTGTTTCTGGTGTGCAGTAACAGTAAATGTACCACATTTGCTTCCTACTTTGTTCATAAAATCTAAGATCTCGTATTGGATAATGTGCATTTTAATGTTTGCTCATTATATACTTAGAACAATTAGAGTACAAGTACATATATATTAATAGCATTTTTTTATTTTTAAGTTGTAAGGCTCTTGAGCTTTTTTCAGAGGTACATTCTGTTGCTACTCTGTATTTTATGATAAAATGTAACCAAAATATAAAAAGTAGTGATAATGCAATGATATTTATATCAAAGTATATACCTTTACACTTATTTACATATTTATAGCTGAGTATATGCCTAGACCATCATTGTGGAAACACATTCCCAGAATGAAGAATATAATACAATTCAAGATTTTAGTTTGCCTTTGAGAGGATATAGAGGACTTGAAAGGGTGGCAGCATATTTTGATAGATATTAAAATGAGTACACAATCTTGCTTCATAATTCCATTTGATTGAAATATATTTTTTCCTCCCCTTTCCAGGAGGTAATGTTTATTTTTGATATTGAGGTGTGTTTCTTATATGCAGCAGAAGCATGGACCCTGTTTTCATATCCATTCTGTTAGTTTGTATTTTTTTATTGGATAATTGAGACCATTTATACTGAGAGATATCAATGACCAATGATTGTTGATTTGTTCTTATTGTTCCTCTCTCTCGCTCTCTCTCTCTCTCTCGCTCTCTCTCTCTCTCTCTCTCTCTCTCTCTCTCTCTCTCTCTCTCTCTCTGTGAGAGAGAGAGAGAGAGACAGACAGACAGACAGACAGACAGAGAGTATTAGTTTCCCAGTTTCCCTTCTTTTGGCTTTGCTGGTATGAGATTATTTCCTGTGTTTCCATGGTTGTAGTTACTCTCCATGGATTAGAGTTTTTCTTCTGTAGAACTGGATTTGTAGATAGATATTGTTTAAATTTGATTTATTATGGAATATCTTATTTTCTCCATCTGTGGTAATTGAAAGTTTTGCTGGATATACTAGTCTGGGTTGGCATCTGTCGTCTCTTAGAGTCTGCAGCACATGTGTCCAGGTCCTTGGCTTTTAGAACCTTTATCGAGAAATCAAGTGTAATTCTAATAGATTTATGTGTTACTTGGTGTTTTTTTCTTCAGCTTTTTGTAGCATGAATATTAAAAAGTCCTATTAATTAAAAAAAAAACCATACACACATATAGGAGTGAAAGCTGAAAGATCAGAGAAACAAAGCAAGCCAGCCATGTTTTTACCACTACAAAATCCTCAGCCTCAAGAGCATGAGTTCCTATTTCCTCATGCCTTATATACCTTTCCCTGCCCAGACATCACTTCCTGGGATTAAAGGCATGTGTGCTTCCCAGTACTGGGATTAAAGGTGTGTGCCATCACTACCAGGCTCTGTTTCCAGTGTGGCCTGGAACTTACAGAGATCCAGACAAATCTCTGCCTCCCAAGTGATAGGATTAAGGATGTATGCCACCACTGTCTGACCTTTATTAATCTAGTGGCTGGCTCTGTCCTCAGATCCCCAAGCAAGTTTATTAGGGTACACAATATATCACCATAGCTTTTAATATTCTTTCTTCAATATGTTTAATGTTTAGATTATTATGTGGTGAGGGGACATTTTTGGTTCAATCTCTTTGGTGTTCTGTATGCTTCTTTTACTTTGATAGGCCTTTCCTCCTTAGGTTAGAGACATTTTCTTCTATTATTTGGTGAACATATTCTCTGTGCCTTTGACCTGAGTTTCTTCTTTTTCCTCTATTCTTTATTCTTGTATTTATGTAGATGTAACCAACCGTCTTATTAAATAAGAAACAGAGCAGATTCAGAGAAGAAAGCCAAGAGGTCAGAGCTAAGAGCCTCACTCTTCCTGCTTCAGCGATCCTCTTCAGTCAAGAGAGCTCTTCGAAAAGGGGCCTACTTCCTGTGTGTATGTCTTTATATAGTCTAGCTGTTCTTCCTTCTCATTGGTTGTAAACCCAGACACGTGACTGCCTTGTCACTGCCTGTATGTACAGTCCTCCAGGTCCTCTATGGTATTGAGATTAAAGATGTGCACCACCGCTGCCCACGCAATTGCTATGGCTCTAATAGCTCTGACCCCTAGGCAACTTTATTTATTAACATACAATTAAAATCACATTACAGTTCAAGTAAAATACCACCACATATTTGTTCTTTGTAATATCCTAGTTTTCCTGTATTTTTTAGGAATTTTTTTTTTAAATTTTCTTTGACCAATTTATCCATTTCTTCTATCTTAACTTCAATGCCTAAGATTCTTCCATCTCTTCTATTCTGTTGGCAAAATTGCCTGTATAGTTCCTGTTTGTATTCCTAAACTTTTCCAAAATTCCCTGTTTGTATTTTCTTTATTGCTTCCATTTCCATTTTCAGGTTTTGAACAGGTTTTATTCATTTCCTTCAACTTTTTTTCCTCTTTCTTGATTTATTTAAAGGATTTATTCATTTCCTCCAATTCTTGTGTTTTCTTCACTTTCTTTAAGAGATTTATTTATTTCATCTTTAAGGACCTCTATCATCTTCATATAGTTGGTGTTAAGGTCTTTTTCTTGTGCTTCAGCCTATGTTGGAATATTCAGGGCCTGCTGTGCTAGGATAGCTGGGTTTTGGTGGAAACATATTGCCCTGGCTGTTGTTGACTATGTTCTTATGCTATCATCTAGGCATCTGGGTTTGGGATGATTATAGGTCTAGGTCTTGATTTTCTGCATTTTTCTAAGTTGTGTGGGTGTTATGTTCTTTGGTTTTTATTTCCTTTTTGTATTTTTCTGTCTCTTTCTCTCTCCTTCTCTTTGGTAACAAGATCATAGGTCAGTTCCTGAGGAGGCTTGGGTGGGATTCTGATTTAATAGGATAAAAGCATGGGTCATAAGAGGTCTACACTATATCTTACTGTATATGAGGTTCATAATTCTACCCTGGCAATCCTCAGAAGAGTACTTCTTACATCTGGGAAAGGAGTAAGTCCATACTCAAGAGGTTTTATATACTTTGGCCTCAAACATAGCTCATTGGTATTTGAGATATCACTAAAAAAAAGAAAGATTTTCTCTGCCTACAACATTTTGTTATTTTGTGTTATGGTTAATATTCATTTTGACTTGGTAAGATCTGGAATCAGTCAAAAGAGACTTCTCCAGGCACACCTGTGAGGGCTTATCTAGATCATGTTATTCTCTGGGGTGTGCTTAGATATGTTAGCTTATATATTAAGTTCATTGAGATGAGAAGACTTGTTTCCCTTCCAGAAGTGATATCACCATTCCATTCCATGGTCTTGGTACTGAATTATGCAATAAGGACCAACATTTATCACTCTCTGCCTCCTGATTGTGGATACAGTGTGATCAGATTAATAGTATATTAATACTGTATATTGATTATATACAGTAGGTTGAAGGGATAGAAACTACCCTTGCTTGCTATCTGGCTAGAGTCTAGACTGTTTGAGAGTTTACTGAAATTCTTCTGTCTGTGTCTTGACTGTCAATCCAAGATTGAAGGTCTCATGGAGAGCTGATGATCCTGTTACAGATTTGAAACACCTGCAGAAAGGACCTGAGAGGACACTGCTTACAGTGGGTACCTGAAGGTGTGGTAGAGTATAGAACCATAGGCTAACCAAGGACAGCTTCAGGCATGGAATAGAAATGACATGGTAGGAAATCTGTGTGTGCTAGGGATGGTAAAGCTTGAAACATGGAACTTCCCCAGTCCATGAGAGCCCAAATCAGAATATCATAAGAGTCTCAGAATTTGCAAAATGTGATACAGGAAGCTGCTCAAAAAGGGAAGAACAGGAGCATAGCTTTCTGTTTTGGTTTCCTTAAATGTGATTTATTATTTGCTGTGCTCCTGTTCTTCCAGTTTTGAAAACAGTGGGCTGTTATTCATTTTTTTTCACAGAGTATACATTTAGGAGACTGTAGCCTTTTTAAATGTTGGGTTTTTAAAAGACTATGGGATTTAAGAAGTTAATTTTGTAGCTAGAGTTTTCTCCAGTCCTGCCTGGCCCACGGTCTGGACAAATCTCTCTCACCCCACCAGTCCCGCAGCCACTTAGACCCAACCAAGTAAACACACAGAGACATATTGCTTACAAACTGTATGGTCACAGTAGGCTTCTTGTTATCTAGTTCTTATATCTTAAATTAACCCATTTCTATTAGTCTATAAGTTGCCATGTGGCTCATGGCTTACCAGTACCTTACATCTCACTTTTCATGGTGGTGGCTGGTGGCTGCCATCTCTCTGCCTCAGCCTTCCACTTCCCAGAATTCTCTTCTCTGCTTGTCCCACCTATACTTCCTGCCTGGCTACTGGCCAATCAGCATTTTATTTATACAGAATGATATCCACAGCATTTATGTTATGATTAACATGAGACTTTGGGGACCATGGATGAAAACATCTTTTTTGATAGGGATGTACCATAAAATTATGAGTCAAATGAATATTTTATCCCCAAAGTTACTTTGACTCAGATTATTTTATCTATTTAATAGAAATGAAACTACTTCACTACCCTTTTTTTCTGCTCAAAATAAAAAGAACCCAGATATTAATTCATTGACATCTACAAGACTTCTTACTGAAACACACTTTTAATAGTGATCTTCAACATACAAGTTTGAGTCCTTTTCTGTGTCACTAATGTATAATTCTTTATTGCTCTCTATTACATCATCAGCCCTGCAACCATATACATAAAACCAAGAAAAACAGACTCAGCAGGTTGTCTTCATATATTTTAGCATACTTATTCATTCATCCTTTACCAGGAAGAATTTGGAAGCAAACTATTTGAAAAGGGATGGAGTGAATAGAAAAAAATGGGAAAGTGGTGTTATATTTTTTAAATAAACTGTATAGAAATAAATTTTAAATAGAAAGAGGGGCTAGAGAGATGGCTCAGCAATTAATAACTCTGAGTGTTTTTACAGAGGACCCAGGTTCCATTCCCAGATCCCACATGGTAGCTAACCATTTGCTGTAACTCCAGTCCCAGGCATCTCCTACCTTCTTCTGGACTCTGTAGGTCCTGTGAACATACACATTCAGGCAAAATACCCACATAACTAAAATTTGAAACCAATTTAAAAAAGAAAAGAGAAAAGGAAAGAATGGAATTTTCTGCAGTGATGTCACAGGCCTGAGACAGACAGCATCCAAGGGTAATTAAAATGAACTCCTTGTCCTGCATAGAAGAAGCTGTGATCTTCTGAGCCATCTGCACAGAGGTAAAAGCAACCTTGTTCTGAGCTGAAAATAGCTTAGCAGAGCTATCAAACTAAGAGCAGTAGCCATAGTGCTGATAGGTAACTTTTCCTTGATGTTTTCTGTGTTTGCATTCTCTGTCCTTTGTAGCTAGAGTTTTCCTGCCTGGCCCACAGTCAGGGCAAATCTCTCTCACCTTGCCAGTCCCACAGCACTCAGACCCAACCAAGGAAACACAGAGACTTATATTGGCTTACAAACTGTATGGGCTGTGGCAGGCTTCTTGCTCACTTTTCTTACAGCTTAAATTAATCCATTTCTATTAATCTATACCTTGCCACATGGCTCGTGGGCTTACCGGCATCTTCACCACGCGGCTTGTCATGGTGTTGGCTGGCAGTGTCTCCCTCACCCAGCTTCCTGTTCTCTCAATTCTCCTCTCTGTTAGCCCCGCCTATACTTCCTGCCTGGGCCACTGGCCAATCAGTGATTTATTTATTGACCAACTCAGCAACACATTTGACATACAGACCATCCCACAGCAGTCCTTTGTTTTGTGAGAATTGATACATCTATCTATTAGATGAAACATCATGATTGACAGGCATCATAGGCTCCAAAGGAATCTAATTTTATAGTGCCATTTCCTTGATTTTCAGCTTAGACCTTGTGGTACAAGATGAACATGCCAGAGAGATTTCTTTCCATCATTTTTATAACTTATATATGTTCCTGCATGACTTTGAGGCGAGAATGTCCCTAAATGTCACTCCTTTTAGATTGTGATCATGTTTCTGACATGGATTTGTTAACTGAGCATGCCTTAAGAAGTGGGAGAATGCTACATGAACATGTCCAGACTCCCTAAGTAAAATCCCCATGCTTCCTCTGTTTTGGAAAATCATTGGTTTGGAAATAACTCCTATGCTCTCCTTGCCTCCTGCAGGCAAGAATTTTTTCTCATTTCTTCCATCTTGACTGTTGTGATGGCTATTCTTGGTAGTCAAACTAACTACCTCTGAAATTAACCAATATACAAAGAAATGGGTATACCTGGGAAGGATTTTACTTAATTAACGGTTTTAAAATGGGAAAATCCTTCCATTAATCTTGATCTTTTGAGGTAATAAAATCTACCTGTAATCTTGTCAGACCTTCTGGTGGCAGACTACATATATAAAAAGAAATTGAAGACGGAAGCTCTTTCCTCTTTGAATGATTGCCCTGGCTGTGGCTGGGAAGGTTATTTCTTTATTATCTTTAGAGCCTAGATCTTAGGAATTCCGGTATATACTAAAGACCATCTGAGACATCCAGCCTCATGGATTAAAGAACTATTGAATTCTTCAACTTTTCATTGGTAAACAACCAATGCCTGGACTAGCTGGACTACAGTCTGAGATATTCTAATAAAATCCACTTACTAAATACATACAGAGATTTAATTTATCAGTTCTATTCAAGCAGAGAACCTTGATTAATACTGCTGTTTTTTCAGCTGCCCATTGAGTAACACATGCTATGCTAACTATACTGCCCATAAAAGCATTTTCTCCTTGTTCAGTCTCTAAGTATTCAACTTATTGTGAAGACTACACTTTTTATTATTATTAAAATTTCAAGTGATTTAAATGCATTTCAGAAGAAAACCCCTAAAGTAATGGAGCCATCATCCAGCCTTCTGATGGGAGAAAGACCTATCATCTTGTTTGTGATCTAGTTCCTGCTTTTCTCTTCTGGTTGTCTGAAGTCCCTGGGACAACCAGATAAAAAGTACCTTGAGTTCACCTGACCTCAGCATGGAGCCACAGAGCAAACATCTCCTTTTTTGTCCTAAAATCTCTCTTAATTGCTAATATTTTGGACACCCTTCTGTTGTTCAAATGTTAAATGTTCTTATAATAAATATCCCTGAGCCAGATATTGGGGTGAAAGCTGAAAGATCAGAGAAGCAGAGTAAGCCACTGCCATGTCTTTCTTGAGTCCTCACTCAAAAGGGTCTCAGTTGAACTGACCCCAGCAAGAGTCCTGCACCACTTCTCGACTGACAGACTGGAGGCCCTGGTTGGCTCCTGAAGACTGAGTGACAAGAGAAAGTCCCTTAGGTCTACCCTGTGCTTAAAACATAGCACAGTGATTCCTTGGCCCTGCCTCCCACTCCAAATTTACACAGGTAAGCATTTCAATAGTATTTGCCTTGGCTCCATGGAAGATAGCTGACCATGCTATCTTTCTGTACTCCATAGACACTTTCCATTCTTCCTCCTGCACACAATGTGGCTAGCTTGCACAGCCCATTACACAATGTGGAATAGAATGATTCCCCTCTCCCCCCAGGTGGAGGGCTATAATGATAGTAGTGTGTACCCTAATAAAGCTTGCCTGAGTATCAGAGGACAGAGCAAGCCACTAGATTAGACACAGATTAGATTAGAGGTCAGGCAATGGTAGTACACACTTTTAATTCTAAAACTCAGAGAGGCAGAGATCCATCTGGATAGCTGTGAGTTTCAGGTGGCAGTCAATTGCTGAAACAGGCAGGGATTTTCAAGGAATTTATCATCATTATAAAGAAGGCCCTTGCTATAGAATGGACGCATTACAAGGTGCCCCAAGGGTAAGACTCCATCCAGCTAAAGCTTCAATTTATGGAAGGAGTAAGCAAAGTGATTTCAAGTCCCAGGAAGGCAACTTCATAAAAAATCTGCTGCTCCTGTGGTCCAAGTATGTTAATGTCCATCCCCAATTAAGAAATCAAACTTTGCAGGATCACCCTTCATGGGCTAGTCCTGGAAACAAGAAAATCAAATTTTAAGGTCAAGATTCTTACTCTGTGGTTGCAGTTCAGGATTGTTGCAAGCATCTCTGTTTGGGCAGAGTCAGAAACCCAGTGAGAAGACTGTAAGAGTTCATTGCATGATGCTTGGTGTTATTGGTTGTTTATTTTTTTTTTTTAACTCTTTACTCTTTTGCTGTCCTGCCACTCAGCCTCTCAACACGCACACAGAGGCTTATTCTTTCTTACAAATGCCCCAGCCTTAGTTTGGGGTTGTTTCTAGCCAGATTTTCTTAAATTCTCCCATCTACCTTATGCCTCTGGGCTTTTATCTTTCTCTATTGTGTATGCCTCTGGTCTTTTATCTTTCTGTATTCTGATTATACCTTTCTTTACTTCTTACTCCATGGCTTGCTGTGTAGCTAGGTGGCTAGCCCCTGGTGTCCTCTCATTTTCTTGCTCCCTCCCTTTTTTTTCTTTCCCCGATTTTTCCTCACATTTATTCTGTCTGTCCTGCCAGCCCTGCCTTTCTTTTCTTCCCCGCAAAGCTATTGGCCCATTCAGCTCTTTATTAGATCAATCAGATATTTTAGACAGGCAAAGTATCACAGTCTCACAGAGTTAAAAAAGTGTAACATAACAGAATGCAACACATCTTTGCATTGTTAAAACAAATGTTCAACATAAACA